>NC_090437.1:169837932-170462932 GCF_031143425.1 Pleurodeles waltl
CCAGGCTTCCCCCCAAAAACACAAAATAATATGGAGCAGATGGCAAAAGTTTTATGCAGACTAAATAATTACTTGAGCACCCTCACACCCTGCATCCCAGCCTCAATTGACATTGAGATGAATCGACAACTTGTATATACGGTCAACACCAATATACCATTTGTAACTTTCTCTATTATATCCTTGTATATCTAATCGCAAG
This sequence comes from Pleurodeles waltl, assembly GCF_031143425.1. Taxonomy (NCBI): domain Eukaryota; kingdom Metazoa; phylum Chordata; class Amphibia; order Caudata; family Salamandridae; genus Pleurodeles; species Pleurodeles waltl. The sequence continues at coordinate 169,838,135 of NC_090437.1, forward strand.
TGGTAGAAGGGAATGATACTATATTAATGGCAAACCCTGTGTATGCCGTATTAGAGAATGTATTATTATTTTTGTCTTTCTGGAACATTTAATAAACAAATTTGTCAAATGAAAAAGGTGTGGGGCGGTGGAACGGTGTTTCTCAAAGAGGTGTGACTTAAAAAGTGTGTCTAAAAAACTTCTAAAAGAGGCACAGCCTACTACATATTAAATAGAATCCATGTGTAGAAGTTAAATGGACAGGATCAGGGCTATATTTGGTCCCAAAAGACAAAAGCATTAAACATAAAATACAGATCACAATGAAAACCAGGAAAACTCACATAGGCATATTCACAGGGGACAAGGTTCCAAGGTTCAAAACATGAAGATTTATTTAAAATTAAGAATCAATACCGATAGTCAGTCAATTATTTCGAATCCATGGGATGATAACATAATCTTAACCACCCCAAATATATTTTAAGTTAAGACCAATTGACCGTCTAACGCGGAGTCTCTATGAGAAAAGAGAAAAAGCTTAAAGCATTTGCAGAGCATTTAAATCTCTAAGTATGAACTCAAAGAGCAGTATGACACTGAGACTGTTCTTCTAGTAAAGGGAAACAATATTGGCATCAATTCCAAATACAACATGATTTATAATAGTTTCACAGCAGAGAATCAAGCTCTAACAATGGACTGAAAGGCCATCAGAGGTTGTGCCCCTAAAACTGCAACAATACAAGCTAATTCTATGTCAGGACCGGAGGCTCAGATTACGCTTCTCTTTCATTGCTTTATTTTTAACAGCAGCCAATGAAAACCATGGAAAGTAAAAAACGACATGACCCAATATTAGCCATAACACGTGATCAACCATAGAGGAGGAAGCCTATAAAGTGTTGAATCACACCAAGCCACTCCTCTTTCTTTGCTGCTTCGCAGCCAGATAAGTGTGATTTCAATTTATTTTCTACTGTTATATTTTAAGGTGTTGGAGCGGGCTTTTCCCCTCCTTATAAGCGTCCTTTTGGAGCGCTTTTTCAACTGTGGAGTGGGAGCAAGGGAGCGAGGACTTGCGCTTTCGCGCAATCCTTTTATGCCGGTGAGGTTTCTTTTATTTTCTTCCTTCATTTCCATTTTATGACCCGCGCTCAGCGTGAGCGTGTTTTATGGGTCTACGTCCCCCTAAATTCCCCGTTCTCTCCGCGTGGACAGACGCATGTCGGAAGGCTTCCGTGGAACTCTTGTTCCAAGCCCGACTAGCTCTGAGTAGCCGCCCGTCGTCCCTTATCTTTCCGAGACTCCCTGATTCAACGCTCGGCTCGGAGCGTTCATTCTGATTCCGACTCGCGCTCGCACGGAGCGCTTCCTTTTTCAACTCGGCAGTTCCCCGGAGAGCTAATTTCGGCGCTCCTACAGGGGCGCGGCTAGGCCTATTTTATCTTGCATAATTTTATTTCCTTTTCCTCGAGGGCAATATCTGGAGGCTCTGCCTCGTGAAAAACGAGCGTTTCTGCGCTAATTACCCCCTCACCACGGGGACATTTTCAGCGGCTCTGCCTCATAAAATGCAAGCGTTTTTCAGCGCATGTAAGTCCCTTGGAGTTTCCTACACCGGCTCAGCTCCCAGTTACGCCCCAGTGCTTGGACACTGGGGTTGAAATAATTTTGATTCAGGCTGGGCCGGGTATAGGGGTTTTAACCACTTCAGGGCTGCTCCCTCCACATCCTAATTTACAATAGCTTGCTTACTGCCCTGATTTGTTATTTACTGATTATACTGCTCTACATCAGTATGGCTGGCTATGATGACCAAGCCGAGGATTTATATTATATGGACGATACTGCTGGTTCTTTTGATCAGGACTTGGTGTATGCTCTCGACGCGGGGGTGCGTCACGCAGTTACTCAGGCCTTTGCTCAGGCCATTCAGCCCATCAAGCATCATCTCTTGGGCTTGGTAGATCAACAGGCTTGGGCAGCTCCCACGAGCGCCCCTACCATGGGGGATTCTTCCTTTGCGGCAATCCCGCAGCCTGCGAAACAACCTTCCAATCCGCATGCGGCGGATTTCCAATCCCTTTTAAGGAATATGGCGAGGGAGCATGATTACAATGCGGAATCGCAAAAGAAAGTGGGGGATGATCCTGCCTCTTCTTCTTCTTCATCTGAGCACTCTTCTGAGCGAGAAGACGCGCCTCCTCGTAAACGTAAGAAGAAAGCCCACCACCAGGAGGCCCCTACCCCTAAGGTGTTGACTTTCGAGCCAGAGGACATTGTGCATCCCAGATCCTCTCTGTGGTTACCACCCCCTGAGGTGGCCGATTATGTAGAAACTCATATTAGACATGGATTTGATAAGGACATTTGTTCTAGATTAAGGTCTGAGTGCCCCAGACCGGATTTTCCATCCAAGGTCACTGAGACTCCAGAGTTAGATCCTACCCTTGTTACGTTCCTCAAGAAATCCGCTAAGGATCCTAAGAAGGGTATCGATCGGGCTTGGCATGGATGTCAAGATAAACTCTTAGACATTTCCGGACCTCTAACTAAGATCCTGGAATTGGCCTTTCTAGCCAAGGAATCGGGTGACCCCATTAACCCGGATATCTTGGTAGGCTGGGCTCAGAGAGCTCCGTGTTTCTTGGGCAATGCTAACTGCGCTATCTCATCTGAATGACGCAGATCGGTTTTGATGAAGCTAGATCCCAAGCTAGCGGACCTCGCTGCCTTAGAATCAGGCCCTGTGGCCCAAGGTTTGCTATTAGGTTCACCTTTCATGAAAGAACTTTCCAAGTTCGTATCCACCTACGCCAGTTTGGACAAGGCACAAGGATCCATCCGGAGAGTGCTACGTCCACTTTTTCGAGGGGCCGGACGCTACAGAGGACGTGCCTTTGGCAGTTTCAATAAGCAAGGCCCCCATCGTGGATCCTTCCAGCAAGGAAGAGGGGGTTATCAGGGTTACGACTCCTCCTCGTCTACCTTCTACCCGTCAAGACCTAGGTATGGTCGAGGCAGATTCCGCAGAGGGAGAGCCAAAGGACAACAATCTTTCTCCCAGGAGTTGGGAGCCACAGGTAAGCATGGTCTTGAGTTCAGAAGTAATTTTGGGGGGCAGAACTCAGAAGTTTTTGGAGAATTGGCGTCTAATTTCATCAGATGCTTGGGTCTTAGAGACCGTGCAGGGGTTCAAGCTAGAATTTTACAAAACCCCTTTTAAGGCTTGCCTTCCCAGGCAGGGATATTTTTCCCATCAAGAACACAGTCTTATTTCCGCAGAAATTTCGGCTCTGCTCAAGAAGGGTGCCGTTATCAGAGTTCCCCATCACCCTTCAGGTTTTGTCAGTCCAGTTTTTCTGGTAGACAAGAAAGGGGGCGGCTCGCGCCTAGTTCTAAACTTAAAAGACTTCACCGGTTTCTTGCTATATCGTCATTTCAAAATGGAAGGTATCCATTTACTGAGAGATGTTCTCCAAGAGGGAGACTGGTTAGTCCGTTTGGATCTAAAGGATGCTTACTTGACCATTCCTATTTTTCCTCCACATCGGAGGTTCCTTCAGTTCTGTTGGGAGACCGAATTTTACGAGTACAAGGTTCTCCCCTTTGGTCTGTCCTCCGCCCCTTGGTGTTTCACAAAGGTTATGCGCCCTGTAGTGGAATTCCTTCGGTCTCAAGGGCTCAGGCTAATTGTATACTTAGACGACATCTTAATCATGGGTCAGGATCGAGACCTTCTGTTAGATCACCTAGAATGGTCTGTGTCTCTTCTTCAGAGTCTGGGTTTTGTAATCAATACCCAAAAATCCGTTCTGATCCCCTCGCAGCGGATAGACTTTTAGGGTTTCCAGATAGACTCGTTTCATTCTCTTCTGATTCTTCCTCCCGGGAAGATCTGTTCAATCAAGAGGGAATTGAAGTGTCTATTATCCAAACAGACTGTTTCCCTGAGAGCGATTGCTCGCATGGTGGGCCTGCTTTCTTCTTCGATTCAGGCGATTTTGCTGGGTCCCTTGCATTACCAAGCCCTTCAACGTTTAAAGATATCTCATCTTCAGAAGGAACTCCGTTATGCAGATCAAATTCCCCTGTCAGAGGAGGCCCGTGCAGAGATGCATTGGTGGCTCGATCATATGGAAGCCTGGAACGGCAGAGCCATATTCAGCTCACTCCCGGATGTAGTGATAGAGTCCGACGCCAGTCGTTGGGGTTGGGGAGCCCGGTGCGGATCAGTGTCCACGGGAGGCAGATGGTCCAGCTCAGAGCTGAGCCTCCACATAAATTGTTCGGAACTCCTAGCGGGCTCCTTTGCAATCAAGAGTCTTTCTCGCATCAGAGCAAATTGCTGTATTCTACTTCGCATGGACAATATCTCAGCAGTGAGATATGTCAACAAGTTGGGGGGAACTCGTTCCCGCATTCTGGCGGAGATAGCAGAGGAATTCTGGCACTTTTGCCTTCAGCGCAGGATTTCTGTGGTGGCGGAGTACCTCCCTGGGGCCAACAACTTAGTGGCCAATTGGAACTCTCGTCACCTGAGAGACTTCAGCGATTGGAGGTTGCATCCCAGAGTTTTCCAATCTCTTTCTGCGAAGTGGGGTCCCTTTTCGATCGATCTGTTTGCATCTCGCCTCAATCGGCAGATGAAACGTTTTTTCAGTTGGAGGCCAGATCCGGAGGCATCAAGGACGGATGCGTTTCTTCAGGACTGGTCTTAGGAGCTGAGCTATGCATTTCCTCCCTTCTTGATGATTCCAAGGGTTTTGGCCCAGATCAGGCGTCAGCAAGCGGAGTTAGTCCTAGTGACGCCCCTTTGGAGATCGCAAGCTTGGTTTCCAATGGCATTGGAACTGAGTTGCGACCATCCGATCCTTCTTCCCTTCCGGGAGAATCTTCTCCAGGATCCTCAGGGCTTGTTTCATCCATTGATCCTGTCGGGCAAACTTTCCCTGATGGCATGGCGTCTTTCAGGCAAAGATGGGCCATCCCAGGTCTTTCGCAAGAGTCTTCCGACTTCATTGCAGGTTCCCGGTCCTCCAGTACGCACAAGAGGTACGCTTCGGCGTGGAAGCGATGGAGTGCTTGGTGTAGTGCTAGGAGTGCAGATCCTTCTTCAGCAGGTAGCTGTCTGGTCCTGAATTTCCTTTCCTCCTTAGCAGCGTCAGGTTTGGCATACCGCTCCATTAATAATTATAGGTCCGCTATTTCAGCAGGGCATTTACCAGTAAAGGGTAAACCCATCGGTGAGTCTCCTATTGTGTGTAAATTAATGAGGGGTATCAGGTTAGCTAATCCTCCTCGCCCCCGTTATTCGTCCCTTTGGGATGTTAATGTAGTTCTTAGATTTTTTTAATCCTGGCCTGCTAATACATTTTTGTCTGGGAAACAGTTGTCAACTAAACTCACCATGTTATTGTGTTTGATATCATGTAAGAAAGTGTCAGATGTTAGAGCACTAGATTTGGTGGGAAGAGTTTTTTCTCCCGAAGGAGTCTCTTTCTCCATTTCACGTAGAACTAAATGCAATTTGAAGTCCGTGTCTTACCCTTGTTTTGTGGACAACCCTAAGCTTTGTGTAGTACAATGTCTTAAAGCTTACGAGGTAAGTACAGAAGAATTTCGTTCTGATATGGGGGGTCAATTACTCATTTCATTAGTTAAACCATATCATCCTGTTTCATCAGCCACTCTCGCTAGGTGGATGCGTTGGTTGCTGAGTGAAGCAGGTATTGATGTTTCTAAGTTTGGTGCGCATTCTGCCAGAGGAGCGATGGCATCGAAGTCCTTGGGGTTGGGTTCTCGTTTAGAGGACATTTTAAAAGCGGCAGATTGGTCTTCGTCTTCTACGTTTAAAACTTTTTATTATAAACCTATTGTTGATATAGCCTCTGTAGTTGTGAATCAGCTTTGAACAAGCATAATCTGAGCCTCCGGTCCTGACATAGAATAAAACAAATTCTAGCATTCGCTCTAAGAATTTTTCAATTCTATTAAGGACACGGAGGCGAGGATTATCCCGCCGCACTGTATATTTATGATGTTGGAGTGTCATGGTATTTTGTTGATATTATGTACAAATTACTGTACGCCAGTGCTATCCCACCCTATTGCTTAGTAATATAAGTATTTCTTATGTTATTCAGTTTTTATGGCCTGGATTTTTTCATTTTTTCTAGGAAATGATGAGAAGTAAGGCGGCCGGCCGCGATGTCGTTCTTCTTCCAGTCAAGTGGGATGCCAGTTCGTTTGCTTTTCCGGATTCGTTTGCAAGTTTTGGTTAAGACTTTGATTTTTTCTGTTGCAAATTTTTGGATTTTGGTTTTGATTTCGAACCTTGAATTTTGGACAAAGAAAGAGGAGTGGCTTGGTGTGATTCAACACTTTATAGGCTTCCTCTTCTATGGTTGATCACGTGTTATGGCTAATATTGGGTCATGTAGTTTTTTACTTTCCATGGTTTTCATTGGCTGCTGTTAAAAATAAAGCATGGAAAGAGAAGCATAATCCTCGCCTCCGTGTCCTTAATAGAATTGAAAAATTCTTAGCGCGAATGCTAGAATTTTTTTTATTATCACTTAATAAACAAGCAGGTATTTTCACCTATATGGAAGTAAAAATGAAATGAATTACAAAACAATAGTTGCACGAAACCATGGGTAGGACACAGTACTAATTGTGAGGCCATCAACCTTGGGTTGTGTTTCTTCGGCAGTATAGGAAACGCTGTTCTGCAAACTCACACATTGTTACATTTAAATAAAAATCTCCTTAGAACAATAGAACAGAGAACATTTCGAATATTTAACAAACTAATGGAAAAACACTGTATGAAGAACGTCATTATTGTGGCGCACAGTGCAACTTTTAAAAGCCACCCTTTCAATGCAAACAGGCAAGGCCTAGTAAATTAGTTTTCCGGCCTTGTTATGCCAATTTAGACAACATTACTTGAAAAGACAGTGAATTTACGCTATTTGTGACCCATTCATGTTAATTACATTTATAACATTCATTAACTATAAATTTGTTTTATCCATTCCTATACAGTCACTGTTGAAATAATCGAATTTGACATAATCTAATAGCCATAAAATGCCCCCAAACGCTATTCCACTTGCCCTCCAAATAACGTTGCTCCATCTTTACGCCATTTTTCATAACTCTGTTGCACTTGCTCTTTACATACATTCTCACAATCTTCCTTTTTGAATTAACATTTCAAAGATAAAGTCTGTATTTCTCAAATAATTTCCGCAATTCAGAGGTGCAGCCATGTGCAATTCAAGAATTGTTTTCAGATCTGGGCAGGGGGAACTTAAATTGGCAATCCTCCCTCTGCCACAGATCAAATGTGCTGTAATGGGAACAGCTGTACCTATCTGCAGCCAACACCTAACAACAAAAGGGCAAAGCAACTAGGATTCTTAGGTCCATATTTATACTTTTTGACGCACAACTGCGCCAACACAGTTGTGCGACAAAATTTTTAACGCCGGCTAACGCCATTCCAAAGCACCATGTGGGCGCCTTATTTATTGAATGACGTTAGCCGGCGCTGCGGACTGGTGTGCGTCAAAAAAAATTACTCACACCAGGCAGCGCCGGCGTAGGGGAAAATGGAGCTTGGGCGTCAAAAAATGGGGCAAGTCAGGCTGAGGCAAAATTTTGGCCTCAACCCGATTTGCGCCATTTTTTTTTATGCCCAGCCCCCCATTGAAATGACTCCTGTCTTAGCAAAGACAGGAGTCATGCCCCCTTGCCCAATGGCCATGCCCAGGGGACTTATGTCCCCTGGGCATGGTCATTGGGCATAGTGGCATGTAGGGGGGCACAAATCAGGCCCCCCTATGCCACAAAAAAAAAGAAAACAAATACCTACCTGCACTTACCTTTCCTTCCCTGGGATGGGTCCCTCCATCCTTGGGTGTCCTCCTGGGGTGGGCAAGGGTGGCAGGGGGTGTTCCTGGGGGCATGGGAGGGCACCTATGGGCTCCTTCTGAGCCCACAGGTCCCTTAAGGCCTGCCCTGACCCAGGCGTTAAAAAACGGCGCCCATCAGGCTGGGTGCCGTTTTTTAAGGCCTGCCCCCTCCTGTGCGTCAAAATGACGTCACAGTAAAAATATGGGGCACAGGCCTTAAAGTCATTTTTTAGAGGGGAACGCCTACCTTGCATATAATTAACGCAAGGCTGATTCCCCCTTCTAAAAAATGGCCGACATGGTGGAACTTTGACGCCCGCTGCGTCGGACGTCAAAGTATAAATATGGGGCAGTGTTTGTGCCGAATGTGTGTCAAAACTTTTGACGCACATTCGGCGCAAACAGAGTATAAATATGCTCCTTAATGTTTGATACTCTGTTTCTCTGAAGAGTGAACTATGAGGTGCTCAGATATATAAAAGCCTATAAAATGACTTCCGATGTAGGCTGACAGTCTTTTGGCTTTGTCAGTAATTTTGTTTTCATTTATCATGGTTGTTGCAAGACTATATTGTTTGAGAAGCTGACAGGCCTTTGTCAATCGAAAAAAGACATTGGCTGAAAGAAAAAATATACTGTGGGTTTCAACAAGTATGGAATGCCAGAGTAGGACCTGCCACTGAAGAGAATGACTGTGTGTGTGCACATGCTCCTTGGTGAAGAGCAAAATGCTACCACTCGCAGTGAAATTTGTCAGTGGCTGAAGCAGTCTGACTCCTTGCTCTATGTTGTATGCTGCAGTAGGTGTAAGAAAAATGTAAATGACAGAATAACAAACCAAGGAATGAAGAGGGCTAGGTGAACGCTCCTATAAGTCAATATATTAAACATATAATTTTAGTTAAAAAAATCGTTCTTGGTTGATTTAAAACAAGCACTGGCAAAGCCAGTTAGTCTAGCATTTAGGACCCATTGTTTTAGCCAATTGCCTTCGGCAGTGCAATAAAAGATAATTTGAAAAAAGATTGCATTATTTCACTGATGCATGTGCACATCAGAAAGCAAGCACGCACACACATAATTATGCCAATGCCATTTACTTCAATTTCAATCAACAATGGGGACACAACTTGGATGGGTAGAAAAAAAGGGACTGCAGGTTTTGGGGATGGGGTAATAGAGGAGTGTGTGGGGAGAGGAAGGAGAATTGTAGCGCACAGATGTGGGAAGCATAACTGGGGAAGGACACCAATGGTGAGAGAGTGAGTGAAACACAGTGTGTGGGAAAGAGAGCGAGAAACAGACAGGAGAGAGGACAGATCAGGATGGTGGGGTTAGAAGCACAAGGATTAATGAAAGCTCCATAGTACAGGTGAGGGGAGAGAAGCACACAAGGGATACAAATGGAAAACATATGCACTCATGCAGTGCATATGCAAAAATAAGTGAGAGACAGCAGCACAGCAGGGAGAGAAAAGCATACGGACAAGAGAGCCACAGAGAGCCAGTGTCAAGCAAGCAGAGTACGGAAGAATTTAGGAATCAAATTTGATGCTGCTCCCAAACTTTGGTGGAGGCTGGTATGTGCTTCAAGTTACGGAAAGCCCTTCAAACATCTTTGATCTTTTGCTCTTATCAGCCAAAAAGATCCTAGCTATTGGTACTATAATTTACAGACTTGGCTACTGCAACAGCCTGTATGTAAGGTTCACCAAACAAACGATCCGAAATTTGCATGTGGTACAAAATGCAGTTCCCATGCTGGTGTTGAGACTTCCCGCCGTTACTCAACTTCTGCTGCTCTTAACACTCTCCACTGGTTACCAGTGTGTAAAAGGGTGCTCTACAAAATCCTATTTTCACATTTTTGGTTCAAATTTCTTTATTGAAATTTTAATACTCGTATCCAAAAGGAGAAAACATAGTGTGATGCAGCACTCATCAATATATGAAGAGAAAACTTACTAAACGAACTAAGAACCCCCTAGCCCGAACCTTTCTTCCTCCCCATCCCCCTGAGAGCACTATTGTATGACAACAAGAAATAGCATCGGCACTATGCAAATGGAATAATCCCTGTCCCCATATCTATCCCCTGAGGCTCTTCCCTGTTTGAGAGGCGGAGGAGTCTCAGATATTTAGGTCAGGTCAGATCCCTGAACTTCCTGGAAAGGAGAGACAATAAAGGGTGCCACAACTCTCTGAAAGAGTCCCCTTGTGCAGTAAGGGTTAGCGTGAGCTTCTCCAAGCCCAGGATGTGCCACAATCTGTGTAACCACCCTAGCTGTGTCTGGAACGTGGGGTTTCCCCTGTGGGTCAAAATGTTTTGTAGAGCTGCCCCCAGAGCCAGATCAATTTGTCATCCCCAAAGAGACTTAAGTGGATATGTTAAGGGGCTTGAATGACCCAGTATAATGTACACTGGGAACAGCATCACTTGTGTATGCATATGGAGATCAATGTCACTTAAAATTCCCTCCCAGTAGGAAGTAAGCTATGGGCAGTGCCACAGGTGTCCCAGAGTTCCCGGGGCACCTCATTGTCTCCAGCAGTTGGAGCTACGTGTGTGGTCACTCCAGTGTAACCGTACCGGGGTAAGATATCAGTATGTAGAAAGGTTCACTGGTCGAGTTGTGGGCTGCATGGCGCGCTCTGTGATATATCGCCTCCCATTATCAGGGTGATAACAACCTACCTAGTTCCGCCTCCCAGCATGCCTGACTGGCAACCCTGGGCAATGGAGAAGACCACTAGACCAAATCATAAAGGTCGAAAATTGTATGTTTGTCCATCGTCTTCAAAAGCAACCATTTTTCGTTGTCCGTAAGGGGTCTGCGTACCCTATCGTGAATCAAAGGGTGTGCTACCCAGTGCCGGATTTGAAGGTAGCACATCCTCTCAGTCTCTGGTAAAGTGTGGGTATCCCTAAGACTCTCAAAGGGCAGCAATCCCTCTTCATCAAACAGATGCCCTATGAAGCAACAGTCCAGGGTCAACCAAAGGCAAAAAGCTACCTAATCCAGGCCCGGTGTAAAGTCTGGGTTCCCTATGATAGGTATCAAAGAGGAGGGGTAGGAGGTAAAGCCTGAAGTTTACACCACTTGGTCCCAGACCTTTAAGGTTACATGGTTTACAGGTGATAAATACGGGCCCCACGACCAGTGGCGATGCAGTAAAAAAATAATTCTTCCAAAGGTAAGTGCCAACGATTGCTCTTTCCATGAACATCCAGCTCTTGTCCAATTCCGCTCACAACCACGCCACCAAATAGTGGAGTTGGGCTGCCCTGTAGTATTGCTCGAGGTCAGGGATACCCAGTCCCCTCTTGAGCAGAGGTTGGTAGGCCAGGGATTGAGCCATCCAAGGCTTCTTTTCTGCCTACACGAAATGATTTATTTCGCACTGCAGTGCTTGGAGTAGCCCAGGTGGGGGCTCAGCTGGCAGAGTCTGGAACAAACAAAGGGCCTGAGGAAGGACAGACATTTTATAGCCGCAATTCTGCCAAGCCAGGACATAGGATAGAGTCTCCATTGAGCCAGCTCCTTTTTTTCTGTCTGGAGAAGAAATGTATAGTTTATCAGTGATGTTTCTGGAACTGTCAGAGCTATCAGTATGCCCAGGTATGGAATAGATAGTGCCTGCCACTAAAACAGGTTACTGCTGGGCCAATAAGGAACAGCCACTGCCCCCAGAGGAAGCATAAGGCTAAAAGCCTGAGACTTCGGAAGGTTTATCCAGAAGCCCAACAAATACACAAAGATCTCTGTCTCCCACATAAAAGAAGTGAGGGCCCTCAGGGCATGGTCCAGGGTGACTATGACGTCATCCGCATAAAGTGCTGGGTTGTACTCCTCCCCACCGAAAGCTGCTCCAGTGATTTCTGGATCGTCCTGAACCTGCTGTGCAAAAGGCTCCATATAAAGAGCAAACAGCAAAGGGGTTTGGGGACATCGCTGACGAGTCCCGTGCCCAATGGGGAACGACGGGGAGGTCACTCCATTGACTCTAACAGATGTCGGCAACTATAAGCACTCGCGATCCAGGCATGAAACCGAGCTCTGAAGCCAAAATACTCCAGCATAGCCTGAAGGTATGGCCAATGGATGCGGTTGAATGCTTCTTAGCGTCTGTGGCTAGAAGCATTAGTTCAGGGCATGAATGCTGAGCCTTATTAAGGATGTGCAGTATCTGCTTAGTGTTGTCTCCGCACTGGAGATGGCAGATGAAACCAGCCTGGACTGGATCTACTGGGCCTGGCATCAGTGGATTCAAACGGGAGGCCAGAATGCCCATAAGCAGTTTTATATCCACATCAAGGAGGGAGATCGGTCTATAAGACCCGCACTGTGTAGGATATTTCCCAGGTTTGGGGATCACCACAATGGATGCCTCCAACATGGAGGACGTCATCATACCTGACCCACTTATCGCGTTAAAGAGGCATGTTAGGTTAGGTGCAAGACTGCTACAGAACGTTTTGTAGAACAGGGCGGGGGATTTTAAGGACTCCAATCTCGCTATTGCAGAAATTACCTCCTCTATTCTTATATGGGCCTCCAACGTAATGTGGCGGCTCTTGTAGCCGTCAGATGCATCATGCGGATCCGGTTGAGGAAGTGGCAGGAGGAGTTGGAATGAGATTTCTGAGGTGAGTATAGATCTTGGTAAACCCGCAAAAGAATTTGGATATCCCCATTACCCCAGTCCCATCAGGAGCCTTAAGTGACTCCATACCCATCGCCTGTCTCTAGGCATGTACTCTATCAGCTAGGAGGCACCCACATTTATTGCCACCCACATAAAAGGAGTGAGGCAGGGGAAGCAGAGCATACTCCGCCCTATCAATATCCAGGCCTGCAAGCTGTGTCCTGGCTTTCTCCAGACCCTTGGAGCCCCAGTTCGCTTGTGTAGCCATTCTAGTTCCAACACCTGTTGCTGCAGTTGTTCCCTTTTTTACCGCGAAATTTTATTATCCATGGCGTGGTTCACAATGAATTCTCCCCTAATGACTACCTTCAGCATTTCCCAGAATTGGGAGATGGGTGTATCCGAAGTGTTGTTGATCTACAAAAAGGTGGTGATAGCTTGAATTATCGGTGTCCCTCAATCTCCAGGGCTGATGTCCTCTGGGCAGACGTGGGATGTTCAACACCAGAGAGACTGCTGCATGCTCTGAAAATGTACGGGGCTCTATCGCTATCTCCCTGAGAGAATTGTGGGTCTCCTTAGTGTTCAGAAAGTGGTCTAAGCGGTCACAGGTCTTGCGTGCATGAGAGTAGAATGTGTAATCCCAAGTTGTAGGTTGTCTTCCCCTCCATAAATCCTTGAGCCCCAGATCCTCCACCCACATTGGCCTCGCGGGGGACAACGCTCCCACCCCCCAAAACCTAGATGCTGATCTGTCCATGTTGTTGCTGAAGACTTCGTTGAGGTCACCCCTTATTAGCACCCGTCTGTCTTGCGTGGTCATGACTTCAACAAGTGCTCAATGGAAAGAAACCTGCTGACCCTCATTTGGCGCATACACTAACCCCACCAGTAGTTGGAAGTCTAAAAGGTGTACCCGGTATGCTAACAGGCAACACTTAATATCAGCAATCTTGTCCCTGACCCTGCCACGAAAAAAGCGAGAGACTAGAAGTGCCACTCCGGCTGCCCTGGCATCCATTGAGAGAAAAAACTGCAGGGGGAAGGATCTAGAGCGGAGTATATAAGGTCAGCGGTCCAGATGCTTCTCTTGGAGCAGACAGAGATCGGGGTGTGTGCGCTCAGTTAAGAGAGGACAGCTTGGCATTTGGCTGGGTTGTTCAACCCCTTAATATTAAGGGTAACTAGTTTAAGGGTTGCGAAGGGAAGGGCTAGTAAGGTGTCGCTGTGTGGTTGTGCCTCCAAGTGCATAGCTTGCCTGCACCCTGCCTGGAGGAGGGACAGAGGGGAAATCTGTCATAATGTCTACATGCTCAATCGTACCGAAGTGTAATATACACCTTGCCCCCATGAACAATATAAAACAAAACAGACTAGCAATAACAAACCCCGTGTGATGTGATAACATTTCGGCACAGTCCCAAAGGTAAGACTGAGTAATGGGTGCATGAAGCCATGGAAGGAAGTGGGTCCCCACATCCCCCTAAGCCATCCTGACAGCCCCCCGGCTACCCCAAGCAAAATATCCTCCAAGCCCCCCAGCTCTCACTCGGGGTCAGACTTACCAATGCCCCAAGACAGAGTCTCAAGCACCGCCTTGCACTCCCATGCAATAGTCTTCAGGTCCAGCCTGAGACCTCTCAAAGGGACTGCCAACTAGCATGCACACCTCTTGGGTCGGCAGTCTCGCCGGGGTGACTCTGGGCAAACATCTGGGGGATCTTCCTGCGGCAGGATTCTGTATGCCTCTTTTAGTAAACGTGTTGGTGCAGTTTACCCTCCCACTGGAATATAAGATGAAAGGGATGACCCCAAGAGTAAGAAATCCATTTATCGCGTAGGTGGGAAGTGATAGGGTGGAAGTCTCTTCTCTTTTGTAAAGTGATTGCCACCAGTTCCTGATACCGGAGCAGGGAATGACCACCGAACTTCAACAGGTGTTGTTCTCTCGCCATTCGGAGTATTCTTTCTATGAGGGGAAAATCATGGAAACAGACTAGTATATCCACTGGAGGCACATTAGACAGTCTCAGCGGGCCCACCTTGTGTACTCTGTCTAGCTGTATCACGTTGTCAGAGACATCCCCCAGGATCTGACGGAAGAGAAGACGTGACACATAAAGCGATGTCTTACTCCTCTGCGCCCATTGGCGCTCCCCTAATGCAGATATTGTTCAGTCTGGAGTGGTTCTCCAGATCCTTTGCAAGAGCTTGCAGCTTGATCTGTTGCTTCTGGAGTCATGTGACTTCCTGTTGAAGCTGAACGATTTCCTCATCCCTACTGGTCTCGTGCTCCTCCAGGGTGGCTACTCTCTCTCCCGCCTCCAGCTCCCGTCAGACCTCCTTCAGGTCTTGTGACAGGTCCCTCTTTGCCCATTGCAGGTCTTCTCTCAGTGACATGAAAAGGCCTTCAAGAATTGCCCGGGTCCCCAGACCCTCACCCTCCTCCTCTGCCACCAGACGGCTGGACATCCCTGAAAGGGGGCCTTCATCTGCTGTATTTTGTAAAACTGAGGGCAGCCACGATTGCCAGGTCCTAGCAGGAGAGTCCATGGGCTCACACTCTACTCCCTCCACTGATGACTTACGCAGGTGGGGTACGTGCAGTGGGGAAAGGCAAAGGCCGCTAGCGTAGGTGGCAGGGCAGCGACAGGTACCAAGGCTCTAGAGTATCCCTGAGGACGATCTAAGCAGGGGATCTAAACTTACCAGGAACCTCTTGCTGTCTTATGACTGGACCATCAGTGTTGGTACCTTTTGAGAATCTGGTGCGCCTGTGGGCCCCAAAGTCTGGCATTGTGTGAGTAAGGTCCTTTTTCACCACTAGGAGTCTCAACTATCTGCGGCCCGTGCTCTTCTTACCATCATTCGTTCTTCACTGAGGCAGCGGAAGATACATGCACACTTGAGGAAAACTCAGACATAAAGAAAAAAAAGTGGTTCCCTAAAAGTGAGAAGTGGAAGGACACAAGGAAGGTCAGTACAACCGAAAGTGTAAGTTTCAAATGTGTGCAACAATTAAATGAAAACATGTACAAGGACTCTTCAATCTATAACTAACAAATATATATGCAAAGACGCAGATATATATATACATATATATATATATATATATATATATATATATATATATATATACATACACAATGCAAAGCAAATAATAGGAATTAAAAATTGATCACCATAGGGCACAGTTTCTTCATCTTTCTCCTGTCAGCACTAAAGTTGTTGACCCCAGATCGACGGTGAAGAGAAAGAGATCTACTTTCACGGGAATGATGACAGGCATCGGCGTCCCGACCCTGCCAGAGGTCTCTGAATCACTTCACCATCAATCTTTGGTCTCTTATATACTTTAAACAAGCCAGAGAGGAGATTCCTAGAAAACCCCTCCCGCTCCACAAGTTGTGGTCCAAAAAATGTTGGCTACTTCAGGTCAGTTTTGAAAGGAACATGTTGGAACTTGCCATGTTCCCAAGGTGCCCTTCCCAAAACCAAACCATTCCCTGCCATACCATAAACATCATCCTAGCACGTTCTTATCACCATAATACCCCCATGTTATACCTTAAAATCTTGATGAGAAAGAACACGCAGACACATAAAGTAAAAACATGAGTGTTGTGCATGGAAAAATACTTGCAGTTTTAACGTGGCGGTGAAGCTAAGGCTAAGCTGATTACAAAATGAAGTCTGTAGCTGGTGACCGCTAATGTGACAGTGGACAGCTAAGCTAACTGCAGCGTGGTGCAAGGTCGAGTCAGTGGTCAAAACACAAATATAATTACATCCGCCAAGCCAAATTAAACACTAATTAAATAATTCAAGAGAGGATGGCTGCGCACAGAAAAGTGTCTCCAATAACTAAGTGATTACCGAAAGGCATAAATGAGATAATTGCATGGTATGGCTGATAGGGGCAATTGTGTACTATGATGAACCAGCTAAGGTTAGCTAGAGAATAATTAAAACCATGTTTGTTATCTGGTGTATTTCAGGAGTGTACAGTTGGGATACACTGAAAGTTTTCAGAGGGGTGAAATGAGAATTGATGACTTGTGGATATTGTGTTGCCTGTGGGTTACTAGACAGTGTTAAGTGATCCTGATGAGCTCGAGAGTGGGTGGAGGGAGCTGTGGTGGGCAGGGCTGGACTGGGAAACCAAAACCAGCCCTGGCAAAATGCTCTAACCAGCCCTGCTCCCTTCGTGCTATCTCTCCCTTCAATCACATCCATTCTCTCTCTCCTTACTCTCTTCTCCCTCTCTAATAACGTATTCTCTATTTCCCTCCTCCATCCGGCCCTCCGTCTTTTTCTCTCACTCTTAAAAGCTCCCCATGCCTGCTGCAATTAACACTGGGTAGTTGGGAAAAGTAACTGAGGCATCAGGAGCACTCTGGTCTTTCAAAACCATTCCATAAATGCTCTAGCCCACCAGGCAAATGGCCAGTGTAATTAAAGGCATTTCCAGCCCTGGTGGTGGGGCAGAGAAAAATTGACACACACTTTGTAGGGCGTGTGATTTAGAAATCTGTATAGCATGTGGGTAGAATGGAGTGATTTTAGTGTGTGTGTTTGATGCCTTATGGAGAAGGCATGTTGGGTGTAGTGAGATGAGTACAGTTTGTGAGGCCTAGGTGGAGCCAAGTAATGTATAAAGTGTGTCTTTTTAGCAGTGCACTGATTTCTTGGCAGGTGTGAGGAAAGCGGTTTATTATATGGCTTGGTTGTGAGACCTCACCATGTAACAAACTCGCTATCTGTACTGGGTCCACTTAAGCTCATTTGAAAACCCTTAGCTCAAACCTGTGTAAATATAGCTCTGAGCAGTCAGACTCTACTAAAGGAACATGTGTAAAGCATTAAGTAGTACTACAACAGCTAAATAAAAAAGAAACAATACTCAATAAAAACCCAACACCAGTTTATAAACATAGATTGTATGTTTATCTTTGAAATGACACCTCAACAACAAAAATTCACAGGCTATACGGATACATGAGTATTTAAAGGGACACTAAATGACTGCTTATTTATTAAACACAATAAATCATAGTAGTGGACCACCCATGTGATTAAACTTTGCAAACTTTGGAAAACTTTTAGAACCATGTAAACTACTACTCTGGCCCACTTTGTGACTCACTCCCTTCTGGAGTTGGTTGCCCAGGGGTCAAAGAGGCTTGGTTAAGCAGTTACCTCACAGTCAAATACTCTCCAGCCCAGTTCCAGGGTGTATGGGTGAACTGCCACAGACTTTAATGAAGTTGTCCTTATGCAAGGGCTACAGGATGCAGAAAACGCTGATCAGATGACAGGGATCTTCCTGGCACTACTCTTTGGTCCATGGCCATGGTGGGGTGACTTTGGCCACAGGGGTCCATGTCCCTTGAAGTCCGGATGAAATCCAGGCAAACACCTGTTACCACGGGTCTACTAGTCTCTGGTGCAGCAAAGTCAGTGGTTCCATTTAACTGGTGGTACGGTCTGTACTGGATGACTAATCTGCACTCCATCAACTCTCCTGGGTCCAGCACACTTGGACGCTAGCCCTAGCAGCAGCTGGTGCAGTCCAGTCTTGGAGCATGCCTCTATTTGCTGGGTCCAGGGAGCAGCAGAGCAGTCCTTCTTCGGCCCACTTTTCAGTACAGATGTGATCTGAGGTCTGGGTGCCACTTGTATGTCGAGTTAGTGCCTCTGGGGGATGTGACGACTACTAGCCAATGGGCTACTAAGTCACCTCCCACCTAGTGATCACTACCTGTGACATTTGGCATCTAGTTATCCCAAAATGCTCTATTCTGCCAGCTCCAAAGAAGGCAGAACCCATATCTTGGTGTGTGGGGCTCCCAAGCCCACCCCAGAAGTGTGGCTACCTGGGGGCTTCATGCTCACTGGGGTCTACAGAAGAAACCGGTTTGACAATGGCTTCTCTCTCTCTCTGCTCTTGATGTCAACCTGTCAGCCAGGACAAAAGAGCAGACCCTCTTGTGTGTGTCTGCAATTTACCCTTTAAAGGTGGCTTCCCCTTTAAAGCTAGCCTTTGGGCTCACACCCTGTTTGGACTTCCTAGCACACCTCTCCCAACAGCAAGCACTCAGCATTCCTTTCTGAGAGTCAGTCACCTCCCCTAAGAGGCGAGAGGCTGTCTTGTGGCCAGCAAATGTAACCGGTTAGTGCAAACTCTGGGCAACAAAGTATCCACTTACTAAAGGTACCAGTTGTGCAAAAGTTACATTAAACTCGACTGGAGCATGAAGTTGGTTTAATGCAACAATTCTTTTGATACCTTGAAGTCTTATATTTACTAATCCCATTCAGAAGTTTGCACTGCTGAGTGGTCAGCGAGTAAACGTGTACTCACCCATGGGGCTACAAGCATTTCCACTGTAAAAACTACAATGCAAGAACTTTACTGACAGGACATGAAAAGGTAAGACCTGCATGTGCAACTTTTAATATAATGCATGCACCCTGCCTTTAGGGTTCAGTAGGCCTGCTTTAGGGGTGACTTATAAATATTTTAAGGAAAGGTTTGGGTTTTGTCATTACATTAAGTGGCACAGTTGAGAAAGCAGTTTAAAACTGCTCTGGGAGCCAGCAGTCACAACTGGGAGTTGAACTTTGTCACACTTGTGGTGGCATAACTTCTGCAGTCCATGAAGGACACATTAACTTATAAGCCCTGGGTACCTCTGGTACCATATACTAAGGACGTATAAGGAAGTAAACGTATTCCAATTGTGGGTGAGCCTATCAGATATATACCTTTTAAGTATCAGAGCACTTGCGCTGAGGTTCATTTAGTCATTGAAAAACCAGAGGCATCAATCCAAAACCCTAGAGGTGATCATGCAAAAAGATCATGAGGGGAACATACACTACCTGTATTTATATTTTTTTCTCTTTACATACAGTAGGGTGGAGCTTCATACTTACTCATACACGAGCTGTCAACAGTTCTTGGCTCCAAAATGCATAGTGGTGTGGAGACTGAACTGGTATTTCATTCTCGCAGGTGCACGGAAACACAAACAAACGCACAAATACCCCTCTTATATCATTAATAACAGTGAAAATAGAGCAATGCATTATGGGGCCTGGAGAAGAGTTTCGACCCAACATGAACTCAGCTGTGGGCATAACACTCATGTCTCCCTCCCGTCATTAAACAAAATGACAGATGTGACAACCCTCTTGGGTAATACAGTCTGGCTCTGTACCTCACCTTATAAAGCGATATTATATACCTCGAACACGGAGCGCGTGGATAGAATTCCCCTTTCACTTTCTAGAAGTTATATCTTTCTTTGAGCGAGATAACTAAAGCTTCAATGTAACAAGTCAAAGAGCACTCACCACATTTCGGGTAGGAAACTACCAGCAAATCTCTTTCCCTCAATTCAAACAAATCCAAGGCTTCGAAGGTCTCGGGGCTGCACAGCATGCTGGGGTATAAAATCCCCTTATAGGTAAACAGCAGCTCCTCGGGACGTTTCTCCTGAGCGGCAGATAAGAGTTTTTCTGTCTCTTGAAATAAGCCCCTTTGGTCTGCCATTGTGCAGTCCTTCAAAATGTTGTGAGGGTGACGGGTAGACTTTGATCGACCAGCTCCTAACAGCTAGAAAGAGCAGGAACGGCTTCCAGTGGGCAGGGCTTGTAACACCCTTTCACGAAATCTGTGTGACTGCAGATCCGTCTGCCCATACTCTGCCCCGCGCCAAACACCCACTGTTTTGTTTGCACACGTTTGTGTGCTTTGTGTGCGCGAGGTGGTTTTCTAGACAGTGTGCGAGCGAGAGAGACTAATGGGAGCGGAGGTTACATCTCAATGAGATGAACAACTAAAAAAAATGAATGTGTCCTTGTGTAACTAAATGGTACTCCTAGTAAAGCGCTCCAATACATTTGGGTCGACTTCGAGCAGAAAAAAGCATAAAAATATGGTGTCGAAATTTCAGGTTTGAGGGAAAGAACATGAAAATAATGACCCTGGTCGGCTTTGTGTGGTTTACGTAGCAACTCCTATTATCCGCACATGTTGAGAAATCCAGCCGACTTGTCTTTTGAAAAAACTGCTGAAGCGTGAAAGGGTTCCAAACACGTTTTTGTTCTGGTACCAGGCCGCGCTCTCGAATTTCTTGTTTGAGAGGGCCGTAAAGGAGCATGGGAGGGCCATGAAGACGAATGGGTACTGGCTATAAAACAACATAGCATTTAATGATCTGATATTTTAGGTATTGGCCACTGACCACTTTTGACATTTTTAACACAGTAATCAGCACCCAAGGACCTACATGCTTCGCTTTCTCTCGTAAGCTTTGGTTTTGGGGAAGGGGAGGAAAGCTGCTCGCCAGATCTTTAAAATGCCGAACTTTGACTGCAGCGTGCTCCTCCTGGTCATGTGCAGCAGCAGAAATGCCATACAGGACCAGATTACAGTGTTTCATGTTTTTAAAAAAACTTTGCCAGTATTTTGCTTCGCAAAGCAGATACGATGCAATAAGCAGAGAATCTTAATTCAGTTTTCATGATATCTGTGCTGGTGTTTTGTGCATTGTAGTAGTAGGCATTAAACATGCTGACTTCACATCTCTCCCCAGGCCTGAAATTGTCTTATCTCAATGGTGCTAATCATTACATAAACGATAAGGGAGAGCCCATGGAGATGCACGCCCATGTGAAATATTAAGGTGGAAACCTTTTGTTTTTCAGGTCTGAATGGCCTAGGATGGGCCAGGAAATCCTTGGATGGACCTGTCTTGTACATGTTTTTTTTTCTTCATAGAAAGTGAAGTAGGACTTAGGAAGGCGATAAGCATACTGTTGTATTCTAGAACAAACTTGTTCTAGAATCATGGGAGGTTGGGGACGCGGAGACAGACGCGGTCGAGGTTGGAGAGGAGACGTTGTGCGCTCCCACCGCGCCGGTCAGGAAGCCCTGCTTAAGGTATTAGGCAGATGGCTGGGCCGCATTGCATGAAACCTGTATCCTATAAATAAACAAACTTCAGAAGAAGCTGCAGCTTACCTGCGGTTCATCTTTTCAACACATACCAGCATCAAAGAGTGAAGTAAGCAAGGACGGCTGTGTGTGCTACTGCAAGCAAAAAATAAGCATTGGCAAAGCAGACAGGTCTAGCGTTGCCTGCAAGCTTAGTTTTATCAATTTTTTCATCTTTTAAACAATGTTTTCGGGGAAGCTGCTGAGCGCTCGTCAATCTAAAAAAAAACTGTCAAAAAGCAAAAATAGTTTTCGGTATGAAAAAAACACATTATCATAGTAGTCCTGGGAACTGAAGGGGGAGTAAATCGTGTACAAATATGCCCCGTGTAAACTGACAGAATGTCACCACTCGCAGTGAATGGCTAAAGTGGCCTGACTCATTTCCCCATGCTGTATGTTAGAGTGGACAGATAAAACATGTGAATGACACAATAGCGGACCAATGTTTGGACAGAGCTGGCTGAAAGCCACATTGATTAAGCATATTATAAATAAAATGTTAGTAAAATCAAAAAGGTCTTGGATAATGCCAGGCCTAGAGAGAGCCACACCCCTCCCCTCCTCCAATATTATAACCTAATAGCCGTAATGAGTGTCCAGGGAACATTTCACAAATTTGTCCCAGTGCCGCTAAACCACCTGCTTTAATGCTGGTCCAATGGATGTACATGTCACTGGTAAGGCCAAAATTAGAGTAATGTGTCGAGCTCTACACACCACCGTTAGCACATTCTCTCCAGTCCTGAAGGCCACTGCTGACCTACTGTGTCCATTTATAGATGCAGTCTTTGGCGCAGAGTGCTTGCAAGCCAACCCTGGCACGCTGTAACATTTAAAGATTTTTGGAGCCCTGGGCAAGACGCATTAGGAAAGGGTGACTTGGTGGATGTTTAGTGGACTACCACATAATTTAACAATAGGACATATGGCTCGACGTAAGGAATTTCAGGCTGTCACCCTTCACTTGCATGAATGAAAGATTACATATCGACGGGGCTTTCCCCTGCACCTCCATTTCACCTACCAAGATAAACGAGTGGAGGCACGTACTCCTGAGGAGGGCAGCGAGGCTCTCGGCCTATCTCCTTCACGTGACAAGGAGGCATCCCCTGAGGCATTGGTGCTTTCCCTAGGGGCTTGTGGTGGATTGCAATACCCGAACTACAAAAATACAGAGAAAAACGCCCGTAGGCAGCAAAAGACTGCCGCACAGGTTCACCGCCAAGCTTTGATGATGATACACCTGTTTCATAGCTGGGTTCACTGAGGGGCCCATGACAGGCTATTGCAATCGGCAACGGAACACTCATAATACCAACACGAATACATGGAACTCTCACTACATTGACTGTGTTACATATCCCTAAATGAGGGGATGGGGGTTGAGTTGTATTTATGGGACTCACCTCCTAACTCCTATTTTCTCCCCTTGGCTTGGAGATTTCTCTCTTATCTCTCCTATATTTTTCTATGTTCTCATGTTGGCCCGCACAGCCCTCACTTGCTTGGGGACAAGTCTGAGCCCTTAACATTGGCGCACTTGGAACTTTTGTTTGGTTATTTCTTGATGCTTTATATATGTCTGTTTATTTGTTGTTCAACACATTGACACAATTGATGTCACTTTCCTACAATAGACACACCTTCACAGGGAGGACACTAAACATCTACACTCATATTGGTCCCCTCTACCCACATTTCTAAAACACAAGGAGTAGCCCTGTTAGTCCACAGGGGACTCTCGTTACAACTTGATCCCACCCACAAAGACGCAGAGGGCCACCTTGTGGGTGTTAGGGGTACCTTGGAGTCCTCCCTAATTACTTTGATATTGATCTTCAGCCCCACCACTGCCTGCGCCTCTTTCTACACTGTGTTATTACCTCGGTTACTGAAAATAGAGAAAGAGAGGGCCCATTTTTGCTAATGCATGAGTTGGGAGGAAAACGTGCAGAGTCGTATATGCTCAGAGAGGAATACAGGCCCCGATTGCTCATGGCATCCAAGTAAAAGGTCAGTGCAGGAGACAGAGAAGAGAGACAAAGGCATAGTTATCCACAAAGCAGTTACATGTAGAAAGGCCTAGAAGCTTGAATCATAACTCGATAATATAGTTACAGGAAAGGCACACATTTCAAATCCACGTTAATGAGGAAAGGGAGTTTCTGGACAGGAGCATAATAAGCTTTGATGCTTGAAGGACAGCAGCTGTGTGAGGGAGGCTAGACAGTCTGGGGAGGGTTCCAAGACTGGAGTTAGGAAAGGAGGAGCTACAGACAGCCTTTAGAACGTGAGATAAAAGGTATTGCTGTTTATCAATAAATGTGCACGTGACAGATATGTAACCTTCACTTTTCTGCAAATGTGTAATTAGATGCTTTCTCATGAGAAATGCGGCTTTATGCTGACGTAAGCAGTGACACAATGTACCACGTGAGCGCTTAAATCAAAATGCATGACAAGTGATAAGATGCATTCAAGGTAGCAAAAGTATATAAAAAGGGCTGCTTGAGTTGATGAATTGGAGGGCAGTTTCAGACTTAGAGCTGTGCTGTCCTCAAGGCCGTTATTCATAAATGCTCATATTAATTGCCAAACTGAGTCCTGTGGTTCTTTATTCGTGACCTGCCAACAACATCGGGCGCAGCCCAGCCACGAGCCCTCCTTCTCTTCTCCGGACACAGCTGAAGGAAAAGCCGTCTGTACTGCTTGAATAGAACACTGCGCGCAACATAAACAGGTGAGATTACACCTGCCTATTCAACCAGGCAGTTGGGGATTCCAGATGTTGCAGTCCTAAAGGGTGGAGAGAGGTCGGGCTTGTACCTTATTATTTTTAATTACATGATTCTTTTTGGCAACTATAATATGACAAAATGCATGCATGATTTATGTGGGGTTTAAATGTTTTAATGTAATGTTATGCTGTTATGTTAAAATGAAATAATAATAAATTGTGATTTCCCGGTTAGACCGGAAGACTAGCCAGGGGGTTAAAGCAATGTTTTGATGGTATGGTATTATTACACTGTGATTCCCTGGTCAGACCAGAAGACTAGCTGGTGTAATAGACAGCAGTGTATTACCCAGGGGGCAGCCCCTGGACGATAGTTGTGCATTACCCAGGGGGCAGCCCCTGGATGATAGCTGTGTATTACCCAGGGGGGTAGCCCCTGGACGGCATCAAAGTATTACCCAGGGGCGTAGCCCCTGGAAGGTATCAAAGTATTACCCAGGGGGGTAGCCCCTGGACGGTATCAGTGTATTACCCAGGGGGGTAGCCCCTGGACGGCATCAGAGTATTACCCAGGGGGGTAGCTCCTGGATGGCATCAAAGTATTACCCAGGGGGGTAGCCCCTGGACGGCATCAAAGTATTACCCAGGGGGGTAGCCCCTGGAAGGTATCAAAGTATTACCCAGGGGGGAGCCCCTGGACGGCATCAAAGTATTACCCAGGGCGGTAGCCCCTGGAAGGTATCAAAGTATTACCCAGGGGGGTAGCCCCTGGACGGCATCAGAGTATTACCCAGGGGGGTAGCCCCTGGACGACACCAGAGTATTTACCCAGGGGGGTAGCCCCTGGATGACAGTAGTGTATTACCCAGGGGGGTAGCCCCTGGACGACACCAGAGTATTAACCAGGGGGGTAGCCCCTGGATGACAGTAGTGTATTACCCAGGGGGGTAGCCCCTGGATGACACCAGTATATTACCCAGGGGGGTAGCCCCTGGACGACACCAGAGTATTACCCAGGGGGGTAGCCCCTGGATGACAGTAGTGTATTACCCAGGGGGGTAGCCCCTGGACGACAACAGTGCATTACCCAGGGGGTAGTCCCTGGACGACAACAGTGCATTACCCAGGGGACAGCCCCTGGATGACAACAGTGTATTACCCAGGGGGCAGCCCTGAACGACAGTAGTGCATTACCTGGGGGCAGCCCCTGGAAGAGACATTCATTTGGGAATGCCTAACAGATATTCCGGTTAGAACAGAGGGGTTAGAGTAGGAAATAGTGAAGTGGACCGAGTAACAAGTGTGAACATTTTGCTCTGATTGAGTCACATGCCCGGTTCACCAGATTCCCAGATTTATTAACCTCTGGACGGTGTCTTTGAGGAGAAGAGACCAGGGCTGTGATATTAGTGAGAGTCTGAGTACAGTCAGACCCCTGGTTGCAAACCTGCAAAGCGCAATAGGGACCAGTGAATGCGTTTCATGAGTAATGAGTAAAAAAGAGAATAAAAATAATACTGTGTTTTACAATCATAAAGGTCAGGTTATAGAGAAGTGGCAGGTGTCCCCTCCAGTTGTCACGCAGTCAGATATAAGTGAAAAGGATAGGGTGCGAGATCTCTGCCATATTTTTGGCATCCCAATAGACACCCTTAAAGAGTTCTGTGAAGGGGCAGTAATTAGTGAAAATAAAAACGCAGGAGGCCCGAATAAATAACACCAAAGCAAGTAAAAGTTGATAATAAATCCCTATGAGTGAGGCTAATAATTCTCTGTGGCAAGAAACAGATACACTTGAGCTAAAATTAGTATGTAAGTGGGCTCACGGTCAACCCCCATGCCCATGCAACACCCCAAGGTTTGAAATAATAACTCAATCACCCCTTAGATTAGAGTCTCTTCTTGATGCATTCCTCACAGATATTCGTACCTTCACTACTTTAAATAATGAATGCCTCAACGCACCCCCGAGCACCACAAATACTCATCTACATACATGACAACGTTATAACACGCATTGCTTCAGCTACAAATCCACTTAGACCCCCCATAAATTCACCTGCCCCAGACATCACCATGGAAGAAGTGTTACACAGGATAGCGATAAGCATGGCTGATGTCCACTGATACGGTCTTACAACAATACTTGTGAAGTCTGGTAATACTGAGTAGGACTGACCTTACACAATACTGTTATAAGTTAGTGACAGTGGCATAGTTAAAAATACGCACAAGATAACAGAGGAAAAAAAAAAAAAAAGGAGCACATCAGTTACGCTGCTAGAGGTACGCATAGGAAAACATTCATCCTATGGGGATCATGGATACCCCTTTGGACCATATGATGAAAACTTTCCCTTCAGACAAGGGAAGAATACTAAAATATTGCAAACAGTGGCATAAAGGCACTGAGGGCCACGCTCAACCATGGCCAAAAGATGGGACATTTGACCACGATATAGTTGAACACACATTAACTTACATTCGTTCAACACATAAGAAAAAGCAGAAGAGGGAAGCTATTCTATCACTATGGCGAGTATTCTGTCATGAAAAAGGAAGAGACAAGTCTACCACACCCGAAGAGGTAGTGACACCCATACAAGAAGTGGCACAAACTCAAACAGAGTCCCCAGGGAATTCGCTAGGGCCACCCCCACCTTATGGGTTGTACCCTATCCTGCCAGCTGCAGGGTACCAAGATCCCGTCCGGGTTGAGCCTAAGGAGGAGAGGTTAGAGGTACAAGGAGCTGAAGCAACCCCTGCTCCTGTCCCTTCGGTCCCTCGAGCTGACCCAGAGTTGAGTGGGAGAGACAGGCTAGTAAGTGAATTGCAACACACATTGAGACAGGCAGAGCAACCCCTGTGGGGACAATGGACTACAGGGCATGTTATTCTCAGGCTTGGTGACACGTCTGCAGAGACACTAAGAGAGGCAGCAGAGGATTGGATGGAGGAAGAAGAGGAGCGGGGAGGAGGTGTACACACGCCATCATACGAGGAGCCCCCGGAAGGCTCACAAGGCATAGCGGGGGCAGAAGAGGATGAGGAATGGGACAATGGGTTTAATAGGGGTGCACATGAGCAAGGAGTTAATAGAAGGTTATACAATTTTCGTCCGCGCCCTCAACGATAATTAGTAATGAAAGCCAGAGGTGTCTCAGTCACAAAAAGACCGTCAACAGTCAAAAAGAGGGCAGAACTGACACCTATAGAGATAATAGAGCAATGGTAGTTATTATTGTTACCCCTTCTCAAATGATTTGGCAACGTGGACTAAAAGAGAAGGAAGGAAGCCGTGGCCCCAACAAGGCTCTTTTCAACCCTTTTATTTAGTTTAACAGAATAGTGAAGAAGGATTTAGCTAACATAGAGTGTAGGAGTACATTGTTACAATACGTAGACGACATCATGGTTTGCAGCGCTACTGAAGACATATGTAGAGATGACACCATTGGTCTCCTCTGCACACTTGCAGAAAAGGGTTACAAAGTGGATGAGAACAAATTACAATATGTGCAGACAGAGGTCCATTACTTGGGACAGATAATATCCAAAGATGGGAGGAGGATGACACCAGACAGAGTACAGAGTATTAGGAATATGTCTAAGCCCACAACCACTAAACAGATGCAGAAGTTTTTAGGACTCTGCAATTATGTGAGACAGTGGATATTTGATTATGCCACCCTAATTGCACCACTTCTCACTGCCTTAAAAGAGTCCCCCGCAAATGCAAATAAAGTAGACTGGACCGATGACAGGGAAACATCCTTCCTGGAGCTAAAAGAAGCAATTACAAATGTTCCAGTGTTAGCTACACCTGATTACAAAAAACCTTTCTACCTCTTTTGTCATTGTAATGGAATAACAATGACAGCAGTACTGACTCAAAAGACATCTATGGGGCACGATTGCATTTACGCGAATTGCAAGAACAAGCACTACCTTATGAAAGGGAGCTGTGGGAGCAGCGAGGGTGTATACAGTCACCAACAGATTTTATCTATAGGCAAGAAAGTACAGGCAAGCCAGTGATGCCTCAAGCCCTGCTGTATATTGCCCTTGAACAACTACACCTCCCTGCACACAGTGCCAAAGAATACCTTCTTGCCACATTACAGACAGACTGGTTTCATTCTGAAATGATTACGAACAGGACGGCCTATGCCAACTCCCTTAACAATAGCTCGACACCGAACAGATGCTCAAAAGACAGCTGAGGTCCTAGGACAGGAAATTAGTAGTTATCTATCCCAGTTATTGAAGTCTGTCAAGTTCTTCTCTAAACAGGTGGCACGACAAGAGAAGTGCACCAACGCAGCCCAGCAGATCAGTCCAATATCCGTGGGCCAGCAAGTGTACATCCGCAATTGTGTGCGACGATGGAAAGACAGCAAGTTCGAGGGTGGAGGGCAGGAAGCCATGGATACACCTATCAGACGTTCGATTGTCCCCGGCTTCATGTCATACATCACCATCTTCACAGGAACATTTACAGCAAGACAAAGACAAAGACGAAGGACAGCGTCCTTCCTAAAGAGGCCAGCAGAACTTCTACTCGACACTACTAGTGGACAGTTATGTATTTCGATTTTGTTTTTCTGTTCATGCTTTGTTATGTTAGCAATTACCTTTCAATGGTATCTTAGTCCACGCATGGCAATGTGTCAGTATACTAAGCGCTTACAGAGAGAAGTATATAAATATGAAAATATATCTCGCAATATTCATACTAGCTTATTAGACAATGTATGGTATCAGCACATGACAGAGATAGGCATGCAGACTACTAATGAATCATGTTTCGTTTGTTCTTTGATTCCACATGCTAGTGACACAGATAGGCTACAAAGCATCAAAATAACTATTTCCAAATATTACCCAATGTTTATTGCACTTGTACCTTTTTAGGATGAGAGCACGAATGCAGCCCTTACAGATAAGACAGGGAGCATTTCTAGTAAACACCACACAATATGAAGAGGAATTAGCCAATATAACAGATGTCCTGACAGATCGCAAGGAATTAGTGGTGAAATTAGGGAGGATGGCTGAGACGGGAATAATGAAATATAAAAGTAGAAATTGGAAGAACAAAATAATAGAACAGGGATTCCTGGGAATATCAAGATCTACATTTTTCTGTAAGAATTATTCAGCTTCACCCATGCCCCAAGATTGTCAGGAAAGACCATATTTTCGAGTAAATGGATCAGTGTATGTTCATGGTTCTTGGATGGAAACACCAACAACTCTCCGAGCAGGCAGAACACCA
Source organism: Pleurodeles waltl (assembly GCF_031143425.1). Taxonomy (NCBI): domain Eukaryota; kingdom Metazoa; phylum Chordata; class Amphibia; order Caudata; family Salamandridae; genus Pleurodeles; species Pleurodeles waltl. Next base: position 169,867,708 of record NC_090437.1, read on the forward strand.
ATTGTTTTCTTTTTATGTTTCAGAGGGAATGGAACAGTACCCGTGGGAAGGAACATCAATTGCATCACCACAGAGTACAATGCTGATATGCAATGGGGCACCTCCAGTCTGATGATCTATTATTGGCAATGCAGAGAATGGCTGTATTCGCGACTTCCTTCCGGATGGAAAGGTCTCTGTTCCTTAGTAACTGTGCACACCCCCTCCCTGGTGATTCCAGGGGTGGACATCTCAAAGTTATATAATCACCCCATGAGCCGTCCAACAAATTTATTGCGTCATCGGAAAAGAGGTATGCAGAGTATATGGGTACTACAACCTGGGAAGACATTCCACAAGAGCACAGGTTGTTTAATGATGCCCAATTGTTCTTTGGGAGCATCTTTCCCTTTGTTCAAACAAAGGCCACGGCCCGCTGGCTGCAGATAACACGATGGGAACTGATGAAGACAATCAATGCAACTGAAGATGGATTCAATGCAGTCAAGGAAGAGATGCAGGCTGTGAGAGTGATGCTTATGCAACATAGGTATGTGCTAGACTTGATGACGGCCATGAAGGGTGGGGTCTGTGCCAAGATCGGAACTGCCTGTTTTACATGCCAACAATGCAGACAATGGAACAATCACAGAGGCCATACAGACTCTACATAACTTGCGGAAGAAGATGGCAGACGAAGGGGGTGCCCCCAATGAATGGTTTTCAGGATGGTTTGCATGGAAACCATCCTGGTTATCAGGACTGATTAAGGGGTTATTCCCGATACTTGTGGTGATGTTATTAATGTTCTGTACCTTTCAGTTAGTGGTAGGATACTGCAAGAAGGTTAGCCAGAAGTTAGGTGGGATGTTCACTAGTAGGGTAGCCAGGGACGTAAAGCAGGATGAGGATCACGTATATATCCAAATGAATGAATGTAGTAGAGAGGGTGGAATAGTAGTTGAAAGTTCAACTAAAGGGGAGAATGTTACTGAAAATATAGAAAGAGAGGGCCCATTTTTGCTAATGCATGAGTTGGGAGGAAAACGTGCAGAGTTGTATATGCTCAGAGAGGAATTCAGGCCCGAGTGCTCATGGCATCCAAGTAAAAGGTCAGTGCAGGAGACAGAGAAGAGAGACAAAGGCATAGTTATCCACAAAGCAGTTACACGTAGAAAGGCCTAGAAGCTTGAATCATAACTCGATAATATAGTTACAGGAAAGGCACGCATTTCAAATCCACGTTAATGAGGAAAGGGAGTTTCTGGACAGGAGCATAATAAGCTTTGATGCTTGAAGGTCAGCAGCTGTGTGAGGGAGGCTAGACAGTCTGGGGAGGGTTCCAAGCCTGGAGTTAGGAAAGGAGGAGCTACAGACAGCCTTTAGAACGTGAGATAAAAGGTATTGCTGTTTATCAATAAATGTGCACGTGACAGATATGTAACCTTCGCTTTTCTGCAAATGTGTAATTAGATGCTTTCTCATGAGAAATGCGGCTTTATGCTGACGTAAGCAGTGACACAATGTACCACGGGAGCGCTTAAATCAAAATGCATGACAAGTGATAAGATGCATTCAAGGTAGCAAAAGTATATAAAAAGGGCTGCTTGAGTTGATGAATTGGAGGGCAGTTTCAGACTTAGAGCTGTGCTGTCCTCCCGGCCGTTATTCATAAATGCTCATATTAATTGCCAAACTGAGTCCTGTGGTTCTTTATTCGTAACCTGCCAACAACACCTCCCTTTCTCATTTCACGCACAGCACCATTATTTTAGGAAGGGATCTGAACATCACACTCAAAACATGCATTGATCGATTTGAAGCGTGACTTAGCGGGGTGCACCAACCTGCCACCTTGCTTCAGGGCATGTCCAATCTCTCCCTGATTGACGCTTGGAGGCACTTGCATCCTCAAGAGCTTGCCTACATGTTCTATTCGAACGTCCACAAAACGCACTCACACATTGACTAATTTTTGGTCTCAGGCATGATGGTCCTGCGGATCCTTGATTCTACGATTGAAGTTAAAGTTCTATCTGACCAAGCCCCCTAACCCTATTCCCTCGTCCCGGGGTGCTATGCAAAGTAGCATTTCAGGATCCTTCCCTTTGTGACAGAATCAATGACACCCTTGAATACTACTTCACAGAAAATGACACTGGAGACGTGTCTCCTGCAGCCCTTTGAGATGCTGCAAAGGCGGTCCTCAGGGGTGGATTAATATCCCATACGGCTGGTTTGAATGAGAGGCTAAGTTACGCAGACACAATTTAAAAACTAACCTGTAAGAAGCAGAAACGCGCCACAATCATCAGGGTTCTGTTTGCACTCTGAGGGACCTTCGAAACATCAGAGGAGAATTGGAACACCTCCTAATGAAAGAAGCAGCTAAAACAAACTCCTTTATATTGGTCAGACATATTACAAGCGGGAGTACAAAGCACATCGATTATTAGCCCACAAAATACTCCTCCGTTCCACATGCAATCATATTCATGAGATTTGAGATGAGGAGGACCACCCTTTTTACTCAATCCCAGACATAATGCAGGTCTTCCAAGACCACTATTCGGCCCTCTACCAGTCTCAAACCTTGTCAGAGCACTTGCAGGATGCCTATCTATACAGCTACAATCCGCCTGATCGCAGAGAGGACTTGCTACAACTCGAGTCTATAATTAGTACCGAAGAGGTTATATTGGTCAATAATGCGCTACCCGCGCAGAGGCACCCGACCAGACAGGTTCCCGGCTATATTTTATAAAGCCTTTGTCCACATTCTAGCCGAACCCCTAGCACAAGTATTTAATCATTTTTTGACTACAGGATCGGTAACTGATACTTTAATGGACTCCCACAACACATTGCTCCTCAAACCAAAGAAACCTCCTAATAGTTGCACATCATATCACCACATCGCTCTCTTTAATTGTGACATCAAGATCTTTACATCTATCCTTGTAATACGCCTCCAATATATCTTGTCCAGTATGATAACCCCATAACAATCAGGTTTCGTACGTAATCAATAAGCCAATGGCAATACACGTTTGGCTGTAGCCCTCAAGGAAGTAGCAGAACGCACCCACCAACCCCTGCTCCTTCTTTCCTTGGGTGCAGAGAAAGCGTTCAACAGGGTGGATTGGGCTTACCTATTTAAACTCCTAACTAAATTCAACATAGGCCCCCAAATCGCTAACCTATATTCAAACCAATTTTCCTCAACCTACAGCAAAATTGAAAAACATAGGCACCCTCTCACGATCACCTCCCTCACAAGGGGGACTCACCAGGGTTGCCCCCTTTCACCCTCTATTTTTGCACTCTCTATGGAACCCTTAGTGGCTAAAATTCAAAATAGCCCTGACATCCAGGTCATTAAGGTGGGAGACAGAGAGCACAAATTGGCCTTTTTCGCAGACAATGTTTTATGCTTCCTCATCCATCCTTCAATCTACATACCAGCATTAATGAAGGAATTAGACACTTTTTCTGTGACTCTGGCTTGAATGTAAATTTTGCAAAATCCTGGGGTATTGGAGTGGCCGATGCACGGGGCGACCTAGAACATGTCGGGTTTTAATGGACAACACATAGTATTACCTATCTCGGTATCCTGTAACAGAGCAATATTCCTCCCTTGCTTACCGCTTTATTTAAGGGCCTTTCCCACTGGGGCAAGCTAGAATTTTCCTGGGGAGGCAGACTCAGCTGCCTCAAGATGAACTTTCTACCGTGCCTCCCATATGTTCTCAATACCCTTCCTCTTTCAATTTCCAAATCTACATTGACCTACATTCATACTAAAATGTTTACATTTGTCTGGGGCAACAAATCTCCACGGGTGGCTAGGGCAACCATGTGCCGCTCCAAATCAGATGGGGGCCTAGGGTTTCCTGACATACATACATACACACTTGCTGCACAGCTGCACCCCTCACTTGATTGGAATCTCAATCCAGACACCAAGCTATGGGTGCAGGTTGATCAGGCTTACTCCCTGGTGTCTCTGGTTGGCCTGCTGTGGCTCCCCGTCACAAGGGACCCTCTGGGTCCTCCTCTTCTCCTGATGACATCTCTCTTATTAAACTATTGGCAGAAAATGTGCACTAGACACCCTTTCCCTCCTTACCTATTTCCCCCCATGCCTTTGGCCCCTAATCATGACTTCCCACCTGGTGCTCTCTACCCTATTTTGTACACCTGGAGTGACAATGAGGCCCATAGGTTGCAGACCTTTTACAATGAGGGCACTTTGAAGATGAGCAGGTCTCTCCAAGAGCAATTCGGCCTTCCCCGCTCAGATACATACCGAATAGCTCAAGCTTTACACTGGGCAGGACTTCCAAAGGCCTGCTCTGCTATGGAACAGGACAAATCTGATCTTGATTCCCTCTTCCGTTCAAATGTTCGACGAAAAGGCATTTCACTACTCTGTCGCTATACACTAACACTTACGTCCGCCAAGAAACACTCGTATGTAACACAGTGGGAGAGGGAGTTTGGGATAGAAATCCCTGAAGGCACATGGTGTTCTATATGGCAAAGGGCATCTGGCTCATAAATATGTTTCAATGATAGAGGAAACGCATACAAACTAATCACCCGTTGGTACCTGACTCCTGTACATTTGCATAGAAAGTTATCAGGTTCCAACATTCACTGGAAGGGGTGTGGGGAATGGGGTACCTTTCTACACACCTTAATACAATCTTTCTGGGAAATTATCCTGCAGAACATAAACAATATCACCAACATTACATTGCCACTCAATCCCTTACTGGTCTTATTGGAAGATCCCGGTGCGGAGAGGGATCTCCCCACAACCACCTCCACAGGTGTAGGAAAGTACCATCTTGGCTGGCATGTTACCCCCATTTTTACTGTATGTATGTATGTTTTAGCCCCTGTGTCACTGGGATCCTGCTAGACAGGACCCCAGTGCTCATAGTATGCGCCCTGTATGTGTTCCCTGTGTGGTGCCTAACTGTATCACTGAGGCTCTGCTAACCAGAACCTCAGTGTTTATGCTCTCTCTGCTTTCTAAATCTGTCACTGCAGGCTAATGACTAAATTTACCAATTCTCATTGGCACACTGGTACACCCATATAATTCCCTTGTATATGGTACTTAGGTACCCAGGGTACTGGGGTTCCAGGAGATCCCTATGGGCTGCAGCATTTCTTTTGCCACCCAAAGGGAGCTCAGACAATTCTTACACAGGCCTGCAACTGCAGCCTGAGTGAAATAACGTCCACGTTATTTCACAGCCATTTTTCACTGCACATAAGTAACTTATAAGTCACCTATATGTCTAACCTTCACCTGGTGAAGGTTGGGTGCCAAGTTACTTAGTGTGTGGGCACCCTAGCACTAGCCAAGGCGGTCCAACATCATTCAGAGCAAATTCCCCAGACTTTGTGAGTGCGGGGACACCATTACACGCGCGCACTATACATAGGTCACTATCTATGTATAGCGTCACAATAGTAACTCCGAACATGGCCATGTAACATGTCTAAGATCATGGAATTGACACCCCAATACCATTCTGGTATTGGGGTGACAATTCCATGATCCCCTGGGTCTCTAGCACAGAACCCAGGTGCTGCCAAACTGCCTTTCCGGGGTTTCCACTGCAGCTGCTGCTGCCAACCCCTCAGACAGGATTCTATCTTCCTGGGGTCCCGGCAGCCCTGGCCCAGGAAGGCAGAACAAAGGATTTCCTCTGAGAGAGGTTGTTACACCCTCTCCCTTTGGAAATAGGTGTGAAGGGCTGGGGAGGAGTAGCCTCCCCCAGCCTCTGGAAATGCTTTGATGGGCACAGATGGTGCCCATCTCTGCATAAGCCAGTCTACTCTGGTTCAGGGATCCCCCAGCCCTGCTCTGGAACGAAACTGGACAAAGGAAAGGGGAGTGACCTCTCCCCTGACCAGTACCTCCCAGGGGAGGTGCCCAAAGCTCCTCCAGTGTGTCCCAGACCTCTGCCATCTTGGAAACAGAGGTGTTGGGGGCACACTGGACTGCCCTGAGTGGCCAGTGCCAGCAGGTGACGTCAGAGACCCCCTCTGATAGGCTCTTACCTCTCTTGGTAGCCAATCCTCCTTTCTTGGTAGCCAAACCTCCTTTTCTGACTATTTAGGGTCTCTCCTCTTGGGAATTCTTCAGATAACGAATGCAAGAGCTCACCAGAGTTCCTCTGCACTTCCCTCTTTGACTTCTGCCAAGGATCGACCGCTGACTGCTCCAGGACGCCTGCAAAACCGCAACAAAGTAGCAAGACGACTACCATCAACATTGCAGCGCCTCATCCTGCCGGCTTTCTTGACTGTTTCCTGGTGGTGCATGCTCTGGGGGTCACCTGCCTTCACCCTGCACTGGAAGCCAAGAAATCTCCTGCGGGTCGATGTAGGAAAGTACCATCTTGCCTGGCATGTTACCCCCATTTTTCACTGTATATATGTTGTTTTAGTTGTATGTGTCACTGGGACCCTGATAACCCAGGGCCCCAGTGCTCATAAGTGTGCCTGAATGTGTTACCTGTGTAGTGACTAACTGTCTCACTGAGGCTCTGCTAATCAGAACCTCAGTGGTTATGCTCTCTCATTTCTTTCCAAATTGTCACTAACAGGCTAGTGACCATTTTTACCAATTTACATTGGCTTACTGGAACACCCTTATAATTCCCTAGTATATGGTACTGAGGTACCCAGGGTATTGGGGTTCCAGGAGATCCCTATGGGCTGCAGCATTTCTTTTGCCATCCATAGGGAGCTCTGACAATTCTTACACAGGCCTGCCACAGCAGCCTGAGTGAAATAACGTCCACGTTATGTCACAGCCATTTTTCACTGCACTTAAGTAACTTATAAGTCACCTATATGTCTAACCTTTACCTGGTAAAGGTTAGGTGCAAAGTTACTTAGTGTGAGGGCACCCTGGCACTAGCCAAGGTGCCCCCACATTGTTCAGGGCCAATTCCCCGGACTTTGTGAGTGCGGGGACACCATTACACGCGTGCACTACATATAGGTCACTACCTATATGTAGCTTCTCAATGGTAACTCCGAATATGGCCATGTAACATGTCTATGATCATGGAATTGCCCCCTCTATGCCATCCTTTCATAGTTGGCACAATCCCATGATCCCAGTGGTCTGTAGCACAGACCCTGGTACTGCCAAACTGCCCTTCCTGGGGTTTCACTGCAGCTGCTGCTGCTGCCAAACCCTCAGACAGGCATCTGCCCTCCTGGGGTCCAGCCAGGCCTGGCCCAGGATGGCAGAACAAAGACCTTCTTCTGAGAGAGGGTGTGACACCCTCTCCCTTTGGAAAATGGTGTGAAGGCAGGGGAGGAGTAGCCTCCCCCAGCCTCTGGAAATGCTTTCTTGGGCACAGATGTGCCCAATTCTGCATAAGCCAGTCTACACCGGTTCAGGGGACCCCTTAGCCCTGCTCTGGCGTGAAACTGGACAAAGGAAAGGGGAGTGACCACTCCCCTGACCTGCACCTCCCCTGGGAGGTGTCCAGAGCTCTTCCAGTGTGCTCCAGACCTCGGCCATCTTGGAAACAGAGGTGCTGCTGGCACACTGGACTGCTCTGAGTGACCAGTGCCACCAGGTGACGTCAGAGACTCCTTGTGATAGGCTCCTTCAGGTGTTGCTAGCCTATCCTCTCTCCTAGGTAGCCAAACCCTCTTTTCTGGCTATTTAGGGTCTCTGTCTCTGGGGAAACTTTAGATAACGAATGCAAGAGCTCATCCGAGTTCCTCTGCATCTCTCTCTTCACCTTCTGCCAAGGAATCGACTGCTGACCGCGCTGGAAGCCTGCAAACCTGCAACAAAGTAGCTAAGACGACTACTGCAACTCTGTAACGCTGATCCTGCCGCCTTCTCGACTGTTTTCCTGGTGGTGCATGCTGTGGGGGTAGTCTGCCTCCTCTCTGCACTAGAAGCTCCGAAGAAATCTCCCGTGGGTCGACGGAATCTTCCCCCTGCAACCGCAGGCACCAAAAAGCTGCATTACCGGTCTCTTGGGTCTCCTCTGTCTTGCTCGACGTCCCCTCTCTCTCCTGGTCCAATTTGAGACCTCCTGGTCCCTCCTGGGCCACAGCAGCATCCAAAAACGCTAACCGCACGATTTGCAGCTAGCAAGGCTTGTTGGCGTTCTTTCGTCGGGAAAACACTTCTGCACGACTCTACAAGGCGAGAGGGATCCGTCCTCCAAAGGGGAAGTCTCTAGCCCTTTGCGTTCCTGCAGAAACCGCAGCTTCTTCTGTCCAGTAGAAGCTCCTTTGCACCCGCAGCTGGCATTTCCTGGGCATCTGCCCATCTCCGACTTGCTTGTGACTTTTGGACTTGGTCCCCTTGTTCCACAGGTACCCCAGATTGGAAATTCAGCGTTGTTGCATTGTTGGTTTGTGTCTTTCCTGCATTATTCCTCTAACACGACTTCTTTGTCCTTAGGGGAACTTTAGTGCACTTTGCACTCACTTTTCAGGGTCTTGGGGAGGGTTATTTTTCTAACTCTCACTATTCTCTAATAGTCCCAGTGACCCACTACAAGCTCCCATAGGTCTGGGGTCCATTCGTGATTCGCATTCCACTTTTGGAGTATATGGTTTGTGTTGCCCCTAGACCTATGTTTACCTATTGCAACCTATTGTAATTCTACACTGTTTGCATTACTTTTCTGACTCTTACTTACCTGTTTTGGGTTTGTGTACATATAACTTGTGTATATTACTTACCTTCTTACTGAGGGTACTCACTGAGATACTTGTGGCATATTTTCATAAAAATAAAGTACCTTTATTTTTAGTAACTCTGTGTATTGTGTTTTCTTATGATATTGTGCATATGATATAAGTGGTATAGTAGGAGCTTTGCATGTCTCCTAGTTCAGCCTAAGCTGCTTTGCCATAGCTACCTTCTATCAGCCTAAGCTGCTAGAAACACCTCGATTCTACTAATAAGGGATAACTGGACCTGGCACAGGGTGTAAGTACCACAAGGTACCCACTATAAGCCAGGCCAGCCTCCTACAAGAGGCAGATTCTTATCTTTCCTTCTACTAGCGGCGCGCCTCTGTATTGCCAAATGTGGAAACAGCCACACGCCCCTACTGTTAATTTGTGGTGGAGCAAGGTGTGGAATATATACGCTATGGACAAACATACTGCAATATTTCTGGAGAAACAGCCCAAAATTGACTCCACGTGGTGCCCTTTTCTTAATTACATCTGCTGCCAGGGTAGGTTGGGGGCCTGCATCACACCATGTCAAGGACACTTCGAGCTTCTGACATGTGGGTCCGTTCATCCCCAGAGTCAGCGTAATATTCCTCCTAAAAAAGCTATACCACATTTGGTCCTGGTGCAGGGCTTTGCCCTTTCTTAGCACTTCATTCCAGACATCGACGGTCGTCCTCTTCGAGACCTACATTTTCCACCCTGGGCGGGAGTGGTATAGACGGACAATCTTGGTCATCTCCTTATTTCATCCTACTTCAGTCACCCACTGTAGAATCATGTTTTAATTTGAAATGATACCAGTCTTCTAGTTTCATTTTCATTACTGAGTTACTTTAATGCATGCTGGATACCCTGATCAATGTGTCTTGTTTGCTAACTAATAAACTGCAAAAATAAAATCTTTTTTTAAAAAAAAGAAAGATATTAAGTACGGGCTCCTGTACTTCTTTATACAAACCCACTCAGGGTGTGCGAGGGCCTGGTGGGGCGACGCAGAATCTTTACTGTTGTGGAGGAGGGTGCCTGGCCCCTCTTCTCTAAGCTGCAGGGAGGCCCCAGGGACCCCATTCCGAGGGGCAGCAGTGCATCATCACAGGGGAGTGGAGCTGTGCAACGCCCCTACCTGATTCTTATTGGACCCCAGGGATCCCATCCCCCCTCTCTGAGCTTTAAAAGGCCCCAGGGAACCCAACCCCTGGGGCCGGCTCTATTATTCTGTCCTGGCGAATCCACCCCCTGGACAGAGTAGTTTCCCTCCTGAAGTAGGGCAGACACAAAAGCATATGCTTGTGGGAACATTTTTAGACTCTTCCAAGAGGCAGGAGCAAACTTCCTTTCCATGCCTGCAGCAGCGCATGCAGGGAAGGCATATCAGTTCCCACCCTGTGGGAGCTTTAAACATGTTCTTGTCGGGTGGGAGCAGAATTTTGTTTCCCTGTCCTCACTCCTGAGGGCAGGGACACAGATATTGGAGGATGAAAGCAGAAAACAATTGCTCCCTCCAGGTGGGAGCAATGCCAGCTCCCGCACCATGCGAAAAGATGGCTGGGGCTGTGGGAGTCCCTTGGGCTCGCACCACAGCCCCCAACACGGTTGTTGGTGGGTGCCCTTGGTGGCACCAGGTCACCCAGCTATAATTTATAAATGCCCTAGAGGATGAGGTCCAGGGGGGCACAATAGGCTTGAGGAGGGGGGTCACACAACCCCCCTCTCTATATTTTGGAATTCAGCTCCAGGGGATGGTATCCCCAGGCCCTAATAGGGCTCACTGAGGGGTGCTACATGGCCTCCCTCCACTTTTTATTGGAATTTGGCTCCTGGGGATAGGTTCAGCGGGGTCTATTAAGGCCCGGGGAGGGGCTGTTGTCACCCCCTTCACCTTAATGTATGTATTTTGGACTTGGGGATGGTATCCCTGGGTCCCCTATTGGCTTGGGGGGGGGGGGGGCTTGTTCCCTCCTCCACCCTTCATAAATGGATTGGTCCTGGTAGATGGAATCCCTGTGGCCACTATTGGCCCAAGGAGGGGGTCCATGCACCCTGCCCCTTGAAGGGTTGAGATCCTCGGGTCCCTTCTGGCTTGGGGAGGGGTGTCACATGCCTCTTCCTCTTCACAAATATCATTTGGGGCCCAGAGTGGCTCGGTGAGGGGGCGCTGCCTCCCCTTTAAAACAAAAATGCACTGGGGGTCCCTGTGGCTCGAAGGTCAACTCTATGCTGTACATGCCAAAAGCTCTGCACTGTGTGGGGTTCGCTGCCTTTGGTTGGCCACAGGGCCTGTGGCCAAACCTGCACCATGCATAGCCAAAGGCTGTGCATGGTGTGGGGTTGGTTATGTGCAGGGGCTTAGATTCAGGCCATGACTACAGGGCTGGCTGCTTTGAGGGGGTTAGACACAGGGCCTAGCTGCAAGCCAAGCTCTGCGACCAACCCACAGCACACAACCAAAGGTCACACGCATCAGGGCTTGGCTCAGTATATGGTAACAAAATATTACTTTACCTTAAAATAAAAACCTAAAAATTCAGGTTAAAGTGATGTTATAGAAAGGAACTATTACAATTTTTTACATTACCTTTAAAAAAAATGTTAGACATTCACAGATAAATTAACGTCACAGTGAAGCAAGAATTTCAGTGACAATGTAACATTTTTAAAGTCCAAAACCACCGAAATCCATCAGTTATGGTAATTATCTCTGGTAGTTATAACTCCTGCCCTGAGGAAACTATAACTCCTGCCCTTGCCATGCACTGCTAATTATCCCTCATATTGCATCACTCATGACATCTTCTGTGACATCATTGATAATATCACTGCAAGATTTGCAATACAATTATTGTTGAGAAAACTGTGCAGGGCGGGAGCGCGAGTTATAGTTACTTTAGGGCATGAGTTATAGTTATCAGAGCTAACTACAACTGGTGAATGTCAGTGGTTTTGCAATGTTTATAACATTAAGTTGTCACTGAAATTCTTAACTATTATTTATATATATATATATATATATATATATATATATATATATATATATATATATTCAGTTGTTAGAGTTATTTCAAGTAACTGTAACTCGTATCCTAATGTAACTGTAATTCACGCCCCGCCATGCACAGTTATTAGTGTCCAGCGGTGTGGGTGAGTTCCATGATGCATTGGGTTTGTCCAAGGTTTCCAAGGCTGTCAAGAATGCGGCTGAGGTGGGGGTCTGTCCAATCTTCTAGATGAAAACTGATGTCATCTGCGAGGATGAATGCTCTGGGGTTGAGGGCTAGGGAGGCAATAAAGTCTGTGATGTTGCTAGAAAATCTGGCTTAGAAGCTTAGGGGGCCTTAGACCAGGGTTCTGCCCATAGTGAAATTTGGTGTGACTTGTGTTTTGAAGTTGAGGTGTTCCATGTAGTGCATACTGGCATCTGTGGAGGTGGTGCAGTTGAAGATGTCCTTATAAACAATAGCAAATCCTCCTCCAGGTCTATTTAGGCAGTGCTGCCTGGTGACCTAGCATCCAGCGGGGATGGCACTCGATGTCCGGTGCTGATGCTGTGGTAAGCAATGGTTCTGTGAGGAAGAGGTGGTCTGGGCATCCCCGCCCACAAGGCGACATATGTTGTGGAATGCTTGCTGAGCAGGCGGGCATTCAGGAGCATGAATTATATTGATGTGTGGGGATGTGAGTGTGTTTGATTGTAGGTGTTGAAGTGGATGTGATATTGGATGCTGTGGGTCTGTTCTTGGAGGATGTTGGAGTTACAGGAGTGGCAGTGTAGTTGAAGTGGCAGAAGAAAAAGGTGAAGGCTCTTTCTGTGTTGTGAAGTGTGGCGTGCCAGCAGATAGTAGTGGGGCATCTGAGGTTTAGAGCTCGAAGAGGATCTGTGGAGTAGAGATAGGTCAGAGGAGGACCAGGGTTTCTGGTGCTGGGCGCAGTCCAGCCACGGACAGGCACATATAGGCTTGCTGCAGCTGCCATTAAGTAGGTCCTAAAAGGGGGTAGGAGCATAGGAGGCAGTAGATGCGGCTGAGGAGTGGTGCAGTTGGCAGGGCTGTGGGAAGGGGCACAGGAAGGGACACGCAGAGGCAGAGAAGTGGACAGGGACACACAGCCCTTGAAAGGATAGAGAGACACAGCATAAAGATCACAGACAGAAGGACAGAGAAGACAAAAGTGTCAGAAAAAGAGCATGAAGATGGCAAACAGAGCTAGACAAAGTGCACAAAGAGTGAGAGAAATGCAAAAATGAGTGAGAAAAATGGCATAAAAGGTACAGAAACATCAAGAAAATTGCACAAAAACAGAGAAATATCAAGAGAAATGGCACAAAAGACACAGAAAGATTAAAAGAAATCCACAAAAACACAGAAAGATCAAGAGGTATGGCAGATACAGCAAGGGAAATAGCATAAAAAGTCACAGACATAGAGAGAACAAGGTGAGAGAAAGACAGAGAGGGACGCGAGTGAAAGAGACAATGCAGGTGCCTTGAGGCCCTGTACCTGGAGTTGCAAGGGCCTTGACCACTCGGTGGACTGGTCACAGGTAAATCCAGTGGGCTGCACCTACACACCTACTTAACCTTATTGTTTTCAATAACAACACTGAATGAGATTATCACATACTAATGTAGAATTTCTATCTAAATATTTCTAGGGGAATTTATTCTGGTTGGGACAGCTGGAGATGTTAGGTACATGATGAAGGGTCAGGCATCAGGCTGCCGGCCTTACATAGCTCAACAAAGTCTGATTTGATCATGTAAGCATCTTTTAAAATTTTAAGAAACGAATGTTTTTAAATTGTTTGTTGGGCATTTTAACCTCTGAAGGTCATTTTTTGGCTTTCCCTCTTTTTTTGGGGGGAAATTCTTTTTAAAATATAAGGGACTGGAAAAAACGAATATTTCCTTCTTTGCTGGATTCACATGTATTGGGGGCACATCCTTATTTCTGTGTGTGTCTCTGGGGGTATAACTTTGTTTTCTACCTTATAGCAACCTCGGGGCCCGTGTTCAGTGGTCCCCGGTTGCTTGTTTTTTTCTCTCCTCCCTACTTCCTGGTTGGGACCGACTAGACCGCCATTTTTGTTAGCGGTCTAGTTGTTTTTAGGCTCCTGAGCCTCGTTCGGCACCCCCGGCTCATTTAATGCCGGAAGGACGCTGGCCTGGCACCTGATTTGATCGTGTAAGCATCTTTTAAAATTTTAAGAAACAAATGTTTTTAAATTGTTTGTTGGGCATTTTAACCTCTGAAGGTAATTTTTTGGCTTTCACTCTTTTTTTGGGGGGAAATTCTTTTTAAAATATAAGGGACTGGAAAAAACGAATATTTCCTTCTTTGCTGGATTCACATGTATTGGGGGCACATCCTTGTTTCTGTGTGTGTCTCTGGGGGTATAACTTGGTTTTCTACCTCATAGCAACCTCGGGGCCCGTGTTCAGTGGTCCCCGGTTGCTTGTTTTTTTCTCTCCTCCCTACTTCCTGGTTGGGACCGACTAGACCGCCATTTTTGTTAGCGGTCTAGTTGTTTTTAGGCTCCTGAGCCTCGTTCGGCTCCCCCGGCTCATTTAATGCCGGAAGGACGCCGGCCTGGCACCTGATGTGATCGTGTAAGCATCTTTTAAAATTTTAAGAAACGAATGTTTTTAAATTGTTTGTTGGGCATTTTAACCTCTGAAGGTCATTTTTTTGGGCTTTCACTCTTTTTTTGGGGGGAAATTCTTTTTAAAATATAAGGGACTGGAAAAAACAAATATTTCCTTCTTTGCTGGATTCACATGTATTGGGGGCACATCCTTGTTTCTGTGTGTGTCTCGGGGGGTATAACTTGGTTTTCTACCTCATAGCAACCTCGGGGCCCGTGTTCAGTGGTCCCCGGTTGCTTGTTTTTTTCTCTCCTCCCTACTTCCTGGTTGGGACCGACTAGACCGCCATTTTTGTTAGCGGTCTAGTTGTTTTTAGGCTCCTGAGCCTCGTTCGGCTCCCCCGGCTCATTTAATGCCGGAAGGACGCCGGCCTGGCACCTGATTTGATCGTGTAAGCATCTTTTAAAATTTTAAGAAACGAATGTTTTTAAATTGTTTGTTGGGCATTTTAACCTCTGAAGGTCATTTTTTGGCTTTCACTCTTTTTTTGGGGGGAAATTCTTTTTAAAATATAAGGGACTGGAAAAAACTAATATTTCCTTCTTTGCTGGATTCACATGTATTGGGGGCACATCCTTGTTTCTGTGTGTGTCTCTGGGGGTATAACTTGGTTTTCTACCTCATAGCAACCTCGGGGCCCGTGTTCAGTGGTCCCCGGTTGCTTGTTTTTTTCTCTCCTCCCTACTTCCTGGTTGGGACCGACTAGACCGCCATTTTTGTTAGCGGTCTAGTTGTTTTTAGGCTCCTGAGCCTCGTTCAGCTCCCCCGGCTCATTTAATGCCGGAAGGACGCCGGCCTGGCACCTGATTTGATCGTGTAAGCATCTTTTAAAATTTTAAGAAACAAATGTTTTTAAATTGTTTGTTGGGCATTTTAACCTCTGAAGGTCATTTTTTGGCTTTCACTCTTTTTTTGGGGGGAAATTCTTTTAAAATATAAGGGACTGGAAAAAACGAATATTTCCTTCTTTGCTGGATTCACATGTATTGGGGGCACATCCTTGTTTCTGTGTGTGTCTCTGGGGGTATAACTTGGTTTTCTACCTCATAGCAACCTCGGGCCCGTGTTCAGTGGTCCCCGGTTGCTTGTTTTTTTTCTCTCCTCCCTACTTCCTGGTTGGGACCGACTAGACCGCCATTTTTGTTAGCGGTCTAGTTGTTTTTAGGCTCCTGAGCCTCGTTCGGCTCCCCCGGCTCATTTAATGCCGGAAGGACGCCGGCCTGGCACCTGATTTGATCGTGTAAGCATCTTTTAAAATTTTAAGAAACGAATGTTTTTAAATTGTTTGTTGGGCATTTTAACCTCTGAAGGTCATTTTTTGGCTTTCACTCTTTTTTTGGGGGGAAATTCTTTTTAAAATATAAGGGACTGGAAAAAACGAATATTTCCTTCTTTGCTGGATTCACATGTATTGGGGGCACATCCTTGTTTCTGTGTGTGTCTCTGGGGGTATAACTTGGTTTTCTACCTCATAGCAACCTCGGGGCCCGTGTTCAGTGGTCCCCAGTTGCTTGTTTTTTTCTCTCCTCCCTACTTCCTGGTTGGGACCGACTAGACCGCCATTTTTGTTAGCGGTCTAGTTGTTTTTAGGCTCCTGAGCCTCGTTCAGCTCCCCCGGCTCATTTAATGCCGGAAGGACGCCGGCCTGGCACCTGATTTGATCGTGTAAGCATCTTTTAAAATTTTAAGAAACAAATGTTTTTAAATTGTTTGTTGGGCATTTTAACCTCTGAAGGTCATTTTTTGGCTTTCACTCTTTTTTTGGGGGGAAATTCTTTTAAAATATAAGGGACTGGAAAAAACGAATATTTCCTTATTTGCTGGATTCACATGTATTGGGGGCACATCCTTGTTTCTGTGTGTGTCTCTGGGGGTATAACTTGGTTTTCTACCTCATAGCAACCTCGGGGCCCGTGTTCAGTGGTCCCCGGTTGCTTGTTTTTTTTCTCTCCTCCCTACTTCCTGGTTGGGACCGACTAGACCGCCATTTTTGTTAGCGGTCTAGTTGTTTTTAGGCTCCTGAGCCTCGTTCGGCTCCCCCGGCTCATTTAATGCCGGAAGGACGCCGGCCGCGCCGCTGGCGCGCCGAAGGCAAGCCCATCTGCGCCCGTCCGCGCCCTGAAGCGCCCAGAGCCCAGAAATGCTGCTCTTTTTACTACAGACAGGTTAGTCTACTCTTCCTTGCAGCTTTACGCACTCAGAGGGGCAGGATCTGGCCCACCTCTCTCAGTACCCCCTGGGTCCTATGCCTCTTCTTTCTGCCCGGCCTGCCCTAGTTCCTCTAAGGCTGTTTCACCCCCCTTCTCCCCCCCATCCCAAACGAGCAACATATTGCTCCTCAACTGTCGTTCTTTACCAGCGCACTCCCTTCACATATATACCCTCATAGAAGATCTTTCCCCTGACGCCTTGTTTCTTACCGAAACCTGGTTGGGCAATGACTCAGCAGTAGATATCTGCAATTCTCTACCCTCCACCTACTCTATGGCGCATGTAGATCGACTCCATGGAAGAGGTGGTGGTATAGCCATTATCTACAAAAATACCTTTCGGTGTACCACCTTCCCCTCTGATATCCCGGAGTGTGAAAGCTTAATTTTCTCTCTCTATCTCTCCCCCACTTTTACCTTTTCCGGTATGCTTCTCTACCGACCCCCAGGACCTTGCACTCGTTTTTTAGATTCCTTGCCGGAAGTCGCAGCTAGTCTTATCTGTAAATCCCCTAACTTTACTATTCTTGGGGATTTTAACATCCACCTTGATAATGAAAACTGTCCGCACGCCAGGTCTCTACTTGCGTCCCTCTCTGCGCTTGATTTAACTCAACACGTAATAGGACCTACCCATACCAAAGGCCATACGCTGGACCTCCTATTCAGTAATCTCCCTGTTCTTACCACCCTGCCGTCCCAGCCCCTAACCTGGACGGATCATTGCCTTTTATCTTTCTCTTTCCCTTATAAGGTTACTCCAGATGTGCCGTCTACCTCCTTAACCTTTGGTCGCATTTGGTCAAAATTGGCTCTTGGGGAATGGCGCGCTGCTCTCCAGACCTCCTTTGGGGTCAGCAGCCCCTCCACCTCCGCAGATTTATTTAATGAGTGGATCTCCTCCTCTTTGGATAGTATTCTGCCCATCAAATTAAGATCTAACAAGCCCCCCCATAAGGCTAAACCTTGGTTCTCACCTTGTCTGTTAGAATTAAGAAAAAAGTGCAAAAGGTTAGAAAGATCTTGGAGAAAGAATTACAGTCCCACCGAAAGAGAAATATATAGGCAATCTGTCAGACTCTACCACCAAAACATTAAAGCCGCCCAGTCCTCTTACTACGGAATAAGAATAGAAAACTCCTCCTGTTCACAAAAGGAAATTTTTCAGATTTTTAAGGAATTAACCATAACCCCTATGCCCTCTCCTCCCACAGAGCCCTCCACTGAATACAGTAATCTTCTGGCATCTCACTTCAATGACAAAGTCATCAAGATATACTCTGGGTTCCCTTCTTCTCCTCCCCCAGGTACAGTAGAGTACCAAACGATGGATCCCTCCCTCTCCGGAAGCACATTAACCGCTTTTGTACCTCTCACTGACACCGCTACTACCAACCTTCTTCTTCAAATTAAATCGGGCTCCCCCCTAGACCCCGCCCCTCCTTCCATCCTCTCGCGAGTTTCAGATATTATTGTACCTCCCCTTACAAAAATACTGAATCATTCCCTATCCTTAGGTTTCCTCCCCCCTCTTTTTAAGCATGCCATCATTAAGCCTCTTTTAAAAAAAACGAAATTGAACCCATCTCTGTTAGAGAATTATAGACCCATTGCTCTCCTTCCCATTTCAACAAAAATTCTGGAGAAACATGTTAACCACCAATTAACCAGCTACTTAGAGAGCCTTGAACTCCTTCACCCCACTCAAATGGGTTTCAGAGCCCATCATAGCACGGAGTCAGCCCTCCTTACAGTGACGGAGTCAGCCCGGCAACTTCTGGACCAAGGGTCTCATGTAGCCGTGATTCTACTTGATCTCAGCGCAGCTTTTGATACGGTGGATCACAACCTTCTCTGCTGTAGGCTCTCTGAATTAGGGATAGGAGGCCTAGCATTGTCCTGGCTGTCCGCTTTCGTCAAAGGTAGATCTTTTCAAGTCCTGGACCGAGCCTACTTCTCTGATATCTTTCCATTGACTTGTGGAGTTCCTCAGGGCTCCTCCCTGAGTCCAACTCTTTTTAATGTTTATCTATCCCTGCTGGCTAAAGTGATCGCTCCCTACAATCTGTCTTTGGTCACCTATGCTGACGATACTCAACTTGTGGTGTCACTATCTAGTTCTGGGGATTCGTCGGCGGCCAACCTTTCGTGTTGTATGAAAGACATTGGAGTTTGGATGATCCAGTCTAAGCTTAAATTTAATGATGGAAAGTCAGAAGTCATTGTACTAGGCAATGCCCCCCCAGCCCCTCCCCTTTCACTATACTCTGAGGCCTTCAACAATCTTCCTCCTCCCAAGGACCAGGTAAAAAGCCTTGGTTTTTGGGTGGATTCTCGCCTGACCATGGATTATCAAGCAAAAAGAGTTTCCTCTACATGCTTTGGCATTTTAAGAGTCCTTAGGAAAATCTTTAATCTTCTTCCTCCTATGGCCAGAAGAATCCTTGTTCAAACTCTGATCCTTTCCCGTCTGGACTATGGGAACTCACTTTTTCTCAGCGCCCCGGCTTATGTCATAAAAAGGCTGCAAACAGTCCAGAACGCAGCTGCCAGGCTTCTTGTCAATCTTCCCAGACATTTATCCGCTAAGCCTGCTTTTTCCATACTTCACTGGCTCCCTATTAAGCAGCGTATTTATTTCAAGACCCTATGCATTGTTCACAGAGCCCTGCAAGATAAGGGTCCAATGTTCTTCAGAAAGCGGCTATATCTTTATGTCCCCTCTCGAAGTCTAAGGTCCTCCTCCTCTCAACTTGTGACCATCTTGCGGTCTAAGAGAGCCTGGGGGGCCAACTCCTTCTCCACCAAGGCCGCTCGTCTCTGGAATGATCTTCCCTCTGAACTCCGTCATGAACACTCAGAACTGCTTTTTAGAAAAAAACTTAAGACCATTCTTTTCTGTAGGTAGCTCTCTGAATTCTCCTATTGCTAGCACTGGTCAGGTTAGGTTTAGCGCTGGGATGCCTTCGGGTCACTACGCGCTTTATAAATCCTTAAAACTAAACTAAACTAAACTGTTGCACAGCACAGTGGAATCTAGCCAAAATGAGCCCTCTGTGGTCCGAAGCCTATTCAGCTGCAGTAATCTCATTCAAGTCAGCCAACAGTTCCTTCATGCCAGGCCCGGGAGTCAGCTTTCAGCACTCACAGAAATCACTTTGCATATGGACAACATACCTGTGCAGGAGCCTGTCCACCTACTGAAGCATGGACATGTTACAACTAAACAGCATAAGAGGCAAATGCATTCTACAGTTGCTTGCGGGCCATCGGCATCCTGGAGCAGCATGGGTAGCTACTGTCCTCCTCCCTGAAGCAAAGGAACCATTCTTTGAATAGGTGTTATCAAAGTCTACTCCTGGAGTCTCATGGTCATCCCTGCGGTGTGCCACTTTCAGTGACGCATTCTCTGAAATAAAATAAGTTATGTATGTCTCTCTTAGAGAGCCACTTGCGTGAATCCACTGTTTATACACCATCAGGAAATTCCAGGCTGCTTGCACTGGGCTTTCCGAGTGCTTGCCAGAGAAGCTCTGGAAACTAGGGAGCACGGCATTTAGAGTAATGGGCACAGAAGAGGGCAGGGGTAGGTAACAGGAGGCCAAGTATTTGTTTTTTACAGTTTGGCCATTTTAAGTATGTCCCCCTTTCCTCCATTACACCTCTCCCCCTTTGTAGCAGTACAAAGCAGGGGCAGATGATTTTGGTGCCACACATTGCATATATGATTATCGATGAAAAAAGTGAATTAAGGGGATTTTTCCACCTTGGGGTTCTGAGTGTCATCATAGACAAGCTGAGCGTTGCTCGCGTTGTCTATTTGATGTCAGTCAGAATTCCTTGTTGAAAACCATCCCCCTAATTCACTATTACTCATCTATAATTCTATATGTAAGGTACGGTTCCCTAGAGAGCCACTAGCATGAATAACTTAATTCTAAATCCAGTAATTTACAGCAATGAGGTAGCAGCAGTTGTTAATAAAAGCTGCTACCCACTCACTGGGATCCTGTCAGAGCA
Organism: Pleurodeles waltl; assembly: GCF_031143425.1. NCBI lineage: Eukaryota > Metazoa > Chordata > Amphibia > Caudata > Salamandridae > Pleurodeles > Pleurodeles waltl. The sequence goes on from NC_090437.1 coordinate 169,888,309, forward strand.
GTGCCTGCAGCACACAATCTGGCGGGAAGTAAATGGAGGGCACAGAGTGGTAGTGGAGGTCATGTTATGCACGGCTGTCTCACTAATCCTTTGCCCCTGTGAAGCAGTGGAAAGCAGGGGATAATGATTTGGGGCTCACACATAACACAAAATTATAAATGAATGAAAAGGAAATTACGGGGATGTTTTTCACCCCGGAGTTCTGATTGACATCATAGATAACTCAAGCTCCACTCTCGTTGTCTATTTGTTGTTACTCAGAACCCCTAGGTGAAAAATATCCCCATCATTCTCCCTTACCATCAATATTTCTATATATAATTGGTGTCAAAACATCTTTTGGAGGGCTACAGGGCATGCAGGGCTTACCGGGCCCAACCATGGTGGTTGAGGTCCGACCCTCTATGGATCCCGAGCAACTGGGCCAAGTACCTCTTCTGCACAGGACTCCCTGTGATAGCTGTGGTCGAGCAGTCAAAGCTTCCTTTGGTGGGCATGCAGATACCAGTGAGTGAGCATGACTCATAATTCAGAAGTCACAGGTTACAAACATTAGTTCAATGTCCAGTCAAATACTTGCTTTTATTTAAACAAAAGCAGTATTTAATTTCTAACGTTAAACATACAAAGGTATACGACATTCAAAAGGAGTACACAATCAAACTTTAGATCAGGGCTCTGGTAGTTGTCAGGCCAATTCCTGTCCCACCCTCCTTCATGTAACATGTTTGGGGTTATTCCCTATTCATTGGTGGCCGCACTGTGAATGCACATTATTAGGCAGTACCAAGAGTTCCAGTTTGAGTTTTCAAAGGCCAACTAGCACAATTCTCATCTTATTCACTCTCGCAGCACAGAGGAGGTCGGCAGAGATGCGGGTGCTCTTGGAGTGAGCACCTGTGAGTTAATCTCAGTTTGGAGAATTCAGGCTGCTCGCAGCCCATGAGGCAGCACCAAGCAGCACAGGCTTTTTCTCCCAAGCAGTGTTGCCAGAGTGCGTTGTTGAAGCAGCTTTCAGCTCACGAACATGACTTTAACTGGCAGTGAGGGAAATCTTTCTCCCATTGAAGGTTCAACATCACCCATTGCATCTTCAGCAGCCCTCCCGTCAGTCAGGTGCAGTTCCCTTATAGTGTGGGTCCAACCCGTAGAGTGTAGCCTCAGTCTCGCCTTTAGGTAATGATCCGAATCCTTTGGCATGTTGGCACATGCCGCCCCTCCTCGTACACGGGGTTGCTGTGGTACATGGAAACACAAGGCCACTGACTTTCTTGGTTCAAAGACCCACACTGAGACAGTTATGTGGCTCAGCAATTCAGCAGTGATAACTTTACAGGTGGGCCCATTTGGTAAATGGGGTCATCGCAGCATGGTTATACGGGTTTGCCCAGACCCACAAACCGCTTCAATCTTGGCTCAGTCTCCAGCACCCCCCTCCTAGCATACAGGAGTTGCATATCTGACAAGGCACACGGGCAACGACTTGATCGGTGCACAGCCTCACACTTTGCTCAAGTAACCCTGAGCTCCATCCAACACTCTCCTCTTCCTCACAGGGCACACTGGCCTTGGCAAGCAGGTGCTGATGCTTTAGGCTCCAGGGCAGGTGACCTTGGTGTCCTCGGTGAAGTCCTCTCACCCAGCAGGGAGCCTAGCATGCCTCTGCCCCAGTCCTGGGCACAGGCAGAAGTCTTGCAGATCTTCTCCTTCTCACACAGCCCATCTACTGCTTGGCAGATGACCGATTTGGGGGTCTAGACCTTCCTTTCTTATAGTCCATTTCCAGACATTAAAATGTAATTTAAGGTCTGAGTGTTTGTAATTTTTAAGCTGAAGTTCTCCCTCTTATGAAGTGGACACTTCTGCTTTTCTTCTTTCCTTATGGAAGGCTGTCTGTCACAGCAGGCACAACTCTGAAGTTGATTTTTCCACACCACAGTGCATGGGAGTGGCCAGAGTTTACACCTGGATGTTAGCCACAGTGATATGTGCATCAACAGATTAATCCCAGACCCAAGCTCTACTATTTTATGATTTCCTTCTCAGCCCCATCTCCCTTCCTGAGATGTGTCCAGGCCCCTTCCTTGTGATCTATCAATGAATGAAAGAGCAGTATTTTGAAGTATAAAGGGAGTCTCTTCCATTTTCTCTCCATTGGGTGTCCCACCCAGGTCACAGCAATGCAATAATACACAAATCTGTCTGGGGGAATTCAGCTCCTCCGCATGTTTCCACCAGGCAGGCCTTGGCTTCCCAAAATGGACCCCAGGGTCATCCATGTGATGTGCCATTGCAGGCACACTTAGTGTACATTCACAGCACACATATTGTTAACCATTAATACATCCATGCATTGTACCCTTACCTGTACACATGCATTCAGCACACACACTCAATCTACAGACACTGTTCAGCACTGAAGCTTTTCTATATGTAACCAGGGTGTGCTATTTACAAACACACATACTGCCAGCACCCACACTTCCCATGTGCACGCTGCACAACACTCCACCCTTAATGTATTGTACTTCATGCAAGCAACCATATTCCGAGCACATGCACTCACTGCACACGCACTGCACAGCACTACATCTCTCATGTAATGTATTCCTCACAAGCATACATTAATCCAGTATACGCACTAACAACACAATCACTGCAGAGTAACTGCTCCATCCCTGTACTGTACCTTCCCAGGCACATTTACAACCAGCATAAAGTCACTACCCTTGGGCTACACAGCACTCTGCATCTACCTGATGTAGGTCAAGAGTGAGTTAAGCACACAGCAGCTGAACTTTTAAAATGATGAGTGAACCTGTAGACCTAACTCCAGTGACAGGGTAAAAATATATATTTTACACTACTGATCACTACACAGTGTCCTGCCTAACTCTCCATCACTATGAGGATAGCACTTTGGGTGCCCCTCCCAATCCAATAAGAACACAATCTGTGAGACAGCCCTATGTCATGGCGCACATGCATGATACATGTTCACTTATGACAAAACATCAGCATTAAGGATCCAGACAACAGTATAGTTTGACCCTTAGGGCAGGGGAAACATGTTTTCAACCACGCAAAGGATCTTCCTGTCCCACAATCAGTCAGCTCTTATAGTTTTTTTTCTTGCCATTGAGTGTCTCCTGCTCCAGGATGGAAAGGAATGGTTTGCATATGGGATCAATATGTTCATGAAGATTATCATAAGAACTCTTGGCATTAATAGAATATAACATTTAAGCAGTGTTCGCCAGTGGCAATCGAAAGCTACCACAGTAACAAGCATTAGTAAATCCAACAGTCCTGCTTTAATGTGCTAACTCAAACCTGCAACCTTGCACTTACACAGGCCTACTGCTCACTCTGCACTCACACAAGAACACCTCACCCCACATTCATATCCATACACTCCTAGTCCTGCAGTCAAACTGCCACCTGGCTCTCCTTGACTCACACAAACACATATCTTCTACCTGCACTCAGACAAGCACATCTTACCACACTTATGACTAGCCAAGGTAATTCTTCGTAGGCCAACCAGCATTGGGTTCAAGTGTACTACTCTGTGGTTGACCTTCTTGAGGCTCTTAGTCATACTCTTCATCTTCTGGGGATCTCAAAACATGGTTGCAGTGGAGAGACACATACTGTGGTGAGTGTCTGCAGGGCACATACATACAGGTGAAGCTCACCGTGCTGCCCATGGTGATCTCCCTACCTTGATAGAAACCACCATCATTGTGGTTCCTGCCAAAGTACAAGACGTTTTGGTGGGTGGTCACTGTTGGTTAGGATAGCCATTCAACAAACTTTTTTTAAAAAAAATTGTTACCACAGGTGGTGTTTGCTGTTGAAAAACAAATTTATAATGATCCCCATACCTAGGGGGGTTTTGTCCTAAGAGTGGGGGTAATTATTTTGTTTTTTTACCCTATCCATCACGGACAGCAAAAAGGAGAGCACGTTATTCACCCCAAGTAGAATGGGTGGTTTAATGCCCTTCCTTCATCAGATCCTGCCCTGTCTGGCTGCTGAAGGAAGCTTTTCGTCAATGCAGCCAATGGTGCAACTGCCAACATAAAGCTGATGGTCCCCCCGACTCTATATGAGGTGGGTGGCCTGTTAGTTAGGCAGCCAGAGTAATGTGTTTCATTCGTGATGGAGTAGTCTGTCTGCCAAACTACAAATCGGGCTCCTACTCACAGCCAGGGAACAGGAGTCGGAGAAGGTGGAGACTGAAGTGCTGTCACTGGAGAGCACAGTTTGTGTCAGGGAGCAGAACAAAAGATGCAAAGGAGCAGAAACGGTTACATTGAGAAGGTTCCCATTCCACTGATTGGATGAAACCTGCATCCAATGAGACACGCAGTGACAGAAGAGCACACCCACATATGCTAGTGCTGCGAGGGCAGCAGAACCAGAGTGACTGTGTATCTTCATATCTGGCCACTAGGCATTACAAGCTAGAGCAAGAGTAAGAAGAGCTTTAAAGACAGATATAGCTAAGCATGACAAAAGCGTATCTGCAGTCTTATATACTCCCAGGCAAAGCCCACTTCAGTCACCATCATCAAAAACTCTCAGACTGGGCAGGAAGGGTTGGGTCGGGTGCAGAAACAGGACAGGCAAGAAGGGCAACCCTGTAGTAAATGGCGGCCTCGCAGGCATCATGAACCTGGAAATCTCACTACCATCCCAACACTGCTCCTCCCAGACTGGTAAGTGAGACAAGATCCCTCATTACAAGTTGTCTGATAATTGTAATTGTATTCATATAGTGCTTACTACCCCTGACCAGGCGTTGCATTGCACACTACTCCAGAACCCAAGATTAGAGGTTAATCCAGTGGTTAAATGTTGATTATTACAATTAGTCATATGCTCCAAAGGAAAAAGAAACATTGCATGTATTTACTCCAGTTACTTTGTGACAGATTATTGAGGCTAGTTAGTTGTGATCATTAGTAGTGGCTATGTGGTTTCAGGTGAATGGTTGGTGAAATAGGCAAGCTGGTGGAGATTAGATAATGATAGATTGCAGGGATAGGGTTTTTAAACAGGAGAAGTTGTGATTTCTGAAATGAGGTGACAGCCTTTTGCAGGATTACAGGAAGAGAGATTAAGGCAGACAGGTGTGAGACTAAGAGAATACTATACTCAGAAATAGAAGGCATGCAGAGGATTGAAAGTAAGAAGAGGGTCACTCTGAAGAAAGAAATGAGAGGAATCAAGCTGAAAGAAATCAAGCAGAAGTAAGTCAAGTTTAGTTTTCCATGCAAGGTTTTAGTAATATAGCAGGAGATGGCTTTCTGAGCTAGAAAGTAATCTAAGGATTTAAACTGTAAAAAGAAAAAACATAATATGTATCTTCATATCCGGGCAGACAGCTTAAAATGTGAGTTTGAGTGTACACATCGCTTAAACAGAATAGGCCTAATTCACAAAGGGCCTCTGAACTTGCGGCGGAAGCTCGGTAGTCATGAGGGAATCTCTGCACTTGGGCAATTCCCCATAATGAGAATGCTCATTGTGAAGATTTCGCCACAAGTATGGAGACTCCACCAAGATTGCAGAGACCCTTTGTGAGTCCCCAAAATCCTGGCCTGCTGTGTGCCAACCCTAGGACAGCTCTTTTAAACATAGTCTGGAGTATGTCAACCTTGGTACAGGGTCTGTACGCTGCCGAAGATGAGCTGGTGCAGAAAAAAAGAAAAAATCACATTCAATGATCTTCCCTCACTATTCTGTTTTCATATTTTTTGTACTCAGTAAAATGACTTATTTGACAGGTCCTTACAGCTAACAACCCAAGTGTATGTTGTGCAGGTGTGTGTATGTGGTGGCCAGTGTAGTATATGTATTGTACGAATAAGGGACGCAGAGTAATGGAGGGCAGTGGATTGCATTTTGAAAGTCACTAGCCTGTTCCTCTGCACAAGAATGAGGTGATTTTAGACAGTAGAAGTATACTGTTAGCAGTCCTGGAGCAGGAGGGAGAAGACCTCGTCACTGAAGTGGGGACAAAGGGGACAAGGCTCCTTAGAACTATGATTAAGTTGTTTTGTTGCGCTGTCAAGTAGCTGAAGTGAGCTGACCGACTGTATGATGCTGAATCTACTTGTCTTAAAGAAACCCATAAAAGTGCAGGCATTAACCAATAGCATAAGAACGATTTTTTGCTGTAAAAAAATGTCTTTGTCCCTTCACTTAGGTTTGGTCTTGCTTTTTGTGTGAAGCTGGCTGTGGTCCCTTTTGCTTTCTTCTTTCTTCTTTGATAACACTAGCTGGATTGTTCATTTGAATTGGAAATATTGTCATATGGCCCTCAGGCTTTGCGGACTTTTCTCCCACAAAAGCAAGACTGTGCATCCTTTTACACACAATTAATTTTTTTCAAATTGATCCCATCGAGGTTTATAGCAGGTCTCATATTTCAGGTGTTTTTTTCCTTTTATTTCTTTATTTTTTAAAGCATTTTTGTCATTAACCTATACGGCAATTACCAACTCTTACTGTGGATGTTGTTAATTTGAGCTCAATTACTACCATACCTGTGATATCACATATTTCCTCGCACATACCAATCCATCTTACAGTGCAGGACTCCCACGTTTACAGCCTCTGCTTTGGCAATTTGATCCAGCAGGAGAAAGTTCTTTGTTCTTATAGAAAATTGTAAAGAAACTCTTTCTTTCAGGTGGAAGATCACTTTTGCTGGTTTACTAGAATTGTCGGTCTAGCTGTAAAGTCTCACTTCTCCCTTTGGACAGCTAATTTTTTACAAAATTATCAAAAACCTTGAACAGTCGATTTTCAGATTCAGAGAGCAGCTCTAGATCCATTCGGTGCCTTGCATAAGTGTACCAAGTTTCAGCTTCAAATAAGTTGAACTGCAGACACATTTCTACTGTTCAACTACACGAAATATTTACACTCAAGTCAGGCTGTAAGAGATGATGTGCATTAAATGCGAATTCAATTTAAAATAAAAAAATACATTTAATAAAACACTTTAGTTGCCATCTTTTTATTTGACCATCTGAAAACAACAGGGCCCTTATTATGACCCTGGCGGATGGGGGAGAAGTGGCGGTAATACTGCCAACAGGCCAGCAGGAAAAAATGGAATTATGACCATGGCGGTTACTGCCATGATCATCCGCCACTTCTCCACTCCGACCCCTAGGGCGGTGACGACCGCTGGGCTGGAGACTTCGGTTTCCAGCCCAGCAGGCGTCACCAAACCGCTGGTGGTATCAGGACCCTGCATACTGCCATGGATTTCGTGTGGTTTGGAACCGCCACGAAATCCATGGCGGTAGGCCCTATCAGTGCCAGGGAATTCTTTCCCTGGCACTAATAAGGGTCTCCCCCTCACCCTCCCCCATCCCGTGTCCTCCCCCCACACCCTGACCCCCATATCGCCCCCCAAAGGTGGTAGTACCCCACTTCCCACCCCCCCATATCGACACACACCCCCTTCACGCACACAGACACTGCCACCACACATACCCGCACACATACTAACAAGCATTCCAGCAGACACACAAAGACATACACCACACATACTCAAACATACAGACAGACACGCACACATTTCCAAACACCCAACAACCCCCAGCATGCATACACGCACTCACACACCCCCTCTACACACTCACACTCACACACCACACAACACCCCCCAGCTCCCCTCCCCTAACGGACAATCACCTTACCTGTTCCTTGACCCCCAGGGTAGGTCGCTCCCCCGTCCTCACAGCGCCACCAGACCTGTGTGCCTTCTTTCTTTTGCTGTCTGCCCGCTTGGTTTTGCCTGTGTGTGCCCTTTGCTATCTGCTTGTTGTGATCGCGCTTCCCTCTCTCCGTGTACCCCGAGTGTGTGCCCTTTGCTGTCTGCCTGCTTGGTTTTGCCTGTGTGTGCCCCTCGCTGCATGCTTGTTGTGATCGCGCTCCCCTTCTCTCCGTGTACCCCGAGTGCCTGCCTTCGCCGAGTGTCCCCGCCGTCCCCCCCGTCCTTCCGCCGCCTTTTCTCCTCGTTTTCCGCGTTTTTTCCCCGTTTTTCATACCTTTTTCGGTACTTTTTCGTTTATAGGCCTCCTCGCCATTCTCGAGGCTTCCCGCCGTTGCTTTTCCCGCTTTTTCACCTACCCGCCCACCTCCCGCCTCCCAGCTAACCCCGCCTCCTCGGCTACCCCTTAAATGGCGGCCGCTGCGAGGCCGCGCAGCGGGCGCGCCGCTGGCGCACCGAAGGTGCGCCTAAGGCAAGCCCGTCTGCGCCCGTCCGCGCCTGGACCACGCCCAGCGCCCGACCCCCTGGTCCCCGCGCCTCCCGCCTGACCTACGATTCCACCACGCTCACCAAACTCAACCCCGGCCGCACGCCGGGCTGCTACCGCGCCACCCCGAAACGGACCCACGGATCCTTCACCTGCAACAACTGCCGCTTCACCTGCCTTCGGGCCCACTCCGCTCCCGCCAAGAACAACCCCCCCGGAAGCAATCTCCACTGCATCCTGGTCAACACCCGATCCATCCACAGGAACCTCATCAACTCAACAAACCCGGACATCGCCTTCCTCACCGAGACCTGGATGAACCCCTCCTCGGCACCCGACATCGCCATAGCCATCCCCGACGGCTTCAAAATCATCCGGAAAGACCGCACCAAGCGCATCGGAGGAGGCATCGCCATCGCACACATAAACTCCATCCGCATCTCGACCCACACCGACGACTCACTCCCCGACGCCGAACATCTCCACTTCACGATCCACAGCGACCCCAAGACCACCCTCAGAGGCACCCTCATGTACAGACCACCAGGACCCCGCGCCAAGTTCAGCGAAGACATCGCAGACTTTGTCAACCCTCACGCACTCTTGTCCACCGACTACATCCTCCTAGGAGACCTCAACTTTCACCTGGAGAACCTCACTGACAAAAACACCACCGCCCTACTTGACAACCTCGCCAACCTGGGACTGAAACAACTAGTCAACACACCCACCCACCACGCCGGACACACGCTCGACCCCATCTTCTCCTCCAGCAAACACATCACCGTCAGCCACGCCACCGAACTCACCTGGTCGGACCACAGCTGTGTCCACTTCAGCTTCAAGAAGACCACCGTGCTTCACCACACCCAGCAACCACCAAGAAGACACTGGAATCGTATCACCACTGAACAGCTCGCATCAACCCTCTCCCAGAACCAACCCACCAGCACCACCGACCCAAACGAAGCTGCCAACAACCTCACAAGCTGGATCTCCGACTGCGCCAACCTCCTGGCCCCCCTGAAGACTCAAGCCAACACCAACAACCACAAGAAAAACTCCTGGTTCACCCCCGACCTCAAGAACTCCAAGAAAGAATGCCGCGCCCCCGAAGACGGCAAAGGGCGGAATTTAAGTATCGTCTAAGTGTCTTTGCATACCTTATTGATGAAGGGCTTTGTAAGCTGTGGGGTCTTGTTCCTTGAAGTTTCTGATGGTAGGATGACAGGAGCTCTAGTACAGACTCATCCCAGGCTGTTTGTGGCGCTTGCTCAGGGTCTGCGAGGTTCAATTTAAGGGACCATATTCACTTGCCTGTCTCTGCCAGCGCAGAAGTGGTCTTGGAGGACCACTTAATTCGCCTCCCATTAGATAGGTATGTGGCTTGCTGCAACGTGTCCGAAGGTTCATGATGTTCAATTGGGTGAGTAAAATGCAGCTCTTGCGGTAAGTGGTCGCTCTCCCCTCTGCTTGTTAACTGAAATTTCAAAATTCGTCCGAACAGGGGTAGGGATAAAATTGTATAGTCTAATATTGATCGTGCTTTTTGATTAAAAAATGTAAATGAGGGGATGTTGGTCCGTACAGTAGCATCCGTTGGCAGATCGGAGTCCCATTGCTTCAAGATCTTTTATGAGTTGTTTCCCTAGTTTGTCCCCCTTACAAGTTCCAGGTAGAACTTGGTCTGGTATCTGCCAGAGAAAGTTCTGTGCCAAAGTGGCCTTGTCAGAAGGCTCAGATCCCAGCAAGTTCATATTAAAATCACCGCTTAGGATCAGTTGGGGGCATGGAACATTACTGACTAGTTCTTCAATATACTCTTTCAGCTGGCATGCAGCTTCTAATTTGTAAGTTTTTCCCGGTGGGATATAAATGTTCATTAGGGCTAGATGGAGGGTGGAGGGGCCTTGTATCACAGTAAAAAGAACTGTCAACAGGTTACTGCACATGACTGGGGACATATGAATGCGACCCTTCATTGTTAAACTGAGATACGTGATGAGTCCACCACTCAAGCGCCCAAAACGAGCCCTCCTTGTTGCCGGGACATGGTAACTCACAAATCCTGTAATTGTAGGTGGGGATTCTGTCTAAGTCTCTTGCAGCATTATTATCTGGAATGACGTTAGGTAGTTGAGTAGGCACTTATCCTCCAGTTTGTCCAGCAGCCCATTAATATTCCAGGAACACATTTCAAAATTAGACTTGTCCTCTTCATTGCTGATGTTTAACCCGTACTATAATGGTTGCCTTGATCCTGTGCTCAGTGTGCTGGGTAACCAGCTCCAGTCGTTAGAGAAGGATGATGAACCAGAGCGGGGCAGAGATGCTGTACTGGGCCATGCCGTGCAGTGAAAGTTCCTTGAATTCCTTGAGGTCTTGTAGGAAGCACTGGGTGATGTTTGAGACCCTCGACCACCCTGTTGATTTAATAGAGGATGTGGATAAGCAGGGTGTATTGCTGGGGTTATATGTATACCCCAGCCCCTGAGCGAAGTATCTATTCCAAGCACTTGCTCTGCTACCTCTGCCGAGGTCCAGGTCACTTTGGTAACTTGATTCAACTGGGGTGCCAAGGGTGGGATTAATGCCACTGAATCCATTCAGAGTGGTGAGAGGACATACATGGGGGGAGGGAGGGTGCTGGGGACACTGCTGGGAAAAATCACTCTTCTACATATTTGCACACAGAGCACTGATGAGGGATAGTTGGGTAATCTTGTGCATTGTCGATACGCCAGAGTTTGGACCAAAGAATCTTGCTCCTGCTTACATGTTTGTACACTCAACCCATTCTGTGCTTCGTCATAGGAATTTTTTAAATGTGCTTCAGTAGCACTCTTCCTCCGTCATTCAACCACACTCTGATATGTGCGCTAAGTCGGATTACCACACATATTGGAAGTTTGAGTTTTGTGATAAGTATTGGCAGGTAAACTTGCCATATTTATAGGGGAAAATACCCAATATTTACCAGAACATGTAGATTTTGGTGCAGTAAGCATCAGAAGCCACATGTTATTCACCAACTATTCATGATAGGCGATGATATATATTGTACAGGTCAGTGATTATTTTTTATGGGATGTGATTACAGTCATAGTCGATAGTGGCCACCTTGTCATAAGGTCACAGGTCAGAAGAGAAAAACAAGTCAGGCAGGAAATGGCGACTGTAAGTGCAGCCTGGGTAATTGCGATATGTGTTGACACCTTAGGTAAGGTAAAAACCCCTCTAACCAAAAGGATTCCTGCAGTAATATACTTCCCTAAACAGTAACAGGCCAACTTGGATTGTCAATCTGTTAAATCAGTTCTGTTGAAGGAAGATTGCTAAAAAAACAAGTTAACCAGTTTCAACAAGCAACCATCTTAGGTGAGGGGAACTCCTCTCAGGGAATAATCTTGCACATTATTGTAGGTTTCTCCTTTCACACCCCTGCATCAGAATCACCTCTGGAGTCGGTACAACTCCAACATTAGCAATTTGTCAGCTGAGGAACACAACGTCTACCCAATCATGATGTCCTAGGAAAGATGATTACCAAAATGTTGGATGCAAAGCCATCCTATATATATATATATATATATATATATATATATATATATATATATATATATATATATATATATATATTGCTTTTTAAAACTTGTGTTTTTCTGTGAAGACATGAACTCTGGAAGACTCCTGCTCAGTTTTTTAAATTAGCTTTATTTGAGAATGATCAACTTGTTAACAATAAAGACATTTCCACAGAATTATACGTTCAAATAATGAGACAATTTACAAAGAAGGTGATCTTTTTGCAGGGTTATCCCAGATTTATTTTTTGGTGAACCTTGCTTTTACTGTCTATAGAACACTATGAACTTTATCCTGGCTAACCATTGGTATTGTAACTTTGCGCCTCCATTCCACATAATGGAATTGGTGTACTCCTGATTGGTCTATTTAATTTACCTATAACTCCTTAGTGTATGGCTGAAAATGTATCCAGAGCCAGTAAATTAAATGCTAGCAGTGGACTGCAGCATTCATTGTGCCATTCAGTACAGTGGCACTGTAAAGCATGCCTCCAGGCACACCATTAGCCTGACTGTACAGGATCTAATTGCATTTTGACAGGCCTAAATCGTCCTTTTAAATATGTATAAGTCATCCCTAAGTAAGCCTTACTAAACATCAAGGAAAGGCATATGGAATTTAAAAATAGGACAAGTGAAGGTTAATCGGAAACAAGTCCTTACAATGACTAGTACCTCAACTCTATTTTCACTATAGCAGGGTTGGATGTTTCATAGGCAGCAGTGGGATACAATATTATATTTAATACATTTAATCTCTGTCTAAACGTTTTAAATATATTTATGACAAGCCTAATTCAGTGCTGAAGCCAGGTTTTTAATAAATATTCTAGAACAATGACATCTAAAAAGTCACCCTTGCCCTGCCTGAATTCTCTGGAAGCTAAATCTGCATTTTGCTCTTTCCCTTCTTCTAGCTAGTAATTAGCATTTCAGTGGTTGTGACTTCCTGGTTGAACTTTATAACAGATATGAATATTTATTGGTGCAACCACCACTGGAAAAAGGAAGAAAGAATGTAGTCAAAAGTGACTTTTGATTATAAATATAGACCAAATATATTAAAGAAAGTATTAGCAAGGTCTCCAGCAACAAATGTGAATGGTCTAGTGCATAAAGATCAGTCCAGAAACCCCCCACCGACCCTGACATCGCCGCCCACAACCTCAGGCTATGGATCGACAACTGAGCCAACCGCCTCGCACCTATCAAAAAACCCTCCAACAACCAAACCAACAAGAAAGCCACCTGGTTCACCAACGACCTCCAAGCCTCCAAACGCAACTGCTGTAAACTCAAGAAGAATTGGCTCCACGAACGCACACCCGACAGCCACACAGCACTCAAGAACACCACACGCAGTCATCACCAACTCCTCAGGCTAGCAAAGAGATCCTCCTTCAAAACCCACCTGGAAAACAATGCTCACAACTGCAAAGAACTCTTCAACATCGTGAAGGAGCTCTCCAACCCCAGCGCCACCGTCAACGACATCCCTCCCTCCCAAGAACTGTGCGATGCCCTAGCCACTGCTTTCCAATGAAAGATCACTGACATCCACGACAGCTTCAACACCCCTACTACCTCAAACACGCCAGTCTCCCCCTCCACGAACTCCACCCGCACCAAACGCCTGACCTCCTGGACCAGCATCAACGACGAAGAGACTCGCAAGACCATGAATTCCATCCACTCCGGATCACCGTCAGACCCGTCCTCACACCACACATGCAACAAAGCAGACACAGCCATCGCACCACACCTACGGAAGGTCATCAACATCTCCTTCGAAACAGCAAGATTCCCAGAGAGCTGGAAACACGACGAAATCAACGCTCTACTAAAAAAAAACAAAGGCAGACCCCAAACACCTTAAGAACTTCCGGCCCATCTCCCTGCTCCCATTCCCGGCGAAGGTCATTGAGAAAATCGTTAACACACAACTTACCCGATACCTCGAAGACAAAAACATCCCCGACCCCTCCCAGTCCGGATTCAGACGAAACCACAGCACCGAGACCGCTCTCCTCGCCGCCACAGACGACATCAGAAGCCAACTCGACAATGGAGAAACATCAGCCCTCATCCTCCTAGACCTGTCAGTTACCTTCAACACAGTCTGCCACCACACTCTGAAAATCCGCCTCCACAAAGCAGGGATCCAAGAGAAAGCCCTCGACTGGACCACATCCTTCCTCTCCGGCAGAACCCAGAGAGTCCGCCTCCTCCTTTCCAATACGAAGCGACCAACATCATCTGCGGCGTACCCCAGGGCTCAACCCTCAGCCCGACACTGATCAACTTCTACATGGCCCCCCTCATACAAGTGGCCCGCCAACACAACCTCAGCATCATCTCCTATGCCGATGACACCCAACTCTTCCTCTCCCTCACCAAGGAACCACACACTGCCAAAACCAACCTCCACAAGAGCATGAAGGCCGTCACCGACTGGATGAGAGGCAGCCGGCTGAAACTGAACTCGGACAAAACGGAGGTCCTCATCCTTGGGCCCACCCCCTCCGACTGGGACGACTCGTGGTGGCCAGCCTCGCTGGGAACCCCACCAACACCAACTGACCACGCACCCAACCTTGGCTTCATCCTCGACTCATCCCTCTCCATGTCAAAGCACGTCAACGCCATCTCCTCCTCCTGCTACAACACCCTCCGCATGCTTCGCAGGATCTACAAATGGATCCCAACCGGAACCAGAAAAACAGTAACACCGGCCCTCGTCAGCAGCAGGCTTGACTACGGCAACATACTCTACGCAGGCATCCCGTCCAAACACCTGCAATGCCTCCAATGCATCCAAAACGCCTCCTCCCGACTCATCCTCAACATTCCCCGCCGCAGCCACATCACCCCCTACCTGAGAGACCTGCACTGGCTCCCCGTCGACAAGAGGATCACCTTCAAACTCCTCACCCACGCACACAAAGCACTCCTCAACACCGGACCAGCCTACATTAACAACAGACTCAACTTCTACACCCCCACCCGACAACTCCGCTCTCCCAACCTCACCCTTGCCTCCATCCCCCGCATCCAACGCAAGTCCTCCGGTGGCAGATCTTTTTCCTACCTCGCTGCCAAGACCTGGAACACCCTCCCGTCCGACCTAAGACAGATCCAGGACTTGCTCACCTTCAGAAGACACCTCAAAACCTGGCTCTTCAAGCAGTAGCAGCACCCCGCCCTCCTCTTCTCCCCAGCGCCTTGAGACCCTCACGGGTATGTGGTGCGGTTTATAAATGTACTGATTGATTGATTGATTGCGAATGGATCACTACACAATAACTTATAAATAAGTTTTCCTATTGAAGGAATACATGAAAAAATGGGTGGCACTTTTAGCAGTTGCCAGCCTGGATCATTACAAAGTCTTTAATCTTCAGTCCTGTCAACTGGCAATTTCTGAGCAAGGCCCTGAAATTGTATGAATTTGCAGCGTTTTTTATGCAGTGCAATATGCTGCTTTATTAAAAAAAAAAGCAGTGATGCAACATCAAATGTTTTCAGCATTAATCAATCAGACTGAAAGTGAAAATCAGACATGCAGTGTGTACTATACAATGAAAGCTTTTAGCATTTAATGTCCATGCTTTGGCTCTTGAACTGATTTGTTACCTTTTCTTTATGTGAGAAATATAAAGAAACAGATGATGTCAGACCCAGGACACTAACAAATGGCTCTCAAAGATTCCAGCCCTGCAAAATTTCTAGGAGTCGCAATGGGCAATGTTCCTCCCAGCTCACCCTTCCAGCCGTCCCCAAGATCCGGAAAAGTACAGCAGGAGGAAGATCCTTCTCCTACCTAGCAGCCAGCACATGGAACACACCTCCCCTCAAGCTCAGACTTATTGATTGAATGTTGGTGGCTAAGTAACTACTGAGAAAAAAATGAGGAGCAGAATGCTTGAATTAATCTCAGCTGTCTATATTATTACAGGGCTGCATTTCGGGTTATCAATTTTCTGTTACTATTTGAGTGTTCAGCTTCCAGAAACATTCAGTGTCACCCTCCTTGGAGCCTCAAACTGGTGAAAGGACTATCGAGCAAAGAGGTCATGTACTGCAACATTCAGTGAACTCTTGGTGTGTAGTCCAATTCATTTACAAGCCGAGAATGAAGTCCGAGAGCCAGTGCTTAATTTGAGTCAATGGTTTCCAGTGTAGGCAGCAGCACCTATTTTTGAGGGCTGGCACTTATGTTTCTTCATCATGCATTTTCTGTGAGCAAAAGATTCATATGGAAAAGAATGAGAAAAAAAGAAAAAGCATCACAAAGGGGAAACAAGCAGAAAGCTGCAAGAGCGAGCTGAAGGGGAGTGGCTGTAAATGGATGAAAGAGGCCTGAGGTGGCTTTAGGATTACGCTGCCTCAGTATTCAGTGCTCGCCCATTTAATTGCAGTAGCCGTACGTTTCAGAGGAAAGCTTTGGGCACCGGTACGTTTTTATTTACAAATTAAGCACTGACTCAGAAAACATATTTTAAAGTCACTAATTTGACCCCTCCATTACTGAATCCCCTTTGAGATTCACTTTAACCAGTGTTTAATTTGTAACAAATTATGGGGGTCATTATGAGTTTGGTGGACAGAAAAGGCTGCCCGCCAAACTCCAGCGGTCAGGTTGCCAGCAGTGCGGCTGCCTTCCCCCGGGCCCCATTATGAGTTCCCCACTGGGTCAGCAGGCAGAAATGGTGTTTCCACCCACTGGCACAGCGGGGATCAACCTACAACATTGACGTCAGCTCATAATTTAGCCAGCAGCAATGTTGCGGTGCGTAGGGTGCACCAGCACCTGTCGCGCAGTTCACTGTCTGCAATGCAGACAGTGAATTGCGTGACAGGGCTGGACACCTGGGCCCCTGCACTACCCATGCTATGTGCAAGTGCATGGGCAGGGAAGGGGTTCCCCTGGAACTCCCTGCACCCCGTCTCCACCAGCCTTTAAATAGCAGTGCTACTGCCATGTAAAAGCTGGCGGAAAGGGGGGTCGTAATCCCCAGGGTGGCGCTGCATGCAGTGCTGCCCTAGCTGATTAGGACCACCAGTTCCTCCTGTAGAGGGAAACTAGCAGTGCTGGCGGTCCAACCATGGCACAACTGCCTCAGTCCTAATGTGGAAGTCAGACTGCCACCGCTACACTGGCGGTCTCAAGATCGGCAGGGTCATAATTAGGCCCTAAGTTCCAAGACCCCTCTCAGAAGTCCACTGCAGCTAGCACCATGCATTGCCCCTGCCAGCACTGCCAATGGCAGTATTCATATAACACCAATAAAACAGTTAACTATTGCATTCCCACACGTGTTACAATTAAGACTATTTCAGGCCACACAAGTCCATAATAATGGTGTGAGAGCCTGGTATTATTTATTTTCAATGCAATTTGCCTTAATTACACTGGGATTAAAAACATTGTGTTGTGCTCATCTCAAAACAGACAGCACCACCTGCTGAAATTAAGCACTGACTTTAACAATAATTATTTACTTTTTAAGATTGTTGTGAGACATGTCCTTGCCAATATTTATTGTAACTTTCCAGATGAAATTACAGCTCCATCTCAGAGAGGACGGCGAAAATGCAGAATGACACTCCTGAGCTCCAAAAAAAGGTAGTTTACTTCAGCAGGGTTTAGGCGTGCTTGTATGTGAGTTACTATTGCTTAGAAATTGCAAGGATTGCAAAAGAAACACATTCTGACATATATAGGGAGCTAATCGGTCTTCATTAAAAATGCATGCATCCACATGGAGGAGAGACATTAAAAATTTGACCAGAACTGAAACTTGAGAATGAAGGGACCTGTGGGGGATGGAGGGGTGATCAAGGCATCCCGGGGATATTCATGAATGGAGAAGCCAAAAGAGGGGATAGGTACGGACAGAAGAAGGAGTGGGAGTTAGGAATAGTTATTTAAGGAGTCAGGAAGGGCATGACAGCTTCTTCCTGACTCCGTACAACACTGGGCGGGAGTGTAATGGAAAAGACCACCCACCCACCTACATATTTTAAAAGTGCGATGCAGAACTGTTGTTCACCAGCGAATGCCATATTAGGACAGTTGTAGGGGCGTTGGTGGTAGTTGGGGGATGGAGAGTCAGGTGTGGGTGTATCCACCCCTTGGGGTGGGGGATGAGGTGAACACAGGCGAAGGAATTATGTGTGGTGGATTCTTGGAACAGGGCATGGAGGCTTCATTAGAGGATTTGTGGTAGGGGAACTGAAAGAGGGATTGGGGAATGGAAAGAGGTCAGTGAGTGAAAGGGGAAAAAAGAGGCAACGTATGGGGCATTAGGGTGAAAGCTTGGTGAGAGGGGAGAATTGTTAGGTGATAGAAGGCGATGATGTATCAGGATGTTTGATGCTATTTTAATGTTGTTTGAGGTTTACTAACTGTTTGCAACCCTGTCCTATTAAAATGGCCTTTTCCACTTCATGGTGGTATGGCATCTAATTATTTCATGAACTATCAGCTCTGTCTCACATCACCACTCGTGTGATCCATCTTGTGTGAAACAGAAACACTGCTTGCACCTTACAGGTTTAGCATCACATTCTTTGAATACTTGCGCTGGGCCCAGACTTACACCCCTTATAATAATGTTCATTAGAGGTACAAAACTTTTAAACAAGCAAAATTATTCAGCTCATTTTAGTATGCTTTGCAAAGAGGGTATTAAAAATATATAGGGCCTGATTCAGACCCTGGCGGCCGGTGACCGCCAGGGTCACCGCCCACGGGAGCACTGCCGACAGACCGGCGGTGCTCCAAAGGGCATTCTGACCGCGGCGGTTCTGCCGCGGCCAGAAAGGGTAAACCGGCGGTCTCCCGCCGGTTTACCGCTGCCCTTGGAATCCCCCATGGCGGCGCAGCTTGCTGCGCCGCCATGGGGGATTCTGACACCCCCTACCGCCATCCGCTGGAACAGGATGGCGGTAGGGGGTGCCGCGGGGCCCCTGGGGGCCCCTGCCGTGCCCATGCCAATGGCATGGGCACGGCAGGGGCCCCCGTAAGAGGGCCCTACTGTGTATTTCAGTGTCTGCCTAGCAGACACTGAAATACGCGACGGGTGCAAACTGCACCCGTCACACATGCCCACTCCGCCGGCTCCATTCGGAGCCGGCTTCCTCGTGGGGAGGGGTTTCCCGCTGGGCTGGCGGGCGGCCTTCTGGCGGTCGCCCGCCAGCCCAGCGGGAAAGCCAGAATGGCCTCCGCGGTCTTTCGACCGCGGAGCGGCCATATGGCGGTTCCCTCCAGGCGGGCGGCGACCGCCGCCCGCCGGGGTCAAAATGACCCCCATAGTGTTAGGAGCTACCACGATGCTTCTCTGATCTTGCTTTATATACTACAGCTGCAGTCAAGAACTTTGAATAAACTACAAATCCCATCAGGCCTAAAAACAATAAACCAATGAGAAGCAAGCAGTACGTCTAAATATATGACAATTGAGTGCTAAGGAACCCCTATAATACCTATCTTGACTGCTAACAGTCCTCTTTTCTTGCTGCTTGCAGTCAAGGTAATGATTATTAATATGTGTTGCAATCAATATTATTCTGACATTGGTACGTTGTTGTGCATTGTATGCTGTTGTTAGGTAGCATTATTTGTTCTGGTTATGGGAATTCTATTGATCTGTTTATTCCCTTAAATGCTATGTGCGTGCAAGTGTTTTTCCCTGTCATTCACCACTTAATGTTGGTCACACCCACCACTATTCTGTGACACAGCATGATGAGCACTGGTTTCTTGCAGTTTGGCCTGTCCTTTCCCTCTGGGCAACCTCTTCATCCAGCATTTTGCCCCGTCCTCTGTGAGGTGCAGCCTGTCTTTTCTCCGGCTAGCTTTACTGACTTTGAATCTTCAAGACACGCTTTGAGGCACAGCCTAGTTTCCCGCCCCTCCGTCATCTCAGCCTTCGAACTGCAGTGTGTCTTCTCCCTTTGGGCAGAGACCTTTCTCTTCATCTTTGCCTGGGATTTGTTAACCCATTAGCACCCACATTTAAATTGCTGCGTTTTCAGACAGAAATCTTCATTTGTTTCCTATTTTTCTGTCATGGATATGGGAAATTTCTCTTTATTCGATGATAATGATGATGACAGGGAGGTTTTCTTGAATAACCTTATTTGTTTTATTCAATCTTTCATGGCTCAGGCTCTTTCCTCATCAATGAATACAATTATAAAGAAATTCATTTGAAAATACTGTAATTTAATGTCTCAAACTATGTTGTCCTAGTCTGCGGGGGAAAGCAGAAAGCGCAAAGGCATGGTAATGCAATCATTGGCTAAATCAGAACAAACACCAATTTTAAAGCCAAATATTGAACTATTGACTGGTGAGGTTTCCACACCTAGGTTTGAAGACGATGCTCCTACAAGGCCTCCTGTTAAGGAGGGGAATGACACTGACACAGCCAAATACAAACACAAAAGTACGAATAACAAAAATAAAAATACCAAAATTGTAATCTCTGATATACAAGACACTGAGAACAAGGGTAGGGTGGATCATTCAGACTTCTAAGCAGGCCCTCAAGAAAAGAAAGGTGATTTCCACCTCTAATGACCCGTATGACTCGAAAACAGTGTTAGATGCTGATGGTCATCTTATGTTTGACACAAAATTGACCCATCATCCAAACTCATTGAATGAATACCGTCTGACAATGTAGGGGAAAATATTTCAGGTAAACACCATTTACGCATGATAAACAGACCAGAGCCAAACTAAAGTCTGAATTTTCCCAGACCTTCGTTGTCTTCTCAGATTACTTCTGCTCCTACTATTTATCCTAACATGCTTACTTTTTTCTCAAAATATGGAAAACAGCTAAGAAAGGGAGTGGATAAAGCCTGGTCAATGTGTCAGGATAAAAAGTTAGACATTAGTAGGTCACCTTACCTATGTTCTGGATATAGTCAAGACTGCCAGGTTAGATAGTACCTCTACTGATGCCAAAGAATTGTCCATTTGGACACAAAGAGCTTTTTGTTTGTTAGGGAACGCTAATTAGGCTAATACCCATGAAAGGAGGAAGGGTTTTCTTCTAAAACTAAATCCCAAACTAGCAGATCTGACAACAATGGATCCCAGCATCAAAGCAGAAGGTTTATTATTTGGTGATTCCTTTATTAAGAAATGAAGTACATATGTCACTCCATTTGCCTCTTTAGGTAATGCCCAACATTCCCCCAGAAAAGTATTTTCTCATTGCTAGGACTGATAGAGGCAGGAGCCCCTTTTCCGGCTTCAACTTCAGAAACCAAGGATTCAGAGGCTCCTTCAGGTTTCCTTTTGAAACTTTCTTTCCCCCCTTTATTAATGTTTTCAATAGAAATGTCTGCCTTTGTATCCCAATAAATTCTCTCCTTCTCACACAAACAAGCTATCCAAGAATCTTATCCTCATCCTACAGGTGTCTTAAGCTAGCTTTTATTGGTTCAGAAGAAAAACTAAAAGATGAGACTGTCATGGGTCCATTTGTAGTTTTTGCCTGGGCACAGTGATAGCTTAGCTTAGGCTTGCGGTCTGTGCCCTTTTACCTAGACAATTTGTTCTGTATTCATTTATTCATTTTTATTCATTTTAGTTCAACTTCTTTAAGTGATAATGTTTTTATTTTCATAATCAGTCGCTATTCTGTGAGAGCGTCACTACCAGTGTTATGAATGACATACTTTGCATCATGTTCTTTTCCTTGGATTCACAAGATCAGAATGCGAAGCAGACAGGATTGTATTTTGTATTACCAGCCCCAAGGCTGCGTAAATGGTCTAGCACTTAGGTACATACCTGCACCAGGCTTCTGTACAATAACATAAACATGTCCCCTATAAAAACATCTTGTAGGACAAAGAGCAATAGAGGGGGTTTCTAGCCAGGTTTTCCATCCATACTCCATGCCGGTTTGAGGCCGACCTCAGCCTTTGTGTCTCAGCCAAACCTGATCTGGAGACTGAAGGACTGACCTTGTGCCAAAGTAACAGGGGTGGGCTGTGCTTCTCATGGACACTGTGTAGATAGATTTGGCTTACATTGCCATGCTCTCACTAAGGAGCTAGAGATTCGGCTTTTAGGTATATATTGTATATCTATGCCATTGCAATATGATGGGGTTGTTGATATTTAATCTCTGATTTTCACAATCCTCTTTTTGTTATTCCTTGTTATCCTAATAATTGCAGCTCATATAAGAAGGCTTTTCAATAAATGTATTGAAAACTGTCCTTCATCTCTTTTCCTGCCTTTATGTGTGTAAGAGGCTTGTATGTAGAGAGAAAAGGGTAAGGCTTGTTCACCACTATTACCCTGGGGGATTTCCATGTGCCAGGCTGCCACAAATTACCTTTACAGTTTGGGTTTTGGTGAGTTGCTGCTAGAAAGTCGATAGGGTTGGGCCGACAGCTGCCAACTGATGTAGGAGTGACTTAGTCACCTACAAAGCAGAGATGCTGCCTCCCCAAATCCAACAGTCCAGTTGTAATTCGAGAGGCCTTATGACGTAGCACCACCAACAATGGTGTAGGCGCTAATTTTACGAGTCCCCTGAGTATCTCAGTGTAACTCACACTGAAGGTGCCCTAAGTACCATTACATGGAGACATCCGTGACCTTAGGGGCAATCCTCCTCAGCCAAATAGGGAACACCTATCTAGGCTGTAGATTATTAAAGCTTGAACAATAAAAGGACTGTATTCCCCCATTGGTGTTCCCAACTCTAATAACTAATCATTAATATGGCAAACGTAATAATCATTCGAGAGAACTGCAGACAACCATTCACGCAGTTTCTCTTAGCCAATGGCTTAAAAGAAGAGAGTGGGGATTTTACATTCATTGTGGAAGCACTCAACACATATAGTGCAGAAATATTTTATTCTTGGGTCGCCTTTCCTGAAATAGATGCAAATACACATACATTTTCATGCATACAGAATAGCAAACATACCACAAGATTACTGAGTTTATCAATACTTAGAAATAACTCTTATCAAGAACATCAATGACGCCTTACCACATGTAAAATAACCTGTGAGATTAGGTTCTTTAAGTAATGATGGACCAATGTGCCAACATTTAGCACGTATTGACCACATCCCAATGTGCCGGCTATGCCAATAGCTGAAATGCGTACACTTTAGGCTAGCAGAAATATATTGACGAGTGATACAATTCGTAATGTGGACTTTGAAAACCACCACAGCGAGGGCTGCTCCAGCTGTTAAACAATTGGCCATTCTGGGAATTAAGCCACAAACAAGACACTCAATAATGGGAAAAGCACCCACAGAACTGTAGAAGATTCAGTTCTGAATTACACAAAAAAAACTGATCAGCTGTAAGCAGTGTTTCCCCATAAGGGACCCCAAAACAAACATAGAATTTTTACAATGCGCTTGGGTTCAGTCTTCGCTGCATTTTACACTACCACACATGGTACCCTGACACTTTCTCATTTACCAGAAGTTTGAAACAAATTCAAAATGAGCATGGGGCAGCTCCGGCCCTGGACTTGAGGATGAAACTGATGCGCAATTTTGACACAATGTCCCAATTATTTAAATAACATTAAAGGGGAAGCAGTAGCGTAGGCCATTTGCCAACAGCTCCGAGAGGTTCCTCAACAGGAACAGGACCGTGAACTGCCAAAGATTATTTCCGAAGCCTATACTAGCATAGAATGGGATAATCTGGGGGCCACACCAACTAAACCACAACTACAAAGTACCACCCCTAAGGAAGGTACTAAACATGCACAAGAGAGTTCTAAAAAATAGTGAGATAAAAACAAAATAAAGACAGAAGAAGTCAGAGAGGAGAATCTTCGCAACTGGAGACCTCTGAGAGAAGATGTAATCTCCGAAATAGAGAAACTTTAAAAACTCCTGACAGATACCAGTATCCTGATACACATCTGTCTCGTTCTTTTCAGGACACACCGGACAAATGGAGTGAGAGAGTGGGGCAGTCTGAAACGTGAAGTGACTACATGAAGCCCAAGAAGGACTTACAACGTTCCTTTGAAGCTTACATTAAGAAAGAGGACAAAACTCCTCCACAAAAGCCCCAATTTTGAAAAAAAAAGGTGGCTGTAATTTCAATCCAAAATGCAGCCACACTGAGAATCATGTTGAAGAACAACTTGGGTAGTGACTCTGCTAGGCAGAGTGGTAGAGGTTACAATATGTCACCAGAATCTTATAGATCATCTGGATGTGACAGCAACTAATGACATTCTTGTCATTGAGACAGCAGACAGGCATGTCTCCCCACCTGACAGGGTTTATGAATTAAATATTCAAATAGAGGGAGACATTGAGCGTACTATTGAAGTAATATTTTGGGAGAATATAAACAGTGATATTCTATTGCCAGAAAAAGAATGGCCTTCTGAATTTGTCCACAAGCTCCAACAAGGAGAAGATGTCAGTTTGCCTTCTTTCTCAGTCCTTGTTCCAGATGGTTGAAACGAAGCCTATGGTGCTGATTGGGATCTGGCGCAGGCTCCCATGCTATACTGTAACCACATAAGGTTGGGATAAAGATTCCCCCTACCATGTAATACCCATTAAATCTACACCACAACTTCAACCTCAGTAACCTTCTAAATCTGAGGCTAGAGCTCTGGTGAGAGAGATTCTTACACATCTTCAGTACCAGGGATTAATTGAGCCCTGTGTCTCTGAAATGAATAACCTGTTATTCCCGGTTGCAAAACTAGATCATTCATACAGATTAGTCTTAGATTACAGGCACTTAAATGGTCACACATGCATCTATGCAATACAAAACGCACACAGCACAGCACTAATTAACAACATAGCACGCAAAGATATTTCCAATGTTTTTTCTGGCAAAAGCTAGCACCTGAAAGTCAGGATCTAAGCGTCTTTAGATCATTAGGCTCACAACAGCACTTTTGTTGTTTACCACAAGGGTATCAGAACAGCCCTGTGTTGTTTTCAAGCCAAGTAATATCAATACTACATGAAATTGATCCTGAGGCATTGTCTCATGTGGATTATATCTGTCTCACAGATGATGACCTCAACATACATCTTGCCAGGGCAGCCCGAATTGTGTTGGGATTCGCCACCAAGGGCTACAATTTAAATTTCAAGAAAAATAAAATTGCTTTCTTAAGTGTCCTATTCCTGGGATGTGAGCTATCAGATGAAGGCAAGAGTCTGGCAACGCACTTTCTGAAAAAAATGAACTCAATTTCAACCTCCAGATAGCATTAAGAAATTGCAGTCATTGTTGGGTTTCTTTAACCTTGGCAGAACAATACATACCTGATTATGAACAACACAGAAAACCACTTTATGATCTAATTCATCAAGATTTTTCAAGTAAATACTGGACAGCAGAACACAGATGCATTCTCAGGGAACTGCAGCATGACATGCTAGAAGTAAAACATTTACATCCACGCGACAGCAAAACAAACTTGGTCATCAAAATAATGGCTGGCATTATAGGATTCATTTATGTCACTTTTAATGAAGGTGACAGTACCTGTATCATGTAAATCTCATTTTACTCAAATGCAGAGCAACGTTTTGTGCCCACAGAAAAAATATTAATTGCTGTACAGATGGCTGTCATTAAAGAGAGGGAAAGGCAAACACATTATTGTTGTTACCTCATTGCCTGCCCTTGAGGCAGTTACTAAGGCTAGCGTTCCAAACGCCAAAGCATTACATCCACGTTGGATTCAATGGGCAACCTCCCTGACTGATTTTGATTACATCTTTGACCCAGAGCTTCAGACCCAAGAATTTCTCCAAAACTAACAGGAGTACACCGCTGGATTTCTAAAGTCGGGGATCTAGTGTGTGAAAAGATTGCTGTGAAAAAGGAATTTGGCCCATCCTACAGAGCATCGGTTCCAGTTCTGAGAGAACACGGTGCCAGAACTGTCATCATAGCAGAGAGAACAGATTTGTTTCAATTGATAACGTCAAATTGCACCATGTGGCCAATCCTGCACTGTAGACCCACAGGTCCTTTGGGTAGCACCCATTCCCCTCTCACTACCTGTCAAGATATACCTCTACAAGCAGTGAACAACGTTTCTGCCAGCACCAATGCTACCATTGTCTCCTAGAGCATAGGTAGGGGGGAGAATGAGTTTTTGCTGATTGCTGATTCATATTACTACTTCACTGACAAGTACTGTTTGAGATGTGGAACTTTGTTATTCCAATTCGGCACAGACGGATAACATTGTTTACTATGAACCACCACAAATGGGTCCATCCACCAGCTCGTGTGTTGACACAGACTGCTTCTTGTTATTTCATCAACATTGATGACTTTCTTCTGACTCATATGCCTCTGCAATTGAGACTGTATCAAAGACATGTGGCTTGAAAACAATTACTTAATTATTTAATTTATCCACAGTACTATATGCGGATATTGTTGACATTGCTTGCCTTTCTGCTTTGGATTGGTTTCATTATTGTTTTCCTTCTTTTGATACATGGCCATTATGTTCCTGACCGTTCTTCGGTCAAGCAGTGGATGAGATTTTGACACCCTACCTGTCTTCCCATAAGATCCAAAGAGACTTGTCCCTTGTGAATATTTAAGAAGTTCAATTTCCAGATGGGATTGTGTGGGATAAAGTACCATTTGACATACATGGCCCTGCTGATGTCCTTCAAATCTCATATGTGTTTAAAATTTCCATGAGTAATGTTATTACACCTGGTATTGTTTCCAATGTTTGGGATGTTGAAAAAGTTGATCCTATGTTTTCTGGGCTTGTGTATTATACTGTATTTGAAAGTGAAGACGTGTATATGAACACAGCAAATTATGGGGAAAAGTTTTGTTATACATTACTTTCTGCATCAAGCTAGTACTCCAAGATCAGTTTACAATTCCAAACAGTGAGAACATTGTTCAACACCACTTGTGGGGAGTCCCAAAACATATGTAGATAAGGTTGCATGTTTTACGGGATACAACACTAGAAATGCTGAGTTATATCATTTGAAACTGCCACCTTCCAGAATGAGGAAAATACTGCTAGCAGACACAATATGGATATACCTTTCCTTTGTTTCCCGGCT
Organism: Pleurodeles waltl; assembly: GCF_031143425.1. NCBI lineage: Eukaryota > Metazoa > Chordata > Amphibia > Caudata > Salamandridae > Pleurodeles > Pleurodeles waltl. Next base: position 169,915,286 of record NC_090437.1, read on the forward strand.
TGCTGTGGAAAAATATGAGTAATGGAAACACATTAATTTGAAAATGTGTTTGGGGAACAAAAGATTGGCAAATACAGGGTAGGGAAGCTATGTTTAGAGCATGCCTTATTCCTCTACAAATTATATTCTTAAATGACACCCTCCAACAAACATCCTGTTTGGGATTAGCAAAAGTAAAATATTTAAATGCGCCCAGTATCTCCACACCTGCTAAATTTCACAATTGGCAAACATTTCTAAATATCACAGAAGAACAACTAACCGCTTGGGTTCAGAATGGTACATTTAATTCCTCACTTTCGAGTCCTGGTGGGTGGTTATTGTGGCAAATGGACACAAATGAGTGCCAGTCACGTTTTGTTAACTCCTAAGGGGGTTTCAGAGCAAGCTGGCCAGACCCTCTCTTTGTCTCAGCTCAACATTCAGATATTGTCACTATATACAGTGTGGGTAAACTGTGCCAACAATGATTAAATTCCTCCACTCTAACAGCTGTTAAAGAACACCTTAGTCTCCAGTCTGTGGAAGTCAATCTGCAAGATTTCCTGTTAGGACCAAGGAAGCCACGATCCAAACGCTTCCTGTATGCCATATATAACGAGATCTGAAAACCATCCCATATGGGAGCTGCTGCAGGTTTAAGGCAGATTGATAAGGAAAATATGGAAAGGCTTTAGCTGTTGTCAATAATGGCACGAACACTTTGTCCAACAGAATTTACACTTTCAATAATATAGTGTCATCTGCAATTGATATCATTCAGAATGGTGTGTCCTTTTCACAATATGGACAAAGCCAGCTGCGTTCCATCTGCTATTAGGTTGGACACGGCAGGTTCTCAAAAGTGGCTGCATGCCATGGAAACACATTAACGATACTCAATTTTATGCCACTTTTATTTTGTCTGGAAAGCAACAGATAATGGCTAAAAAAAAGAAGCTAGTTAGACCATGCTTAACATTGAGAGACTGGAAAAGTTGACTTTTAATATAGCAGTAATCCCCTCATCAGTATGGTTAATATATAGAGTAATACATCTGCCCATTTCCACTTTTCATTTCACGAAACGCTTAAAGTATTTTGCAGTAGGAAAATTTGAGCAGCTCAGAGACAGTTTCATACACAAGGTGTGAAAGTTGCCTTTCAATTAGAAGTGTATGAACGGCGATATAGAGGTCTTTCTTAGCAGAAGCAACTGTGAGACTACTGTTAGTCATTCTATGATCTGTAAGCAGGTGTCGTGTCCTTGCACGGTCTTTGCAACGCAGAGGCCGTGAATTTGGCATGCTATCTGAAGGGTACTCCCATCTCTTTTATTTGTCCAGTATTTCAGATACTTTCTAATGGATGTTATGTGGTTCTGAACGATCAAAGCTGCTGCAGAATGAAGCCAGGACTCACTTACGTGATATCAGTTACTCACATGGTAAGTTGTTGCAGCCATGTTTTTTTCCCCCCAACCACACGCACACAAGAGATAAAAGTAGCAGACTTGTGGCCCAACATTGCTACTTCTAATGTAAAGTTTGACAAGCTGAGCAAACTAAAGGTGCTGTTATTTCAAAATCATGTGGCTCTGACCTCAATCAATAGACATATTATCTCCAGATCACAAGGTCACAGGCTGAGATACAGTACCTATTAAATACCACCTTCCCCAACCATTTTGTAGACGTGGTGACCAGAACATTTAATGCATCAAATACTGTGGAATTGTGCACTTTTTGAAGGCTGCTGGTTCTGGATTTGTTAGTACCTTCAGGCCATTTTTAGAGCCATACCTTTAGCCATACATTCACTCTTTTTGAGTGTCTTTGCGGATTTCTTATAACTCTCTCCGCTTGGAAGGTAGCAGGACTTCCCAACCTCATCCAGGAATTTCGACAGAAGCTTCAGAATACATCATTAAATCCGAGGCTCAAGGCACTACCAAAGCTTACAAAACGGCTTAGTCAATTTGGTCAAGCTGGAGTGTGAGAAAATCTATTAATCTCTTTTCAACAGATGTCACAATTATAGTACATTTTCTGGCTTTTCAAGCTTGTGGTGGAAAAACGTATTATACAGTAAATCTTTACCATTCAGCAATCTTAACGAATCAGCCTATATCACGGTGAAACCCTCTCATCTGTCATCTATTAAAGGCTATAAGATTTTGCAATCCATCATACAGTTAGTTAGGGGATGTCAATGTGGTTTACAAATGCTAATTTCTTGGTTAGAAAATGTTCCTCTTAAAATGCTTTCTGCCACGTTAACAATATTGTTGTGTTTAATTTTCATGAAACATCTGTCTAATGTAAAAGCTATTTCCTCTCGTCATTTTAATCCCACAGGTGTTCTTTTCAACATTAGAAAACCTACAAAAACTAATTTAACTACTGTTTTTTAACCTTACTTTCCTTACCAACCCAGGTTGCATGTGGGAAATTGTCTAAAAACCCATGAACAAAAGACCATCCATCTCAGAACGTCTGCAGATATCCAACCCCTTCTCTCCTTCAGAAAGCCTCACAAACAAGTTTCTTCCCTAGCTCTCGCCTGTTGGGTTAAATGGCATATGATATATACCTTCATTTTTGGTATTCACTCTTCCCGAGGAGCCATGGCATCTAAATCCTTTTGGGTGTGCTCTCGTTTGGAGGGCATTCTGAGATCGACTGATTGGTTTAATTATATCACTTTTCGCAGCTTATGTTGCAAACCAGTTCCTACTGCCTCTTCTGTAGTAATGAATATGTTTTGAACAAGCACACTTGGAGCCTGCGGTTTTGCCATAAAATGTAGGTTTTACTAGTATTTCTGGAGGAAAGGCTTAATTTTATTCAAGACTCAGAGGCGAGTTTTCTCACCTCACAATGCTGTATTAACCATCTGTTTTCCCCACCCAAACAGTATCCACCCCTCCAAAATCTCCATGTAAGAAGGATCCAGATTCCCTCCATTCGGGTTCAGCAGCTTCCCACAGATGCAAAATTTCCAATCCTCTTCTACCCTACTACCATTTTGCCTCCACTTCCATCTGGACTCAGTTTTTGTGACTTTGTTCAAGAAATGTTTACATTTGTTTTAGCAGTCACCATTCTGTTTTTCATTTTTCCTGTGTTTAATACTTATTTATAACTTCTCACTCAATAACAAAGGACTGTTCGCAGTCAAGATAGGTATTATAGGGGATCCTGTGCCCTCATTGGGCATATCTAGTACTACTGTTTGATTCCCATTGGTTTATTTTTTAAGTCTAATGGGATTTGTAGTTCATTCAACGATCTTGACTGCTGCTGTATTAAATAAAGCAAGATTATAGAAGCATAATATTCGTCCTGTGTCCTTAATAAAATTAGGACCTTCCTTCATAATTACAAGGAAATTCCCATTGGCTTATTATTTTTAAGTCTGGTGGGATTTGTAGTTCATTCAACAATCTTGACTGCTGCTGTATTAAAGCAAGATTAGAGAAGCATAATACTCACCCTGTGTCTTTAACAAAATTAGGCCCTTCCTTTATAATTACTAGGAAATCCTACATTTTCTCCTGTGGGTCTAGAGCTACTCACTCTATTGCTCAGTCCTAGGGAAAAGCAAGGTCAAACTTCCTCTCAAAGAAAAAAACAATCCACCACAATGGGGAGGGGCAACTACTTATAAAAAAGTAAAACATGGAAACTGAAAAGGGATTTCATAAAAGCAGTCCCTTAACAATATTCCTCCATAATTGTCAAAAACAGTTGGCTCTCGAATAAGGGGAAGGACAGGTGCTTAAAAGCGTGATCCTATTAAAGGTAATGATAAAATAATAGTTTTCTTTCAATGGTGAAAGTAAGGTTTGCAGAGAGGGTGACCTAATGGGAGCCTGTTGTGGCATGCTACTTTTTAGGAGGATGTATAGAATAAACAAGCATTGGCAAAGCCAATAGGTCTCACTTATAGGCTTGACAATGTCTTTTAGCCATGTTGTATACCAGCGTGGCTGCAGTTCAGTATGGCTAAAATTTAGTGACTTAGAGGAAAGTGATGTGGAGTGGAATGTCATAGAGCAGAGTGTTCTAAAGTGTCATGGAGTGGCATAGAATGTCCTGGAGTGGCTTAGAGTGGAATGGAGTGTTGTGGAGTGGGATACAGTGGAGTGGAGTATTGTAGAGTAGAGTAGTAAGGTGTAAAGTGGAGGGGCATAGAGTGGAGTAGAGTGTTGTTTAGTCAGCTCTGCCAAATACCATGCACCAAGGGTTAGACTAACACATTTTAGTGCAGTGATGCAGACACCAGAATTAGTCATGCATTATAGCTCTCCTGGGCCTACTCCACAAGGCACTCTTAACAAAGTTGCATTTATGCAGCTAGTATGCTGGAATTGGCTCCTCGGGCAGTGCTAGCACTGCTGTTGCAGCCCAGAGCATGTCTCTAGTCTCACAAAAAAGAATACACATCATATGCCAGACCATTTGTGTTGCTGAAATGAGTACTGAGAAGTGGGTACAAGCCTGGGCTTCAGTAAATTAAATGCTGGCTTCTGAGTCTCTGAATATATCAGTGGCTGGTCTCAGATCACATGCGTGAGCATCATCAACAAATTTGGATGGTTCATGCTCTACCCTCACATGGATCAGGGTGAAGTTACGCTGTTTTTGTATTTCTCTGACTTGCTTGCATTTGATTTATGGGCAAAAAAAAACACATAGGCAATAAACAGTCAGTGGTGAAATAAAGCTGTGCCTTGTAGCTAAACCCACAGGGTAAAGGAAGAGAAGCTCTAGCAGGATAAATTATCCCAATTTAATCAAGGGTAGCTTGTTACTAGTTATCAAGGTTATAATACATCAAACTAAAAATTAAATAATTTGGTACTTTGTAGTAATTAGAATTAGAATGTAGTTCCCCAAGGCATCATTGTTGTGTAGTAAAGAGAAGTAGCTAGCAGCAGCGGCAGCTGCAAATCTCAAGGGGAGGGGCTAGTGGTAAGGGGACAGAGAGGGGAAAAAAATACTTACCTTATTGCTGTATCCGTCTCCCGCCGCCTCGCACTCGTCTTCCCTCTATGTGGTGTCCCAGCATTTGCTGGGACATCAGCACATGCTCTCTAGCAATCCTGGTGCTGCTTAAATGCTAAACATTGCATGTAAGCAGTGTCAGGATTGGTCTGAGTGGCAGTGACTGCTGCTCAGACACAACCCTAGGGCCTTCTCCAGCCGGGCTACGTACACAGCCAGGCTGGAGAAACCTAAGAGTGCATGTGTGTTTGGATGGCTGTCTTAGGCCGTCCAAACACACATGCGCACTTAGTGCACTCTCCCCTCCTCCCCCCGCCGACCTCCTGTGGCCCAGCCTCGTTCCTTCCCTGTACTGCTGGTAGAGCCAGCAGGTGAAAAATGAAACAACAGTGGAAATATTGTTTCATTTTACATCTCCTGGCACTTGGCCAGGGGGGACAATGCTCCTTCGCCATAGAGAAGGAGCTGCTCCTGGCTAGTACATGAGATAGACACATTTGTTTTTTTTTTACTTGAGTCTAGTGTTTAAGCAAGAAGAGTCTAAACCAATACAAAAATCCCATATAAATTCAAATGCTGTCTTACAATCGTATATTTAGATATCGAGCACAATCCTTTGTCAGTGTATGATATACAGAAATTTACTGACAAATCCATTACGCAGGAATGCAGTACCATCATCAGGTACATTGCATAAAGTAGAGATCAGTTCCTAGCATACACTACTTATTTTTTTCTGGCAAATTGGAGCACTGGTCTTTAGCGGAGTTGCAAATACATTCATGGTTTGTGCAGGACAAAATTCCTGGAATTCGATGTTCGATGTGTTTAGGCCTTAAAAGTCTAGGCCTTTTCAGTATAGTGCAAGGGTGTGCACTGCATCAGGCAACTGGGGACTGTACCATGTCCTGACATAATACCTGCTATGGTGTAAATATCAGTAATGACGAGATTCCAGCTTTTACTAATTAGAACATCAGGCAAGGCACTGCAGCATGTTACTCTGTGGTTGGAGACTCGGGTTGGGTCCGCAATCCTCAAGGGAGAGTGATCAAATTGCAAACAGTAAGGCATGTTTGTAGACCCTGGCCATGATACATATTCCATTTTGGTGTTTTCTAGCTTTTACTCGGCTCTGTCAGCAGCACTATTATTGCTGTTAATTAGCACCGTTGTTGCATATTAATTGATTATGAGGCCTGTGGCAGCTGCAGCATTTTCTTCACTTTGGTAAGTTTTCTTCCTAGTGGATAGGTTGCAAGTACATCTGAGTGGATCCTGCTTTCGTAATTACAACAGAGGCAATGTAAGTATGGGTGCAGGGTCCTGCAAAATAACCATGCTGGAGCTCAGAAGGTGTAGACGAATAAACATGACTTTAAATTGTGTTTATCTTGTCACATTTGCTGCACGTTCAAAGACAGAGGTCACATTTCTGGCTATGTTTTACGGCAAACTTTTGCTTATTCTTTTAAAAGACAACTGGTGTTTACCTTTCTTTCTGTCACATACATCTTGCTTGGTACAATAAGTGGAAAGTAAAGGCTGTTAAATGCCATTTTTCCCTAACAAGCAACATCATTTGAATACATGTAAATGAACTCTACTGTTTTGTCAAGCTACACCAGCAATTAAAAAAGCAGAAGTAAAGCACATGTTTTTATAATTTGGAAGTGTGAGGGAAACACACATTTTCGTAAGATCAAAACAAGCACAAATTAAATATTGGGTGAAACCAGATTTCCACATATTATCGTTTGCACAAAGTACAAGTTTATCAGTAAAACTGTTTTTGCAATTTTAGTGGCCATAACAATAGAAAATGGGCTGCCTGTAACTGACAGTTCGCTACCACACCAGGCTTTAGTAATATTTTGCAAATTCCTCCACATCATTACTTCGTTTTACACATAAAAAAGTCTCAATCCTAGTATTACACGGTTGGCAGTATAATGTCACTGATAACAACATTGAAATCTTAGGAATGTTGCACATAGGCAGCATGTAAACTTGGAATCAATGCATAGTGGAGAGGAGTAGAGCGTTGTGGTGTGAAAGAGTGGAGTGGTGTTGTGTGGAGTAGAGTAGAGTGGAGTAAAGTGGTGTGAAGTAGAGGAGGTTTTGCACAGTGAAGTAGATTTTTGTGGTGTAAAGTGTAGAAGGATGTCATAGAGTGGAATGGCAGAGAGTGGAGTAGAATGGCATTGAGTGTTGTGGAGTACAGTGGAGATTCATGTAGTGGCATAGAGTAGAGTGTCATAGAGTGTCATGGAGTGGCATAGAGTGTCGTATTGTGGAGTGGCCTAGAGGGAGTTAAGTGGAGTAGAGTGTCTTAGAATGGAGTGGCATAGACAAAGGGGCACAGAGTGGAGTAGAGTTTCATAGAGTGGAGTGGTGTGTAGCAGAGTAGAGAGTCACAGAGTGGAGTAAAGTGGCATAGAGTGAACTAGAGTAAAGTACAATGCTTTAGAGTGGAATGGCATAGAGTGGAGTAGATTGTCATGGAGTGACATAGAGTGGAGTAGAGTGCCATTGAGTGTAGTGGCATAGAGAGGAATGGAATGTTGTGGAGTGTCAGCAAGTGGAGTGTTGTGGAATAGAGTGTGATAGAGTTAAGTGTTGTACAGTAAAGTGGAGTAAAGTGAGTTGGCATAGATTAGAGTGGAGTATAGTGTTGTAGAGTGTAGTAGCGTGTAGTGTCTTAAAGTGGAGTGTCATTAAGTGGAATGTTGTTGAGTAGAGTGTTGTGGAGTGGAGTATCATAGAGTAGAGTGGCATGGAGTAGAATTGAGTGGCTTAGAGTAGAATGATGTAGAGTGGGGTGGGTTAGAGTGTAGAAGTGTTGCACTGTTGCTGTTACTGCAGGGGGGAGGCGTAAGGAACCTCCACCCAGAGCAGGCATTGTCCCCGACCCCTGAGAGCACAAAGGCCTTCACCTCATGGGTTCAGAAACTTGGCTGGTGGTGGCAGGCTGGCATAGACCAGTCAGCCACACACTAGAGAGTTGGGTGAATTTCAGGGGGCATCTCTAAAATGCCAGCTGAGTGCATTTTACAATAAATCCAACACTGGCATCAGTGTGGGTTTATTGAGCTGAGAAGTTTGATACCAAAACTTCTCAGTTTTCAGTGAAGCTGTTGTGTAAGTTCTCATCATCCTAATGAGACTACTGGATTTGGGTGGCAGAATCACCTGTACTGTGGGGGACTGAGTCTGATCCCGCACCATCTGACACCTGTCAGCCTAATTTGGGTTTGTTCTGGCTAACTAGCAGTGCCTCATCTCCACCCAAGAGCAGGGATGATCAGGGCAACCGGGTGCATGAAATACATGACTCCTCAGGGGAATCATGGTCACTCAGATCTTGTCCGTTTCTCTCAGTTACATTAGTCTCACATATGTAAGGACCATCAGAGGCAGAGTACAGTTCAATAAAGTTTTATTGAAGTAACTGCATCTTAGATAATAAAGCATGTATTGCAATAACTAGGACGATGAAGCACAATAAGATTAAAATTGTGACAAGGAGAGTAAAACAAGAATAACACTACCATACTGTTACTGAGGTGTGTAGAGTTAGTTCCTACCTAAGCTATGTTCGAGCACAGCATGTTAAGCTCTAATTCTGCTTTTCAGGTTCCCCCTGGGAAGACATCGTCCCTCATACCTGAGCAATAGGACCATAGTCAACATAAGCAGCTGTAGCGAAGCAATCAGCATACAGTCATGGTCATCTGGCTGGAATATCCCTCTAAAGTACATGGGTCAAAGTAGTGTTTTTATAATAAAACAACTGATGTTCCAAGAAAGGATGCCCACGTAAGAGTGTGTATGTTTCTGTGAACATTGGAGTCGAAGCGTACCACTTTTGCCTGCAACCTATCTTACTGCAATCTTGAGAAAAGCAAAGAGTGAGAGAAATGTCTTGTTTAAGAACGCAGTGCTGACACAGCTAGAGAAAATAAAACAAGACAGCAAATGTGGCTAATTTTAAAATAATAAAACGAAGCTTAAAAAAATATATCTAGATTGAAGTGCACAACGGCAGGCTTAGTTTGCTAAAATAACGTGCATAAAGCTGTAGCTAAAATGGCTACACAACAAAGCCACCATGTGATGACAAACTCCCAGCCCATGTATTCAATATGGCGACACTGCACTTACAATGTCTTAGAATGGCCTTATATATATATATATATATATATATATATATATACAAATACATATATATATATATATATATATATATATATATATATATATATATATATATATATATATACACACAACAATGTCTCGGGATAATTCAAGACCAAATTAAGAAAACTAAGAAATTAAAATTGACACAGGGAAGTATACAACACTAATACGTGTTTATATGGTTATTTGATCAGCCATGGAAAGCAATAAGCACCAACCACAAAACAATAATGCAAATTGTAAAGGTGAACACAAATGCTTGTGGTGATCGTGTTAGTGAACGGCGTAAGTGAAACACCAAAACGTACATATAAGAAAAAATATATTTTGTAAAGTGCAATCCAAAAAGGTGCAAAGAAGCACTGCTTAATATTTAAGTCACAAGAAAAGGAGGCCCACATTTAGCTGTAATAATAGTTGATGTTTCTATCCTTATTCATTTAGGGATCATCATCAGGACAAACAAGCCCCAGAGTGGTGCTGAATCAGGCAACTGATGCACCATTTAAGGATATATTCAATGGGTGCAGCTGAAAATAATCCCACAAAAGTAAATGAGATACTTCTTACCAATCGAGCAATATCCAAATTTCAGGCTCGAAAATTATGAAACTTTTCAGGAACATCAATCTCCAGAAGGCAAAAGATAAATTAAGTGTCCCGTGGAGTTTGGCCTCAAGGAATCAATCACTGTGAGTTTTCCTGATTCACCCGTGTGTATCTAACTTGCGGGGACCAAACACCACAGACACTGTAGGGGCATATTACTCATGCAGCTATGCCCTCACCTGTAGTGTAGTGCATCCTCCCTTAGGGCTGTAGGGCCTGCTAGAGGGGTGACTTACCTATCCCACAGGCAGTGGTTTGTGGGCATAATACCCAAGAAGGGATGCCCTGTCGACCTTATCTTTTTCTCCCCACCACCATACACAATCTTCAATGCCAGTGTGCATGTGTTTGGTGAGTGGTTCCTTAGGGTTGCACAATACATGCTGCAGTCTTTAGAGACCCTCCCTGGCCACAGGGCCCTTGGTACCACTGGTACCTTTTACAAGGGTCTTAGCTGTGTGCCAGAGGTGTGCCAATTGTGGAAGACATGGTACAGTTTAGGGAAGGAACACAGTTGCTGGGGCCTTGTTAGCATGATCCCAGCACACACTCGGTAAAGTTAGCATCAGATATCAGGCAAAAAGCGGGGGAGTGACCATGCCAAAAGGGATACTTTTCTACAATTACCATATCAAACTAAACAATATCAGGCCATACCATACCATTCCAAACTATGCAATGACAGGCCATACCTTAGCATGCTATACTATACAATGACAAGTCATACCATAGTATACAATGACAAGACTTAACATGCCATACTACATGCCAATATGTAATGACATACCATACCATACAATGATGGGCCATACCATAACACTCTGCACCATGGTAAGCCATTCTGTTGGTACAGAAGAGTCCTTTGCATGGTTATGGGTGTGTACCTCTGCCCTGAGTGCCCAACTGTACTTTTGCCTGGATCCCCAAATCAGTTTATTGTTGTCATAGGTAAACACGGATGATACGTGTGCCCCTGTCTCACTGACTGCAGTTTTGTTGGACTGGGAGGGGAGCCCAAAGCGCTACCCTCATTGTGGTAGAAGGCTACTGCCTTTATCAAGAGTTAAGCTGCATGAGTGCGGTGGCAGCAGTATAGTGATCCGTAGTAAGCAACAGGTCCTTTTTGACATGTCACTGGAATGAGGCCTTTCAATACAAAGGAGGGACAGGGAGATTATAGGTCCAGTGTACAGTCTCCCAAATTAACCTATTATAAAGAAAGGTACACTGTTCCAAAGAAACAATTAAGAAAAGCAAGGGCAGAGTGTGTCTAGGATATCAGTGATATCAGGAGAGCCCTCAAGCACCCAAGGGGTGACAAGTCTCATCACTGGGCTAACTCCTCGTCAGACCGGTGCTGAAATGTCTGGCGGACCTCCCCAGCTATGGGGAAGGTACTAAACCGAAGGCAATTTGCCAGAAAGAGGTCTGAAACGAAATACTAACTCAGTGGAAAGACAAGGTGTAAGTGTGTAGGAGAGTGAAGGAATTAAAATTAGCTATGTGCCTCTAACATCACTTTAATGTATCAGGGACGAGGCACAGGCCAAGATTAAAAATAGATCTAGAGTATTTGTGGGGGTAATGTCCCACTGAACTCTGTAGGGAAGGAAAGGTAGAGTGCCTAATCCTGCTAATTTTCGGTCAACATGTTTCGCGTCTTCTATGGGTCACAAAAATGATCCTGCAACGCTTCGTCAGGACCCGGAAAGCTACTTCTCCTGAAGGCGCGCGGCTCACGGGCAGGTTCCCGACTCATTCTAGGAGTGAGAGAATATTACCTCCTTGATTGTGACTAGCGCGGTCCTAGGAAGCTCAATCTCGAATATGGGATGGGCGACCGATTGACCTACTGACACTGACAACTTGTCTGAGGTTTTGTAAGTGACATTTTAGTAAAACTTTTTTGATTTATATAGGAGAAGTAGCTTTCCGGGTCCTGACGAAGCGTCGCGGGATCATTTTTGTGACCCATAGAAGACGCGAAACATGTTGACCGAAAATTAGCAGGATTAGGCACTCTACCTCTCCTTCCCTACAGAGTTCAGTGGGACATTACCCCCACAAATACTCTGGATCTATTTTTAATCTTGGCCTGTGCCTCGTCCCTGATACATTAAAGTGATGTTAGAGGCACATAGCTAATTTTAATTCTTTCACTCTCCTACACACTTACACCTTGTCTTTCCACTGAGTTAGTATTTCGTTTCAGACCTCTTTCTGGCAAATTGCCTTCGGTTTAGTACCTTCCCCATAGCTGGGGAGGTCCGCCAGACATTGCAGCACCGGTCTGATGAGGAGTTAGCCCAGTGATGAGACTTGTCACCCCTTGGGTGCTTGAGGGCTCTCCTGATATCACTGATATCCTAGACACGCTCTGCCCTTGCTTTTCTTAATTGTTTCTTTGGAACAGTGTACCTTTCTTTATAACTGGAATGAGGCCTACCTGCTGACTCACCTTTTTAAAGTTCCACTGCAAGTTCCACTTCTTTGCGCTTAACTCACCCTTGGTCCACATTAATTAGATGTAGAGTGCTGCTAAGTGCAGGAGTAGTGACTCTGAGCTGAATGTATGTTTGCCTGGGAAGGGTACACTACAGGAATTGAGCAGTGCTATGTAGTGCCAGCTTGTTGAGAAGATGTACTGAGTGGATATATATTGGAAAATAATACATTATATGAGATATGTATTGTTGTGAAGTGCATTTGCAGTGAAAGCATGTGCTGGGTGTATGTGTGCTTGCGAGAAGTACAATACATAAATGGCGAACTGTTGTGAAGTGCACCCATGCGGAATTTGCATGCTGGCAGTGTGTGAGTTTGAAAGTTGGCCCAACACAGAAAGGCTGACATATTGAGCAGTATGCATAGAATAAATGCGTGGACTGTAAGTATTTGTGTCTGTGATAGAACAATGCATGGAGATAACAGTAATGATTAGTGTATGTGCTATGTCCATACACTGAGTGCAAGTGTGCCTGTAATGGTACTTTACATAGAGGACCCTGGATTCCATTTTGGGAAGTTCAGGCGTGTCTGGTGAAGATATGCAGAGTAGAAGAATCCCCCTAGTCAGATTTATGTGTTGCTGCATTGCTGTGAGCTGGAAGGGACACACCGGAGAAGGAAGAGAGAGAGACTTCTTCTGTGCACATCAAGGGGTGCACTTTGATTCAGTGAGATATCACAAGGAAGAGGGCCTGGACAAATTTCAGGAAGGAGATGGGACTGATAAGGGGATTGCAAACAGTAGGGCTGGAAGCCTGAAATTAACATTTTATGCACATATCACTGTGGCTGACATCCAGGTGTGAAGCCTAGTCACTACCATGTCTGTTATGGGACTATAAGCTTTGGATAATCTTCTGCTGTAACAGGCTGACTTTCAAGAGGAAGAAGAGAGAGAAAAGTGTTCACTTTTAAAGAAGCAGAACCTCAACATGAAGCTTCAGAGAAGCAGACTCTAAATCACATTTGGTTTCTTAAAAGGGACTATAAGGAGAGGTTGAGATCCCATAAATTTGTCACCTACCAAGCAACCAGACAGTCTGTGTGAGGAGAGCTCTGCAAGACGTCTGCCTGTGACCAGGACTGATGTCCAAGGCATGCTAGTCTGTCTGCTGGGTGAAGGGACATCACCCCGGGAAACCAAGACCTCTTGTTCTGGAGCCTGGAGCACCAGCACCTGCCACCTTATCAAAACCAAAGTGCCCATTGAGAAAGAGGAGAGCGCTGGAGGGAGGAGATCCAGTTGGGAGCCCAACCGAGTGGACTCCAGGTGGGAGATGTGAGGAGATGGCTACTTCACTGATCTGGTCGTTGCCCATATGCAGATTCCAGTTGGCGACCCCCATATGCCAGAAGGTGGCTGCTATGAAGGTAGCCATGAGCAGAGTGCCATGCTGGATGAGAGAAGCCATGCAGTGCCTGTTGCAGGGACTCCATATGTGGAGAAGCTACAGTGAAAGTTATTGCTGGGTAAGGAGGGCCAAAGCCTATGAAGAGCCTAGAAGTAACACTGTATTCCAGGAGGGGCTGCTGTGATATGGATTACTGTGTGGTGGGGTCTGGTGCCTATGCCAGCAGTGCTACAGCAACCCTGTATGCCAGGAGGGGCTGCCGATTCCTAAGTGATTGCAAGGGTTGGCTGCCCTCTGAGAAATGTGAACTGTGATCCGTGGTCAAAACAAAGCAACAAGGATTGTGGAGGAGGAAGACACAGTGTGCGCATTGCCACATCACGGGAACCTCCAGTTGGGAGCACAAGAATGCAAAATCCCTCCTTCCCCAGAGCATAAGAAACATATTAGTCCCCACAAGACCAAAAACTAGCACGCGGGGAATGAAACACACTGTGGAACCTCACACCCATTAAATGACATTTCCCTTGTGGCCAATGCATGATTTGTGCATATACCACAGACACAGATACTCTGGATCCTGGCCCAGGTTTCCTGTGGGGACAAAGAAACCGTATTAATTATAATTCAATCCACGCGATTTATAAGATCACATGCCCATGTGACCTTAGATATATAGCAATGACTAACAGCAAGGTTCAAGAATTACAGAACATCAAAGTACAATTTTATGCCACAGAAACAGGACCAGAATTACTAACCATTTATAGCCAAAGGACACAGTGAAGAGGATATAAAATGGATGGATTGGGAAAAAGTAAGAACCTCCCAGGATAACACTAGGATCCTAACAATAGGAGGGCAGAGATGGGTGTACAGATTCAACACACACAAACAGGGCCTCAATGATGATATCCCCTGGAACCTCATTCATACAGTAAACAATCAATTAAGAATAGAGTATGGGGCAACAGTATAAGATCATAGTGTGCACCCCCCTTTCTTCTTAAGTAAAAAATATACTACATTCCCAAGGAACAACATTATGGCCTGATCAAGCCACCGCACATTATGGGTAGGAGGTCATTTATACAGTACTGCTATGATATGCCTTACACTATTCTTTTATTTTTTTACATATTTATATTTGTTCAAACTTGCACTAACAAAAATGATGCAACCACAATGGGAGAGCAGTAGTACAGCATCAGCATAGACAGACTCATCAAGCAGCAACAGTTCACAGGCAAGGTTCATCACAATATAATACAGGAGTACAAACAACACCTCTGCATAAACAATAGGCCTCAGTATGCAAAGTCGCAGTCTCTTCATCTGCCAGGTCAGAAGCATAGTGTTTCATCCAGCATCCCCATATCTTAAAGCACTTGCGTGGGCACCTTCTGCTCTCATATGTGACTTTCTCTGAAGCCATATCCAGATCCATCCATGCCCTCCATTCTTGTAGGGTCGGGTGTCAGGGGAACCCCAGCACTTGACCATATTCCTCTTCACCACCACCAGCCACAAACTGCAAAAAAGAAGTTTGGCCTGTGGGACATCCACATCTGTTGGTATACCCAGGAAACCATATTTGGGCTCCACTGGGAGCCCTAATGTAAAAGTTTAAGCTGTATTAGCTGCAGTATGGGTTTGACAGACACCTTTCTACAGTGCATCAGGGCCGCCTCCCAGTCCATGTCATCCATCTTGGCATGTTGTTGTTGAGCATTCTATTTAAAGGAGACCGCCTTTTCCTCAATCTGCTCCATAAGCAACCTACCCTCCAGGTGGGTATATTCGGGGAGTTTGAGGACCTCCAGGCCCTCTGGATGCCATGCGTGATAGAGTTGTGCATATATGAGATCCTGGCTACCTTGGAGCTGGTCGTCCCTCTGAAGGGAATGTAAGGGCATAAGATGCCCATCCTTTAGGAGATCACCAATCTTGGATATGCCTATCACATCCCAGGTGGTTCCAAAGCCCCTGAGTTTCCCAACCTCTCGGAGTATCACCCCAACCCAAATCAGTGTTTCCCTAATAAATTTATTTGCCCACCCTATACATTTGGCTGCTTTAGTCCAAACCTCCAATCACCATTTGAGTCGCTGGGAGTTTCCGTCCTATACCTTTCCCCATAGAGGTAATGTGGATAGGACATCGTCAACAATTTAGTTCTCTCTAGATTATAAGTGGGATGGTCGTGGGATGCAAACACTGAGTCATTGACAACAATTAAATGAGTAGCCCAGTAATATGCTCTGATATAACGGAGAACTGCCTGTTCTTCCATATCAATTTCCTAATCTCCCCATCAATTTCTAAGGAGGAGCTCATCAGGGATTCTAAATGATGTGCTTTGGAGCACATGCAAGAGTTTTGACAAAGTGATCATTTTAAATATGGCAGCTCTGCCCTGTATTGTCAATGGTAATGCACTCCAACGCCCTGCCTCGGTGTTGAAATCTGCTACCATCGGCCCCAAGATCCATTCGAGGCACCACTCTTCCTAGGGGGAGCTCCTACACATTGGAATGTACTGAACCCCTTTTTGTCCAGGTGTAGCATGTGTAGCCTCCAAGGGAGGATGGAAAAATCTAGGGAACCACGCATAGAGCACATAACAGGCATATTCCAGTTTATATTGTAACCAGAATGGGCACTATATACATTAAAGACCTGAAGAACCAGCGGGAGTGTCTCCACTGGCTGAGTAATGTACAAAAGGATATCATCCACATAGAGAGAAATGTTTTTTTCTTCCATGGTGTTCTTATTTACTTGTAACCCCTGCGTGTCAGGGTGACAACAAACCACACAGGCTAGGGGCTCTATGTTGAGGGTGAACAGTAGAGGGGAAAGGGGCAACCTGCCTGGTCTCCCATCTAACTGGAAACTCCGATGAGAGGCTGCCATTGACCCTTACTGCTGCTGTAGGGGCAAGGTATCCACCCTATATCTTTGGGGATAAAAGACAAATGTCTCCAATATCTAATATAAGAACGGCCAGTGCATGGCATCAAAAGCGTTCTCGGCATCCAGGGACCGGAACAGGTGTGGCTCCCGTTGGGGGCACACCTCTGCCATCCAATTATGGAACGTGCATAAATTGAGTCTGGTGGACCTTTTCAGGATAAAAAGCCTGACTGATCCCTATGGATCAAGGAA
Source organism: Pleurodeles waltl (assembly GCF_031143425.1). Lineage (NCBI taxonomy): Eukaryota > Metazoa > Chordata > Amphibia > Caudata > Salamandridae > Pleurodeles > Pleurodeles waltl. Next base: position 169,932,111 of record NC_090437.1, read on the forward strand.
AGTATGACCCCAAGGAGCCTAGAGGCCAGGACTGTGGCCAATATTTTAGTCTCGATGTTTAGCAGCAAATCGGGCGGTAGGAGTCACAGCTTGTTACTGGCTTGCCTTATTTGTGTATCACCACAATTATGGCAAGTTGCAGTCAGGTGGCAGTGCACCCACATTGCAAGCCTCAAGGAATACATTACATTAACCTATGTCATGGCTACGTTGTCTAAAAGTAACCGGAGCCTATCTGCATGTATGATAGCTGTACCGTATTTGCCTTTGTTCCCTCTCCTCAAAAAATAACAAAACAACCAAAAATGAAAAACATCCAACTGAAACCACCACCACCCCTCCACGCCAGCTAATGTGAAACCCCATATCAAAGACACAACTATTTCGCAGGAAGAGCCTGAGAGGTCTGTATTCTCTGTCCCAATCTCAACAATTAACAGAAAATTACACCAAAAGAGCAAATCCCCTAAGGCACACTCTAGAAGATGTTTCAGGGTGAGGTGCAGGGGAGGAAAACACCAATATCGAGTCACCTCCAGTGTCCCAATGTTCCGCCTTTGGGAGGCCACCAGTAATGTGTTTTTGGGTCTTCTTGCAACTTGCTAATTAGTTCAGGATTGACTGATTCACCATCCGTGCACTGGCCATGCCCACCGTCCTGCTCACGTTGCATATCTGTCATTCCTTCATCATTCAGGTGGATACGGCACAAATGATTCGGTATTGCCACATCCGAACCCAAAAAACATTTGCACCTAGAAGGAGTATCCCTCGGTGTCGGCAAGTCTCTTCCTCTATACTGCTTACCCCTTAGCCTCCTCTTCTTTACAGTATTCCAAGTCTTGGGGTGGGCCCAAACCCCTCCTCACCGAGCTCCTCCACCCAAGCCCCTCCTCACCGAGCTCCACTCCAGACCTCCTCCTGTGCTGCTCGCAACACGGCCACTTCTCCAGCCACTTCCAGGCTTCCAATGGGTAGTAAGGATGAAGGCCTTATCGTTATAGAGCACCTTCAAGTTTGCAGGGACCAGTCACATATTTCAACTGCAGTGCACAGAGCTTTGCTTTAATTGTCTCAAAGGAACTGCACTGTTTCTGCACCTCTCTGGAGTAGTCCAGGAGAATCATGATGTTGGAGCATTCATGCTTAAGGACTCCTGGCCTCTTTGAGAATCATTTCACGATCTTGTACGTTCAAAAAATGGGCTATGACCATCGGCAGGGGTGCACCAGAGGGAGGGCTTCCACTAATTGCTCTATGTGTTAATTCAATAATAAAACAGGAGGATCATTTCTCAGCTGGAAAGGTGGCACGGAGGCAGATGTCCAAGAATCCTATCATGCGATCCTTCTCAACCCATTCAGGGGTTATTCCTTCTCACACAATTTTTGGCATTATCTGTTCTCCAGGCTAGGTATCTCATGGTAGCCTTAATGTCTGAAGCCCCTAGTTGGATGGAGCGGACTGTGTCCTCCAATTCTGAGAGTCTACCCTTCACCGTGGATACTTTCTCAGCCACATTCCATAAAACATGTTGGAGGAGAGACACTTCAGAACGCACCTTGCCAATCCTAGACTCCAGGGCAACGCACGAGATTTGGATTGCAGTCAAGAGCACTGCGTTATCAAGCAGTTCTTGGGAGTCCACCGACACCTCCAGGGAAGGAGGTTCCACCAATTTAGTTTAGCGTCTATTTTGCCCTGCCGAGTCGGTTTAGGGTCTTTATCTTTTGCTATCTTAGCCTGTGTCACTGCACCACCAGCCAGTCGCAGCAACTATCTTTTGAGGGGGAGCAGGTGTGCCCAGTCTCCGCTACCCCACAAAGGGGGAGCACCTCCAGTGAATGCACTCAAAAGGCCCAGTGGGCTGCAACGTCAGTGCCTCCCAGACAATAGTGCTGCAGCACAGGCGCCCCTCACTATAGAGAAGTGACTATCTCAAATGGATCAAAGCAGGCCAGGCAGTTTCCAGCATATAAAGGGTGTTCCAGCGGCAGCAGTCACGTCCTCCGAGAGACGGGGGAAAGGGGATAGGAGCACCACTCAAGTTAGTACCAAGGTCCGGAGTGGCAGGCAAACAGATGCCAGGCAGAGAGGGTAGAAGCTAACAACCGTCGCAGACACCTCCACATCTGCACTGATACCAAGTGCTTCAAGGAATTCCTCATGACTTGTCACAGCGGTGGTATCTTAAATGGGGGGGGGGCAACACAGGATATATTGAGAGGTCGACAAGGGCTCCCTCAGGAGCCACAATGTCAGATGTGCACTCTGCCTCCTGCTCCCAGTCAAGGTGTCACTAAGCCTCAAGCCTCGGGTGTCCCTTTGGCCAGGGTCAAGGACTATGCCCTCCTACCTCCTCCACACTCCTTCGCACCACAGAGGCACTCAGGCACAGTCCCATATGGTGACGCTGCAGCCCCACGTCTCCACCACCGGTCTTCAGGCCGTGTTGTCTGATCACCGCACCACCCCTAGGGCCAACTATACTGTAGTCAAGCTCTCACTGGCGGGGGGGGGAGAGGGAAATCAGGGGTGTCTGCGGCAGGTTGCAGTCAGATGGCTGCCATCTCAGGGACCACTATTTACCCCAAATCTCCTGCCAAGCCCCACATTTTTGTCAGGGTTAGGCACATCTCAGGTATTGCCCCGCGAGCAGAAGGGCGGGATGAACAGGGCCTCTTAACCAGATCAGAGGCCCCAGAAACACACAGGGCCCACTTGCAATCTCCACAGCCAGACAATATTAAGTGGCCACCATCTTGCAAACTGCTGTGCTCCCCCGCCCGACAGCAGCTGCAGACTCAAGCTCCCCTCAGAGAGACCCCGGCAGTCAGTGGGTGAGGGTAAGCAGGGACTCTTATCCAGGGTGGCCGGCCCCAACGACACACCAGGCCCACCTGTGTGCTAGCTGGCCGCAATCACCATGACCACTGCCAACCCTGGGTCTCTGGGTCACCTCAGCCGATCACCCCAGATCCCCCGGGGCCAGGCACAAGATAGTTCGCGCCCTGTAGGCAAGCAGGGGGAGGGAAGACATGGCCTCCCAGCCGGATCGCAGGCCCCCGCAGCACACAGGGGCTTGTCTGTATTTTTCTCAGCCAGCCAGAATCAGGCAGTCACCATCTTGTGGTGACCTACAGTTCACTGCGGCCAGACCAGAGCCGCTGATTTAATCACCCTCTAGTGCCAAACAAACAGCCACCATAAGCTCCCGGCACTGATCCCAAGGTGCCTAGGAACTCCAGCTCCGGCTCCCCACAACAGCGAATCCAGATAAAATTTGGGACACACAGGATTAAGTCAGGATCTCTGTGGTCGGATGGGAGCTCTACAGAGCTGTGTCTAGCCTGCCTTCTTGCCGACCACGCCCCCTCGCCTTACAATATTCTTGGGCATCCATTACCTTCCACGCCTTCATGAAGACAAGAACCTTCAAATTGGTTAACATACGTGTTGGTAGAGGTCATAATTTTAGTTCCTCATGTAACTACAAATGCGGGGCAAAAAACATGCTTATCTAACTCCCTTAGATTCTGTATAAATATCCTGTCATGTGGAAATTAAATATGGGTAGGTTATATATTACCCATTTCCTACTGTATCCAATATAGATAATAACCACTACTTCATATGACATATACGATGACAGAGGATTATGATACTGCCTCATAAAAGAACTACTAAGGTAACTTTGCAAGCATCCTTAATACATAATATTGAAGATCTTTTTAAAACAATATTCCTTGGTCTGCTCAAAACGGAGATTTGTTTTCCTTTTCCTGAACTATATACCATTTGACTTCGCCCACTCACTGTAACCACACTTTAGTGGCGCATTTGTTGGCAGCAATCTTTATAATACAACTACAACTTCCAGACATCACCTTTATGACGATAATACGTGCGCAGACGGACTGGGGCATCTGCATGCCACCTAGCTCCGCCCACACACAGTGAACCCACATTACTGCCAGCAAAGATGGAATGGGTTTAGTTTTGGCAGAATGACGACAACTTCCAGACAGCACCGCGGGCTGCACTGCGCCGTGATTTTCATCTTAGATATCTCATGGCTATATACCCACGCCCACCAAACATGTGGGTGGAGAAACGCACAAGAAATACAGCAGAGAAAGTATGAGAAAACACTGGCACAGGTGCTTGGTGGCACTGTAAATTAACTGCAACACGTAACCCATGGAGTGGTAAAATGGTTATTCCTGAACCACCATTTAATCTTGGACAGTTGGTGAGCTACAGGGGCACTAACGGCTTCATCGAATTTCCACCAAAGAGTGACTACAGGGACGTGTCCTACCAAACCGTATACTGTGATGATATACACATAGGAGTGTAAGAGCTGATACATTACCATGGACTGTGACGTTACAAATCTACACACATCAGTCCTGTAGCAATACCCGGCATATACCACATCAGGTTCGCTTTATTCATGTTTGCTTCTGTTGCTATGTACTATATAATAACATATAAGCAAAGGGACAAGAGAATTGACCCAATTAAATTGAGATGCACCTGTAAAGCAAAATAATGCATGCTTTGTGTATGAGGTGTCTTAGACCTAATATTAGGGAATGCTGACACACTTCCTGTGACTGGACATGTGTGGAATAAGCGTGTCATTGCATGCATTGAAAGATGTCACATTAACACAGCCCTCCGACAATCACCCAGAACAGCCAAGGTTACTGAGTTTTCAGTTTTATCTTTTTTGTTTTTCTTTTTATGTACTTTTGTCCATTATGACTTCTCCATTTGAGACACAGGTAAGTAGGCCAACCTCGCCCATTGATGTTAGTTTTACGTCCTGAGTTTGTGGCAACTGCCAAATTATAAACCTGACATCCTTGACTAGACAGTAGCATTGGCTCATAATAGGAAACGTGGATTAACTGTCAATCCTTATAAAAGCCTGGGACCCTGTATGGGCCGTAAGGAAAGGGCTGAAACATATTAATATAGTATGAGGGTATAGGGGTAGTAACCCTGCCCTTAATTCACCCAATTAATTAATTCATATTTCAATCATATCAGTGGCACGTAAAATAAAGGGAAACCGGGGTGACCACTAGGTATTTCTAGTACTGTATTCCCCGTCAAGATTAGAATATGATCCAAAGTGTTCTCTGGTAGATGGTTGAGCTCACCCTGGCTTTTAGGGACGAGGGTGCAACCTTATGATGAAGCATGACGCAAATAGGATGTGTGAAGATGCACAAGAAAAATAGTGAAAATTCTTTCAGGGGCCGGAGGACTAGGCTACAATGATACCATTATAGGTGGGGTGGTAAGAGGATACTCGTTGTGAAGTGAATTCTAGACAGGGAGTTGGTATCCTGTGTTCCAGTATGTTAATTTCTCTTTCCCCTCACCACACGTCAGAGTGAATTTTTATCATAAGCAATTGGATAAGTGTCAGAGCATAATTCTCTTGCCTAGCCCTAAAATCTGGTATTCAGAAATATTTCAAAGGTTTTTTGCCAAAAGATCCTAAGGCTAGCTTTGGACTACTGTTGAACTGCAGCTGCAGATGTTGAACTGCAGATTGGACTTAACTTGCTGGTTTGCCCCACTGGAAGGATCTTGGCTTCCATAAAAGTTTCTACGTTTAAACGTAGCTGACTTCACTGGGACCAACAATGAGCAGCACCCCTCTGATGACAATACAGTCCCGGGCGTGAACCTGGACTTCGACCGCTCTGAGTTTTCTCCCCTTTGACATTGGAGCCTCGAACTGCCCACCAATGCTGAGATTTCCACCAAGGTCTTGAAATGCAGCCAGCCGCCAGGAGGCACCTGACCCGCCCACAAAACTTTTTTACCAAAATAACAGACCTAGGGCCTGATTTAGGTTTTGACAGGAGTTCCGTCGTCCCACCATGACAGCGGTGCCACTACCTCAGTCAAGCTGACATTCTGACTGCAGTGGAGTCCACCGCTTACGTGACACAGCAAACTCAAGTGTTGGCTAACAGTATTTCCTCACCGTCAGGGAAACATGATTGTGGCAAGCATATTTAGATTTCACAGTTGTGCTGGCGTTGTTCTGGTGGCGGATTCCTGATGGCTGGAGTCCATCGCGGGACCTGTTCAACATTGTAATATGTCTGGATGGATGCCAGAAGAACACACCTGATGATATAGGACAATTGTAAACACCTGTATACCACACTAGAAAACACACTCCATTTCAGACCATGACCCTTTGCCATACTGCAGAACACAATTTTGCTGCTGAATTTGCCACTCAAAAGTCAGTTTATTTCATTTTTTTTTTACTTCCTCTGTTCCTTTTTCATTTGTCAAATTTGTATTTTTTTTCATTAACTTGTGGGCCTCTGTTTCATTTATTTTTAGTCACCCATAATGGAAGGGAGGAGATATCTCCATTTTAGAGAGGGAGAATTGCCTGGCCTGGTCGATGAAATCCTTAGAGGAGAGCCACAATTGTTTGGAGCCTAAGTACAAAATGCAACTATAACTCAGAAAAGACAAATGTGGGCCAGAATAGTTGACAGAGTGAATGCTGTAGCAAACAACCTGAGCACACAGGAGGAAATTAGGAAGAGGTGGTACAACCTGCGAGCGAGATTGAGTTCCCTGGCCTCTAAGCATCACCAAGCCGCCAAGAGGGCTGGCGGTGGTTCTCTCAGCTCCCCATTTACAACTTTTTCCCTGGGAGGAGAAGATCTTGCAGAGCCTACATTCTGAAGGCTTGACAGGAATCCCTGGTTGAGTGGGAACTGCTTTGTTAGGCTTATGTATATCTCACTAAACATAAATGTAATTTTTGCTCTTAGGTTAGTCAGACATAATGTGTTTTCCACCTTTGTAAAACATATAAGTAACATTTTAAAAAACACACATTTTTTGTCCTCAAATTATTAGCATTATGGTGCCATCACTCCCTTTACTATTGGTCAATATGTGTATTGATCATTTCTTGTATTTGATTGTTTGTTTGAATGTATTTTGTTGTAGTTCGGATGGATGTATGTTGCTTGTATGTCTTTTTTACCTTTTAACAAATTTCACATCATTATTTCAGAAATGTGTGTACATCTTCACTGCATATATTTTACTGGCAATGTTCAACTTACAATTTTCTAGCTGCTGGCAGTGTCAAATTGAAAGGGTTACAAATACCATGATGCCTTGTTTTTGTATCTGGAAAATATGTTAACAATGTGGTGTTGGTCATTCTCTATTTACTTCCATACATGCACATACGTCAAAATGTCGGGCATTTTTCAAACCACATTTTATGCAATGAATAAAAAGTGGATTATTTCATGTATTTGTTTCTGTTGTCACTCTTTTTTAATTTTATTGAAGTAATGTAATTGATTTCACAACTCAAAGTATGTTGACTTAAAGATTTTATAACATGTATTGCATGTAGATTATAAGTAGGAAGGACAATAACTTAACTTGCATCATTCATATGTTGCCCAATGCCATTTTTCGTACTAAGTGGTATAATAATCTGAATGTTAGCCTGGTAGGCCTTGGAATGGTTACCTTCTTATTTGTCCTCTATGGTTTCTTCAGTTGAATACGTGATATCATTTATGTACACCTCCTAAGTAATCTTTTTTTTTTTTGGGACTACTCTTTGCATACCTCTTTTTTTAAGTTTGCACGTGTGCAATTTTTAATGTTTGGGTAGTTGCCAAAAACACGGAAAGATCTAAACATACTATAAATATCAATTTTTAAGTTTATTTTGCTTCATTTATAGCTCAAAACACATTTGATGCATAATCCAGACTCTCATAATGTTTTTCTTCTAATTCATATCAGGCCCTACACCCAGAGTACGTGGACAACCATCTGCCACTGAGGATACCGACACTCCAGACCAGGATCAAACCTTCACTGAGGGCTCTACTCTTTCAATTCCAGATGATGTGGAGCAGCCTGGTCCATCTGGTCTGTCTGGGCAGACAGGTCCAATGAGTCTCACTTAGCCCACACCTACACCTCCCACCCCAGCTGTTACAACACCTCAGCCAATGGACACCTCCACGTTCTGTGTCCATAGGAATTTCACCCCAATATTGTGACCCCCAGTTCTGGATGCTGTTGAGCCAACACCACTACCACCTCCTCCAGTTCAACTAGGACCCATTGGGGTGGGGCACACTGGTTCAAGGGCAAAGGGCAGTAGGGTTGGGGTACATGGGAAGGAATCTGTAGGCCAGCAAAGTGAGGCCACTGGGGTCACTGTGACCTGGACCACCATTGAGCAAGCATTGGGATCTCCACATTAGTCATGATATGATAGGTCAGGTGCTTACAGAGCTATGGGACATTAAGCAATTGCAGAGAGACCACAATGTAGAGATGCAGACTCTAAACTCAAATTTGGGCTTCCTAACCGGGGTGCTATTTGACATTTTCCACCATATGTGCAGGGCTTTTCCAGCAACATTTGCCCCTTTCTGTGGCCCTACAACATCTGGGTCCAGTACACCTGCCTCAGTCACAGAAAGGGAGGCCCTGTTGTAAGCAGAAACACCTGCAACCACCTCAGTCTTTGCAACTGTGGAACCCCCCTAGGAGGGGACAATCATCCGGCCCACCATGAGTGGATGGCAAGAACCCCACCACCAGTAAGAGACAAAGAACCTAATTATCTCCAGTGTGTGACCATTCACCCTATGGACTAGATTCTGGAGACATTTACCTTTTAGATGCCACCTGTATTTTGTACATTCTGCCTCTAAAATAATAGTTTCATTCATCCTGATTGACTCTTTTTTGATTTTCCACTTTGCCATTTGGTTTTCATCCTGTATCAGTTTATTTGTGTTAGTAAAAAACAAAATCTAAAAACACAAAGTCAAGGACTGGTGTTGTATTTCTTGAGGTATTTACCTTTTTATTTCTTCCTTCCATCATTATTTTGCACATCAAAACATTTTTAAAACAAAAAAATATTTATGTAATGTTTCTCCAATGTTCAAAAAAGTCAATAAAACAAACACCACACATCTTAATGTATTAAGCTCATACATTAGTAAGTAAGAATAGTTTGTCAAATTAGAAAAAAACTAGAACACATACATAAACAAAATAGTCTGTGTCAATTTTTGTTTTACAGTTCCAGACCTTCACACCAAGGAAAAAAGGATATAATCATATAAAACAGATTCAATAGTCCAACTATTATTGATTCATGTCATCCGCTAGATCCAGACCTCCTGCTTCACAATAGGAATCCCACATCAATAACACCAATAGTCAAAATGATGGCAGTACATAATTTTGTGACCACAGGATCATTCCTGTACCGTGTGGCAGTATCTGGTGACATGTCACAGCCAGCTTTAAGTGGTGTGCTATCTACAATGAAAAGACACATCAACAGCTCTATACACAACACAAAATGAGGATTTTGCAAATGTGAAGGGAGGTCAGTATGTTGTGGGTTGACTTACACATGTGGTCAGAGCAAGTTAAGCAGCACATATTGCCTTGGTGGCAACATTCAATAGAAAACAAGTCTAATGCAATCTCATAAATGTCTATTCAGTCACTGGACGTGCAAATCATCGGCTTCTGGGACGGCACTCTGTGTCCCAGGAGGTGCAGAGGCAAGGGGGAGGAGCTAACCCCCTGGTGAGCACTCAAAGCGCCGAACATTCTACTGCCGCGCAAATCATCGGCTTCTGGGAAGGGACTCTGTGTCCCAGGAGGTGCAGAGGCAAGGAGGAGGAACTAACCACCTGGTGAGCGCTCAAAGCTCTGAACATTCTACTACCGCGCAGGCCGCGCAAATCATCGGCTTCTGGGAAGGGACTGTGTCCCAGGAGGTGCAGAGGCAAGGGGGAGGAGCTAACCCTCTGGTGAGTGCTCAAAGCGCCGAACATTCTACTGCCGCGCGGACCAAGGGCAGGCCCGTCCTTCACCCGTCATCGACTGTCACAGGCTGGGCTGGGCCACCCCCCCTTGATCTTCGCATAGAGAGTGAGTCTGGGAATACTGCTCAGGGCTGGTTTAAAGCCCTATTGGGTTCCCTTAGGTTTTCCCTGGAGACTATTTAATCTTTAATTCTTTTGAGTGAACTTTGTCGCAATTGTCTCGTCTCGTCTGTGCCCTGTGAGGATGGGTAGGAAAAGAGGTCAGCAATCAGGAGCCTCAAGTGGTGAAAGACGCCAGGGAAGTTCTAATGCCACACTAGATTCCTTTCTGGCCAGAGCTGTGGGGTTTTTGACAAAGGAGATTGATCTGGCAGAAAGGAGACTTTCCTTGGAGAAGGATGACTGACGCCAAGCCTCTGTAGTAAATGACGCTTTGGGGGCACTGGAAACTGAGGTGGTCCAGATAGGGGGGGACAAGTGCCGTCGTTGAAATCTCCCCTCCTGGAGAACTGGGAGTTGATGGAGGGCCCACACTTTGGAGGAAAAGTAAGAGGTGCTTGTTGGTCTCCCCTCCAGCTTGCGCTTCAGAGAGTTGTACCCCACCCCCTAGGAAGAGAAAAGCCCTGAAAAAGCTGGGTTAAAAGTGATTTTGCCCTTGCCTGAAAGTCCTACGGACTCAAACAATGCCCCTGTTGTGCCTGGAGTAAGCAATCTTTTATCAAAATTCAAGGAGATGATTGAGATTAGTTTGGCCCCGGTTCTGGAGAAGTTACAGGCCCTCGAGAAAGCAGTTCTTCGGCTATCTGAGCAGCAGTTAAATGCTAGCCACCAGTTAAATGCTCATGGAGACGCTCTTGGGGCATTGGAGGAAAAAAACTACCAATTAGCTAAAAGTGTAAATGTAGGGGGCATGGGCTCTTGTGTAGAGTCCGAGTTGGCCCCTCTACCTGTTCAATCGATAGAGGTGTGGGTGGCAAATAGCCCTAGGGCGGAAGGCAACTGGTGTGTGAGCAGGTGGAGAACGGGGGGGATTTACAACAACTGAGCAGAGACCAAAATCAATATGCGATGAAGAAAAGTTCCCCTCTGGTTCGAGTGGAGCTTCCTCCGGCTTGTGCCCCTTATGTGGTGGTATTGACTAACATCCCTGTTCTTGCCCCAGGCCTTAGTGAGACCACGGACCAGTTGAAAAATAAGACTGGACATTGGTTAATTAAGGACTGTGACTTTGCTTGTAAGGGGCTCAGGGACATTCTGTTTGTCAGAAGAGTTGACTGGGTGGGTCCTCAAGAAAAAGAGGGTGCTGAGGACTGCATTATTGTTAACTGCCAATATCCCAGCTTGGCACAGCGCCTTCTTTCCTCACAAAGTATGGTCCCCTGGAGAGAGGGGAAGATTGGTATGGTTCCCCTATGCTACTTCTATAAGCCTTTGCGGCAGGGTGTGGAGTCTCTATCCGGGCGGGGCAGGGATTTCCAGGTAGGCCAGAGTGCCCGACAGTCAACTAGAAGAAACTTGTATTCCATCAGAACCCCTGATTTGGAAGGGGTGGATTGACGCCACGAAAGGTGTCCTATAGTGAGCCCTGTGGTTCCCTTCAACGTTGATATGACTAGGGACATACAGGGTAGGGAATACACTAAGTGCCGTCTTATCTCATGGAATATTGCAGGCTATGACTCAAAGCTCTTAAATCGGGATTGGGTTAGGTGTCTGGTTTATTCTGACTGTTATGCTCCAAGAAACTTGGTCGGATAGGCAGGCAGTCTGGGATGGCTACCAGGGGTTTGCGGTCCTGGCCGTCCGGTCCAGTGGAGGCCACCCTAAAGGCGGATTGGTTACCCTGATAAGATTTTCCAAAATTGTGAGAGCTTTTAAAATACATTGTAACCATCAGGGCATTTTGATTGCCTGGGTTTTATTCCCTGACAAGTCAAATGTTCTTTTGGTTAAATTTTACAATGCGGTTTGGGATGTGGGTTGCCAAATTAAGGTCCTTTTCTCTGTTCTCCAGATATTGAAGGGCAGGTTGGAGGAGGTGGGGGATGAAATTCTGTGCTGTTGTGGCAGAAGATCTTAATGCCAAGATAGGATGCCTCAGCACAGTGCTCAATCCCTTTGAGCCTGAGTGTGAGGACTATCTAGCTGAGGGGGTTCTGGATGCCAGGGGCATGGTCTTGATCAAGGGTCTAAGAAATATGTGCCTTATGAATGTTTGTGATCTTGATATGGTGGGTCCCGAGCAGCCTCCTACCTTTGTGGGTAGAGGAGCTAGTTCCATTACTGATTATATTTTTGTGTCACCTTCTTTAAAAAGATGTGGTGATAGGAGGAGAAGTGCTGGAGAGCCATTTCAGTGATCATAATCCCCTTGTAGTTCACATTAATTTTACAGACTCCCTATCTAACTTAAGAAGGGGTGGGCCTGCGCGGGTGAAGATAAAAGATCAGGGCAGGAGAGTGGGGTGGAAACAAGTAAATATCCAGCAAGTTGTTGAAAGGGTGGTGGGAGAAAATCTTAACTTGTTTACAGATGCACTCCTAGTAGAGACCGCTGGCCCAAAGGAAATAATGGATGCAATGATGAGAATAAATGTAGCTATCAAGGTTTGCCTATCCTCCGCTGCGGAGTCCCTCAGCAGGCATGTTGATGGCTGGTTCACCAAAGACTGCTTTGACGCGAAGAAAAACCTGAGGAGGGCTTTTAAAATCCATCCCAGAGACATGGTTGTTATTAGATATGCGAGGGCTAAGTATAAAAATGTCCTGCGGGCAAGAAAGCGCAAGCTCAAGGAAATTGCCCGGAATAAATTGGAACGCGCAGCTGAGCTGAAGAGCCCCAGTATGTTCTGGAAGGTGGTAAACAGGGGTCTCCAGGAAATAGAAACTTCAGAGGGCCTAGGTTGTAATATAGCTTTTGATGAGTGGGTGATTCATTTCTGCAAACTTGTTCAGGGGAATCCCTTAAGACATAATAGGGATGGTCAATCTGATGTTCCTTCCAATCTAGCCATTAGGTTTACATTCCATGAGGTTGAGGAGGCGCTTTGTGGTAGTGCCAGTAATAAAGCTCTGGGTCCAGACTTAATCCCCATGAACCTTTATAAGTCCTGTCCCCAGTTATGGGTGCCTGTCCTGTTAAATGTTCTTAATGCAGCTGTCATTGTGGGAATCCCTGCCATTTGGAGATCAGCCTGTATTATTCCTGTTTTTAAAAAGGGGGACTGAAATGATCCTAAATCCTATCGTCCAATCTCCCTCCTGGACTCTTCTGCAAATATTTTGGGCCGGATTATCCTTAAGCGCATTGAGGCCTGGTTGACAGGAAATTAAATTTTGTGCCGAACACAGTATGGTTTTAGGGCAGGGCTTGGCACACAGGAACAGTGCCTAAACCTGCTTATGTTGATCGGAAAATACACCTTAGCCAGGAAAGGGACTTTATATCTTGCCTTCATGGACCTTAGTTGTGCCTTTGACAAGGTAAATCGGGCTAGGCTCTGGGAGAGGTTAAATCAGTTAAGCTTGGATCCCCACATTGTTGAGCTGTTACGGTACCTTCATTCAGATACTAATGCTAATGTCAGGGTAGGGATCAATGGGGAATGTTCAGATACTTTTGAGCTAAATGGAGGGGTGCGCCAGGGCTGTGTCCTGGCCCCACTCTTTTCCTGTTGTATTCTAATGGATTGTTTGACTTTTTGGTGGATCATTGTAGGGATGCCCGAAAGTTAATGGCAAAAGTGTCCCTGCTCTAATCTATGTAGATAATGCAGTGCTTATGGCCCGCACCTTGAATGGCCTACATGATGCAGTCAGAGCCTATGATTCTTTTATGTCTGCACTTGACTTAGAGATTAATTGTAAAAAAATCACATTTTATGGTCCTTGGGAAGCCTCTCAGCAGGGTGGGGATGCTGACGGTCAAAGGACAAGTAATCAGTAAGGTGCAGGATTTCCCCTAATTAGGGGTTGTTTTTGATGATAAAGGTTCTTGGAAACCAGGCATCTCGAGAAGAGGGGCTCTTTTTAATGCCGCAGTTGGTGCCACTTTTAACTTTGCTGCAAGGATGGGATACAACCCCATCAAATCCCTCCTTGAAGTTTATAGGCACAAGTGCCTCCCAGTTCTCCTGTATGGTGCTGCTCTCTGGGGGTATGTGGACCTCAGGACCCCCGCAATTGAGGAAAATCATTTTTGTAGAAGGTTACTGGGAGTCGTCCAGAATATTTCTGGGTTTTGTTTACACACTGAACTAGCTTTGGAGTTTGTCCAAGACTCCATACAGCTTGCTCCACTTCTGTTATGGATCTCTATTTGGTCTAATGAATGTGCTGCATTTAACAGAGAGATCATGCTGGACTGCCTGGCCTGTGATTGGGTGAAGGATATCCTGTGGCTGATGTACATAAGAAAGGTAGCTTATCGTCTTGGGCGCCTGGATATGTTTGAGGCTCCTGAGGGTCTGACCTGCCGTGATAAACATTGGGTCAAGGCGAACTTTCTGAAAATTCTGGGGGCTAAAAGAGAGGAAGAAGCCCTAAGGAAAAAATCGGTAAGGGAGTTTGTCATGATAAAGATGGGGGTGGGCCCTGAGCCCTATCTGTTAGAGATAAGGAACGTGATGGAAAGGTGCGTGATTACACAATTCCGTCTGGGGATTGTGAGGAGTAATTTATGTTTTCCACTGGGTCAGTATGATGAAAAATCTATTGGCCTCTGTCCCTGTGATGGTGTGTCTGCCCAGACGTTAGTTCATTTGACCTTGTTCTGTGATTTTTATGCACCTTTTAGGCGTCGGTTTTTACTCCCCCTGCTGAGGTCAAAGGGATTTGTGCAATGACGACCAGCTTTCATGTGGCTAAGTATGGCCTCGGATGCATGGGTGTGGTGTGGGCTGGACTCCTTTCTGAAAGGTGCTATCTCCTGGTGGAATAGGTTAGAGTATTTTAATTAAAGTTTTTATAATTTTTAAACCTGACATTTTTATCACCTGTTAATTAATTTTTATGGTATTTAAATATTGATGGATGGTTTCTGGGTGTTTTCTCTGTATTTGTATATGTGCTATTAATTGATTTGTATGGTTGATTATTTCATACCGAATAAAGATTATTGATTGATTGATTGGTGGTGTGCTATCTACAATGAAGAGACACATCAACAGCTCTATACACAACACAAAATTAGGATTTTGCAAATGTGAAGGAAGGTGAGTATGCTGTGGGTTGACTTACACATGTGGTCAGAGCAAGTTAAACAGCACATATTGCTTTGGTGGCAACATTCAATAGAAAACAAGTCTAATGCAATCTCATAAACGTATATTCAATCACTATGCAAGTTGTCTTTGTACACTATGTAAATCCAAAGTGTGTGTGTTTTTCACAGGATCAACCCATGTTTCCTTTGTACTTTGTAACAGCAGCATATAACAGCAAACATCACAACTTTGAAATGTCCAAATGAAGATGACATTGTGAAGGGTCCTAAAACAGAATAAGAGGGAAAAAAAATAATTTACATGACAAAATAGGCACATTGCAAATGACAACTAATGAGGACACATTTACTTGGAACAATCAAAGACAAACAATGTAAATGGACACAGCAGTCAATGTGTCAGAAATTTCAACAACAAATATTTTTGCCCTGAAATTTCCTAAACTACTCGTTTCTAAAAACACGTCCTGCACAGACTGATATGCTCCTTATATTACAAGTTCTTTTGACACTGATTGTAACATTAGGTAAAGATATACTTACACTCATGGATAAGTTGTCAATGATATCTTGACGTACGTCAATTCCTTCCTCTTCACCACGATCATCTTGATTTGGTATTTCAACATCCTCACCCGTAGGCTCATCATGGTCGCCATCCTCTGCAATGTATGGGATGTTCTGTTGCAGGACTGTCATGTGCAACATGCAGCAGGCCATAGTGATTTTGCACACCTTATCAGAAGAGCAGAGGAGGGCTCCACTAGTTTTATTCAGACAGCAAAACCTGGCCTTTAGGATCCCAAAAGCCTCTGTGTTCTTTCATGGGATCGCTGAAGCAGACTTCTCCTGGGGCTATTGGATTCCTTAGAGGTGCTACCAACCATGAATGATTGGTTAGGATAAGCTGAGTCTCCAATATGAAATAAAAACTAAATTGAGCAAAAATATCTAATCACATTGCCCATTTATAAACTAGAAATTAAGCAAATATTCATATTGACAGATTGTACTTACCAACAAGTCAGATTCTCTTATGTCCAAGTTGTGACATTTGCAGGGGTATGCTGCTGTTCTGTAGTACAAAGGAATCATTTGTTGACACTGGGAAATGGGCACACACTTTTGAAATGTACAAATCAGGTAAGCAGACAACTTGCACTTTGATTGAATGTAAGTTATTGTGATTGCAGTAGACCTGTTCCCTGGCATGTGGTGGCACTAAGGCAATATGTGTGCCATCAATTGCTCCAACCACATGCGGTATGCAATCCACGCATAACAATCTCCCTTCACAATTGCAAAATCCTCACTCATGGAAACTGGATGAAGTGGTTGATGTGTCTCATCATTGAAAAACAGACTTCTTGTAGCATACCACTGAAAGTTTGTTGTGATATACCTCCCGATGCTGCCACAGTGTGTTGGAAGGATTCTGTGGCCACAAAATGAAGTACTGCCATGATCTTTACTATTAGTGTTACTGATGTGGGATTCCCATTGTGGGGCTGAAGATCTGGCTCCAACCAATGACATAAATCAAGAAAAGATTGCCTATTCCATCTGATGTTTTTGATAATATCCATTTCTTCCATGGTGGCAAGGTCTGGAAATGGTCTAGACACTTGAGGCTGTCATCTCCTACCTCTCCCTGAGCTCATATGTCTGCATTTAAGAAAAAAAAGAGAAATATCACTTTAAATGGGCAAACAATACTTGCTAATCAGCACACATTTCATGTCTTTGTAAAATCCCATTTTGTTTGTGACATATATGTACACATCACTTTTTAGTAATGTTGTAATGTGGAATTACAATTTTTTACAGGTCTGATATTTTTTTAAATAATGTGTGAATAATTTTTAAATGTATTATTTACACTTTTTCCCCCAAAAAAATTCAGTCAACGGAAGTATAAAACAAATTGCGTCACTATTGCATTTACACAGTGACGCATTACATTATACTTTTTTTAATTTATCAAAAAAACAGTAATGTATGCATTTTGTATATGTAAACAAACTAGCCACCATTCTGAGTGGTGGTGGCGAAATTAACATTTAAAAATACACTGGTTCACACTCTAAAATGGTGGCCGCCTCATGTTGCTGTCATGAGATTAGTAATCTGATGGCCGTCGGTGGTAGTTGCCTGTGTATTGGGTGTAAAACTCCACGACGGACACAGCCATAGGCAAACGTGGTTGACAGCTGTTAGACCTGACATGCCTTAGGGTGGTCACCCCTAACTTTTTGCCTGCCTCCCTCCACTTTTTGGACACTGTTTTTGCTGGCTTTTAGACTCTGCGCACTTTACCACTGCTAACCAGTGCTAAAGTGCATATGCTCTCTCCCTTTAAACATGGTAACTTTGGATCATACCCAACTGGACTATTTAATTTACTTATAAGTCCCTAGTAATGTGCACTATATGTGCCTAGGGCCTGTAGATTAAAGGCTACTAGTGGGCCTGCAGCACTGGTTGTGCCACCCACTTAAGTAGCCCCTTTACAGTGTCTCAGGCCTGCCATTGCAAGGCCTGTGTGTGCAGTTTCACTGTCACCTCGACTTGGCATTTAAAAGTACTTGCCAAGACTAAACATCCCCTTTCCCTACATATTAGTCACCTCTAATGAGTGCCCTAGGTAACCCCTAGGGCAGGGCGCTGTGTGGGTGAAAGGCAGGACATCTACCTGTGTAGTTTACATGTCCTGGTAGTGTAAAACTCCTAACATTGTTTTTACATTACTGTGAGGCCTGCTCCCTTCATAGGCTAACATTGGGGCTGCCCTCATACATTATTGAAGTGGTAGCTGCTGATCTGAAAGGAGTAGGAAGGTCATATTTAGTATGGACAGAACGGTAATACAAAATCCTGCTGACTGGTGAAGTTGGATTTAATATTACTATTCCAGAAATGCCACTTTTAGAAAGTGAGCATTTCTTTGCACTTAAATCTTTCTGTGCCTTACAATCCACGTCTGGCTGGGTTTAGTTGACAGCTCCTTGTACATTCACTCAGACACACCCCAAACACAGGGTACTCAGCCTCACTTGCATACATCTGCATTTTGAATGGGTCTTCCTGGGCTGGGAGGGTGGAGGGCCTGCCCTCACACAAAGGACTGCCACATCCCCTACTGGGACCCTGGCAGACAGGATTGAACTGAAAGGGGACCTGGTGCACTTCTAAGCCACTCTTTGAAGTCTCCCCCACTTCAAAGGCACATTTGGGTATAAAACAGGGCCTCTGCCCTACCACCTCAGACACTTGCTGGAGAAGGAACCTGAACCAGAACCTGCATCCTGCCAAGAAGAACTGTCTGACTGCTCAAAGGACTCACCTGACTGCTTTCTCCAAAGGACTGCTGCCTTGCCGTTGGCCTGCTGCCTTGCTGAACTCTAGTCTTGCTGCAGAAGTGCTCTCCAAGGGCTTAGATAGAGCTTGCCTCCTGTTCCCTGAAGTCTCAGGACCAAAAAGACTTCCATCTTTCAACTGGACTACTTGTGCGCCAAAACATTTGATGCGCAGCTTGCTCCGCGGTGAAAAATTCACTGCACCCTGATCCGGAAAGACGCACTCGACCCCGCAAGGAAAAGATTGATACAACGCCTGTGGTGCGACCAAAACTTCGACGCACGGCTCGCCTGGACAACGCCACGCGAGTTCCAGAGAGAAAATCTATGCAACGCCTGCCATGAGGGAAAAAAATCCACACACAGCCCACCGGAACGACGCACAGCTGGACAACAGGCCCAAGAATCCACGCACAGACCCCGGGGTGTCTGAAAACCCCGTGACCCACAGAGGAAACTGTCCGCACGCCGGAAATCGACGCAACATCTTCTCCGCGTGAAAAATAACGACGCAAGTCCGTGTGTGAAGGGCCGAAACTGATGCACACACCATTTTTCCACGCATCTCCTCCTCTACGGCCCTCTGTGGAGATTTTTCACTCCAAACCAGGTAATTTGTGCTTGAAAGAGACTTTGTTTGCTTTTTAAAGATTTAAGACACTTCATATCACTGTTCAGTGATTTCTCTACAATTTCTTGTTGCACCTTTCATCGTTTTGACCTGCTAACACCCACATAAATATTATATATTTTTCTAAAGACTGTGTGGTGTATTTTGGGGTGCTATATTGTGTTATTGTATGATTTATTGCACAAATACTTTTCATATTGCCTTCAAAGTTAAGCCTGACTGCTCAGTGCCAAGCTACCAGAGGGTGGGCACAGGACAATCTGGATTATGTGTGACTTACCCTGACTAGAGTGAGGGTCCTTGCTTGGACAGGGGGTAACCTGACTGCCATCCAAAGACCCCATCTCTAACAACAGCAATGTACGAAAGCCAATGGCTGTATCCGTCTCCGTTGATGGTCACAGATGTCTTGTACATGTATGCAGCATTACAAAAAAAAAACTCATTTGCCTCCTAACACTGCAGCAAACACCCAGAAGCCAGGATGCTGGACAAAGCAGGGGACAGGGCTCCTGCATTCTCAGCTAAGGAGTTGGAACTGCCCCTGTGCTGCCAGCTGTATGGGAACCCAGAGGAACAGGTACATGTTTGAATGGAAAATATATTTCTAACTAACTTGTTTCTTTTTTTTCTTTTTTTTTTGTTAAACAAGCTAAATTGTCCCATTTAGTTCCTGAGTGAAGTGTTGTGATTGGAGTGTAGTCAATGCAATCATTTAGCTGGGAACAAAATTATGTTTAGAAAAGTTTTTAAATTTCTGTAAATCAAAGTTAAATGTTGTTTGGATAAATATGGTGACTTCATTTCAATTTACTCATAATTCAAAATTTGCCATCTACAAACTGCATGTCCCTTATTCTATGTGGCCAGTAGAAAATGTACCATAAGTATATGTGACAATTACAGCCATATGTTGAAATCAGAGAAATGGAAAGCGCAGGAAAAAAATGTCAAGATATGAACTTGTCTGAATCTTTTTATTGCACTTTAAATTTACCACATTGCCTTAGTAATGACTATCTGTATGTATCATACATCCAACTGTGCCCTGAATGGGGAAAGGTATGCCCTGTGCTGCAAGTACATATAGCAAAGGCTCTCAGTCACCATACAAATATGTCCCATTCCTACACACACATATTCATGTATCACCAAAAACCACGCTCTCACGGACACGCATGGCCGCCCTTCCGTTATTGCCCTTAGTCATAGTATGTAGTTCTATAGTATCTGGCTCTAAAAACATTAGATATTAAGTAAATGAAGCTGGGCTTAGGATGTGTGCTAAGAATGCACAAGTAGTTTAGCCTACAGTAGCTCACAATGATTTGTACTGATCAGAAGTAGCTCTCACTACAGGAAATGTTTCAGACCCCTGGTCTAGATGATGTTTGTGGCCTGGATTTGTAAAATGAAGACATGAAAAGTGATGAGGATACTCAACAGGTCACAACAAATTAGTATTTCCTAGCATATCATAATTTAAAAAAAATAATCTGCGCTATGATTTTAGAAATGCTCGTGTTAGATTTTAGAAAGCTGTTACGGCAATACAAAACCTCACAAAACATTTTTTATTTATTTTTTTGTTTCCATACAGGTTAACATCCATCAGAAAAAGGCAATATGGAAGGTTATTGCCAAGAAGGTACGGACCCGAGGGCTCTACAGGTGGCACATCATTCACTGCAGAAAGAGGTGGGAGGACCTACGATGCAGGGCTGGAAAGTCTTTTGAAGTCCAGCTCGACCAGTCCTCCCAATGTGGGAAGAGCATGCGCTACACCCTGAGACCCCTATTGGCCTGCATACTTGCGGTGGCCTATCCAGACCTTGATGCCTATCAAGGGATTAAGTTATCTTTTGAGTTCTTACTGTTAGTTAACTATTTTTTTATTACAACAATAATTTATGGCATCAACATAAAGGTTGACAAACATCCAGTGCACAAGAAGAGTTCTAGAAGGTGTACGTTTTGAGCAAGGTGCAGGAATATGTTTTATTTGTGTTGATTTTTGTAAAATGTTACCACTAGATTCCTTATCACTACCAAAAGAATGTTTTGAGAAGACACATGCCTGCCTAAGAAAAAAGAAGTACCTGGATTTTGTTTATGTTATGTGGGACAGTTGTACCAAACAGGACACAATTGATAATTCTGTCAGGTGTGGTGCTCCATCACAATTGCAAGGATGTTATGATGGCCCTATTACAGTTGACATAGCATACAATGCATTTATGATACAGTGGATGTTTCTGACTTCACATTGCTGAGTTGGTATAATGACCAAACAACATTGAGCACCTTATCCGAAATGACTAGGAACATGAGAACTGCGGCAACATTTCTTAGCAGAAATATTTATGTTTTCACTGCAAAATGCAAGCTAGCTCATGTTAACAGTTCCAGATTGGCATGAAGCCTTACTCCTTCACAAATGTGCATGTAAGCTAGTTTGTCTCAACAAACATGAATTTAGTGGGCAAACATTATTAATTGAAACAGACTGGAATGTGTACACATTGGTGACAGAGTAACACATACCCAAGACAACATTTTTGTGTCCTATGTTATGTCCGGATGATGAATCAATGTTGAAGCAAAGGAGTTATTGAAAGGGACTTTTGCAGATGGACAATGTACATGGCAAAAAAGTTTCTTGCTAGATATTGATTTTTTAAAATTTAGTTCACTATTCAAAACAACCAATCTGTACCATTCAGAGGTGTTAAAAAATTCCATGAGAAATTTGAAGTGTTTAAGAGAAATGATCTAAAATGAAATGGGACTTATAATGGTAATTCACAGACCTGTGAACAATGGGTCCATAATATGTTCCCTACATGCATGGGCCAATGATAATGTATACCTAAGCTTTATAGCTTTGAAGCAGGTGAAAATTTTAAATTAGGAAATGTTTTGTTAAATAACCTGGTGACCATTTTGATTTGCACAGATGTCATAAAAATGTTATATGTGTCTTTTCAACATCTTCAATCTTCAGGAGCAGGTGAAGGAGACATTGGCTAGGAAGACAGGGACACAGCTGGCTACTTTATGTTGGGTTGGGAAACATCAGACATCGACGGACCCAGTGGAATGGTGAGGGGACTGGGATGGAAGCCACCGGTTCAACATCTCCTGAGGCCTCCACCAGCGACCAGCCTGTAGTCGTGGACCCCTCAGGACCTGTTCCATCTGCATCTTTGTATGCC
Source organism: Pleurodeles waltl (assembly GCF_031143425.1). NCBI lineage: Eukaryota > Metazoa > Chordata > Amphibia > Caudata > Salamandridae > Pleurodeles > Pleurodeles waltl. The sequence continues at coordinate 169,954,427 of NC_090437.1, forward strand.
ACCCAGATTCCCATATTCAGTCTCCCTCCTGCCGACTCTCGCCCAATTGGCCAAATTCACCGCCCTAGCAGGGCTGTGGTCTCCTTTACTGCAAGCACCACCCCCTTGCCTCTGTCCCTTCAGCTGCGCTCACTGAAGAGGTTATTGACCTCTTACGCAGCATCTCTGTAAGCCAGACAGCATTTGTGAATGGCATCCAGGGGCTTAGGGGCCAGATGTAGGAAGAAATGGGATTGCGACTCGCAAATTGTAAGTTGCGATTCGCAATCCCATATGCAGGATGGTGTCCCTGACACCATCTGCAAATTGCAAGAGGGTCGCAAAGACCCACCTCATTATTATTAATGAGGTGGGTCGCAATTTGCGACCCCCTTGCGATTCCCTGCACTCACAGGGATTGTGGCCTGGTGGAGACAGCAGACCTCCATGTCTGTGACTGCTTTGTTAATAAAGCAGTTTTTTTTTTTGGTATTGCAGGGTTCCCCGTGGGGACCCCTTCCCTTTTGCGAATGGGTTAGCACCCACGTCACATGGGTGCTAACTGCGAATTGCTTTGCAACAGCGTTCGCGGTCCCAAAGCAATTCTGCATCGCGATACGAATTGCAAATAGGAAGGGGAACACCCCTTCCTATTTGCAAGTCGCATTCCCATTTTGCCAGTTACCGACTGGCAAAATGGGAATGTGCATCTCGATGCGTGTTTTGCATGGCGCAAACTGCGAATTTCATGCCATGCAAAACGTTTCGTACATCTGGCCCTTAGTTCCCAAAGGCAATGGATGGTTGCATTTCTGGATGCCATAGTCAATGTCTGGCATGCAGAGATCGCTAGCGAAATTAGCTACTGCACTGACCGCAGCTCCCCAACTGGCCCAACCTTGTGCCCCTGCTCTGGTCCCTTACTCATCCCAAAATCCATCTCCCACCCCAATCCCAAGCACACTCATGTCTTTGCATGCACCCACTCCAAAAGCCAAAAGCAGCAGACCCACACATAAACACAAGCACACCAAGTTCACAAACACATACCCATCCAACAGACACACACTACTGACACTGCACCAACAGGTACCACAACAACCATCACACCCACCACCACACCCACAACCACCACACCCACAACCACCACAACCACCAGCATACCCACAACCACCTCAACATCATACTCATCCAAACACACACACACACACACCTACACGCAAAACAACACCCAATAAACCCACACACTCAATCTCCAGAATACAAAACACCACCAAAACAACACACATCTAAACATACGCAAGACACACATGCACCTACAACACATACAGACACACACATCACAACCACACCAACCACCTCAACAACACACTCACAGAAAAGCACACACATACACACCAACATCCACCAAACGCAAATGCCCACACTCACCTGAACAACACACCTTCAAAGAAACACACATTCAAACATACACCAGACCCACATGCACCTGCAAAACAGACACAAACCCAACACCCACTCCAGCTCCCTCTACCTCCCAAACCCAATCCTCTTCAACCCCTTCCACCTGTTCTCCTCCAACTGCTTTTAATGCTTACTTGTTCCTGAACTCCAACAAACCAAAAAACCACCCCTCTTAAGAATGATAATTGAGGTGCCTGCTTTGCCCACTAGATGCCGCTTACTGACAAGGTTGTCCCTTCGCAATGTCATTAGATGGCAAGGTCTGAGCCAGAAACCCAACGTGTGCATCCCTACCTATTTTATGGACATTTATTGTTTCATATTACAAAATGTTGTTAAGAGAGACAAATCTAATTTGTTAATAGAACATAATTTATTTTCAAAAGGTCTGTTCTGACATTATTTTTAATTAATGCACATTTAAGTAACATGAACTTAATTCCATTTATGACAGTGACCAAAACAGGTTTTATTTTTTACATATTTGTATAGTGCATACATTATAGATGAATACTTGTAATGGACATGTTAATCTTGGTTCAAGCATTCATTGTGATAACGGACACTTACGTCAATATTAAACATGTATATATTTGTGTAACTTGTGAATGCAGGGGTGTTTCTTTGAAAATGGTAAGTGTTAATGATAAAAACATGCGCATTACGCATACAAAACACAGAGTTAAATGAAATCTGTAAATGTGACATTGATACATATATGAAATGTTTTAAGTTTAGAGGTGAGATTGAATGTACATTTCTTGTAAACCCACTTCTTGCATTGTGTAGTGCAATTCCTATATTTTATTAGATTGATGTAGTTTAAATAATGGTATGCTTATGTATCTGATTTAATAGTTTAGGGAAAATGATTAAATGCACCTGTATGGACACATTTAGACATTTTGGATTAATGTGACTTTTTGTGTAGGTGTCCATCAACATGAGGACAGCTTGGACCAAATTGATGAATGTAAATAAAATATACAGGTGTGTTTCTAAATGTCTTAAACTACCACATTACACACATATGCATTGGATATTATTGTACTTTTGCTTGCACATATTGTTTTAAAAAATGCTCAAGTCCAGAGGTAATGTAAACAGACAGTTCCAATTATAACAGGTGAAGCAGTCACTTACCTTCGGTTCAGGTGATGACGGGCTCATTTCCTTTGTGCTCCAGTAGCAGCAGCAAAGGCAGGACTTGTGCAATCAGGTTCATGGTGGCAAAGGAAGTGAAAAGTAGAAAAAGGGTACTTTTTGACCATATTTGCCTTCCAATCCACCAACTTAGGTGTGGAGGTTTAGGTGCCGCAGTCACGTCGTCAGGAAGGCACATCTTGAGTGGCCCAGCGGTAATACTGGCTGTGGTCCCGCCGTCAGCTGCTTTTGCCTATGACACCATCAAAGTGGGTGTAAAATTCTGGCAGTGATGGCGGTTTTCCAATGGACTTTCATCTGTGGGCCTGCCAGCATCTAAATTAAGGGGGCAGACTGCCTAGTTGGCGGACGGATTATCTGATGGAAAAACGGCAGCGGGTCCGATTCCGCCAACATCTAAATCAGGCCCTAAGTCAGAAGGTAAACTTTTCATTGTACTGAACCTGGCATCTATAGCTAACTGCACTTCATTATGGTCGGCCTTAACTTTTGACTTTGACCTGGTCTAGTGTGACAGTTGGGGCTTCATGCTTTTTCATGTTAGAAACATCTAAAACTTTGAAAAATCAAAATCATATCTATGGTTCCCTGAATCAAATTTTTGTTGTTTTTTGTTGTTTTGGTGTCTTTGGTGTATTTGTTCATTAAAATTGTCTCTATTTTTATAAATTAGAGTTTTATTGTATTGTGTTTTCTACTTTTTAACAGTTTTGGGACTGATACATGCTTTACACAATTCTCCAAAGTTTGCCTGCTCTGTGCTACAGCTGCCAAGGGATGAGCGCAAGTTTAAATTATTGAGACCTAACTGGACATAGTGAGGAATAGAGTCATTAATATTTTAAGAAGGCTATCATCCACTTCAACTAATAATCCACTTTCTCACACTGATTCTCAGTGGTAGTAGACAGAACTTGGATTAAGCAGTACCACTCAGCTTTTAAGTTAAAAAAAATAAAAATCCCTAAATTTACTAAATGTAAAAATTGTTTTGATTTTTAGTTGGGGTTAAGTGTTTAAGTGGGCCATTCTGGATAGTTCTTTAATTATTTTGTATTCCAATTTTAGCACCTCTTAATAGTCTAAAGGGAACACGGAATTGGATCTGGCCAGGCTGTCCACTCTCAAAGTGACCCAAATGAAAGCCATGACCAAGTACAGGGACCTGAAAGTAGGCCACAAAGACACAAAAGAAAATTATGTAAAGGCCCTCAAGGCCTGGAAAGAAGTGTGCTTGGCCCAGAGCACCTCTGACACACCTGAAAAACTCCAGAGGAGAAGATAGAGGCCACTCCAGAGTGTGGTGGGGAGTAGGACAACTTGTTCCACTCCCAATATACTCTTTTGAGAGTACTTTCCAGGGCTGGAAGTGAGAGGAGCTCAGCAAAAACCAATGGGTCAGAGATGGCCGTCCAAGAGAGTTTGAGGTCCAGCTGGCCCTCATAGCCCCAGAAGAGAAGAAGCTACCTCTTGCAGAGAGGAAACTGGACTTGGAGGAAAAGAATGCCAGACTGGGTGTGCAGCCCAGCAACTTTGGTGGTAGCAAAAGTGAAGAGGTATCTGTAGGAGCTGGGTGGGGGTTACGCAGACCTGCCTGCACCAAAAAATTGTACCTAGAGTTGTGGTGGGAGGAAGACAAGGACAAATGTTTTCCTGCTTTAAAAGACCACCAAAGTTGAGATCATGGGGAAGGTGGGCACCCAAAACAGGGGATCCTTATTGTGGGTGTTGGGTCCAGTCCCTGGCAAGGATAGGAATCTGACCCAAAAGGAAGGGGTAGCTCAGTCTTACAGACACATGAAGCCCTAGTGAAGAAGTTCAGTTTGACTCCAGAAGAGTACATAAAAAAGTTCAGGAATACTCATGAAGATGCATGCTCACCCATGTGTCCAAGACGTCCGAAGGGGCTGACCCTTTAAACGAGTGCCAGTTCCTCTTAGGTAATAGAGTTGAGCAACAAGGATAAAAAGAAAGAGTTCTTAAAATGCCCCAACTACCTGTGCAAGAGGGGGAGCCTTGTGACCCACCAAACCCAAAGGGAAAAGGGTAACATGGAAAGTATTTTGAACTCCTGAATATTGTGATGTGCTGACAGGCAATAGCCTGGGCACAAAAGAGGAGACTCATTGTTCTAAGAAGCCCCCCACAGGTAGGCAGTCACAAGGGATTGCTAGTATAGAGATTGGGGTGGACGTTTGCCATGGGAAACCAAGGAGTAAACTGAAGTTCCTTAAGTATTCATGGGCTGTGTGGGGTGGATGTTGAAGCCTTGGCTGTCTTACTTCCCAGCATGGGTAGGTACAGGCAATGGCCTACCAACAACAGTTCTAGAGTAGAGGCTCTGAGGGATACAGGAGCCTGCAAGAGCACTGTGGTGAACTAGTTGGTTTCCCCAGAGCAGATCATCCCAACGTCCTGCACAAGGTAATCAATGCTAACAATGAGGTGAAATCATATCCTAAGGTTGTGATTACCTTTAAATGTGGAGTGTTGTACTTGCCTGAACAAGGTAGCTACATCCCTGGACATTCCAGTGGAGTGTCTGCTGTGAAGTGATCTTTAAACCTCTGCTTGGTTTGAGGTACAGAGGAGGACACATGCAGATGTTAGATCTACTGTTATGGGCTTGTGTGGCCACACGAGCCAAAACAGCACATCATGGTAGTCAAGGGAGGCTGGAGCTTGGAATAATGACTCAGGCCTCCACAATCATGACAAAGAGCAAACAATATTGAAACTAGACTCCGAGGTTCTCAAAGTCCACCCAGAAGGAGTCTGGCCATTAGGGCAGGACCTGGGATCAAAAGGGGAAGGTGCCTCACTAGGAGACCTCCCAGAGCTGGCTGAGCTGCAACCGGCAGGAGAACCCACCAGGGAGGAGTTTTTTCCAAGGACAGAGGGCCTGCCTTACTCCTGAAGGCCTTCAGCATCAGGCTGAATTCCATGAACAGGGGGACACCAGTGGACTCCACTACTAGGAGGACAGTGTCCTTATAGTGATCCAAGGGTCCCAAAACCTGGAGCAGCCAGGAGAATTGTGGTCCCCAACAATATAAGGCTTACGTCTCACCCTTGATAGGGCTTCGGGAGCAGGCCAAAACCCAAGACAGGTTGGGCAGTCACTTTTACTAGCCCCAGAATGCCAGAGAGGGTGAAGGAGTTTTGTTGCTCCTGTACTAACTGACAAGCCGGTGATATGGAAGGAGGGAAACCAAAGGCTCCCTTTATTACACTGCCTGTGGCTAGGTCACCCTTTCAAAGAAAAGGAATTTACATTGTTGGTCCCCTAGAACGCCAAGTGTTTCAGGCAATAGGTCCACTTTAGCGGTGGTGGACCATGCAATAAGGTACCCTGAAACAATACCCCTAAGGATGGTGAGTGCACCCTTAGTGGCCACAGCTCTGCTTGGTGTCAGAGTGGGGTTTTCTAAGGAGGTAATATCTGACAGAGGCACACATTTCATGTTTGCGTACTTGAAGGCTATGTGGGATGAGTGTAGGGCGACGTATAGGTTCACTACCCTTTATCATCCCCAAACCAATGGTCTAGTTGAAAGGTTGAACCACACCCTGAAAGGCACGATCATGAGTTTTTCAGACAAACGCATGAGGAAGTGGAATGTCCTGCTGCCTTGACTTCTCTTTGCCTAAAGGGAGGTACCACAGAAGTGGATGGGCTTCAGCCCCTTTAAGTTTCTGTATGGGCACCTTGTGAGCAGATGCTTAAGCCTGGATCAAGGTGGGTGGGAGAAACCTCTCAAATAGCCCAAACATGATATAATTGACTATGTTCTGAGACTACGTTCCGTCATGGCAGAATACATGAAGCGGGCCCACAAAAATTTAGAGGTCAGTCAGAAGCTTGCATGATCAAAAGGGGCCATGGGTAAGTGCCAGTCAGGGCAGAAAGCGTGGGATGTGAAGCATGTGCTCCCATGGGCCCTACACAGTACTGGAAAGGAAGGGAGGTCACCTAACCAGTGGACCTGGGTACCTCCCCACCCCAGAAACCCTTGCTGGGTGATCCATGCGAACTGGCTAAAACTCCACTTCGACAGGGCTGACAGGATTATGGTGATTGTTGGAGGAGAAAAGTGAACCTCTTCCAACCTCTTGTCCTACAATGTCAATGTAAGTGAGAGCTCTATTCCCTTCACTAAACCATCCTTGACAGACAAACACTAGAGGGGCTGTCATCAGTTGTTGAAGCAGTTTACTGACTTGTTCTCTTTGATCCCTGGTAAGCCCAGTGGTGAGTTCATGGTGTGAATACTGGCGATAGTTTACCTGCCAAGAGAATACTGTTGTCAGACTAGGAGAAGGGCAGCATTAAAACTGATGTTGCATCATGGGGGGGGGGGGGCTTGACCTCTCAAGTAGCCCCTGGGTCAGCCTAGTGGTGCTGGTGCTCAAGCCTATCCCAAAAGATGTGAAACCAGAGCTCAGGTTCTGTGTGACTACAGTGGACGCAATAAAATCACTAAGACTGATGCCCACCTATCCCAAATGCTGATGAGCTCATTTACAGTTAAGGGGCTGCCAAATACCTGAGCACATTTGATCTCACTTCTGGGTACTGACAGATTACTCTAACTGAATCAGCCAACGAGATGTCTACATTCTCATCAGCAGGTGCCACTCCCAGTTTAGGGTGATGCCCTATGGCCTGAAGCATTCCGCTGCCTCCTTCCAGAGGCTGGTGATCAAGGGATCATCTAGGCCTAAGGCCATAAGCTCTATATCTAGATGATATAGATGTCTTACGCTCCACCTGGCAAGACCATGCTGGACTGCCAAGGCAAGCAAATGCCTGTTAGAACAGGGATCTGTTGTTTACCTGGGCCACCCTGTAGGTAGGGGGCATGTACAGCCTCTCCACCCCAAGATCCAAACCATCATGGTTTGGGAGCTTCCCAACCCAAGGTCAGGGACTTCCTGCGCTGGACAGGGTATTACAGGATATTTGTGAAGGTGTATAGCACCAGTGTTGCACCCCCAAACAAAACTCACTTCAAAAAAGCAACTCAAAAAGGTTCTGTGGACTAAGAGAACCGGGTATGCCCAGACATGGGTCCCGGGCTCACTATGCCGCTGGATTCAAGCTAGCCTAGCTGATGAAGGGTGATACCCTGAAACCGGTCCCAGGATGCTTGCTTTGGGTCCAGGGAGGACCTGTCCTCGCAGCTCAGGCTGGACTGTTCCCATGGTGAACAGGGTCAAGACTGATTTGCATATGGCTAGGTCCAAACTGGGGTGGCGTGGTGAGCAAAATAATTGATGGATTAAACCCAGATCTGTGACTGTAGGTGAATGTATGATTGGTCCCGCATTCTGTCCATCATTTTTGTTTGTTTGCTTTTGTTGCCGTAAGTGCGCTGGGTATGCCCAGATGTGGGTTCCAGGCTCACTATACCACTGAATTCAAGCTAGCCTGGCAGATGAAGAGTGATACCCTCAAACCAGTTCCCGGATGCTTGTTTCTAGTCCAGGGCGGACCTGGGCTGGCAGTTTGGGCTGGACTGTTACCATGGGAAACAGGGTCAAGACTGATTTGCATATAGCTGGGTCCAAACTGGGATGGAGTGGTGAGCAAAAGAATTGATAGATGAAACACTGATCTGTCATGGGGGTGAATGTTCCTTTGGGTGCCTCTGAGGTCCTGGGGCGATTGGGTAAGTGTTGGAGTGTACTTCTCCTGCCTAACCCTAAAAGCTAGGACTTAGAAATTTTCTCAAGGATTTTTGGCAAATTAACCAGAGATTAACACCAGACTGCCGTGGAAGTGATTGGTGAGTTTCATACAGTGAACTGGCGTATAGTGCAGTTGCATAGAGTGGAATGGGGTAGAGAATAGTAGCAAAAGTCCCTCTTCGAAACCAGCTGGCACCCTGACCCCCTGACAACCTTGTTGAAGATTTTATGCAAAAATACAGACTAGGGCCTGATTTAAGTTTTGGTGGATGAAGTATTCTGCAAGGGTACACCTCCCCTCAAATTTAGAAATGACTGCCACGTTGGCAGCTGTTTCAAAAGCATTGGCAGAAATCGCCATCACAGGGGTTTCTGTCAATGTTTTTTAAAGTTTGAAGCAAGGCTCCATCAAAATGACAGAGCGATCCATTAAACATATATTTTTTAACTTAAAAAAAAAAATGCCAAAAATTGGATTTTCTTTTTTTTGGAAGGGGAGCACTGAGAAGTTTTCACTGTCCCTTACCACAAGGGTTTTCCAGGCAGTCACAGGCAGTGAAAACTGGCCTGTATGTCTGCCCATACATATTAGGTGGGCAGACATAGAGGTCAGCATTCAACGGCCCTTACTCCGTCGTGCCACTGGAGGAGTGTAACTATGGGGAGATGGAGTAGTCTCTGCTATGGTTACACTAAAGGTCTGCCTGCTTTTCAATTTAGAGGGCAGGACATTATTTTGACATTATGATGGAGTATTCTTCCAGCCAAGATATAAATCTGGCCATAGTCAGAAGGTAAACTTTCTATCGAGCTGAACCTAGCCCCTGAGTCCAAACCCTGCTCCATTGTTTTCCACCTTAACTTTTGAGTTTGACCCAGTCTAATTATAACTCCTGTCTTCTCCATGCAATGCTTATTCTCGTTTATATTAGTTACACCATGTAAAATAATATTAGTTACAATATTAGTGTAACATTGCAAATCATATCTTTTGTGAGAACCCACTGCATGGTAGAGTGGCGAATTTCAGTTAATGTATTTCGGCTACCAAGTTGAATATACGGGTGAATGGAGGTGCACGAGTTATAATAATACAAAGCATTATTATAAGTTAAAAATATAAGTTTAGAAATTTTAAATGTTGTGCATTTAAAATTTTGTTTCTAGCCGAACAATAAATAAAGTAGTATAAATTTAGAGGTGGTCTGTAAATTACAAATGTAATGTACACTTATAACTGAAGAATTTCTAATGATTGTGTATTTTAAGTTAGGTTTCTATGTAACTATAACAAAGGTTTAACATTTGTTTTTTTAATTGAATTTCTAAGTTTATTATTTGTAATTAAAAAGGTTTTGAAATCGTAGCGTTTACCGTTGTCAAGTGAAGTGTTAATGGAGCATGGTTCAGTACAGTATAGTGTTGTGGAGTGCAGTGGAATCATATACAGTGGAATAGTGTACAGTGGAGTGGTGTACAGTGGAATAGAGTGGAGTGTTGTACAGTGGAGTGGCATACAGTTTAATAGAGTACAGTGGAGTGGAGTAGTGTAATGTGGTAGAGTGTAATAATATACAGTGGAGTAGAGTGCGGTGGCATAGAATGGGGTGGCATACAGTGGAGTGTTGTGGAGTGGTGCAGAGTTGAATAGCGTATTGTGGCATGTTGTACAGTGCAGTGTCGTAGAGTGGTGGTGTAGACTGGAATAGTGATTGGTGAGTTGCATACAGTGAATTGGCGTAGAGTGCAGTTGTATAGAGTGGCATAGGGTTGAGAATATTAGCGATAGTTGAGATTCACACAGTGGAATAGCATAGAGTTGCATAGATAGGACTAGAATAGAGTGCAATGGCTTAGAGTTGAGTGGCTTAGAGTTGAGTGGCGTAGAGTTGAGTGGCGTCGAGTGGAATGGCACAGAGTGGAATTTTGTAGATTGGAGTGGATTAGAGTAGAGTGGCGTAGAGTGCAGTGGCATACCATGGAGTTGGACAGAGTGGAATAGCATAGAGGAGAGTGCAGAACAGTGGAGTTGGTTGCCGTGAAATAGTGTAGAGTGGATTGGTGTACAGTGTAGTGATGGCATGCAATGGAATAACATAGAGTAGGGATGCTCAAATTGCAGCACTCCTCACCATTATATGCGGCTTCCTGATGTAGAGGCTGCTGGCTACTTGACAGAGCATGAATGTTGAAAGCTGTTAAATAGGCAAGCATTCATTTTCACCTTAACTAAAGTGCGTAAAGAAGTGATTCCTGCACAACTTATCTTTAGGAATGCTTTAAATTTTAAAGACATCTTGCACTAATCATGCAAATATATGAAAAAACTCTAAAACTCTTTTCAAATTTCAAAGTGTATTTCATTAACACGCAGAAGCGTTCCACCTTATTACATAAGATTAAATCACTGCATTGAGAGGCCTTTATTAGAAGTGATAATATTCAAACATGAATGTATAAACATTGACGCCACCTGTCTTCACAACAATGCCATTAGTGAACCACGAGGCAAGTAATTTGTCAGGTGCACCCTTTGTGTGGCCTACATTGTTGCAATAATTGATAGATAATTACAGTGTTAAATGCATGACAAGGTTTTGTACAGCACACATCCTGAACTCATGTATTTGAAGGTGTTCTTTCATGTGTTTTAGTGAGAAAAAAGGAGGCAAAGTGAAATAAAACGATTGCCTAGAATCATACAATATAGGCCAGTGAGGAAGCTGAGATTGATCCCAGGTTTTCTGGCTTTGCATTGTGCAATTCAGTTGCTAGATGCGTATCTCTTTCTCTCTCATGTTTTACATCAAATGCTGAAGCTCTGTGTTTAATTCTTGGCTCATGAGGTTAGACCATGGGTAGCAGACAGATGCCACGTGAAGGCCTGGTTTGTTGTGCACACCATGAACATGCTTCAACTTTCGCTTATGCCCACCTTCCACCACCCACCCCTCACCCGGCTGGCATTAATGTAGCCCTCAGGAATGCCACAGACCATACTTTGTGGCCGCTGGGGAAATGATTGAGAGTACCCATGGTGTACAGTGAAGTGCCACACAGTGGAGGTGCATAGAGTGGAGGGTCAAATAGTATACAGTGGAATAGAGTACAATGGAGGGATGTAGAGTGGAGTGCTGTGCAGTGTGGTAGAGTGTAATAGCATCAAGTAGAGTAGCGTAGAATGCAGTGGCATAGAGTGGAGCGGCATGCAGTAGACTGATGTGAGGAGAGGACTCTTTTTGACATGGTTAGCCCCCCACATTTTGCCTGATGTATGATGTAGTCTAGAAATTGTAGTGCCCAGGGCCCATGCTAATCAGGTTCCCTGGGCCAAAGCTCTTTCCCTAAAACTCTTGTGATGCCCTGGCACAATTGGATGCTCTTTTAACTACCACTATAAGTCCCTAGTAAATGGTACTTAGGTACCCAGAGCAAGGAGTACTTAAGGTAAGCCCCTGAGTGCAGCAGCACTGATTGTGCCGCTCTTTAGGGCCATGCATTCCAGTACACCCAGCACTGACATTGCAGGCTGAGTGCCCTGATGCAAACCTAAAACGTAAACTCAACATGGCACACTGCCTGTGTGCCCTACAAACTACACACTGCATACTATAATGGTAAGTCACTCTTGGGGTGCGAGATTCTACTCTTTGGGCTGCAGACAAAAATGTTCCAAGGTGGAGGTGCTAAACCCCCCTTGCTCAGGAATGTGTACTGTCCTGGCGGTGAGCTCCAAAGGACCTACCGCATTTGAAACTCAACCTCCAGGCCTGCTGCTAGCAGCAGAGGGCTGCCCTGTTGCAAACCCCTACTTATGGCAGGAGCAAAGGTGGGAAATTCAAACTTAGGACAGGAGGAGTAGTCCCACCTAAAATGCACCACCCCTAATCTTAGATGGAAGGAAAATAGCCAATCCGGTGTAGATATGTCACCTCTGCCCACTGGAAGTGGTCACTTAGTGGGTGAAGCCACCCTAAGAGAGATGACCCATTGGTCACTACCAGGTTCCCCCTTAAACACACATTAAATACAGTATTTAGTGGGAATCCCTAGACCAGGAAATCAGATTTCATGAACAAAAGAAGACCAGCAACAAGAACATCTGAAGCACAATAAGTGTGGACCTGCTGGACCTCACAGATGGAGAGACCCAGGACCAGGAGATCAACCTAGAATTTTATGAGCAATAAAGCTATGACCAATTAAGGAAACTCTGCAAGCTGTATCAAATTCATACTGGCAAAAGCATCACTGCAGAGAAACGTAGGTTTCTAGTGGTCCAGAATGAGAGAAATAATTCCCCAGATGAGGGAGTGAAGGAGATGAATATGATAATGCATCTGGGGTGGATGAAGAAGCTGTGGACAGAGGAGATGAAGGTAGCTTGGTAACTCAGCACTTGGTCCACTCACATCAGTACCTAGTAGGGAAGTCTTATCCTGTCACCAATGCTTACAATGAGACAGAATTCCACCCCATGACTATGGTAACCTTTGATTGGGGGAGGGAGTAGTAGGGAAAAAGAAGTGGTTGTGTCCTCATCTCTCCCAAGTAGATTGCCTGCTTGGAAATGACCTGGAACATTCCCCCTGGGCTGAAGTAGAACTGAAGACCCATGCAGCAATGCTAGGGATCACAGAATGGGCAGGTTTCAAGACTAGGTCACAGAGCAAACTTCGGAGGGTAAAGGGAGAGCTAGATCCTGAAATAGTGGACCAGCCTCCCAAGAGAAAAGGCAGGAAGACTGGGGAACCAGATTCACAACAGATCCCAAATCAGGATCCCTCTTTTCAGGAAGAAGATTCTACCTTCTTGGAGGGAACTGGGCCTGCAGACCCTGGGTCTTACCAACCAGAGCTAATGGGCCCATGGGTACCTTCCAGGGAAGATCTGTGCCAGGGGCAGAGGACTACTTGTCCCACTCTTGAAGGCCCGAGGCAGCAAGCTGCACAGGAAGAATTATGAAATGGCAGTGGTACCCACTGGGTTTATTGGGAGTTGGGGCTCCTGTGCACTGAGGCCAGAGACCTCAAGCCTGGTGCATCCAGGAGGGTGCTAGTACCCCAGACGTTCAGAGAAGTTCTCCTCACTCTAGCCCATGACATTCCCCTAGCTGGGCATCTGGGCCAAAGTAAGACTTGGAGTAGGTTAGTACACCACTTATATTGGCCAGGATTGTCCCAAAAAGGGAAGGAGCTTTGCCAGTCCTGCACTACCTGCCAAGCCAGTGGCAAAGCAGGTGGAAACTTAAAGGCTCTTTTAATGCCACTACCTGTGGTTGGAGTACCCTTTCAAAAGATAGGGGTCAACATTGTTGGCCCCCTTGACCCTCAAACCACTTAAAGGCACAGATACATACTAGTGGTAGTGGATCATGCCACTAGATACCCTGAGGATATACCACTTAGGGCCATTACTGCACCTGCCGTTGCAAAAGCCCTCCGGGGTATTTTCACTGGGGTAGGGTTCCCTAAGGAGGTAGTATCAGACAGGGGTTCACACTTCATGTTTGCATACTTAAAACACATGTGGAAGGAATGTGGGGGTGACCTATAAGTTCACTACTCCACACCATCCTCAAACCAACGGGCTGGCTGAAAGATTTAACCACACCCTTAAAGACATGATTGGAGGACTCCCTAAAAGCTCAGAAGGAGATGGGATGTTCTGCTTCCTTGCCTGCTGTTTGCCTACAGGGAAGTGCCACAAAAGGGAGTAGGTTTCTCGCCATTTGAACGTTTGTTTGGGCACCCTGTCAGGGGACCATTAATTCTTGTTAGGGAAGGCTGGGAGAAGCCTCTCAAAGAACCCAAGCAATATATTGTGGACTATGTGCTTGGCCTACATTAGAAAAATGGCTGAATGCATGAAGAAAGCCAGCAAAAATCTTCACGTCAACCAACAGCTGCAAAAGCTCTGGTATGGCCAGAAATCTGTTATGGTGGAATTCCAACCAGGGCAGAAAGTTTGAGTTTTGGAGCCTGGTGCTCCAAAGGCTCTCCAGGACAAATGGTCTGGGCCCTATCCCATACTTGAAAGAAAAGGGGAGTTCACTTATTTGGTTGACCTAGGCAGTTGCAAAACCCAAAAAGAATTATACATGTCAACTGCCCAAAACACTACTATGACAGAGCTGATGTGGCCATGCTCATGGTCACAGAAGAGGGACAGGAGGATGAGTGAGCATCTCCCCGGTCTCCTCTCCAGCAATCCCAAAGATGGCTCTGTTAATGGTGTGGTCTTATCAGACACCTTCACAGAACATCAGCAAATGGATTGCAGGCAGGTCCTCAACCAGTATGCTGAGTTATTCTCTCTGACCCCTGGAAAGACAAACTGGTGTACCCACGATGTGGACACTGGTGTCAGCTTGTCTGTCAAGAACAAGTTTTATAGACAGTCAGACCATGTCAGAGATTATCCAGGCAGAAGTTAAAAAAATTATGAATTTGGGTGTCATTGAACCCTTACATAGACCCTGGGCTAGCCCAGTTGTTTTAGTCCCCAAACCTCCCACTAAAGGAATTAAAAAAGGAAATGAGGTTTTGTATGGACCACAGGGGCCTCAATTCTGTGACAAAAACAGATGTTCACCCAATTCCAAGAGCAGATGAGCTCATAGATAGGCTAGGGGCAGCCACATATCAAATATCTGAGTATCTTTGATTTAACATCTGGTTACTGGCAGATTGGCCTGACCCAGGGAGCAAACGAGAGGTCAGCATTTTCTACTCCTAGTGGGCATTATCAGTTCACTGTTATTCCCTTTGGGTTAAAAAATGCACCTACCACCTTCCAGAGGTTGGTGAATCAAATCCTGACTGGACTGGAATCTTTTAGTGCAGCTTATTTGGATGACATAGCTGTCTATAGTTCCACCTGGCAGGATCACCTGATCCGCCTGGGGCAGGTCCTTGAGGCTCTGCCAAAGGCAGGCCTCACTATCAAGGCCAGTAGATGCCAGATAGGGCAGGGAAAATTGTCTATCTGGGCCACCTGGCTAGTAGAGGCCAGGTGCAACCTCTCTAGCCCAAGATCAGACCATTCTGGCTTGGGATGCTCCCACTACCCAGACACAGGTCAGGGCATTCCTTGGCTTGACTGGGTACTATAGGAGATGTGTGAACGATCATGGCACTATAGTTGCCCCTCTCACAGAACTAACCTCCAAGAAAATGCCCAAAAAGGTTAACTGGACAGTGAGTTGTCAAAGGCCCTTTGACACTCTGAAGAATGCTATGTGCTCTGCTCCAGTCCGACAAGCACCAGATTACTCCAGGCAATTCATAGTCCAAAAAGATGCTTCTGAAATGGGGATAGGAGCGGTCTTGATGGGCATGACCAGCCAGTTGCTTTTATAAGCAAGAAACTACTACAGAGGGAACAAAATTAGAGTGCCATAGAGAGGGAAGCCTTTTATGTGGTGTGCATAGTTCAGATCTACCACAGGCCTCTCAGATGGCTACAACAGATGAAGGGAGAAAACTCCAAGCTGCTTAAGTGGTCCATTTCCCTACAGGTAATGGACTTTCAAGTGGAACACAGACCTGGGACTGCACATGGCAATGCAGATGTCCTATCCAGGTTCTTCCACTTAGATGATGAAGACTTACTAGGGAAAGGGTAGTCTCAACCTCTTTCTTTGGGGAGGGAAGGAGGGGTGGAGTAGTAGTGAGGAGAGGCCTCTTTTGACATGGTTAGCCCCCATATTGTTTCCTGATGTATTATGTATCCTAGAAATTGTAGTGCCCAGGGCCCTCTGCTAATCAGGTTACGTGGGCCAGAGCTCTTTCCCTAAAATGGTTGTGATGACCTGGCACAATTGGAGACTCCTGTAGCTACCACAATAAGTCCCTAGTAAATGGTACTTAGGTGCAAAGGGCATGGGGTACTAGAGGGAGGGGTAGCCTACCCAAGCTACTGGTATGCTTTCAGGGCACATTTGGTGCCCTTCATGCATAAACCAGTCTACACTGGTTCAAGGACCCCCCAATCCCTGCTCTGGCACAACAATGGAAAGGGGAGTGACCACTCCCCCAGTCCATCACCACCCCAGGGGTGGTGCCCAGAGCTCCTCCTGAGGGTCTCTGGGTTCTGCCATCTTGAATCCAAGGTGGGCAGGGGCCTCTGGGAGCATCTAAGTGGCCGGATCAGGCAGGTGACATCAGAGCCCCCTCCCGATAGGTAGTCACCTTGCTAGGTGACCAATCTCCCTTTCAGAGCTATTTAGGGTCTCCCACTGCGGTGGGTCCTCAGATTTGGTTTGCAAGGTTCGGGTAGGATTCCTCTGCAACCTTTACTTTGACTTCTAGCCACAGAAACCGCCACTGGACCCTCCAGGAACCGACAATCTGCATCCACGACGAAGACTCTGCTTGCAACCCTGTTTCCACAGCTCCTTCCAGCTTCTGCAGCATTTCCCAGGCTGTGCATCCTGCGAGGGCCGCAAGTCCTCAGTCTGCATAAGAAGGTAGAAAGAATCTCCCTTGGAGTGAAGAAGTCACTCCCCTGCATCCACAGGCACCAACTGCAACGACAACCGGCTGTATGGATCTCCCGTCATCCTGAGCTGCGTGGATCCTGCATCACGGGTGGTGATCCGGAGTAGTCCTCTTGGTCCTCTCTGCCAGCTGTGGAGGTAAGCCCTTGTATTCCCAAGCAGGACAGTACCCCTGCAAACCACATCTCTTGCAGCTTCCAAAGGCTTGCTGGCATCTCCTCCAAGGGACCTCCAGGCTTCGTGTAGCCCCAGACCCATGCACTCTTCCCTGCGACGCACAGCCCTCTGCGTGCTTCTCCTGAGGTGTGGGACCCTTCTCCAGTTGTGCTGCATGGGCTGATTTTGCGTGCAGTGGAGGTGTCTGGGTGGGGGACGTGGGCTGTGGGTTTCCCTAGGCCAGGGCAAGTGTGCTAGATAGGTCCCCTTGTTCTGGCAGACCCTGTGGCACCCCACACCACCTGTGTTCAGTGCCAAGTCACCTAGTCAGGCTCCTGTGTCATCCATGTATGCAGATGTCGGCCATAGCCTTGTAGGCCATGTCCCAGGGATTGAACAGTGGAGCCAAGTGCGGGGCGTAGTGCATGGGGCTTCTGTGTCTGTCGTGTCCGCCAACGGTAGCGGTAATGCATGCACTAAACATGTCTTTCTTCTGTCGTCCCCCCTCCCTTTTTGTGGTCTCCCTGTTCTTGTGTGCATTGGCATCATCAGGCGGAGGAGCAGTTGCACCGGAGCAGGAGGGAGCTGCATCCCACACGGCCCTGGAGGGCGAGACAACAGACTCGGAGTTCACCAGTGGGACGGAGGGTGAGGGGAACTCCACGGCGGGGACAGGAGCTGACACCAGTCATACGGACTCGTCCTCTGATGGGAGCTCCCTTGTGGTGGTGGCAACATCTGTGCCCCCCGCATCTACAGGTACAGCCGCCACCCCCCCTACCAGCACCGCCCTCCCAGCAGCCCCTCAGCCTTTGCCCTGTGCCCGCTCACCCAGGAGGGTGGGCATCACCTTCGCCGCAGGCACCTCAGGTCCTGCCCCAGTCACCCCTGCTGCCATCAGTGAGGAGGCCATTGACCTCCTCATGTCCCTCACTGTTGGGCAGTCTACCATTTTGAATTGCATCCAGGGTGTAGAAAGGAAGTTGCAACAAACAAATGCATTCCTGGAGGGCATTCATTCTGGTCAGACGGCCCTTCAGCAAGCTTTTCAGACTCTGTCCTCAGCACTGATGGCAGCCATTGTCCCTGTCTCTAGCCTCCCCCCTCCAACTTCCTCCACCCAGACCCAATCCCCTCTACCTCAGCCTATCCCAAGCACACCTTCAGACCAGCATGCACACACCTCAACACACAAGGGAAGCTCAGGCAAACATAAGCACCACACATCCCGCAGGCACTCATGCAAGCCTCAGACACATGCAGACACAACAACATCCACTGCCTGCACTGTGTCCCCCTCCTCCTCGTCCCCCTCCTCCCTCCCAGTCTCATCTCCACTCACACCTGCATGCACTACATCTACAGCCACTACTTCCATCACCAGCACACACACCACCACCACACCCCGCTCACGTGCAGTCACCACCCCCACTACCATTCACACGTCCCCTGTGTCCTCTCCCAGTGTGTCTGTGACGCCCCCTCACAAGATACACAAACGCAGGCACACACCCACCCAACAGCCATCCACCTCACGTCAGCCTCCAGCGCATGCACCTTCACCCAAAGTCACCAAACGAACACCTCCTACAACCACAACCTTTTCCTCCACTCCCAAACCCCCTCCAGCTACCTGTCCCAGTGTTCCCAAGAAACTTTTCCTGGCCAACCTTGACCTCTTTCCCTCACCTCCCCCACCCTGTCCGTCTCCTCGGCCCGACTCTTCAGGGTCCAACCTAGCACCTCAGCCACAACATCTCCGGGACCAGTGGTGCCTGTAGTCACCGGAATCTGGAGTGCACCGGCCACCAGGGCAGCCAGTGTGGCACGGAGCCACAGCACGGACAGTCCCTCACTTGTCAAGCATCAAAAGTTGGCCAGTGCCCGGCGGGAGAGGGGGAAGACTCCAGCCACCAAAGCCGCTCCCAGGGTTACAGGTGGGAGTGTGGAGTCAGCTGCGACACCTTCCAAGGAGGGAAGGGCCACAAGAAAGTCAAAGGCTGGGAAGAGCAGCGCAGCGGAGAAGACCGCCATCATCCCCGCTGCCCAGGAGGCCACCGCCATCATCCCCGCTGCCCAGGAGGCCACCGCCAGAACCAGCCCTGCTGCCCAGGAGGCCACCGCCATCATCCCCGCCAGGCCACCGCCATCATCCCTGCTGCCCAGGAGGCCACAGCCACCACCAGCCCTGCTGCCCAGGAGGCCACCGCCATCATTCCCGCTGCCCAGGAGGCCACCATCATCATCCCCGTTGCCCAGGAGGCCACCGCCATCATCCCCGCTGCCCAGGAGGCCACCGCCAGCACCAGCCCTGCTGCCCAGGTGGCCACTGCCATCATCCCCGCTGCCCAGGAGGCCACCGCCATCATCCCCGCTGCCCAAGAGGCCACTGCCATCATCCCCGCTGGCCAGGACAGGACCGCCAGCACCAGCCCCGCTGGGCCAGACAGGACCGCCAGCAGCTGAGTCACTGCAAAGGACCCCTCCGCCACAAGCACCGCTGAACAGGGCACCGCCGCCACAAGCACCGCTGAACAGGGCACCGCCGCAGCAAGCACCGCTGCCAATGACACCGCCACAACAAGCACCACTGGCCCATGAGCGCCAAGGGCACTGACACTACTGAGTCCGTCACGAGCAGGATGAAGCACTCTGGGCAAAAAGCCCCCTCCAGAACTAGTGGAGACAAACATCCACTACCTCTGTCCTTGGCAGGATGAAGCACTCTGGGCACAAACCCCCCTCCAGAACCAGTGTAGTATCACATCCACTACCTCAGTCCTTGGCAGGATGAAGCACTCTGGGCACAAAGCCCCCTCCAGAACCAGTGGAGTATCACATCCACTACCTCAGTCCTTGGCAGGATGAAGCACTCTGGGCACAAAGCCCCCTCCAGAACCAGTGGAGACAAACATCCACTACCTCAGTCCTTGGCAGGATGAAGCACTCTGGGCACAAAGCCCCCTCCAGTACCAGTGGAGACAAACACCCACTACCTCAGTCCTTGGCACGATGAAGCACGCTGGGCACAAAGCCCCCTCCAGAACCAGTGGAGACTGTTATCCACTTGAGAGACTGTGGCTTTGCACTCCCCAGGATGGAACAGTGGGCAACCCACCCACTGTAGAGACTTGAGACTGTGGCTTTGCACTCCCCAGGATGAAACAGTGGGCAACCCACCCACTGTAGAGACTTGAGAGACTGTGGCTTTGCACTCCCCAGGATGGAACAGTGGGCATGTGGCCCCCTCGTGGATTTGGCGTTGTGCACTCAACCGGATGAGGTGCCCCACCCTTTCCCTTCCCCCTGAGGTGCCTGTTTTATTGTTATCTGATGCCCTTGCAGTGTTCTCTCCGTCATTTTGGGGATTGAGTGTGGGCCTCGCCCATACCGTGTGGGCCCAGTGTTCCACGGACTTCAATGGAGCACTACCTGGACTACTAATCTTGGTTTATATTTTGTTTATAGTGTATATATATATATATATATATATTTTTGCGTACTGGAGTTTAATATATTACAATGGTTTCACTCATTTCCTTGTGTCTTTGCATTCTTCCGGGGGGGTTGGGGGTGTAACTGTAATGTATCATGCTGTATTTGTGTGTGTGTTGTCGTGGGTGAGGGTGGGGGTTTTGCGTGTTGCATGTGTGTGTCACTGTTTTTTCCCTCCCCTGTGTCGTAGGTGCAGTACTCACCGTGGTCTTCACCACCAGCATTCATGCTCCTGGTAGAGGAGCAAGAAGATAAGGGCTGGCAGGATGTAGAGTTCGGGTTCCATGGCGTCCGAATTCCTCGTGGGGTGTGTAGAAGTGAGAGTTTTCCCTTCGAAGTCCTGTTTCCACCGTGTTTTTGTCCGCGGTGAATCCGCCCCAGAAAAGGTGGTAGATTGGTAGGTTGTGATACTGTGAGCGGTACATTGTCCTCCGCCTGTCTCTTGGCGGTGATCGCCGCGCTGTTTGTTTGTACCTCCGTGGCGGTTGGAGTGTTTAAGTGTCTGTCTATGTTGGCGGTTTCTGCCACAGTCGTAATACAATTTTTTTTACCGCCAGCCTGTTGGCGGTCTTACCGCCGCTTTAACACTGACTGACAGGGTTGTAATGACCACCTAAGTCTCCAAAACCTGAAATGGCTGCTGTCACAGCATTGTTGATGTGGTGGCAGCCACATCTCTGCAGATCCTCCACGGTGTGAAATATACAAAATTTTTGAACCTACATTTTTCAAATCTTACTAAATGTATTTGCATCAAATCACAAAAGTCCAAATATTTGGACCAGGATCTATTTTTCTGCCAAATTTGGTGTAATTCTATTCAGCAGTTTTTGCGGCATCACTGTTCAGTTTTCCTTGTGGAAAAATAAACGGGTAAAACTTGTTTTGGGACCATCCCTTTTTCTTGGCCCCTGCATAATGGATCACCCAGAAACTTTCCAGGCAGGAGCTGAGGTAGATGAGACTTTTTAAAAAAAAAAGTTTCATGAGAGTTTGAAGGAAACATGGTCTTAATTATAACTCGACCTCCCCACCGGTGACCGCCACTGGCTTTTTGCCAGCACTATAGCGGTGCGTGTTCTATGGCCCCCCACTCCTGTACCTTGTACATCTGATCACCTACCACGATCCATTCTTTGTATAATGAGTAACCATTCCTCTGTTCTGTCAGGTTGTGGAAAAATCAACTCTCACCTTTCAGCAGGCTGGTGGCTGAATTGTCATGTCTAGGGAGGTTGAATACTAGGTTTTGTCTGCATGCATTTTTTCACAGCAGTATTGTAGTGAATCCTAGTTTGTTTTAATGGGAAACAGGAGTCAGCTTAGCCTTTGACTTCCAGACTCGTGCCCCCGTCACCTAGAGACTTTTACCCTACTTAGTTTGCTCAGTTTTAACGCATTTATTTAATTATATCTTTTAAGATGGCTGTCTTGTTTAATTAAGGCCTATGTTTTAGTTTCAAGTTATCAGTGCCACCGCGCTAAGGCGTCAATATTAAGCGACAAAGATAAACAAACCATAGCTGTTCACATTAGGCAATCAATCATAGAATTTATAAAGCGCTCTACATACCCGTGAGGGTTTAAAGGCGCTGAGGGGGGGGGTAGGGTGCTGCTGCTACTGATCGAAGAGCCAGGTTTTGAGGAGTCTTCTGAAGGTGAGTAGGTCTTGGGTCTGCCGTAGGTTGGTCAGGAGGGTGTTCCAGGTCCTGGCAGCGAGGAAGGAGAAGGATCTGCCGCCGGAGGTCTTTCGTTGGATATGGGGAACGACGGCGAGGTGTGCGGGGCGGAGCTGACGTGTGGAGGTGTAGAAGCTGAGTCTGTTGTTCAGGTAGGCTGGTCCGGTGTTGTGGAGTACTTTGTGAGCGTGGGTGGGGAGCCTGAATGTGATCCTCTTGTCTACGGGGAGCCAGTGAAGGTCTCTCAGGTGGTGGGAGATGTGGCTGTGGTGGGGTATGTTGAGGATCAGTCGGGCGGAAGCATTTTGGATGCGTTGTAGGTTTTTTGCTGGGATACCTGTGTAGAGTGCGTTGCCATAGTCTAGCCTGCTGCTGATGAGGGCCTGTGTTACTGTTCTTCTTGTTTCTGTCTGGATCCACTTGTACATTCTACAGAGCATGCGGAGGGTGTTGTAGCAGGAGGAGACTGCTTTGACCTGTTTGACATGGAGAGGGAGGAGTCAAGGACGAAGCCCAGGTGGCGTGCGTGGTCGGTCTGCGTCGGTGGGGTTCCCAGGGAGGTAGGCCACCAGGAGTCGTCCCAGGCGGAGGAGGTGGGTCCGAGGATGAGGACTTCTGTCTTGTCCGAGTTCAGTTTCAGACGGCTGCTTCTCATCCATTGGGCGATGGCCTTCATTTCCTCCTGGAGGTTGGTTTTGGCGGTGCGTGGTTCCTTGGTGAGGGAGAGGATAAGCTGTGTGTCGTCGGCGTAAGAGATGATTTTGAGGTCGTGTTGGCTGGCCACTTGTGCGAGGGGGGCCATGTAGATGTTGAACAGCGTCGGGCTGAGGGATGAGCCCTGGGGGTCGCCGCAGATGATATTGGTGGCGTTGGATCGGAAGGGAGGGAGGCGGACTCTCTGGGTTCTGCCAGAGAGGAAAGAGGTGATCCATTCAAGGGCTTTTCCTTGTATTCCGGTTTCGTGGAGGCGCATTTTTAGGGTGCGGTGGCAGACCGTGTCGAAGGCGGCAGACAGGTCTAGAAGGATGAGGGCTGATGTTTCGCTGTTGTCCATTTGGCGTCTGATGTCGTCTGTGGCGGCAAGGAGGGCGGTTTCAGTGCTATGGTTTCGTCTGAAGCCGGACTGGGAGGGGTCCAGGATGTCGTTGTCTTCGAGGTGAAGGGTTAGTTGCGTGTTGACGATTTTCTCGATGACCTTCGCCAGGAACGGGAGAAGGGAGATGGGTCGGAAATTCTTGAGGTCCTTGGGGTCTGCCTGGGGCTTCTTGAGGAGGGCGCGGATTTCGGCGTGCTTCCAACTGTCCGTGAACGTCGCTGTTTCGAAGGAGATGTTGATGACCTTCCGTAGTTGGGGGGTGATGGTAGCGTCGGCTCTCTTCTCGTTTCTCGCTGTTCAGGGAATTGTTTACATAAATTACCATCCCAAGCATGTCTTGTTATCTATTGTTAGGGAACAGACCTACGTCAGGGGTCTGGGCAGTTCTCTATAAATGCACCTCATTTGGACAGATAGAGGGATTCCAACCAGATGCCATCACTGCTATTGATGCTGCATGTCGCCTTGACGCTGACCCAGTTTCGTGTCCCTATAGAGTATGACCTCGAGACCTCATTCCAAGGTAACAAGGGTTGGGGGGCTCTTCTCATAGACATGGCATTGGCAGATTAGGTTTAACACACCTAGCTCTCTTCTATGTTAGAGATCAGGTTTACATTATTAGCATATTAGGACATACTTCAAATCTCATGTCATTGCAAGATGGTGGGAGTCTTTGTATTAATGACTCTTGTCTTTAACATTCTGTTTCTTGCACTGTTTGTTGTCCTAATCATTACAGCCCTTGCAACTTATCACAGATTGCAGTTTTGTTAAATAAAACCTACTGAAATCTTACTGCATGTTCTTCATTGCCTGTGTTTGAATGAGACATGCTGTTTATGAGAGAAAGGGGTCATCTCCGTTTAACCACGACACTCCCTGAGATGTCACACTCTTGAGTCCATGCGTTAAGGCTGCCACAAATCACCTTTTACTGTTGGGGTATTTGGTAAGGTGCTGCTTGTGAGCTGGGAGGGTTGGGACGACAGTTGCGATTTGTTGTAGGATTGGCATAGTCGCCTACAAACGTTAGTACTGTCATCCTCAAACCAGCAGTCTTGCCTAGAGCAAGAGTCAAACTACGACATGGCACCACCAACAATGGTGTTTAGGCACTAATTTACGGATACCCTGATTATCACTGTCTCACATACTACAGGTACCCTAAGTACCATTATACGGATAAGTCCATGGTCTTGGGGAAGATCCTCTTCAGCTGAACAGGGACTATCTAATTAGGCTGTAGGTTGTTCGAGCTCGAAATTATAAAAGGACTTTTCTCCCCAAACGCCCAAAACTAAAGATCATTCACATTCTACACATACAGAATTGTGAACGTACCTCTATGGTACCAAGCGTACCAGTATCTTGAAATTCCGATTACTTATCAAGAACATCAGAACTGGTTTAATGGCACCCTACCACATGTAATACAACCCGTGAGATTAGGTCCCTTAGGTAATGATGGACTAATGTGGCCTATGTTTGCCACATACACACCTCACCCAGGTATACAACATATACAGGCAGTAGACCTGCAAACGTATACCTTGAGCTAGTAACACTTTACAGACGACATGTTCAGTTCGTAATGCAAACTCTGAACACTACACCAGCGCGTCCAGCACCTGCTGGATACCAACTGGCTACTGGGATCAATCCACAATCAGTACATACTATCATGGGTAAGGTACCCATAGAACCAGAGAAAATACAGTTCTGGATAGCCCAGAAAACAAATCAGCTGGAAGCTGTTTCCCCATAAGGGACTACAGGAGATACATTGAATTCTCACAATGTGCTTGCCCTTCAGGATGGTTCCCTCTGTGGATGACTGCATCACATGGGGTACAGTCCTCGCTGCAATTTATAGTATCACACATGGTACCCTGACACTTGCCAATTTACCGGAAGTATTAAGACAAATACAGAATGAGCATGGGACTGCACCAGCCATAGATTTGCAGATTAAATTTATGCGTAATTTTGATGCAGTCTCCTCAATCATACTCATAATATTAAAGGGGGGGTGGTAGCACTGGCTATACGCCAGTGCCTCCAAGAGATTCCACATTTAGACCGGGAGAAAGAGCTACAGAAAATTATTTCCGACATCTATACTAGTATAAGACGGGATAGTTTGGGAGCCAAGCCGAAGAAGCTTAAAATACAGAGTACCGCCCCTAAGGAAGGTACTAAACAAACACAGGAGGGTTCTAAGAAGCACTGGGATAAGCAAAAACAAAAGATAGATGAAATCAGAGAGCAGATTCTCCACATCTGGAGAACTTTGTTAGGAGATACACTCTCAGAAATAGAGAAAATATAAAAGCTCCTGACAGATATACTGATTCACGTCCCTCTCGTTCCTTTCAGGACTCACCGGATAGACGTAGCAAGAGAGGGGGCCGTCCTAATCGACGTCCTGAATACGTGAAACAGAAGAAAGACTCACCACAGTCTTCAGACAAGAAAGAAGATAAGTCCCCACAACAAATGCCACAGTTTAAAAAGAAAAAGATGGCAGCACTGTCAGTTAAAAATGCCAGGACACTTGAGAGCATTGCTGAAGAACAAGACGTGGGCAGTGACAGCAGAGGCCACGATATGTCACCATAGTTTGAAAGATCATCTGGATGCAACAGCAACTTGTGATTTCATTGCAACTGAGACTGTAGACGGCTGTGTTCTCCTATTCAACAGGGTTTATGATTTAAATATCCAAATTGAGGGAGACGTAGAGCGTAGTGTGATATTCTGGAATGAACTTAATTGTGATATCCTACTGGTCGAAATGGACTGGCCTCCCAGGCATGTCCGTAAGCTGCCACATGGGGAAGATGTCATTTTGCCTTCTTTCTCTGATCTTGTTCCAGAAACGGTAAAACAAGCTTACGCTGTCAATTGGACTTTAGCGCATGCACCTGCATTATACCACAATCATGTTGGTTGGGACAAGGACTCTCCTTGTCATGTAATACCTATCAGGTCTACACCCCAGCCTCAGCCACAATATTCTGTTAAACATGAAGCAAAAGCTCCAGTGAGGGAGATCCTCATTCAGCTTGAGTACTAGGGAGTGACTGAGCCCTGTGCCTCTGCAATGAATTAACTGTTATTCCCCGTTGCAAAGCCAGACCATTCCTACAGAATAGTCTTAGATTACAAACACTTAAACAGTCAAACATGCACATACGCTCTACAAAATTCACATAGCACAGCACTGATTAATAACATAGTGCATTCAAAATACGGAACAACCCCTGATATTTCCAACGTTTTTTTCTGTCAAAACTTAGCACACGAAGGTCTGTACCTGAGTGCATTCTCATTTGGCTCACAGAAATGCTTCTGTTGTTTGCACCAAGACTACAAGAAGAGTTCAGGGCTGTTCTCAGTGCATGTAACATCAATATTACATGATATTGATCCTGAGCCGTTGTCCTTCGTGGATGATATCTATCTCACAGATGACGACCTCATCATTCATCTTGTCTGTGTCGATTGGATCATTTTAGGATTTGCAGCCCTCAGCTATAAATTTAATTTTAAGAAAACTAAAATAGCCTTTCTCAGTGTATTGTTCCTGAGATATGAGCTTTCAAACGAGGGGAAGAGCCTCATCTCGCACTTTCTAGAGAAATGTGCACAACTTCACCCACCTAACACTCTCAAGAAACTACAGTACTTACTTGGTTTCTTTAACTATGTCAGAACATACATTGTTGACTATGCACAACGTATCAAGCCACTCTATGACTTAATATGCCCTGATTTTTCAAGCAGACACTGGACAGTTGAAAAACACATGCATCCTCAGGGAATTGCAACAGGACATGCTAGAAGCTAAACACTTGCACACACGTGATAACAAAGCAAATTTGGTCATTAGAATAATTGCTGGTGTGACTAGATTCACTTATGTCACCTTTAATGAGGGCGACACGGTGCCCATAGCATGTAAATCACATTTATACTCAAATGCAGAACAATGTTTTGCCCCCACAGAAAAAATTCTAACTGCAGTTCAGATGGTTGACATTAAGGAGGGGCCACTTGCCCAAGGGAAACGCATCATTGTCGTTACGCTGGTGCCAGCCTTGGAGGCCGTCACCAAAGAACGCATTCCTAACGCTAAAGCATTACATCCACATTGGATTCAGTGGGCCACCTCCCTGACTGCCACCGATGTTGATTACATCTTTGATCCAAAACTTCAGACACACGAAATTCTCCAATACGAACAGGAGTACCCCGCTGATCTAGATATTTTGCCACTTGACAGATACCACACTGTCATTTTACACAGATGGTTCAGCGGTAGGTACCAAACATTAATACTCAGCTGCTTGCTCAGCCATGAGTGGAGTGATGAAGGATGGAATCTTTCACCCTCACAATACCTACACGCAGACCTTAGGGGACTGCACAGCTCAGCTCACTAAACTTAAAGCCCTTCTATTGCACTAGAACACACAGAGCCAGGATTACTGACTTTAATTGTCTGTGACTTATACTACTACGCCCAGTCCTACAATGATTATCTTAATCACTGGCGCATGAACGGGTTCAGAGATTCCAAAGGGAACACCATAAAACACAGAACTCTGTGGGAGAGGGTAGCTGATCTTAAGGATAAGACACCTTGGCCCTCATTACAACCCTGGCGGTCAGAGTTAAAGCAGCAGTAAGACCGCCAACGGGCCGGCAGTACAAAAAATGGAATCACGACTATGGCGGAAACCGCCAACATAGACAGCCACTTTAACACTGCAACCGCCACGGCGGTACAAACAAACAGCTTGGCGGTCACCGGCAACAGACAGGCGGAAGACAATGTACTGCCCACACTATTATGAGAGGCCAATCGGCCACCTTTTCCGGGGCGGAACCAACGCAAACAAAAACACGGTGGAAACAGGACTTGGAAGGGAAAACACTCACCTCTCCATACGCCATGAGGAACCAGGACGCCATGGAGCCAGAACTCCAAATACTCCCTGCGATGGTATTCCTGCTCCTCTACCAGGAGCACGAAAGACAGCAGCGACGACCACAGTGAGTACTGCACCTACAACACAGGGGAGGGGGAGGGGGAGGGAAAAGAGAGTGATACACACACACAACACGCAAAACCCCTACTCCCACCCTCACCCACAACAACATACACACAAATACATGCTGCAACATTACATTTACACCCCCCCCCCACACCTCCCTGGAAGAATGCAAGGACAAAAGGAAATGAGTTGAACGAGTGTAATATATAAAAATCCATTAGTCAAAACTTTAAATACAGTATATATAATTATGTACACCAACTACACAAGTCCGGATAGTGCACCATTCATAGTCCGTGGACCACTGGTCCCAAAAAGCATGGACGAGGCCCACACTCGATACCAGACTTCAAAAGGAGAGAACACTGCAGGGGCATCAGATCGAAATGAAACAGGCACCTCAGGGGAATTGGAAGGGGGGGCACCTCAGCCGGATGAGTGCACGACGCCAGCTCAACGAGGGGGCTCCATGCCCACTGCTGTATCCTGGGGAGTGCAAAGCCACAGTCTCACAAGTCTTTACAGTGGGTGGTTTGCCCACTGCTGTATCCTGGGGAGTGCAAAGCCACCGTCTCACAAGTCTCTCCAGTGGGTGGTTTGCCCATTGCTCTATCCTGGGGAGTGCAAAGCCACAGTCTCACAAGTCTTTAAAGTGGGTGGTTTGCCCACTGCTTTATCCTGGGGAGTGCCAAGCCACCGTCTCTCAAGAGGATGCCTTTTTCCACTGGTTCTGGAGGGGGCTTTGTGCCCAGAGTGCTTCATCCTGCCAAGGACTGAGGTAGTGGATGTGATACTCCACTGGTTCTGGAGGGGGATTTGTGCCCAGAGTGCTTCATCCTACCAAGGACTGATGTAGTGGATATGATACTCCACTGGTTCTGGAGGGGGCATGGTGCCCAGAGTGCTTCATCCTGCCAAGGACTGAGGTAGTGGATGTGATACTCCACTGACGGTGGTGCAACATGCAAGCTGCCCAGACTCCTGGAACTGACCACCAGCCCGGTATGACTGACCACTGGGGATGGCAGCCATGTCTGCGTTGGTGCCACTGGCTCAGGATGCCGCGGGCTGCTGGGGGTACCGGCGGCGGTGTCAGTGGCATCGGTGCTGGCGGCAGTCTCAGTGGCATCGGTGCTGGTGGCGTGCTCTGTGGCATCGGTTCTGGCGGCGGTCTTTGTGTCGGCGGTGCTGGTGCGGTCTTTGTGGCGGAGGTGCTGGTGCCGGTCTTTGTGGCGGAGGTGCTGGTGGCGGGCTCAGTGACTGCGGTACTGGTGGCGGGCTCAGTGACTGCGGTGCTGGTGGCGGGCTCAGTGACTACGGTGCTGGTGGCGGTCTTGTCCGCCTTGCAGGTTGGCGTCAACGTGGACCTGCCCTTGATTTTCTGGCCCTTCCTCACCTTGGATGGTGGCGAAGCTGTCTTTCCACTTTTGTTTTGCCTGAGCCCTTGGTGGCAGGTATTTTCGCCTTCTCCCTCCGGGATGTGGGCAACTTTTTGACTTTTGGAGGTGGGGGAATGTCCTTCCCCTCGCTCCGTGGAACACTGGCAGCCCTGATGCTTGGTGAACTCCAAAAGCCCGCAGTTGCTGGCACCACTGTGTCCGGTGATGTGGTGGCTGAGGTGCTGGGTTGGGACCTGGAAAGACAAGCCCTAGGGGACGAACGGGGGGGGGGTGTAGGGAAGAGGTCAATAGTAGACAGGAAACGCTTTTTAGACACACTGGGATGGGTAGATGGAGTGGGTTTGGGAGTGGAGGAAGAGGTAGTGGTTGTAGGAGCTGCACGTTTGCTGACTTTGGGTGAAGGTGCATGGGCTGGAGGCTGTTGTGAGGTGGATGGCTGTTAAGTGGGTGTGTGCCTGCGTTTGTGTACTTTGGGAGGAGGGCTCACAGACACACTGGGAGAGGACACAGGGGATGTGTGAACGGTAGTGGAGGTGGTGATTGCACGTGAGCGGTGTGTGGTGATGGGCGTGCTGGTGATGGAGGCAGTGGCTGAACATGTAATGCATGCAGGTGTGAGTGGAGACGAGACAGGGAGGGAGGAGGGAGACGTGGAGGAGGGGGACACAGTGGAGGCACTGGATGTTGGTATGTGTGCATGGGCATGAGGCTTGTGTGAGTGCCTGTGGGATGTGTGGTGCTTATGTTTGCTGGAGCCACTCTTATGTGATGAGGTGTGTGCATGCTGTTCTGATGGGGTGCTTGGGATAGGCTGAGGTACGGGGGATTAGGTCTGGGTGAAGGAGGTTGGAGGGGGAAGGCTGGACACAGGGACAATGGCTGCAAGCAGTGCTGAGGCCAGAGCCTGAAATGCTCTCTGTTAGGTTGCCTGGCCAGAATGAATGCCCTCCAGGTATGCATTTGTTTGTTGCAAATGCCTCTCTACACCCTGGCATTCAGAATGGTAGACTGCCCAACAGTGAGGGATCTCAGGAAGTCAATAGCCTCCTCACCGAGGGCAGCAGGGCTGACTGGGGCAGGGCCTGAAGTGCCTGGGGCGAAGGAGATGCCCACCCTCCTGGGTGAGCGGCTACGGGACGCACGCTGAGGGGCTGCTGGGAGGGCGGTGCTGGTAGGGGGGGTGGCGGCTGTACCTGTTGATGTGGGGGGCACAGAGGGACCCGCCACCGCAAGGGAGCTCCCATCAGAGGAAGAGTCGCTGTCGCTGATGTCACCTCTGGTCCCCGCCGTGGAGCTTCCCTCGCCCTCCGTCCTACTGGTGGCTTCAGACTCCGTTGTCTCGCCCTCCAGGGCCATGTGGGATGCAGCTTCCTCCTGCTCCGGGGCCACTGCTCCTCCGCCTGATGATGCTAATGCACACAAGAACAGGGAGACCACCAAAAGGGTGGGGGAAAGACAGAAGAAAGACATGCTCAGTGCATGCAATACCACTACCGTTGGCGGACACTACAGACACAGCAGCCCTCTGCACTACGCCATGCACTTAGAGTTCCCTAATTGATCACAGGGACATGGGGTACAAGGCCTATGCCCGATTGCTGCACACATGGAAGTCACCGGAGCCTGACTAGGTGTAGTTGGCTCTTACCACTGGTGGTGTTGGGTGCCACATAGCCTGCCTCACGAAGGGACTTTGCCTACAAAACTCACCCTGGCCTAGGGGAACCCACAGCCCACCTCCCCCACCCAGACACCTCTTAATGTGCGCAACGTCAGATGGATGTGACTGTACTCACCCCCTTGTGGCTGCTGTGATGCCCTCAAGCATCCATCCAACTCCAGATAGGCCACCGCCAGGATCCGGTACATCGGGGGTGTCATGGTGCGACGGGCACCCCTCCCACGTTGGGAGGCCATCCCCAGCTGGGCCTCCGCCATCTTCTTCCTCCAGTGGCAAATGTCTTCCAATCTTTTCCGGCAGTGGGTGCTCCGTCTGTGGTGGACCCCCAGGGTCTGGACGTCCTTGGCGATGGCACACCAAATATCCTTCTTCTGGTGGGCGCTGACCTAGAGGAGTAGTACAGGGGAAAAAGGAAAATCTTTAACTGTCCGGACCGTCACAGTCATTGACCCACATTCCCACCCTGGCCCTGACGCACATACACTCACCCTCCGCTCATGCAGGCCTCTGTCCCCCCGTATCTTCCATCCACACCACTCCAAACAGGCATTGCCGATACAGCATGCTCACAGTGTACTCACCTGTTTGTCTGGAGGACCGTAGAGTAGCGTGTACTGGGGAGGACCCCATCCACTAACTTCTCCAACTCCTCTGAAGTGAAGGCAGGGGCCCTTTCCACAGAAACATGAGCCATTGTCGCTTCCAGACACAGGTCACAGCAGCACTTGCAGTGTAGGTCCCCTCCTGTCGAAGGTCAGGTATCAAGTGAGTGAACAGACAGAAAATGGTGGTCACCTCCGCGGCGGTGCATACCGTCACCGCCGGCGTACATCGTCATTGGCTCCTGGGACCCATAGGGTTCAATGTTAACCAATGCAGGATTGCGACGGGGTCTTCGACTGCTTACCGCGACAGTGTACAACGCCAGTCTCATATCCCCTTGTCCCACCTTACAGGTCAGGCAGCCGCCATTTCAGGGGGCCAAATGGCATTAATTTTAAATGTGTCACACCTATCTAGGCCTTGCATACACACAGTGACGCGCACATTGCGGATTGACAAATGAGTGCAATAAACATTTTTTTAATACCTCAGTGATGGCTGACTCTCTGCTCGCTGTTCTCGTCCATAGGGCACGTCCGCTGGGGCAGGTGAGGAGATGGCGGCATCCTCCAGTGTACAGACCGCTGGTGGACCTGTCGACAATGGAAGAGAGACATGTAATAGTCACCTACAGACTTGATCGTGCAACAATCCATGAACTGTGTGCCCAGTTGGAGCCAGACCTGATGTCAGCTATCTCTAGAATTGGGTGAAAATGAGAACTATCACTCACTCAAGAGGAAAACCATTAAATGGTTGAATTGGAACAGACCTCTTCCAGCTCACCTCAACAATGAGATCATTATGGTAAGAAGGGTACCATGGTTGGGGAAGTCGGGGAAATCAATAGCAGGGGACTGTATCATTGTGTCTTTTCGAGACCCTGGAACAGTACTATACATTTGTGCTGGGTCAAATAGATCACTGGATTCTACCATACAGACTTTGCCAGTTTCTTTCTTTTTCCCTCCTATTTGCTTGCACCATGACTTGTCATGACTTGTCACAAGGTAACTGGACAAGGGTGGAACGAATATCTAGATACAGGGGATATGCTCCACGTCCAGTTTATCGACCCTTGGAGACTCCCTTTTTGGACCATAATCGTTTTAACTGTCTGAATGGTCTGGATGGTGTGGACTGACTGCCTCCAAACCCGAACTTAATTCCTGTGACCTTGGATAATGGTCCCAGTAAACTGCCTGATCTGGCTGAATCCACTTCTGAAAATGACCCTGTTAGAGTAATTGGTGTAGTTTCTGGCTTTGGTACTGGCTCTTCCCCCCACTCCATCCCTGCAATCTGTTCTGTGGCTTCTCCAGCACACATGAGACTAATTTGGTGGAATGTGGCTGGTTTAGCCAGCAAACTGGGCACCCAAGATTGGATAACTTACATTGAGTCCGGGGATGTTTGCATGTTCCAAGAGACTTGGGCAAGGGAAGATTATAACCATCAAGCTTACGAGTCATTTTCCATCTCGGCTAGGTGGGAGGGTAAGGGCCGCCCCTCTGGTGGACTTACAACTTGGGTGGCTTCCCACTTAGGATGTCAGGCTTCACGCCTACCGGTGCCATCAGATGATATCCTAGTGGTTTTATTAGCCTGGCCGAACCTAGCGAAACTTGCCCTGATAAATATTTACTCCAGGCCAGTGGGAGCTTCGCGTGAATCCCCCACTATAGAGGAGCTTTCAGTATATTTAGCGGAAATGCCAAGAGATATCCCTTACATAGTGGGAGGGGATTTAAATTCCCATTTCGAGCCGTTGGTCGGTCTCGTAGAGGGATTTCCCATGGAAGAAGAGTTCAGGTGGTCAGTACCCTCTGTTGTAGCACCTTCCCCAAAGGCATGGACGCCTGTGGCTTTGCAGATTACTGCTCTCACCCTAAAGCATGGAATTAGAGCCTGCAATGGACGTATTAAGTCTGATGTACCAAGCAAAACCACGTACAACAGAGTGGGAAGAGAGTCCCGCTTGGACTATGCTCTTGTACAGATAGTGAACTGGTCTTCTATCCTGGACTTTAGGGTGGTGGAGAGACTGGATAGTGACCATAACGCCCTTGAACTCGATCTTAGCCATCCTGGGCCAAAGGCCTCCATAACAACCATGGGGGAGTCCAAACCTGAACTACTATTAGACAATAACAGGAGAAGAATCAGGTGGCATAAACTAGCTACGAGCCAAGTGAAACTTTCGAAGCTCTACGCAGGTTTAATCCCCATTTTGGAAAAAGTGGGAGAGCTAGCCAACGATGTGGGCAATATAGTCCACCATGAGAAATTATATCAGGCTCATGAGGACCTTATAAAGGGAGCGGCCTCTGAGCTTTTTACCAGGGTCCAGAATCAGAAGAGGATCCAACAACATAACTCCTTATGGTACAATGCAGTCTGTAGGAAGGCAAAGGGAGAACTCCTCAGATGCATCAAGGAGGGAACAGATAGAGAGAAGCTGCGAGAAAGTAGACGGGCTTATAAAAAACTGGTCATCCATGCTAAAACCGAATGGGAGGAGAACCAGTGGGAGGAGCTTACCTCTTCCCTCGCAACAAGAGACCACCAAATGTTTTGGAGAGTAGTAAACGGGGGGTCGGGGAACCTCCATTCGGCAATAGAACCAAATATTGCAGCAGGGGTGTGGCAGGCACACTTCCAGTCTCTCTACAGTTCCGAGCAGGGAGAAACTAAGATTGATTTTGGTACTGGACTGGTAGAGTATGGCGGGGACTTGATAACAGTGGGGGAGGTGAAGGTAGCACTAATGGGACTTAAAGCTGGAAAGGCGCCAGGATTGGACGGCCTGCCCGGGGACCTGTTCAAGCAGGAGCCCGGTGTTTGGGCCCCCTATCTGGCTGCAGTGTTTAATGGAGTTTTGTGTGGCATGGAAATTCCGAGTACTTGGCTGGGGGCAGAGGTGGTTCCTATATTTAAAAAGGGCTCGCCCCTGCTCCCTGCCAACTACAGACCAATCAGTCTAATTGACGTGTCACAGAAGCTGTTTGGCAGGATACTGCTGAATCGGCTTCAGGACTGGGTGGAAGAAACGGGTGCCCTCAGGCCGTATCAGGCGGGATTTAGAAAGGGAGTTTCTACAGTGGATCAGGTTTTTCATCTGAACGTTATCTATTGGAGGGCAGCAATATTGGAAGGGGGTAGTTTATACACTATATTTGTGGACCTGAGGGCTGCGTTCGACCTCGTGCCCAGAGGGAAACTCTGGAGTGTTCTGGCTGAGATGGGGGTCCCCCCAGACATCCTGATAATTTTAAAGAGATTGCACCATAATAACTATGCCCGGGTCAGGTGCGGGAAACACGGGGAATTAACGGACAGATTCCCCGTTGACAGGAGGGTTAGACAGGGCTGTGTATTGGCACCGACCCTGTTCTGCCTCTTCGTCAACGGGGTAATCGCCTACCTCAATGGAACTGAATACACTGATGCCCCAAAATTGAATGGCAGCAGGGTGCCTGCAATCATGTTTGCAGATGACACCCTGCTGCTGTCCAAAACCCCCATGGGGATACAGAGGATCCTTGATTCTCTTGTGGCTTTTTGCACAGATAGGGGGTTAGAAATCAATGCTAACAAAACCAAGTTTATGGTTATGAACCCAACCCCAAGATCACGCCCGAACCCCTTACTGGGAGCTTCACGTTTAGAGAGAATCTCCACCTTTGAATATCTAGGTGTAACGTTGAATGAAACCATGTCCTGGGGAACTCACCAGACTAGGGTTAATCTTAAATTAGTGCAGACCACTGGCGGCATTGCTCGGTTGATGAGAAGCTCCACATATCGACCGCTGGGGCCGCTTATCCAGATATACAAGGCACAGGCTAGAGGAGCTCTGATGTACGGGGCGGAACTGTGGGGTCACACAGCTTCCTGCAGTTTGTCTATAACTGAGAATAACTTCATTAGACAGATAGTAGCACTCCCGTCCAGTACTCCGCTCCTCCCCCTGAGGATGGATCTGGGTCTGAGACCAATAGCAGATGAATTAGGTCTCAGACCCATAGTCTTCTGGCGAAGGCTATGGAGCACCGAAGAACTCTCTTCTTATAGGGCGGAACTGAGGGAGTTTTTAACCCACCCTAAAGCTCCACAGATCCCGTGGATAAAATATATAAAAAAGTCCTGTATGGGATTGGGCCTCCCTGACCTGTGGTCGGATCCAGCTAACGCCTCACTAAGGATCCCACGAAGAGCTTTGGTCAGTGCTTACCACGAGCAGAAATTAGCTATGGCCCTAGACTGCAAGAATGAGGGGTCATTAACATCTGTATTCGCGCAAAGCAAGGACTCATACCGCCTGGAGAGGGTTCTGGATGCTATGTCTCCTGTGCTGGCCAGGAAGCTATTTCTCCAATGGAGATATCGCACATTGCCTCTGCGATCTTACACCTGCTCCTGGTCAACACTGCCATCTACCAAGCTATGTCCGACATGTGTGGGAGCAGAGGAAAGCGATCTGCATGTGGTCTTGTTTTGTCCAACTTACAAGGCCGCCAGGAAATATTGGCTCTTACCACTTATTAGAAACCTTGGTTTTAGGGAGTACCTCCCGGTGTACAGAATTTTAAAAACTGATGTTTCAGGTCCAATTGTGTTTGCACTAGCCAAATTCCTTACCAATGTCTGGCATACTCGTACCCGTATTTTAAAGTTGCAGGCTCCTATCTAACTTTAAGTTTTTATTTTAATTGTATGGTCTTTTATCTGATGTGTTTCCTGTTTACTTTTCCTTGATGGTTTTACATGTTCATATGTGTGTTTTTTGTGTACATCTTTTATGGCCAAATTGGCCGAAATAAAGATCAATTGATTGATTGATGTCAGCTATCCGCCATCCCAAAGGAATCCCTCCTCTAGTGCAGGTCCTGTCAGTACTCCATTTCCTGGCAAGTGGGTCTTTTCAAACTACAGTGGCCATTGCATCAGGGATGTCCCAGCCTATGTTCTCAAACGTGTTGTCCAGAGTATTGTCTGCCCTGCTGAAACACATGCGCAGCTACATTGTTTTCCCTCAGGTGGAGAATTTTCTCACAGTGAAAGGTGACTTCTATACCTTGCGACATATCCCCAACATCATAGGTGCCATTGATGGGACACATGTGGCCTTGGTACCCTCCGCAGGAGTGAACAGGTGTACAGAAACCGGAAGAGCTGCCATTCAATGAATGTGCAGATGGTGTGTCTGGCCGACCAGTACATCTCCCATGAGAATGCCAAGTTTCCAGGCTCAGTGCATTACGCTTACATTTTGAGGAATAGCAGCATCCCTTAAGTGATGGGGCAACTCCAGAGGCACGGTGTGTGGCTAATAGCTGAGGACAAGGACCCTATACCCTGTGAATAGTTGTCTGGGTCTGGGGTTGTCCCTAAGGGTTAGTGTGTGTCTAACAGTTGTCCCTCAATATTTTCAGAGGACTCTGGTTACCCCAACCAGTCATGGCTACTGACCCCAGTGAGAAATCCCAGGACAAGGGCAGAGGACCGCTACAATGAGGCACATGGGCGAACCATGAGAGTGATAGAAAGGAAATTCGGCCTCCTGAAGGCCAGGTTCCGGTGCCTCCATATGACAGGTGGTTCTCTCTACTACTCACCAAAGAAGGTGTGCCAGATCATCGTGGCCTGCTGTATGCTGCACAACCTGGCTTTGCGACAACAGGTGCCTTTTCTGCAGGAGGATGGTCCAGAAGGAGGTCTTGTGGCAGCTGTGGAGCGTGTGGACAGTGAAGAAGAGGAGGCAGA
Organism: Pleurodeles waltl; assembly: GCF_031143425.1. Lineage (NCBI taxonomy): Eukaryota > Metazoa > Chordata > Amphibia > Caudata > Salamandridae > Pleurodeles > Pleurodeles waltl. The sequence goes on from NC_090437.1 coordinate 169,992,164, forward strand.
AGAAGAGGATATCGACAACAGAAACAACGTTATCCAGCAATACTTCCAGTGAGACACAGGTAAGATGTCACTGGCTCACACATCTCATACAATTGTTATACCTAGCATAAGTCTGTCACTTTCACCCAGTTTATGGACCCTGACTTGTCACTTTGCCTTTCCATTTAACAGATGTGGGTCCCACTGTGTGACCTCTCGACATTGCTATTTTCCTTAGTTATTGCAAATACACATTTGTGAAAGCACAGACTGACTCCAGATTGTTTTTTGATTCAAGGGTGTTTATTTCAGTGCAAAATAGTGGAGGGGGTTGTAAAATGGGAAGGTGTGATGGTGGAGGATTGTCCATGGCAGAGTCCAGTCTATTTGTTTCACAGGTGCATTGTCCAAAGTGGCATAGGAAATGGAGCTAGGGTAGTTGATGGATGGACAGGGTGACGAAGTGGGACAGAAGGATGACATTCAGGGTGGTCTCATTTCCTGGCGGGGGTCTTGGCATTGTTCTCTGTCTTTGTCCTGGATCTCAGGGACCGTTTGTGGGGTGGTTCTCCATCTGCAGGGGGTGGGGTGCTGGTGTTGTGGTCCTGTGGCGGTACCTCCTGTCCATTAGCGCCGGCGGAGGTGGTGGGCTGTTCATCATCCAGGCTAGTGTCTGGGGCCCCTTGTTGTGCCACAGTGTCCCTCCTGGTGTCCACAAGGTCCTTTAGCACCCCTACAATGGTGACCATGGTGGTGTTGATGGACTTAAGTTCCTTCCTGATCCCCAGATACTGTTCCTCCTGCAGCCGCTGGGTCTCCTGAAACTTGGCCAGTACCGTTGCCATTGTCTCCTGGGAATGATGGTACGCTCCCCTGATGTTGGAGAGGGCTTCGTATAGAGTAGGTTCCCTGGGCCTGTCCTTCCCCTGTCACAGAGCTGTCCTCCCAGTTCCCCTGTTATCCTGTGCCTCTGTCCCCTGAACCGTGTGCCCACTGCCACTGCCTCCAGGTCCCTGTTTTTCTTGGGTTGGTGGGTTTGCCTGGGTTCCCTGTAGTGGTCGACACACTGCTGCTGGACGTGTCCTGGGGACAGAGGGATGGGCCCGCTGGGAGGGTGCTGTGCTGGTGTTTCCTGAGGGGGGAGGCTTTGTGGCGGCATGTTCCATTGTGAGGAGAACCGACTGTCCCGAGGTCCCAGATGGGCCGGGCTGGTCATCTTGATCCAGTTGGACAGAGCTGCTGTCATCACTGTGGGCCTCTTCTGTGGGGTGAGTGGACATGTCTGGAACCTCCTGTCCAGTGACGTTGGATAGGGTTCCTGCAGGGGTGTAAAGGCATGATTATTGCATCTGTGTGTGCCATTGTGTGCAATGGGTGGGTGACCATGTACTCCAGTGCTTGCATTCTTGTCTAGGACCTTGTGTGATAATTGGTTTGGGGTCTGTGTGGGTATCCGCAGTGGACATGCTTTGGGGATGGGTGTCCATGCTTTGTTGTTGCATGCAGGGCTTGGTATTGGGATGTGTGGGTTGTGATAGTGGGGCATATGTGAGGTGCTGGAGTGATGGGGGTGAGGGTGGGGTATGTGATAGCATACAGGTAGGGTGGGGGATGTAATAGTTAAGATTTGACTTACCAGAGTCCATTCCTACTCCTGCAAGGCCCTTGGGATGCAGTATAGCCAAGACCTGTTCCTCCCATGTTGTTAGTTGTGGGGGAGGAGGTGGGGGTCCTCTGCCAGTCCTCTGAACTGCAATCTGGTGTCTTGAGACCACGGAACGTACCTTCCCCCACAGGTCGTTCCACCTCTTCCTGATGTCATCCCGTGTTCTTGGGTGCTGTCTCACTGCGTTGACCCTGTCTACGATCCCACACCATAGCTCCATCTTCCTAGCTTTAGAGGTGTGCTGCACCTGTGATCTGAATAGCTGTGGCTCTACCCGTACGATTTCCTCCACCATGACCCTGAGCTCCTCCTGAGAGAACCTGGGGTGTCTTTGCGGTGCCATGATGTGGTATGGGTGATGTGTAGGGTGGTGTGTGTTGTGATGTGTAATGGGATGTGTTTGTGTGTGTTGTCTGAGGTGTGTGGATGTTGTGTGCGTGATGATGGTGTGTGCCTGTGGATGCTAGTATTGTTGATAGTGGTGTCTCTCTGTGTGATTCTTTCTCAATTTTTGTCATAGGGGTTTGTGGGTGATGTGGGTGTGTGTTTTATATTGTATTGGGTGTGTGGGAGTGGTGTGTGTATGTGTATCAGGTGTGTGTATTTTGAATTGTCCAATGTGGTTGTGTTTTGTAAAAGTGAGTGTATTTTGAGCGCGGTGGTGTGTACCGGCAATGGAATACCGCGGTTGAAAGACCGCCGCGTGGATTCATGGGTCGTGATAGTGTGGGCGTATTCCTGTTGGCGTGACAGTGTCGGTTTTGTTATAGCCAGTTTATCACTGACCTTTGGTGTGGCGGACTTGTGTGGGTGTCTGGATTTTGGCGGATTCCGGCCTGTGGGTCGTAATAGCTGTAGCTGAATTCCGCCGCCGCAGCGGTGTGTTGGGGCTCTTCTGCACAGCGGTAAGCGGCATTTACCGCCAATGTTGTAATGAGGGCCATTGTGTCCATGTAGTACATACATTGGGCCACCAACGTGTAGGAGTACATGTTATAGGCAATACTTTGGCTGATGAAACAACCAAATGAGCAGTAGCTACAGCTTCTGTGGATGCAGTGACTTGTTCACAGACAAGGCTGGATAATGAAATTTTGACTGCCGTGAAAGCTTCGGCTGAAGGTAAGTCCCTTCCAAAAGCATACCCTACAAAATATTCTTATCACATCAGTGCACAGAATGTTGCCTACCCAACACTTCCTGGGGGTGGAGATCGAGTGATCCCCAATCAAGACCAGAGATTAGATCTAATAAAGGCAGCGCATGAGGGTGTCACTTCTGCACATGCTAATATTTCGGCCACAGTAACACTCTTCCAGAAACGCTTCTGGTGGCCTGGTCTATACAAACAGAGAAAACAGTACGTCCTTTGTTGTGACATTTGCCAGCAAATCAAAGGCTCAAACATCAAACGCCCAATACAGACATCCCTCTTTAGTGTCCAGCAGGTCACTACAATATGTGTACCTGGACCACTGTGGTTCCCTTCAACCTAATGGTGCATACAAATACATCTTAGTCGCTGTAGATTCTTCTTCTAGATTCCTGTGGTTATGGCCAAGGCAGTCGGATGACGCTCAAACTGTTATAAATGACTTGCTGATCTTTATCAGTACATATGCGGTTGCAGCATTCCATTCGGACCAGGGCCATGCCTTTGCCTCTAAGGCATTCAGGGACACCATAGGGACGATGGGTTTTGAACTCCATTAATCCTCACCATACCATCCCGAGGGAAATTCGGTCGCAGAGAGGCGGAACCGTGATCTAAAGCAGTCCTTAACAGCTAGAGTATTAGGTTCTGGGCGTAGTTGGCTTCATCACCTATATGGGGTCCAGAGAGCACTAAATAATTGGCCAAGATGGTCCTTGGGGGGACGCTCGCCCTATGAGGTTCTCTTTGGGATACCTATTTATGCCCCAGATCTTGATGGCCCTGGATTGGTGCCAGCAGATACACCTTTTGACATAAATGAACATCTCACTGTCTTACAGGAACTTCAGCAATGTTGTGATGATAAATCATCCGCCAGTGCTGCCACCTTAGGAATAAGGGATTTACGAACAACTTCCACTGGCTGGATTCCTAAAGTCGGAGATCTGGTTCGTGAGAAGATCGCTGTGAAGAAGGATTTCGACCCATCCTAGAGGGCACCAGTCTCAGTCCTGGGAATACAAGGTACCAGAACTATCATCTTGCCACTGCTTCCTGGTTCCAAAGCAAACAGATGAATTTCCATTGATGACGTCAAACTACACCATGTGGCCGATCCTACACAGTAGACGCAGAGGTCCCTTGGGTACTTCCCGGTCCCCTCTCACTACCCAACAGGGCATATCTCTCCAAAGCAGAAATAACAACACTACTTCTGAATACACAAGCATGTCCAACTATGCTACAAATACCTCCTCGACTGTGGGAAGGACAGAAAATGAGCTCTTGCTGATTCCAGTTAGCACTTCAACAACAGCAAGTGTACAGGATTTGGCTGTTTTCTACACCAACACTACACAGACTGACGACACCGTCTACTATAAGCCTCCAAGCAAAGTGGATCCGTCGACCAGTAATGCACCTGCTCCTGCATTTGCAGAGACTGACTCTGGTTATTTCATTTACATTGATGACTTTTCTTCAGACTCATCCACTCCAGTGATTAAAAATGTTTCAAAGACGCGTAAGCTGTACCTATGGCTTAAAAATAACTATTTAATACACCCATGGAACTATTTATGTTTCTGCTTGACATTTTTAGCATTGTTTCTATGGATTGGTTTTGTGACTGTTTTCCTTTTGCTCATAAATGGTCATTACCTTCCTGAACGCTTCTCTGTTGAGCCTGTGGATGAAGTCTTAACTCACATATGGTCTGAAGAGATTTGTCCCTTGTGAACATTTCAGCTGTGCCGATTCCTGATGGGATTGTGTGGGACAACGTTCCATTTGATATATACAGGCCTACTGAGGTTATTCAAAATTTCTATGACTGATGTAATTACACCTAGTGTTGTATCTGATGATTGGGACGACCAGACAGTTGATTCTATGATGACTGAAATGAAGGATTATTCAGTATTTGAAAGTGATGATGTATATACAAATACAATGAATTATGGAGAAATGTTCTGCCGTAACAACTGGGGACATTACTACCTACACCATGCCACTACATATAGACCAGTACTTAACTACACACAGAGGGAACACTGTTCAACACAACCTGTGGGGAGCCCAAAACGTTATTGAGATAAATGTACTTATTTTTCTGGGCAAGACACAAAACATCCAGAGTCATATTATTTCAAATTACAGCCTTCAAAAATTAGGAAAATTTTGCTAACAGATACAAAACTGGTTTATTCATATTCCTTTGTTTACCATCTTGCATTTGAAGGTTACGAATACTGGAGGAACACTACTGATTTAAAAAGTGTATGGGGAACACAAGATTGGCAGATACAGGGTAGGGAAGCTTTATTTAGAGCATGCCTGATTCCTGTGCAAATGATCTTTTTAAATGACACCAATCAACAGACATCGTGTCTGGGGTCAACAAAAATAAAGGAAATAAACACACCCAGTATCCCCACACTGGCAAAGTTTAATAATTGCCAATCCTTCTTGAATGTCACGGAGGAAGAGCAAGATGCAAAGGTTCAGGCTGGTACCTATAACTCTTCACTTTCCAGTCCCGGTGGATGGTGGTTAATTTGTCCAATAGACACCAATGGATGTCAGGCACGTTTTGTGAATTCCTCAGAGGGTTTCAAGATTAGCCGGACAGACTCTCGCTTTGTCTCGGATCCACACACGGGTATAGTTACAACATACAGTGTGGGTAAACTGTGCCAACAATGGGTACAGACTAACACGGTAGCCGCAGTTAAGGAATAGCTTAACACTCTTTCATAACATATAGACTAGCAGGACTTTCTGTTAGGTCCTAGAAAGCCGTGCTTTAAAAGATTCATCTAAGCCATATATAATGAGATCTGGAAGCTTTCCCAGATAGAAGCTGCTGCGCTTTTAAGGCAAATAGATAAAGAAAACTTAGAAAAGGCTTTAGCTGTTGTCGATAATGGCATGAACACTTTGTCCAACAGGATTTATTCCCTGACAAATATAGTATTGTATGCGATTGATATAATTTAGACAGACATGTACCTTTTATATAATGAGCAAAGTCAGCTGCGTTCCATCGTGCAGTTAGGTTGGACATTCCAGACTTTGAAAAATGGCAGAGTTCCATGGAAGTACATTAACGGTAGTGAATTGTTCACTGCTTTTAATTTATCCAGGGAGCAACAGACAATGGCTAAAAGGGAAGTGAGTTTTACCATGCTTCACATGGAGAAGTTAGAAAAATTGCCTTTGACAGCTGCAGAGTCCTCACAGTTTGGCTCCTACATGGTAATATTAATCTGCCCATTTCCACTTTTCGAAATGCCTGAAACATCTTGCCCTGGGCAGGTATGAGCGGCTAGGCACCCGGAGGCTCATGCATACATCCACTCTGGAGCACCCTTGGACCCATGCCCCCACCATATCTTCTACCGAGCTGGCACTATCATCGCCCCTGAAATATGCTGTACCATCAACTGCTCCATTGAGACTGCCACCTTCCCGGATGAATGGAAACACGTGGAGCTAAAGCCTCTTTTGAAGAAGCCCTCTGGAGACCCAGCAGAGCTCAAGAACTACAGACCGATCTCACTGCTCCCTTTTCCAGCCAAGGTAATCGAAAAGCGATCAACATACAGCTCACTGAGTTCATCGAGACAAACCACATCCTACATCCCTCCCAATCCGGATCCAGGAGCAACTACAGCACTGAAACCACACTCCTAGCAGCCATGGATTACATCCGTGCCCTAATAGACCACGGTGAAACAGCTGTCCTCATCCTCCTCGACCTCTCTGCACTTTCAACAGCGTCACCCACACAACCTTGTGCACCAGACTACACAACGCCAGCATCTGCAGGAAAAAGCGCTGGAGTGGATCCGCTCCTTCCTCACCGGCCGAACCCAGAAAGTCAGGCTCCCACCTTTCACCTTTGAAACCGATGAAAACAAGCTGTGGAGTACCCCAGGGCTTCTTTCCGAGTCCCACTCTCTTCAATGTCTGCATGACCCCGCTCACCAAGATTGTCAGACACCACGGGCTCAACATCGTCTCATACGCCGACGGCACACAGCTAATTCTTTCTCTTACCGACAAGCCATTGACAGCCAAAAGCAAATTTCACAACGGAATGAAGGCAGTCACCGACTGGATGAAAGACAGATGCCTCAAGCTCAACTCGGAAAAGATGGAGATCCTCATCCTGGGCCCCACACCCACCTCCTGGGACGATTCCTTGTGGCCCACTGCCCGCAGAACTGCCCCATCTCCCACCGATCACGCACGCAACCTCAGCATCATTCTCGACTCCTTGCTGTCTATGGTCTGCCAAGTCAACGCATCTCATCCTCGTGCTTCCATAAATTCTACCTGTTCCGGAAGATTTTCTATTGGATGCCCACTGACGTGAGAAGAACAGTCACCCATGCACTCATCAGAAGTAAACTGGACTACAGAAAGACACTCTATGCCGGCATCAACAAGAAACTCCAAAGAAGACTTCAGAGAATACAGAGCAGCGCGGCCAGACTCATCCTGGACATCCCCTGCCACAGACACATCTCTGCCCACTTGAGACCTACACTGGCTTCCCATCAACAAACACATCACTTTCAAACTCCTGACAAATGCTTACAAGGCCCTTCACAAATCGGACCTGCTTACCTCAGCCACCGCTTCTCCTTCTAAGGACCCCCCAGGCAACTCCGCTCTGCTCAAGTGTCCCTCGCCACCATCCCTAGTATCCAAAATAACACGGATGGAGGAAGATCCTTCTCCTACCTCGGTGCCCAGACCTGGAACACTCTGCCGCTTCACCTCAGACAGATACTCTCGCTGGCTTAGTTCAGGAAGGACCTCCAAACCTGGTTCTTCAACTGACTGACGTCCCCCTTCACCGCCTTGAGGCCCCCTAGGTGATAAGTCGCACCCTACAAATGTCTGATTGATTGATACAACACCTATAGATTCCAAGAATCAATGAAAACCACTCTGTCGAAGACAAACTTCACTGAGGAGGAGACAGGCCTTGCCATTACCTTTGTACTTGATCATTACAAGTAATTGTATGGTCTACCTAGATACACCTTCAGTGCAGTGCAGCGGTGTTGGAGTCACACATCACGGGGAACCTAAAACAAAAGTGGCAGGAAGAGAGCAGGCAGGTTAACAAGAATGTTTCGAGGATACAGGTAGCAAATTCTTTTCCTGGAAGCAGACCTAGATCCTGTCTCTGTCCCATCTCCATCAGAGGGCATTCCTCACCACTATTCACCCTGACTTGCTATATGGCCTGACTGTTCCAAAGAACCCCAAGTTATGGCCTGGTAAGATCTCAACACCCTTCTCTCGGAACTAGTTCTTGTATCAACACTCCGTCCTTCCCTTACATTTAAAAAGTGGGCAGCCATAACACATTCGTCCCTCAAACACAGCCTTTAACACGCCACTTTTCATAGATTCCAGAGAGTAAACTGATAAAATTGTTCTTAATACACTGCAGCTTTATGACATACAGGGCCAGATGTACGAAGGGTTTTGCGACTCGCAAACGGCAAAAACACTTGAAGTGGATGGTAACCCAGTCGCAAACGGGAAGGGGTCCCCATGGGACCCCTTCCCCTTTGTGAATGGAAACAAAAATATTTTTTCAGGGCAGGCAGTGGTCCAATGGACCACTGCCTGCCCTGAAAAAAACCGAAACTAAAGGTTTCGTTGTTTTTTTCCAAGTGCAGCTCGTTTTCCTTTAAGGAAAACGGGCTACAGATGAAAAAAAAAAAAAAAAAACTGCTTTATTAAAAAGCAGTCACGGACATGGTGGTCTGCTGTCTCCAGCAGGCCACCATCCCCGTGAGTGCCCATACTTGCAATGGGGTCGCAAACTGTGACCCACCTCATTAATATTAATGAGGTGGGTCTTTGCGACCCCATTGCGAGTTGCAGAAGGTGTCTGAGACACCTTTCTGCATAGCAAATTGCGACTTGCAATTTGCGAGTCGCACGGACTCGCAAATTGCAAGTCGCAATTTGCTTTTTTGCTACATCTGGCCCACAGTCCCCACATTTAGTGCTTTGTTAGCAACGGCTGAAGCAATATATGAATGTAGCTGGGTAATAAACCAGTGCACTCGCTGGCTGTGAAGTATCTAAGTACCCATCACAAGCAGTGTGATTAACTTGTCTGTGAGATTGCCATGATGTCTCCACAGACCCTAATGAAAAGTCCAGTGGCCACGTAGTGGAGTTCAGCCATTATTTTGACACACACAGGGATGGCCTGGGAGTAGGCTGTAGATGAAGTGAGCTCCTACTTTCGGTCTACAGCCATGCCAAAGATCACTTTGGGTGGTAAGTAGCATGTAGTAAGGATTACTTCCCTGAACATATCAACTATGTTGATCTTATGCCTGTAACTCTTCTCCTCCTCAAATAATTGTTCTACAGTATGAGTGACAAGGCAACAAATATATTCATCAGCTTGGTGGAACAATTTTTTTTTGGTCAGTCTTGCTTTCTTGTATGGTCAGGCTGTGTACAAACTGTTGATGGGTGTGGCTGTTCACTTTCCACCCCGCAGCAGCAGATGTGCTGTATGTGTTTGAGGTCTTATTATAATATGTTTTATACAACTTGATGGTAAAATTAATGTTAATTTTTTATGTAAAAATTAATAATAAAATAACAATTTGCAGACATTCACAATTATTATCCTTTTCTTTCCCTATTGTTCCATACTGATTTGTTACAACTTGCCTCTATTTATTTCTATGAGACTGCATTGCAATGCCAGTGATTGGCCATGTGTGGTGCCTGACTTACTCCAAGGCTTGGCTGTAGCAAATTTGACTACTCTATTCAACATAAGTGTGAAGTATGTGAAAAGAAATGGTCTTAATATTGTGGGTGTGTTTAAGAATTTGCATGTCCTTTCCCAATCCCCTCATTAAACTTCCCTTAACCCCACCCATTTAGTAGTAAATATTCTCATTTTATTTCCAATCATTCCTACAGTCCCCTCTGAGTGTAGAGAGCTCTGCAAAGAAGACAGAGGACAGGAGTAGGCAGAACTTTCTGACAGAATGTTTGTAAATAGCAGTTGTGATTACATAAGGTAGTACTAATTCAGTACTACTTCCCATATCCAAACATGCTTTTGTGGGAAGCATGGCTTAGTAGGGCAAGATGGCGAATAGATCCTATTGATCTGACACAACAGCCTGGACAAACCATCCAAATCCTTACCTGCATATTGCTATCAATGACTAGAAAGTCAGATAGAGGTGAAAAAGAAAAAACGCCAAGGCCTCACAGCAATGACCATTTCACTGAGAAACAAAAAAAGACACCACTGGAAGCAGAGACTGGGAGGCTTCGTGCAGTACACCTGACAACCATGAAAGACACTGGTGAGATGCACCGCTAGGCAGTGTGATCCAAAGACTGGTTTCAGAAAAGAGGGGTGACAATGATTCATGTTAACCAGCTACTGGCACTAAAGCTCCCGCACACTCCTTCCACAGGGCAACTGTAAGCTAGCCACAGGGTCTGTTGAGCATCTGCATTGGAACAGATGATGTTGCCTGGGGTTGAATGAGAGAAGCAACACTGTTGTGAGACATCTCGGTACTGCAAAGAGATGTGGGAAAGAAAGACACTGTGCTTCCCCATTTGTGTTCCCCTGATGGTGGGGGCAAATCTGGTGGGGGATAGTAGTTCAGGGGCAGACTGGAGGCACGAAGACAACAGCAGCAAGCCAGGAGAGCCAACACAGGCCCAGTAAGACAACCAGGCAGATAAGAGAGAGACAAGCCTTACATATATGGGCTTTAAAGTCAGAGACCAGGAGCATTAAGTAGAATCTTAAGAAGAATCTACAGTGTCTGAAGAGCAACAGCACCACAAGAGATAAAGAGAAACCCCCACACCAGAAACTACACAAAGCATCACAAGTGTGAACGGGAGGGGAATAGCCTGAGGTGGAAGACGGTGGACATGCACTCATGACTCTAGGCAGAGAAGATTATGATCGCTGGTAGAGTCTGGGGGCCTGGTCTCGCTGACCACTTCCTTTTTTCCTCACTGGGACTGCATGCTTTGGCAGGGCTGATCTCCCTTAAGCAGACTTGAAATTAGGGTGCATGGGATGGGGTCCATCAGGCTCCAGTAAGTGCTCTGCTCTGCCGATTTGAACATGCCAATGGCAAAGTACAAACTTCCCCAAACCAAGGGAAGTGGGATAAATATGCAAATCCTAGAACGATGAAGAAACGACTCCTAGATGGGTGGCAAGTCTGGAGGTAGGGGTGGCTGAACTCCCTCTTCAGAGACAATACTAAAAGACAAAAACACACCCAAATATGCAGCAAAAGATTTGAAACACAGGAGAGACTCGACATTAGTACATCAAGATGATTTTATACATATTTTAAATGCAGTGACGTATTACACAAAAGCTTGGTCTATAATAAATACATTGTTGACATTACTCTACAACACTGTAACAACTACACTGGAACCACAGTTAATCAATTTTCTGTTTTCTCCTTTCTGCTCGGTGTGGCTCTACATTCATATCTACAACTTTATCTGAACCATTGCTATTCACGGAAATTATATGATATTGTTTTTTTTAAATACTGTAACAGTTGTATAAAACGACTTTATAGGTTTTGAAGAAGTTTGAGGACCAAGTAATGAAAGATAAGCATCAATATTAATACTATCATTACCTTCAAGTGGTGCAATTGATCTAGTTACAGTTCTGTGGGGAAGATTTTGAGAATGAGGACAGACATCAATTCGCGTATTTCTTGTTTTACTGCGGAATGCTTATCCATACACAACATCTAAGGAGATTTAAGGATAAATGCTGATTTATGAGTTTTCATTAGATGGTGTAATTACTCTGACAAGTCTGAGTAGGAAGAACTTTTTGGAAAGTCTAAATTTGCACATTAAATATATTAACATAGCTCACATGTAATACAGTTCTGGACCCAAGTAAGTACTATTTAACATGTGTATAGTTTCTACTATGATTACTGTCCAGCAACTGCTATGTACTCCCTGGCCTTCAAGCAAAAGTCCTAGTGATGTGATTTACACTTCATTCAAATTCCAACATAAATTAGCATCTGGCAAATTTCTTTAATTTTGTTCATACGCCTATCCATTTTTGCTCACTTCCACTACAATGGTAAAATGCATTTGGACAATATCATTATTCCAATTGTTCTTTGTCAAGAGTATGTACAATCATCATAAGGATCCTTGAGTAACATCGGTCACTCTCTATAAACTGCCTTTCCACTGAGTGTACTGTGAGAGATTTGCTACTATGAAGGGCAGAAGTAAGTTTATATCCATGTTGGAAATGTGAAGTGAACATGCTCAAAAACAGTGTGGGCGTTTGCAAAGGGGGCTACATCAGTTGGAGAGTCATTTCCCCATTAATAAAAAAAAAAGTTGGAAACTACACTTTTTCTCTAAGATTACTATTGTGAGTACTCCCGAATAGCACTCACTGCTCTGTCTTCCATGAGTTCTCATTAGAAATTTGAGAATTATGGATTTTTTGTGAATCTGCCCTACAGACAACTTTCTCTTTCATCGTGTAAATCATGTGTGGTGCTTGTGCTTATGAGTATGAGCAAGCACAAAAGATATTCATGGCTTGATGCCGGGCTCAGGCTTTGAGGAAATTGATACCAGATTGCTACCCAGTAATGGATCTTGAATTCTTATTTATACTGCATGAATTTGCAACTTTAAAATAGATATTACATTAAAACAGAAACATTTGTATCTTTAGTAAAATAACCTCCACTTGTGATTTTTTCAAGTAATTCTCTGATTTACCGTGAAGGAGAAACAAATATTAACAGCTTCCCCCTTTTCAAACATTTAACTTATGTGAGCACTCCTTGTGACCTGCCATATCCACCTGTCAGGAGGCCTTTGTCAATTATAAAAGACAGCAAAATAAAGGCAGAGGAAGGTCTGATATCGAGCATTCTAAGGATTTTCAAGAGGCTCCCGAAAGCATGGGAAGGGTGCCCTATCCTTCTCTCAAAGCTCAAGAATGCTAGTACTACAGCTGTGAAGTACAAGACCTCAACAGAGTGGGTAGCTGTACTGGTATGCCGATGTAAAATGTACCCTCCAACATTGCCACTCAATAAATGGGGTGGGACTACCATGAGTGGTGGGGCTTATGCTATGGTTCCATCCAGTTTCTGAATTAAGCCTTTAATGCTTGCCCTTACTCTCTCTCCCTGGAGCATGCCTGGCATAAAATTTCTGCCTCTTACTGTAAGATGCACCACTTTTATGGTTTGCACATACAAATATGATCAGCACACACTCTACCCACACTGTTAAAGCCACACTCTACCCACATTGTTTAAACCCTTTCAAAAGAAGCATGGCAATCCTATTCCCATTTTAGATTTCCCTTAACTTGGGTCTGTAGGATAGACATGGTTGAAAAGGAATTCTCCTTTAAAATGGAGTTCTACCTTAGAACTCTTTTCAAATGAATTGCTGCATCATCACTGTAAAGAAATGATAACTCAGGTGATACTGATAGGGCATCACCTTACTATTTTTATTAGAAATAAGGAAGGTCATATTTCAGCCAGCTTTTCACAGGTGACTGAGCAACTTATTACTGGACTGGGAGACTATTCCCTTTAGACACATAATCATTGTCCCCCAAACCATTCTAGAATGGTTTTGTAATCCGGATACAGGAATATGACAACCACGCCCCAAACAAATTTAATAAACATTCCATTTGATTATCTGCCTTAGTGCTAGGAAGTCCCTGAGATATACAATTCCAAAAACAAAGAAAATTAAGAATTAATTAATTTGTAATTCTTCATGTAGCAAATCATTTAAATTAGATCACATAGCTGGTGAAATTACCTGGATGAAGAAGCAGGCACCACTATCAAAAATGAAAGAGGGTCACACCAGCTACAGGCCTGTGCCAACCCAACCATAAAATACCAGTGATACCTCCACAATCCTTTGCGTTCTGAAAATTCCTCTTACGATGATTGCAAGTGAGCCACAAGACACTATATCACCACAGTACCTATTTACAGGAAAACCCAAACTAAAGGCCACATCATCATTAAAAAAAAATAGCACCACTGTACAGAATAGGCTTTCTTCAGTAAAATGATACTGGGAATATTCAAACTAATTTAAGGGAGTCACAGCTCTCATGTATGAACAATTTGGTTAGAGGCATTGCTTTGTTAAAAAGGGGTAGACTATCGGCCTCTGAATTTTACTGGTGAGCTCTATGGACGATGCTATTATAACCCCGTTGCAGGACTCTCCTATGGTGATGTATGTATTTAGTCCTGTAAAATATGTATAACTTGTACACTGAAAAAAGAAAGGGATGTTTTGCTATCTTTTTCCTTTCTAGCATACCTCAGTTAGTTGCACTTTGGAAAACAATCTGTGATTGCTGAAAGAGTTATTTCATATTCATTCTTGCATTAAAATATTGTATAATTTGATGTCTTCCACGTTTCAATGAGTTCTGTCTGATTTTGTTCCACTGAAGAAGCTTTACAACATTTCTACTGCTACTCTAGTGGTTTCAATGAATACGCAATTCTGTAATGCCAAGACGAATGCCATATTTTTTCCCTGGTGCATAGAATTATGGTCCTACCAAATAAAACCTTTCTAATTTTTTGTTACTTGAGCCTAGTTAATGCTACCATGTTTGGTTTTATTTTATGCATATATCTAATGGCATGTATCAGTCTTCTCCTTGAGTCAGGACAAGAGAGGATATTTTTCACTGATATCAGTAGAAGCCAACCAGTTAATCTGAACTTTCAATTTTCCACTTAATAGTTTTTTGTTTTCAGCTTCCATGGTCATCATGAGGCGTGGGCTTTTTTGAAGTGCCCTATAAGCTGTTTCTTCTCTCTGAAGCTGCTTTCACATTCAGTACAGTGATAAGGACGTTCTCCTGAATGTATTCTCTGATGTATAGTTAGACTTCCTTTTTGGGTAAAGCTTTTCTCACATTCATCACACTGGTACGGTTTTTCCCCAGTATGTTTTGTTTGATGCCTAATGAGATGGTATTTACAGCTGAAGCTTTTCCCACATACTGTACATTGGTAGGACCTGTGATGTGTTCTCTGGTGCTTAAGGTACTGGCTTTTCCCACTGAAACTTTTCATACATTCAGCACATTGATAAATAATGTGATCTGCAAGTGTTCTGTAATGTTCAGTAGACTGTCCTTCATAAAAGTAGCTCTGCTTACGCTCAAGATATGGTTGCCAGTTTTGATGAGACCTAGGTGGACATGCTGTAATGTTCCGATTAATCTCCCCCTTAGTAAATGTATCAGAAAGTTCAACTTCAAGTATTTCCTGATTTAATTTTGAATTTGATGATTTGCTGAAACCACTTTCATCTTCAGGGTTCATCTCTCCTTCAAATTCCTCTCTATTTGGTGGCCATTTGCGGATGTTTGCTCCTCTGATAGAATTCTGGAAAATCATCCCTTTTGCTTTTTCTGAAGCTTTTCGCGCTTTCATTTTTCCAGTAGTATTCATGAAATCCTCGTTGTTCAAGTTTCTGTGGGAAATTCGCTCACCTTGTGAACAAAAATTGGATGGTTGTTATTAGATCTTTATAGGTAGGAAAACAACTATTGATACAACATTGCAAACACTCGCACACTGACCACAAACAGAGATGGCTTTAAAACAAAATGTGAAAATTGATCTTTTACCTATTTATTTTATGAAATCTGGAAAGAAAAAAATTAGAAATAAACACATAGTACTGAATAGATACACTTATAAAATATACCTTAAAAGATATAAATAATATTTGACTTTAAACCTTATCATCATTTATGTCACAAAATGTAATTATGGAAAATATTAAACAGATAATTAAAAAAAGGAATACCAAAAGCTAGGGAGGTGGGTGATATTTTGCCTTGATAGAGGAATTCAGTTTTTCTGCATCCAAAGCAGACTTCCGCACACCGGAAGAGGTCTGGTGGATTACACCAATCTGGCCATTTGCTTTTTCTTTTATCAGTTTTTCCATCCCGTAGGCACAGCCTGGGCCTCAGTCAATAAAAACTTTCTTTGCTTTTGATTTCTTTATATTTAATGAGTGCAATGGAAAATATTTATACATACCACATAATGCAGTAAAATCATGAGCTGCTTCATTCAATAGGAGGGAATGAGTTAGCAGTTTTCAACTCTATATCTCACAAGTCAGTTCATACTACCAAACCAATAGTATTCCAGCATCAGTCAAACATTCTTAGAAAAAAAACCTTCTGTAGCAGTGTGCAGCAGGGTTTGGCTGCTTTCCCTGCACTCAAGATTCCACATCACAAACCAAACAGACTTTGACACTGCACAACTAGGGTTTCCACATGGCCCGTTCTGTGTACAAACGCTTTGAGTCAGGCACTGTGTCTCTGAGCCCGTACACTCACCCCAGCAGATAATCCGTGGTCTTAAAAGACCTCCCTTAAAAGACCCACCCAGAGTCCACAGCCTTTAGGCACACCCACAAGGCTCATGGACAGCAGAGTTGATGTTCTCCACAGCAGATCTGTTGTTTAATTTTATTTAGGATCAGGTAGAATCCCTTTGTGCATTACATAACAGCAGCTGCAACAAATAATGCACCCGTCAGATTGTACAGGACCGGATACCTCATTTGCGCTTCTCACTCCAATTTACATGGGTTGCTGGAAGTAACTATGGCTATTCCTAAACCAACCCTGCTGAATCTACCTGTGTGCTTTGAGATAGCTCCTGATATTGGAACACACCTCACAATGAATAGATAAGTAAAAGAGACTATGGATGGATTGGGCATTCAAAGTGCACTAGATTAAAAACACCACCAAAGAAAGCTGGATGGAATCTTGGAATTAACTTTAGCCACATATAATTACTCTGGCCTAAGTTACAGTTCATTGTTTTTTTTCTTTTTTGCTAATCCTGCCTCTAAAGACAGAGGCCAACCCTAAGTAAATATATATTGGCCTGTGTGTGCGCACTGTATTGCCACTTACAGATGACACTTTTAAACAGGGTTAGGACTGGACAGGTAGGAGGACTGATAACTGAGCAGAAGTGATTTGTTCAAGGACAAGCAACTACTTACGCCACCTAAAATTGGGTTTCCTTAGAAGAGAGGCTAAATGGTACACTGACGTAATCTGAATCAACCCAGCAGTTAGTAAGCATTCATTTGTTTCATGCATATGCCTGTCTTATTTGTCTATGTGTTCCTGCCTAGGTGATGCCTAACTTTACATCTGTTATGGGGGACTACACGTTTTTTGTGTGTTGGTCTGTGTACATTCATACCTCTTTGTCTGGTGGTGTATGAGTATGGGTGCAAGTAAGTGTGATGGTATCATGCACTGGAGCCTTTCTATGTGCATGGTTTCTTGTTATGTCTGTTATATTTTGTGCCTGGGTAGTTGCATCTCTGGTGAACATCACAAATTAACTTTTGAGCCATGGCTGTGGTTAAAGTCCTTAATATTTACAAGGGTTTATATAACTCAAATAGTTGCCATTTTATGGCTATTTTAAAATGCTTCTCTCAGTAGGTGACAAATATTGGTATTCAACAGATTAATAATGGAGACCCTTCATCGTAGGATTCATTTTAATGTGGACTTCGTGGCATCTATCTTTACACAGCGCCTATAACTTAACAGAATTGAAGCCTGATTCTTCAATAGGCAATACTACATTCCGTTTTAGATTGAAGGTACTCTAATATTGGACTCTTGAAATAAGAAGATTAGTGTAGTGCAATGCATGTGACTGAACAAGGTGTTTTTCAGATCTTATCTGAATGGATAGGAAATAATATCTGCTCTCAAGGATAGATGCACATTCTTCCCGAACGTATTCAATTTCTGGCTGCCTTTTCGAAATTATCACATGTTGGATGTTGCACTGGTGTGGTGTTGAGGAGATAAAACATTTTATGTTCCCCACAGTCGGGTGGTTAATGTATGAGATATATCCTTCCCTAGCACTGGGTAGGCAATTCACTCTGTAATTGCAGTTTAAGCCTGTAGAACAAATTATAGCTCCGAATTGTGTGCTCAGGTTCCTATCTTATTCCATCGCTCAATGCCCAAGGCGAGATCAAGCAAAGCGTTGAGTTAGTACCAGCCATCGCAAGGGCTTTAATCTATGCAGTGTGGCAGCACTGAAATATTACCTTCATCATGGAGTGTTTGTGCTTCCATAATAATGAGATTCTGTCTGGAGTCCCAGATCCGTTTTCTAGTGAGAGGTGAATATAGAGGTTGTCTTTACAGATTTGGACTGCAAGTGGTGGCACTTTATTACTTGTGCTTCTTCGTGCATGCATATACATAATTTATCAAATGGAAGGACACGTGAAGCTCTTCAAGTTACTCATACTGTGCATAATTCAGTGACAGCTACTTGAACATATTGGTTGCAGCATGATTAAATCTAATACATTGTAACACCTGCCTCACCTTTGCAACCACATTGGCATTCTTAGTAGTGTCAAGTGGTCCATTCTATTATATCAAGAAAGAGAATGCCAAGTAGTTGATCCTCATGAACGTCAGATAAAGGGTCATTGGCAACCTCAAGCTTAACTCATCAGCTTGGCCTCCAACCACTATCCTCAAATAGCACCATCCTATCTTTATAGCTAAATCATATATTTACTAACAATGTGCAAATTTAGTCAGTGAACAACATATTAATGTAAATAACACAAGAAAACGGACAAAGGCGATGTTCATTTTGAGATTCAATACTTAACTGTATTACAGGAGATGGTAATCTCCCTGGTGTTAGGCTCAGAAAAAGTGGACTCCTGCATGGTTACTTATCTGTGCTAAACTCAGGTACTCCTTGAGAAGTTTCCAACTTCCAGTATGGCACTCCCTTTTCTATGCTCTACATCCCATTTTAACAAACCCTTATATTACACATGGTAAAATAGTGAGTGGACTCCATGCGAGCTGCAGGGTTGAAAGCCCCAAGGTGCAGGGTCCATGTGGCAATCTGCTACTGAGTATTCGTTTCTAACAAACCTGGTATGTTTTCTGGTGCAAGACACGTGTCATGAGAACTCTGGTGTGCTTATCACCACAGAGAAAGCTAATCTCTTTCGGGATATTGGGGACTTCTTTGAACATGGGTGACTAACATCCTCATGTCCAAGCCATGACACTAGTAGAGGTTGTAGCTAATTCTAGTAGTAAGATTCAACTCAAGTAGCAAGAGTCCCCTAATGTCTCTGCCTCGTCAAATCCATGTAGTACCTTATAAATGCCCCCTCAGGTCCCCTGATTGCATATGAAGTATACTTACACGCACCTGTGATATATGCTACCCATGTTGGAGTCCAACTGTGCAAGCACGAAGCTCCTTAAACTGTAGGATGCTAGAGAGGGTAAGTGATAAATAGTTAGCTGACTTTCCTCTCCCTGTATATCTCTTGAGCTGCTCCTTACATTACCTTCCACTTTTCGCACCCTGCATATCAGCTCATATTACCTCATACCCATGGAATTTTTTTATAAAGCCAAGTGGCTTTGAATCATCATCCAGAAAAAGGACCTTTTGTTGCAAGTGAATGATAATGAACAGGTTTCAGCAGGTCAAGGTGTGATCTGGCCAGAGGAAAACACCTGAGAACAGAGACTTACAAACATAAGTGTCCTAGTGTGGCCCAGAATGTGGCTGTCATCATGCTACCAAACGTGCAAGGAGCTGTTAGACCACTAACCGAGACATGGTTCCCCATGTGCAGCCCCTCTCACATTATGTAAAACTGCAGTAAGATATCAAACTGCGATCAAATCTTTTACACTTTCAAACCTACACTGTGCTCGGCTGTCCATTGAGAATCATCCCCATGTATGCAAACCATGTCACATGCCCAAGTCGAGAGTACAGTGCAGTTATTGATTAAATTAAAAGCTGCAATCAGAAAATATTGCTGAAGCCATAAAATGTATTAACGTTACTAGACATATTTGCTTACTTATAATAAATGTCACATCTTTTTCTAAAAGAAGACCACTGCTTGGACAATTTCTTGTGTGGTACATGTATCTGCAGCCTGACCTAGATTATGCAACCCCTCGCCAACCTCCAAGAGGTAGCCAACAGCTTTTGACCCCGCCCCTGCTGAAAGTAAAGTCCAAAACAGTGGGAGTATTCGGATGATGTCTATGTATCAACTGATAGTGGCAATACTTTTTAAAAGGGATTGCCTACACACCTCCGAGTTACACAGGCCTTGGAAAAGTGAGCTAACACCTATCATGAGTTCCATCTGCATCCTGCACAAAAGAAAGGTCAAAACAAGTCAATCATACTTCCCTTTCCACTAAATTCAGTTACAATGTAGCCAATCCTTTATCGGCTGGGGAGATCAAGAATGAAAACAAATAAAGATTACATCATCAAATAAACGTTGGACATTACTGTACCTTCTCTCCCGATTATTTGAGGAGTACTGGCTAAAACTAAAAAAAAATCTTGACATACTGTTTTATATATATATTGGTATTTTGTCTTTATGTTTTACAGCTGAACTATAGTTATTACTCACCTGCGGATTTTACTTCAAGGTCTTGTTCCTCCTGGAAATGTATTTCATCTTCTGGTTTATTTCTTATTGTAAACACAGGATCACCTGCTATAAAAGGAAAATAGTAGTAACCGCCAAGTGAAATAATGGAAAATTGGTTTAAAATAAAAATAGTCTATTAATCAATACCAGTAAACAAACAAAACAATCTTGCTGTTATGTGAAATTTTCTAATATAATAGGTGATCCTTTGTTTATATTATCAATGTCCTTGTAGGATGTCAGACAATATACATTTACAGGCAGACACAAATTATGACATAACTAAAATTCAAATAGTGGTGAACCACTCACCCCTCCCTGAAGAGTAGCATAACTGCCATCAAACATAACTTTCAAAAAAGCTTTTTTTCACTGTATTTGCTGCATTACTGACTGCATATCTGCTACAGAAGAGTTACGAAGGGTAACATTTGTCAATTAGTGACCTCTGACACGTTTATTTCAATATCCCTGATGTTCCATTGAAGATAAGACTATTCCAATGTCACTGTGATCTAGTAAATTGTTGTAGCGCTCAAAGGGGACATTAAGGTATAACCTCTAGATAATAGGTCACAGCTGACTTTTTGGCTTTTCCAAATACTAAGACACTGCTTCCATAAGGAGTTCTGCTCCCATACTTCAGTTGTCTTTCGCCTTTACAACCCCACCACTCCACCCAAAATGTCCACTCCTCTGTCTCTCTCAAGTGCCAGTCAGCAAATAATGTCCACTCCTCCAAGCTGCTGAAACCCTTTGCTGACCAGCACCAGTGTGCTAAATTCTAGTTACTCTGGCACACACTGCGACTGGTGCCGCAGCCGCTTTGGTCTTGGCACCATAACACCCCCACCTTGCAACAAAGTCCTCCAGTGGATTCCTCAAAATAATGAATACTTCAAATTTTGCAGCTATGTGTTTCATGAGGTTCTCCACAGGGAGTCCGCTACATACCACTGCAGCCCTTAGTCATTCATAATCCCTTCACCTCCTATGCACGCTATTCCAAGGATGACTTATGCACTCCATCTAACTACTGGTAATTAATATTCCTTCACCTGTACTCCATATCAGCTCTGAGCCTCGTCCCTATTGACTGTCATGAGCCATGGTCCTCCAACAGAGATGTTCTGACTTCAGGGCACATCTATTTCTCCTTGCATATGTGAAACGTCTTTTATAGATAATGTCTTCATTTCGTGTATGTTATTTATTTTGACCCCAAAAGCAGGATTTCCTCTTATGTCCCACCTGCACAAACACAACACATGCAGTCCTAATGCCCCCACACCTCTGCATCTCAACTTCTCACAACTTTCAACATACAATAGTTGTGGCTTAACTGTTTGAATTTTACTTCAGCTCAGTTGAGAATCCGGAGGTAGAGGGGGGCAGTTTTCACCTCAACAATGCTAATCTTATGAGTGTTGCCTTTAAGCAAAAAATATAATGGTGATCTCCATCACCTGCAGAGTCCTTTTGATGGATCTTTAGGTGTGTATGCTCCTTCTCTCTGGCTTCCAGATCATACCCTAAGCAGCAGGAGAGCAGAACATGGAGCGTGACATGTCGACTGCATGGAAAGACTCCAAGTCTAGTGTTTTGTTGGTTGCACTCTGGACTGTGCAATGTGCAGCAGCTTTTTCTCCTTTTCCTGTCCTAATAAACTGCACTTTTGACAAGTGGATGATTATTTTTTGTGAAGCTCCTATTCAACCATTTGCAGACGTTAACAAAAAGCAGCTATATTACTTTCCAACTCAGTATTGTGAAGGATTATCTATCATATGAGGTCTAGATTTGAAGCAATAACGTGGATTGCTGCGCTTCACATTCATAAACAGATTAAAATAAGGATACGTTTCCTGGGCAACTGTTATGGACAGAAATGTCTCCTAAAATAAAACATACAATGATCCATCTTTGCACCTTTAATCCTGATATTGCTGATGTAATCATAAAAATAATAAATTCCATTCTTATATTAACCTCTTAGCAAGGAGTAGTTATACCATATCCCAAATTGACTTTTCTCCTGCACCATGCTCCATTTGGAAACCAAGGGCCTTAACAGTAAAACGATTATACTCATGAGTGTATTAGTTTAGCATCAATTGTTTGAATTTTAGACAATTGTTTTAGAGTAAAGGAAAAATAGTTGGTGAATTTAAAGAATTTAGTTTTGAACATGGCAAAAAACACACATTTACGAGAGTATGTGCTCCATGCAAGGTTGTCAGAGAATGCATATATCACATGTAAATTAGGGCACCTGCACCAATTCAAGATACAGTTCATTTTTAATACGTAATTTAAAGGTTGATTGCATTCCCTTCTAATTCATGTTTTTTTGTTTTATTTCTTTCCCATCTTAATTTATGGGGTGAAAATCTAGATGACTGTAAACAAGAATGAATCTAGAAATGGTGGAAGGGATGTGTACCCAGTCAAATGAATAGATTTATCTGCAGCATTGCTGGCAGCCACTTCAAGAGACTTTCAATACAAATAGAAGGATGTTATTTATTCTATTTATTCGGATCAAATCCTATAATCTTAATTGGCTGGCTCAACACAAGACCAGTTAAGATGATGTAAGAAATAATTTTTTGAATATAATCCAATACATCTTATATTTGGGAAATTCAACAATAATATGCCAAAAGAACTTGGTCTCTACGCTCTGCCCCTACCACAACCTGCACTTTTATCTTTTCTGACTTTGGGAAATTTGCCTGTGGTGTGTTGCAAATGGTATTAGTGAAAAAATGAATTCACTTACAGTGGATGCTCTTATTACTTTATGGATTTGACAATAGGTGTGACCCAATCTTCCAGATGTTTTTCCATCCTTAAGTAAGTTTGCCATTTTCTCCAAGTTGGTTTGTTGTTAGGTTGCTTTACCATGAAAAGCACTTATTAGAACTATGTTAACTGCTTAGACTTTTTACAGATTCACAAATCTGTCACATGCGGACGTTTCAATCAATTTGTGCATCTCCACTATGCAATTTAAAATCAGCAATGCAAAAGTAAAATTTTATTCTAATTTAAATTGACTAAAGTAGTGAACTTGTGCTTGAAGTGCTTTGTTCCAATATCCATTATGCATAGCATAACTGTAGTCATTGTCACAACCAGTATGATACAAAATTAAAGCTGTCAGTTTTTAATGAATGCTACAGTTAGCTGATTATGTTACACTGCGACCTATTTCCTTGCTACCGACATTGCCTAAGATATTTGAAAAACACATTAATTATGAACTATCCATGTTTCTTAACCAGGCTGGAGGCTTTGATCAGTCACAACATGGGTTTAGAAGGGTTCATAGCACGGAATCAGCGATACTAACGACTACTGGATGAGGGGCAAGGCGCTGTTCTTGTACTATTAGATCTTTCTGCGGCATTTGATACCATTTCGCCTGCGATCTTGGTCTCTCGCCTCCATCATGCTGGAATAAGACATTCAGCTCTTAAAATCCTGGAGTCTTTCTTAAGTGATAGATCTAATATTGTAAGCTGGGAGGGCTTTAAAGCACCGGCTTTTCATCTGCCATGTGGTGTACCTCAGGGCTCGGCGTTGAGTCCAACGCTTTTTAATGTCTATGTGGCCCCCTTGGCAAGACTTATCCGATCATAGGGTTTTATCCCATCCTCTTATGCTGTTGACACACAACTTTTCATTCAGGCGTCTAGAAGCAACTGGGAGGAAGTGGCGGATCGGTTTAATAGTTGTATGCAGGAAATTAATCAGTGGATGAGACAGAATTGGCTTAAGCTTAATACAAACAAGACGGAGATTGTCTTGTATGCCTGCAGTAAGGAACTGTGGAGTCCGCGATGGTGGCCGGATGAATGTGGGCAATTACCGGTCCCATGCAGGGCTACTAGAAATTTAGGAGTGATCTTTGATGACTCATTAAGTTTTAAACCTCAGGTTAGTGCTATAGTCAAATCTAGCTATTGGACCCTGAAAATCCTGAGAAAAATCTTACTGTTTCTGAAGCAGGAGGAAAGAGTTACGGTTATGTTAGCATTGATCATGTCCAGATTGGATTACTGCAACTCTCTGTTGTTGGATATTGATGAGAGATCTTTGAGGAAATTGCAACTAATTCAGAATAATGCAGCCCGTATGATTTTGGCACTTCCACGCTTAGCGTCGGCTTCCCATAGCCTAAAGTGTCTTCACTGGCTTCCGGTTGGCAAGAGGATTATTTTTAAAGCCCTCTGCCTTACCTTTAAGGCAATATATGGGGACGGTGCTGAACACCTGGCTGATAGACTCAGGTGGTATCATCCTGGACAAGTCCTAAGATCAGACAAGTCCTACCTGATTCAGGTCTGTCGAACGCGTAGAGTCAGGTGGGGAGATAAGGCGTTCACAGTGGCGGCTGCCAGATATTGGAATGCTCTACCGCTATAGATCAGGAAAGAACACAATTTCACCATATTTAGGAAGCGGGTGAAAACTAGGCTGTTTCCACAGTAGGCTTACTGGCTTTCGGTCGTCCTCTCGTTATTTATGTCCTCAAGCGATTCGATGCTAAGGCCGGAACGCGCTATACAAATGTTCATATACATACAGACATACATACATACAGTGTGAAAGTGACTTGTTTCTCAAATGCTAGTTTACTGAATGACTACTCTTACCTCTTTTAAATATTGAACTTTTGGAAGTAAAATTAAAAGTCTGATGAAGATAAAAAGTATGTTGTGAATTTCCTATTGCTATGAAGTCCATATTATTGAAAGACCTTAACAATAACACCTCTTCAACAAGGTTGTTTTCCAAAGAATTTCTGTTACTTGTTTCCATTATTGTGGTTAGCATTTGCTGTAAGTACCAAAATTCCTCTAGAACAAGGTATTGTCAAAATATGTTTGGGCTTTGTAAAAACAGATACGTTGTTCAGATTATGCGCTAAGGGAACAGAAGCACAGTGAAGACTTAAGCCGTACCTGTATCCAGCATCCATGCATGCAGGATCAGCACTGTGCTGAACACTTTCCGTGGGTACAGAAGTCAGTGGTGAAGTCATGGATCTGGGTCACAGACATATCAAGTATGCAGTACTTACACGTACCTGGTATGTTATGCAGGACTAGGGGTATAAGATAATACTATTTCACTCTAGCTATGTCAGGAAATAAATAACATGTACAATTTATGGAACCTGTGACCAATGTAGGCATTATTCTATTATCAACGATATTGCCATCCCTTTGGGAATCACACCAGCATTCCCAGTGGATTGTGTGTGCCAAGCCTGCCTCCCACCTCTCACCCACATCAACAACACAAAGCTTTTGAAACCTGGGTCCTGATGTCTGCCAGAGCAAAAGATCCCCAGCTCCTGTTCTGTACTCAAACTGTTAACTCAGATTCAAATTTCCACCTGGAAAGTACATGCAGATGTGAAAAAATGTTAATATTTTCTTTATGGATATTTTTAAAAATCATTACACCTGAAAGCATCTGCAGATGTCAAAAAACGTCATGATTTCTTTATGGATATATGTTCAAAAATCACCAGCCAGCTTTTCACCACAAAAATGGGTAATCGAAGCTGCTAACTATGATCTAATTCAAATTTGGTGTCAAATTATTCAGTGTTTTTGCCATTTTACTTCACAAAATGTCCTAATGAAAAATGCAACCTTTGGAAAGTCCTTTACAATGCCTCTCTCACCAGTACAGGTTAGCATTTCCAGGCGCATCCACAGCTATTTTTATTAGGGGGATGGGAGGAGGATTTTCATCTAGATTAGCAAAACTCGGAATTGGTGAATATGTTGTGAGAAGTAGCTGAGGAGATACCTCCCAGTGACTTGACTTAACATCTAATAAAGTGAAACAGATACATCAGTAAAGGCAGTGCAGTGAAAATAGACTACAGGGGGTTCCCAACTTTTTGACTTCTGTGGACCCCCATGTTATCATTACTGGATCCCGGGGACCCCCACTGAATCATTATTGGAATTCGGGGACCCCCACTGAGTCAGTACTGAAATCTGGGGACCTTATCCGTTAATCTTATTTAATTTTCTAGGAAGTCGTGGACCCCCGGAGGAGGTTTCGCGGACGCCCAGGGGTCCCCAGACCACAGGTTGGGAACCACTGGTCTAGCAGAATCACACATTTTTTGTAAATCCCTAGATGACGAAGAATTGTTGCAGTATGAGGAGTATCAAAGGAAGGGTATGGAGCCAAAGTAAGGGGCATTTTTGGAAGTTAATGTGGTTGCATAACATTGTCAGAGACTGTTAACAGTTTCCTGGAATATTGGACAGCAAAACAGAATTGTCCAGTTGTGTATGTAGTGCAATTTACAAACTAAACTAAACCTTGTCGAGCCTGTAATTAGAAGCAGGTAAGAATAATTTACTCACCTGAAGAGATATTAATAACTTCTCTATTTTCAACATTTCGATTGGCTAAGGAATATGCCTGTTGCTCATCTTTTATGATGAAGGAAATTACCTCATTTCCTGTCAATAAAGGATAATGTCAATTTAGTTATAATTACACAAAAAACATAGAAGCTTGTTTCTAGAAACTGCAGATTCTGCATAGAGTGGAATTGTGTACCCTTATTTAGATTGTGTACACTTTCTCATCATTTCACACGAGAACATGTTTTATAATCATATAAATGATTCTTGATATGCAATTAAATACTGGTGCAGGAAAAATAAATGAACAAATAAAAACAAAATAGCTTAATATACCTATGTATAGTTCCATTATCTCCCAACGGCATGGTTTATGGGGTATACTGACAGCTATAAAGTTGCAAAAAGGACAATCAGACATCTGTAATAGGGCATTCAAACATTGATTAATCTTTCGGACATAGGGAGAAAAGGCAGATAAAGATAGGCCTTTGTTCAATAAAGTAAACAAGTTAACTGGTATGCCGCAAGAAATGTGGTGGAGTTGTGGCTCCAGCCCAGTTTATAAACAAATTCTGTGTTTTCATACACATGGACTAAGCGCTCAACTGTGCCCATATGGGTTGATGCAGAATGGAAAAAAGTTACTTACCCAGTAAGCACCTGTTTGTTGCATGCAGTGCTGTAGATTCACATGCTTAGCATAATCCTGCAATCTAGTGTTGGGCTTGGAAGTGTGCAGGTTTTTCTTCAAAGAAAGCATTTTGAGTCATCCAATAGAGTGACTTCTTCCCTTGCTGGTACTGCGTATGGTCACTGCCTCGATTATTAGACTGTTTTCCCACAAGGCGGGTGAGGATAGAATTTGAAGCAGAACTTAGTATAGTGAGATATCCATGCTAATAAAGTTTGGGATAACACATAAAAATAACTGTAACAAACACAGGTGTCCAGGGAGGAGGGTGGGTGCATGTGAATCTACAGCACTACATGCCACAAACGGGTCCTTACTGGGTAACATTTTCCGTTCCGTATGGCTGTAGATACACATGCTTAGCATATACTGTAAAGCATATACTGTAAAGCAGCCCTCCTCCATAAGCGGTAGCTAACCTGTGGGCGTTACAGTTGTTTGAAATAGTGTACGTAGAACTGTTTGGCCCACAATGGCTTGTTGAGGGGCCAGGATGGTTGAGAAACCTGGGGTCTGGGTGTCCAATTTCTCCATGGCTCTGCACAAGAATGTCCTGCCTGTTAGACAGTACCTTGTGGGGAACTACTGACAGTTCTAGAAGCATGGTGAACCACAGTGTAGAAAGATGGCTTCTTATGTAGTGGGCCAATGTAAAGGCACACCATGCAAAAAGTCCAGATGACCCTTATTTGGTTTCAAGGGCATACTTTAATAATCCTAAGTGCTTCATTAGTGGTAGTGTGGCTGAGCACCTTAGGCTTATCAGAGGGGAGAGTTAAGTATTTGTTGTACACACAGAGTCAATAAATGATACAAACTCTCAAAGAGAAATCCAAGACCAATTTATAAAAGTAAGACAGATTTTTGTATATTTTGTGACACCAAGCTAATCAACAAATTTGAGGTGGTTGCCTCGAATGCAAAAATGTTATCCTATGGAAGGAAAGACATGCTGCAAAAAGGGTACTTGTAGTTGGAGTTCGAGTGTGCCCTTTGGAACTAAAGGTGCTAGGGGGGCAATGTCCAAGGAACCACCAGAAGTTTCAGTTTACCTACCCTGGCATGTCTGGATACAGATGTGCTAGACGGGTTGCTAGACTCTAACAATATGCCTGTAGGAAGCAATGGGCACCTGTGAACAAAGGCGGCAGGGGGTTGGGCTTAGGGACAAGTCGGGCAGAACCCATAGGCGAGTTCGAGTCATGAGGGTCTTTGGAACAAGGGGGCACAGTCAGTTGTCATGAACCCAGGCTGGGGGGCTCAGGTGCAGAGGTGTTTAGCAGGTTGGTCCCTTGTGTTGTGTCTCACAGTTCTTTTATTGACCTACAGACGGAAAGAGAACACAACAGCGGGGCAACTCTCAGTGTGGCCTTGTCAGTCTTGATGTTCCTCGTCCACAGGCAGGGTTTCAAGGTGCTGATGTCCAGGCTGGACAACGAACAAGCCTTGGTTGATGCAAATGCTCCAGTACTCAGGATATTGGTGCAGAGAGGCTCTGGAAGGGTCTAGAGTCTCAAAACTCAGTAGAGAGTCGGGTCTGGCCTCCTACAGCCACAAAAAACCTCCTCCTGCAGTGATGCTCCCTTGGTGGGCTCGATGGGTAGCAAAACATTGTACTAGACGGAAGCCTGCAGGGGATGGATACTCCGCCCCATGGAGGATGCTAGATGGTTGGCGAAGTGCTGGACAGTTCTCCAAGTGCTTGGGAGGATGCACAGCTTTTGGATGAGCCGGGTCGGTACAATTGTCGAGGTACCAGCAGCAGGTCAAGGTGCGGTGCCAAGTCTGTTGTAAGTCTTCAGTTCATACAGTGACTGCTAATCTTTGTCCTTCTTCTGTTTCCAGGTAGTCGACTATCAATCTGATGTTGAGGCAGTGCCCTAAATTCTCATTTTAGGGGTATTGAGGGGAGTGTAGGGTAGTAACCAATCAGCCACTTGCCCCTGGGGTGTCTACGCCCCCTATATGACTTCTTCATGTGATGAGTGGGCATAACACTGACC
The DNA here is from genome assembly GCF_031143425.1 of Pleurodeles waltl. Classification (NCBI taxonomy): domain Eukaryota; kingdom Metazoa; phylum Chordata; class Amphibia; order Caudata; family Salamandridae; genus Pleurodeles; species Pleurodeles waltl. The sequence goes on from NC_090437.1 coordinate 170,021,706, forward strand.
CAGAATTCTTAGTTTCCACAAAACCAAGATGGTGAATCCTTCTTTGATTGTCCACTTCAGGGGTGTGCCCAGACTGTAAGTGTGACACACCTTCTGAATATCTAATTTTATGCCTACTCTGTTGCCAAATGGTCCTCAGGGAAGGTGGTGGCGTTCCCCAGTCTGGGAGGACGCCAGGGTGGCATATCAATGGTGGCAGAGGCTTTGAAGCCTCTAGCCTTGGTGTGCTAAATACACTAGCCATCCTGCTGGAGGAGGTGTGATCCCTTTCCGCTGGGCATATACTGTTTCTGGCCCCTGACAGCGTGGCTCTCATTTGCAGGGGGTCAGAAACTCATCTGTGGTGGCAGACTGGACTGTACTAGTCAGGGACTAGTATGGATACAGGGGGTACCTCTAAGGTGCCCTCTAGGTGCATGTCTTTGTAAATCTGATGCTGGCATCAGTATGGATTTATTAAAACAAAGGCCCTCATTATGACATTGGCGGTAATTCTCACTTACCGCCATGCTGACTGCCGCCAACATACCGCCGCGGAGGCCGATATCCTCCAACCATATTATGACACACACATACATATCTGTCACTATACAGCCACACACACAAGTCCGCTAGCCCAAAGGTCAGTGATGAACTGGCGGTATCCAAACCCACACTGTTACGCCAACAGAACTACGCCCACAACATTATGACCCATGAATCACTGCGGCAGACATTCAATGGCGGTAAACCATTGGCGGTACATATCGCCGCGTTCCAAATACACACATATATACAAAACAACACCACAATGGTCAATTAAAATAACACACACCTGACACCTATACACACACCACACCCACACCACTATAAAACACACACCCACATTACCCACAACAAACCATTGCCAACTGAGAGAGAGACAGCAGGAGCACCCGCACAACCAGAGCAACATACCACCATCACCTATACAACACCCACGCACCTCACAACACACACCCCAACACATCACCCTACACATCCTCACCCACACCACTCACACCACACTCATGGCACCACACCGACACCCCATATTCTCTGAGGAGGTGCTAAGGGTCATGGTGGAGGAAATCATCTGGGTAGAGCCACAGCTATTTGGATCACAGGTACAGCAGATATCCAATACCAGGAAGATGAAGCTATGGCGGAGGATCGTGGACAGGGTCAACGCCGGGGGCAGCACCCCAGAACAAGGGATGACATCAGGAAGAGGTGGAACGACCTACAGGGGAAGGTATGTTCCATAGCAGCAAGACACCAACTCGCTATCCAGAGGACTGGCGGTGGACCCCCACCTCCTCCCTCACAACTAACAACATGGGAGGAGCAAGTCTTGGCAATCATGCATCCTGAGGTCTTGGCAGGAGTAGCAGGAGGACTGGACTCTGGTAAGTCAATTCCCTTTTACTATCACCCCCTACCTGCATGCCATCACATACCCCACCCTCACCCTCACTCCCATCACTCCACCACCTCCCACACACCCCGCCATCACAACCCACTCATCCCAATGTCAAGCTCTGCATGCAACACCAATGCATGGACAGCCCTCACAGACCTGCATGGACACCTGTCACCACAGCATGCACACTAAAGAGAAGAACCTATCCACAAAATAACAACTCACACTAGGAAAAGCTGCCAAATCTAAACAAAGAGGGCAACACACCCATGCACAATATGTCACACACAGAAAAATAACACTGCATTTACATCCCCACAGGTAACCCAGCCAATGTCACCGGCGAAGAGGTGCCAGCAACATCAAGTCCACCCACAGAAGAGGCCCACAGTGATGACAGCAGCTCTGGTCACCTGGATCTGGATGACCAACCTGGCCCATCTGGGACCTCCGGACAGTCGGTTACCCAGGCACACTCTCACACCACCACACAGCCCCCCCCCCCCCTTTCAGGAAACACCAGCACAGCACCCACCCAGCAGGCCCACACCTCTGTCCCAAGGACATGTCAATCAGCAGTGGTGTGTCCACCACTACAGGGACCCCAGGCCACCCCACAAACACAGGACAATCAGGGACCTGGGTTCAGTGGCAGTGGGCACACGGTTCATGGGACAGAGGCACAGGACAACAGGGAAGCTGGGAGGACTGCAGTGTGACAGGGGGAGGACAGGCCCAGGGAACCGACCCTCGAGGAGGCACTCACCGCGATCCTGGGAGCATACCAACATTCCCAGGATATGCTGGGCCAGATTCTGGACAAGTTGCAGGAGAACATGCAGCTGCAGGAGGGACAGTACCTGTGGATAGGGGAGGACTTGAAGGCGATCAACACCACCCTGGTCTCCATTGCAGGGGTGCTGGCAGACATGGACAACAGTATGAGGGAGGCAGTGGCACACCACCGGGCCCCTGACACTAGCCAAACCACTGAACAGCCCTTCACCTCCGCTGATGCTAGGAGGCCCCGCCCCAGGTCCAACAGGCCACCAGCACCCCCTCCCCCTGCAGAAGGAGAACCACCCTGCAAATGTTCCCTGCGATCCAGGCAAAAGCCAGAGACTATTGCCAAGACCCCCGCCAGGAAATTAGACTCTCCTGATTGTCACCCTTATGTCCCACTCTGTCACCCTGTCCACCTTGAACTGCCTTTGCTCCCCTTCCTATGCCCCCTTGGACAATGCACCTGTGAGACAAATAGACTCAACTCTAACCTGGCCTTTCTTCCATCATCACCCCAGCCCATTCCACTACTTCCTCTTCTTCAGAGCACTGCAATAAACATAATTTGATAAAATACAATTATGGTGAATGTCAAATGTTTTCAAAATGAATTCTTTTAACCAGGTTCAAACATTGCAATTCAACTGTACAGTAATGGTTACATTGGAAAGACCTGTAGTTGGCTACACAGAACACACCAGGAGCAATAGTGGGGCACCAACATCTGCAAAAAGAAATGCCAAAGGGTACGGTGAGCCAGTGACAATGTCACATATCAAACTGTCAATTATATGTGTATTAACATTGTCTTACCTGTGTATCATTGGAAGTATTGACAAATAATTGCACTTCTGTTGTCCTCATCCTCATCCTCTGCCTCATCTTCACTGTCCACAGGATCCACTGCTGCCACGCCATCGCCAGCCTCCTCCTCCTGCAGAAAAGGCACATGGCGACGCAAGGCAAGGTTGTGCAACATACAGCATGCCACGATGATCTGGCAGACCTTCTTGGGTGAGGGCACAGGGATCCACCTGTTAGATGGAGGCAACGAAACCTGGCCTTCAGGAGGCTGAAGGTCCTCTCAATAATCCTTCTTTTTAGCCCATGTGTCTCATTGTAGCCTTCCTCTGCCCTTGTCCTGGCATTCCTCACAGGGGTCAGTAGCCATGAGAGGTTGGGTTAACCAGATTCACCTGCAAATATTGAGGGACAACTGTTAGCCACACACTCACCTCTAGGGCCCGCACCATACCCATACACCAACATCCACTGGGTGGGAACCAGGGCTCACCTATTAGCCACATCCTGTGCCTCTGGAGTTGGGCCATCACATTTGAGATGCTGCTATTCCTCAGGATAAAGGCATCATGCACAGATCCACGATACTTTGCATTGACGTGGGTGATGTACTGGTCCGCCAGGCACACCTTCTGGACATTCATGGAGTGCAAACTCTTTTGATTTCGGAACACCTGTTCATTTCACTGGGGGGTGGGAGGGAACAAATGCAATATGTGTTCCATCTGTTTCCCCAATGATGTTGGAGATATCTACCATTGCATAGAAGTCAGCTTTCACTGTGGCCAAATCCTCCACCTGGGGGAAAACGATGTAGCTGCACATGTTTTTAATCAGGGCAGACAACACTCTGGTCAGCACTAATGAGAACATTGGCTGCGACATTCCTGCTGCCAAGCACACTGTCACTTGGAAAGAGCCAGTTGCCAGGAAATGGAGCACTGATAGGACTTGCACAAGATGGGGGATCCAGGTGGGGTGACGGATGGCAGATATTAGGTAAGGCTCCAATTGGGCACACAGCTCTGTGATTGTGGCCCTGTCAAGTCTGTAGGTGAGGATAATGTGCCTGTCCTCCATTGTTGCCAAGTCCACAGGGGTCTGTAGATGGGGGATATCTCCATCTCCTAGTCATCTGCAGCGATTGCAATCTATGGGGCAAAAGAGTGAGCAGCTGGTCATTATCTCTACATTCCAACCACTACAGTTCAATGCATATTGTGATTGTAACATTATTTTGTTGGAGATGTCCAAATAGGGCATTTGTGTACTGTGATGCAGTTAGAATCCATGCCTGCACCCCCATGAAATGGCATCCGCCTGTCCTGTATGGAGGCACAGGTGGAAATAAAGGTAATTCCGCTGACGTTGAGTGCCGTTGCGGGAGGCGGTCGAGAACCGCCGTGCAACTCCTCATTGGTTATCATTGAGCCCTATGGGGTCCAGTGGCCAATGGTGATGTATGCCAGAAGTGACGGTACGCACCGCCACGGACGTGACTGCCATTTTCTATCAGTGCATTCACTTGCTACCTCACCTTCAACAGGAGAGGACCTACACTACAAGTGCTGCTGTGACCTGTGTCTGGAACCGACCATGGCTCGTGTTATTAGGGAAAGGGCCCCTGCCTTCACCTCAGTGGAGTTGGAGCGACTGGTGGATGAGGTCCTACCCCAGTATCGACTGCTGTATGGGCCTCCAGACCAACAGGTGAGTACACTGTGAGTACGATGCATGGGGCGTGAGTGCATGGAGTGCTACGTGTGAAGGCCTCATGTGGGGGGGGGGGGTTGGTGGATGGACCCTGGGCAGCGTAGAGCATGTATGGTGGGCCATGTCTGTGCTAATGGGGATGGGAAGGGGCATGGTGGGCCATGAGTGTAACAGGCAGGATGGTCGTACTAATACATTTCCCTGTGTTTATTTCCCTGCAGGTCAGCAGTCAAAAGAAGGGTATCTGGGGTTCCATCGCCAAAGACGTGCGGACCTTGGGGATCTACGGCAGGCTGGGCACCCACTGTCGGAAACTGTGGGAGGACCTGAGACACTGGGCACGGAAGACGGCGGAGGCCCAGCTGGGGATGGCCTCCCAACAAAGAAGGGGTGCCCGTCGAAACCTGACCGCCCTGATGGCCCGCATACTGGCAGTGGTCTAGCTGGAGCTAGATGGGCGCTTGGGGGCATCACAACAGCCACAAGGGGGTGAGTACAGTGCCCTAATTTACAACTTATGCCTGGTGGGGTGGTATCCGGTTGGGGTGGTATCCGGGTGGAGGGGTGGGCCCAGTGGGTACCCCTATGCCACGCCTGGCATTGCAGAGTAGGTCCCATGTTGTGCAGGATTCTGATGTGAAAGTCCTCCAACCAAGCTAGTAGGCATCCACTACTGGGCAGGGGTCTGTGGGTCTCAGGTATGCTGCAATTTGCATTAGATGTCCCTATCTATGGGCTGGTGACTAGCATTGTGACTGGTAGTGCATTGCCTAATGCGTAGGGCTGTTCCCTGTGTGTGAGTGTGTTGTGTACGCCAACTGTGGTTTTGTTGCTGCCACTGACCAAGTGTATCCTTTGTCTCGCCCTCCCCCCCCTTTTTGTTTTGTCACCCTGTCCTTATGTGCATTACCATCAGCTGGCGGAGGAGCAGAGGCACCGCTGATGGAGGGAGCTGCATCCCACAGGGCCCAGAGGCCGAATCCACTGAGGGTGAAGGCACCAATGGGATGGAGGGCAAGGGGAGCACCACGGCAGAGACTGGAGGGCACAGTTGGGACACAGATTCCTCCTCCGATGGAAGCTCCTTGGTGGTGGCAGACACCTCTGTGCCCACCCCTGTTACAGGTACAGCCACCACCCCGTACCAGCAACGCCCAACCAGCAGCTCCTCAGCGAGTTTTCCGTGCACACTCACCCAGGAGGGTGGGCATCTCCTTTGCCCCAGGCACCTCGGGCCCTGCCCCAGTTAGCCCTGCTGCCCTGAGTGAGGAGGCTATTGACCTCCTGCGATCCAACTCTTTTGGTCAGTCAACCATTGCGAATGCCATCCAGGGGCTGGCAGCCCAAATGCAACAGTCCAGTGCATTTCTGGAGGGCATTCACACTGGCTTGGCGGCCCAACAGAGATCAATTCAGGCTCTGGCCTCCTCTCTGATGACAGCCATTGTCCCTGTTTCCACCCTCCAACTTCCTCCACCCAATCCCATTCCCCTCAACCGCAACCTATCCCAAGCACACAGGCAGACGAGCAGGCACCCAGGACAACACACAAAAGAGGACATGGCAAACACAAGCACCACGCTTCATTCCACATGCACTCACACAAACAACATCCAGAATCAGCCATACCAACATCCACTGCCTCCACAGTGTCCCCCCTCCTCCTCGTCCTACACCTCCCTCTCAGATGTGTCTACACTCACACCTGCATGCACCCCATCCTCATCCATTACCACCATCACCAGCACACTTATCATAGCACACACCTCACTGGCAGTCACCGACCCCACATCCATGCACACGTCCCCTGGTTCCTCTCCCACTATGTCTGTGCCCCCTCCTCCCAAAGTACACAAACGCAAGCACTCAGACACCCAACTGCCATCCACCTCACAACAGCATCCAGCCCATGCACCTGCACCCAAACACAGCAGACTGACACCTCCTACCACCACTCCCTCTTCCTCCACTCCCAAACCATCTCCCTCTTCCCGCCCCAATGTCCCTAAGAAGCATTTCCTCACCAACACTGACCTCTACCCTAGCCCTCCCCGTCCCTCACGTCAGGCCAGGGTGGTCAAAACCCAGGCAAGCACCTCAGCCACCCAGTCCGTGGGCACAGTAGTGTCCCCAGCTGCTCCAGGTGGGAAAGGATCCCGGCGACCAGCCAGCCAGACGGAAAGGGTGCCTGCCCCAGGTGCATCAAGGAAGGGCAGAGAGCCAGCCCCAGCTGCAGGAAGGGCAAGAAGGCAGCTCCAGCTGCTGAAAGGAAGGGCAAGGACCCAGCTCCAGCTGCAGGAAGAAAGGGCAAGGAGGCAGCCCCAGCTGCTGGAAGGATGGGCATGCAGCCAGTAGAGACAATGGGCCTGGTGCTGGGACTCAGTCAGAGCCAATACCACCAACCATGGTGGTGCAGGCATCCGAGGCTGCAGTGGATGGGCTGTAACCTCCCCCCACCACTGCCAGCACCACCACCACCAGCAGCCCCAGTGGGCAGCCGTCCGAGGCTGAAGGGGATGGGCTGGAGCCTCCCCCCACCACTGCCAGCACTGCCACCAGCAGGAGCAGCCCCAGTGGGCAACAGTCCGAGGCTGCAGTTGATGGGCTGGAGCCTCCCCCCGCCACTGCCAGCTCCACCAGCAGCAGCACCATTGCCACCACTGAGTAGCCATCATCGCCAGCGGACAGTGCTTAGTCCTGCATCCATGGGCTGTTGTGTGGCCTGGCCCCTGCAAATCCTGTCGGTATGACACCCAGGTGAGGGACCTTGCACTCCCCAAGATCTGCATCACAGGGCACAATGCCCCCTCCAGAACCAGTGGAGAAGCCATCCACTCACCCCATCCTCCCCAGGATGAAGCTCACAGGGCACAATGCCCCCTCCTGAACCAGTGGAGAAGCCGTCCACTCACCCCATCTTCCCCAGGATGAAGCTCACAGGGCACGATACCCCCTCTAGAACCAGTGGAGAAGCCATCCACTCACCCATTCCTCCCCAGGAAGAAGCTCACAGGGTACGATGCCCCATCCAGAACCAGTGGAGAAGCCATCCACTCACCCCATCGTCCCCAGCATGAAGCTCACTGGGCACGATGCTCCCTCCAGAACCAGTGGGCGAGTCACTCACTTGAGAGACTGTGGCCTTGCACTCCCCAGGACTAAGCACAGGGCATGTTGCTCCCCTCCAGAGCATGTGGGCAAGTCACTCACTTGAGAGACTGTGGCCTTGCACTACCCAAGACAGAGTAATGGGCATGTTGCCAACTCCAGAGCATGTGGGCAAGTTACCCACTTGAGAGACCGTGGCCTTGTACTCCCGAGGACAAGTCAGTGGGCAAGTCACCCACTTGAGAGACTGTGGCATTGCACACCCCAGAGTGATTGGCATGTTGCCCCCTCCAGGACCAGTGGCGTTGTACCATCTTCCGGCTGAGGTCCCCCTCCCCATTCCCCGTCCCCATGAGGTGACTGACTGTTTCTGTCCTGGTGCCCCTGCAGTGTTCTCTCTGTGTTGTTGTAGGAGTGAGGTGGGGCCTTGGACTTTGTGATGTGGCCTCATGCCCCACGAACATTTAGGACTGGGCAGTGTCCCTTGATTTGTGAATATTGTTAGACTTTTCATCCTTGGCGTGGTCTCCCTTAACTTTTTGCCTCTGTTCCCCAGGCTTTTGATGTGTGCTGGGCTCTGATTTTACTGTTTTTGTTACTCTGGGCACTTTACCACTGCTAAGCAGTGCTAAAGTGCAAGTGCTCCTTTTAAAAATGTGTATGTAATTGGTTTATCCATGATTGGCATATTTGATTTACTAGTAAGTCCCTAGTAAAATGCACTGGAAGTGCCAGGTATTGTAAATCAAATGCTACTAGTGGGCCTGCAGCACTGGTTGTGCCACCCACATAAGTAGCTCTGTAATCATGTCTCGGACCTGCCACTGCAGTCTGTGTGTGCAGTTTTAACTGTAAATTCGACTTGGCAAGTGTTTCTCGCCGGATTTCCCCCGGCTGGGAGAATCCTTCATGGCGGCGCTGCAAGCAGCGCCGCCATGGGGATTCTGACCCCCTTCCCGCCAGCCTGTTTCTGGTTTACGGTTTACACCGCCAGGAACAGGCTGGCACGAATGGGTGTCCTGGGGCCCCTGGGGGCCCATGCACTGCCCATGCCACTGGCATGGGCAGTGCAGGGGTCCCCTAACAGAGCCCCAGTATGCTTTTCACTGTCTGCCTAGCAGACAGTGAAAAGCGCGACGGGTGCAACTGCACCCGTCGCACACCTGCAACACCGCCGGCTCCATTCGGAGCCGGCTTCAGTGTTGCAGGGCTCTTTCTCGCTGGGCCGGCGGGCGCTATATTGGCTAGCGCCCGCCGGCCCAGCAGGAAAGTCAGAATGGCCCCAGCGGTCTTTCGACCGCGGAGCGGCCATATGGCGGTTCCCGCCAGGCGGGCGGCGACCGCCGCCCGCCGGGGTCAGAATGACCCCCATAGTAATGTGTTTTATATGTCCTGACAGTGAAATATTGCTCAATTCGTTTTTCACTATTGCAAGGCCTGTCCCTCTAATAGGTTAACATGGGGGCTACCTTTAAATCTGATTAAAGTGTAGATTCCCTTTGTGAGCGCATGGACATGTGGAGTTTGGGGTCTCTGAGCTCACAATTTAAAAATACATCTTTTAGTAAAGTTGATTTTGAGATTCTGTGTTTGAAAATGCCACTTTTAAAAAGTGAGCATTTTCTTGCTTATACCATTTCTGTGACTCTGCCTGTTTGTGGATTCCCTGTCTGGGTCAGTTTGACAGTTGGGCTGGTTGCCCCTGACACTAGACAGTGACACAAAGGGAGCTGGGGTGTAGCCTGCACATCCTGATGAGCCATCTGTGCTAGGAGGGCTTGGAGGAGTGGTCACTCACACCTGAAAGGGCTGTACCTGCCCTCACCCAATTCAGTCTCCAACCCCCTAGTGAGTGTCTGGGCCTGGCCTTGACAAGGCAGGATTTAAGATTCAAAAGAGACTTTACTTTGAAGTAGGCCTACTTCAAAGGAGAAATTGGGTATAAGAAGGGCATCCAAAACCACAGACTTTAGGAAACCAAGAGGAATCGCTGCCTGGAGAAAGAAGAGCTGCCGTGCCTGTGACTGTGCTTTGTGAAGCTATCCTGCAGTTGCTGCTTCTGCCAGAGTAAGAGGGCAAAGGCTGGACTTTGTGTGCCTTCCATCTTGAGAAGAACTCTCTGAGGGCTTGATTTAGAGCATGCCTCCTGTTGTTTGAAGTCTCAGGGACAGCAAAGACCTCTCTCTCCCAGCACCTGGAGTCTCTGGAGAGACTCCTACTGTGCCCTGTGGTGCCCATTCAGTCACTGGAACCCTGAACTGAGAAGCTGGCAGCCTAAGAGGAGGAAATCCACGCATAGAGCGCCGTGTGGGGAAAAGATTGACGCGACTCCGATCTGCGGCTGAAGAAACGACGTGCCGCCGGCTCCACGGCTGAAAATCGACACTCGCCGGAAACGAGGAAGAAGAATCGACGCACGAGCTGGAGAAACGACGCGCAGCATCGCTGACGGAGGCTGGGAGATCGCAACCCGCGCTGCGTGGTTTTCGGATCACCCTGCAGCTGGATTTCAGACACAAACACCGTTGGGTGTGTAAAAACAACGCAAGGCCTGCCCGGACCCGAGAGTGCTGACCAGATCGATGCATCGCTCTCCTGCAGAGAGAAGAAACGACGCGCCCCAACCCGACGAAAGGAGAAACGACGCCATGTCTCGCTCATGAGTGAAATCGACGTATCGCAATCCCTTTTTGATGCAAACTCGCCCGTGCGGTGTTATTTTTGACGCACCCAAGGTACATTTTCACGCTAACAGTGTTAGTGTGTGTTTTAAACTACATAAAGACTCTTTTTGCTTTTTAATTGATAACTTGACTTGTGTATTGTGGATTTTTGTCGTTTTGGTCATGTTTTGTTTTGAAAAATATTTCCTATTTTTCTAAACCTGTGCTGTGTCATGTTTTCATTAAGTTACTGTGTGTGTTGGTACAAATACTTTACACCTAGCACTCTGAAGTTAAGCCTACTGCTCTGCCAAGCTACCAAGGGGGTAAGCAGGGGTTAGCTGAGGGTGATTCTCTTTTACCCTGACTAGAGTGAGGGTCCTTGCTTGAACAGGGGGTAACCTGACTGTCAACCAAAGACCCAATTTCTAAGAAATATGCATATACTTTTGATTTGGATGCACGTATTACTACTATATTTATCTTATTACACTCTTTTTACTCTAGTGTAGTTGTCCTTGAATTATTCCTGAGGTACGGGGTGAATATGCAATGTTACTGCATCTGCTTGTGAGTATGGTGTTGGGAGTGGGAGTGTTGTCTGTTGCGTGTTTGTGTCACTCTCTCCCCCCCCGTGCTAGGCGGCAGTACTCATAGTGGTCGTCTTCGCCGGCGTTGGTGTTCGTAGTGGAGCAGAACGTAGAAGAGCATGGGGAACACATGCAACTCGGGCTCCATGGCGGCGTGGTTCTTCCTTGAGTCTCCAGAGGTGAGTTGTTTCTCTTCTGTGCAGTGTTTCCGCCAGGCTTTTGATGTTGTTGGTACCGCCTCGGAAAAGGTGGCGGATTGATGTGTCATCAGACAGTGGGCGGAACATTGTCTTCTGCCTTGCTGTAGGCGGTTACCGCCATGGTGCCTGTTGATTTCACCCTGGCGGTCGGTGTGTTAAAGTGGCTGCGGTTTCCACTGTGGTCATAATTTCATATTTATTAGTGCCAGACTGTTGGCGGTATTACCGCCACTAGATCATCGACCGCCAGGGTTGTAATGAGGGCCAAAGTGTTTAATACAAAACACCACTATTTTCAGAGAAGCCATCATGTAGCTGGGCAACTGGTAGTGACAGTGGCCAGTACATGTTCTCAAAATGGCCCCCTGATCATCTGCAATGTCTAGCAATGGAACAAGGCATTACAGGGATACATCAGCTAATGCAGAGGTGTCCTCACATGCAGTGTAATGCACCCTGCCTTAGGGCTCCAATGCCTGCTGTAGGGATGACTTACATATAGTATGTGCAGTTTGAGTGGGCATTCCACACAGGGGATGTGCAATGTCATGTTTTTGGAATGGTTTGCACCATTTCATGCATTCTGCAATGGCAGTCTGCATGCAGTTTGTGTGTGGGGCTTTAGGGTGGCATAATACATGCTGCAGCTCTCAGGGACCCCCTTTAATACCCATGCCCGGGGCACCTGAGGTACCAATTACTAGGAACTTACAGGGGTGCTAAAGTCCTTGCCATCTGGGGTACAATTTCACACTTGTCTTGCTTTAGGGGAAAGGGCACTGGCAATCAGGATATCAGTGCACAACCAATCAACAGTATCAGTATCAGTGAGCAAAAAGGGGGGGTGGTGACCATGTCAAAAAGGTGCCCTTTCCTACACATGGCTGCCACGCCCATGAGGGAGCTACTAGGATAAGGGTAAGAAATGTCTACTGAAGTTTGTGAACCACAAACAGAAGTAATGGGAGAGGTGGAAAAAAGAAAACAAATATCCCAAACCAGCTCAACCATACTGCGTTGCCCCGGGACTGTGGGCATGGGAGCCTAGAGGCAAAGTTTGGGTTTTTGGCATTTTCTGCTGTGGCAAAGTCTATTTGAGGTTGACCCCATCGTTGGATAGATGGATGTGGACTTGCAGGAGGAGTTCCCACTCGTGGACTTGTTGGAGCCTCCTGCTGGAGAGATCTGAAAAGTCATTCTCTACTCCCCAGAGGTATTCCGCTAACAGGTGAATGATGTACCAAAGATCCTACCTCCAAATGTTTTGGGCTAGATGAGAAAGCTGAGGAGCCTTGGTGCCCCCTGTTTTTGGAGATAATACATGGGAGTAATGTTGTCTGTGTTGATCAGGACTACCTTGACACTCTGGTAAGGAAAGAAAGCTTTGAGAACTAGTTGAACAGCTAGCAACTCCAGGAAATTGATATGGAGATGTCTCTGTCTGGGTGTCCAGTGTCCCTTGAAAGTTAAAACTTGTGAATGTGATCCCTATCTGGTGAGGAGGCATCCTTTGTATGGTTCTCTGCGGAACAAGGTCTAAGAGAGGCCGTCCTTTTAAGAGATTGTTGGTGTTCTACCACTGCAAAGAGTGGCAAGCTTGCTGGGCAGCCAACACTTCCATTTGACCCTCCGCTTGAGTCCATTGGTGTGCTAAGCGTCTTGCAACTCACACATGCTCAGTCTGGCATGAGGTACTATGGCTATGCATGAAACCGGCATAACGAGGAGAGGCATGACTATCCTGACTATTATCTGCTGATTAGGCTAAGTTTGTGTTTGTGAGGTGGAAGGTTTGGAGGTGTTGAAGTGAGCTCCAGACAATAACCATGCTGGATAATATCTAACACCTAATGGACAGAGGGGATGTTCCGCCAAAAGGGAAAGAACCATTTTATTTGACGACCAACATGTGTTGTGTGGTCGTGGGGGAATGATGGCAAGTCAGGGATTGGTGGTTGGGGGTGGTGGCAGAGGGTTTAGTGAATCCGCCCTGGCTTCTACCTTTGGAATTGTTGACTCTGTAGGAGCCTTTGTAGTATTCACTAAACAAGGTGGTCTGTGTCTGAGGAGACTCGTAGGAGGGAGAGGTCTCTCTTGGGGTGGTCTTTGATCTTCCACAGCTTAGGTCTTCTCATTGTCCTTTTTTATTTTTTCCAGAAGATGTTAACTTGGGGACCAAAAACGTGTTCCCCATTGAGGGGACCAAAAACGTGTTCTCCATTGAGGGGGCAAGAGCTTTTGCTGAACCTCAGGTTTAAAACCTGAGACTCGAAGCCAGGCATGCCTTCTGAGAAGGACACTGGTACTTATGCCTCTAGCTACGGTGTCAGCAGCGTCGAGGGCATAGCGGATAGTGGTATATGAAAATAGTTTACCCTTGGAGCAATCTGATATGCCCACTTCTTGTGCTCTTCTGGGAGATGTTGGAGGATCTCCTTCATCGAATCCCAGTGAGGCCTGCCACAGTGGCAGAGGAGGACAATGGAGCTGGAGATCCTCCAATGGTTGGCAGATTGGGCAGTCACCCTCTTATCCAGTCATCAATCTTTTTGCTCTCTTTGTATGGTGGGGGTGCCTCACCAGATGTTTGAGAGTTGGCCCTCTTTCGTGCTATGGCAACTACCAGTAAATCAGGAGGAAGTTGTCCCTTTGTGTACGTGGGGTTGTTTGGTGATGCCTGGTGTTTTTTTCAACCCTTGGTGTAATCACGCTCGCACTAGCAGTGTTGTTGAAGATGTCTGGCGTGTGTCACAACCTGTCTTTCAGCATCAGCAGGTGGTATTGTGCTGAGTGTTGGCTGGAGGAAAGAGTAGTGAACAAAAAATCGTTCTCTAAGGGATCTGTGTGGTGCTGGACTTTGAGGTAAGCAGGAGCTCTACCTACAAGGCTGTGGTAGCTGGTGGTGTCATCTAGGGGAGGGGGTTTAGCAGGATACAGATCAGGTTTGTAACAGCAGGTGGTTCTGCATCATAAGAGTTCCACAAGTGGTCATGTAGTGCGAAGAAAAACAGGTCACCCTCTACCCCCGCCCGTGTAATAGTATATAGAACCCTCAGGAGAGTATGGTGCGGGAGAAGCAGAAGGCAGTGGTGACTGTGTGTGGTGCGCAGCTATCATTAATGGTGGGCTTAAGTGCACTGGGCTTGTGGCCTTGTCCATCTTTTTTCTATGCTTTGGTGAAGGTGGGCTCTTCAAAGCTTCTTCAAAGGACAATTGTCTATTGGCTGGCTCGCACTGGTATGAGGAGGTCTTATAATGGTACGAAGAGTATCCAGATGTATTATCATGTGTTTTTGCCTGGAGTTTACCCTACCTTGCATGCGCTGAAGCACAGGTTCCACAGGCTAGGAACCCTGTCCTTGTTTTCCAAAAGTGTAGGATTCCGGTTCAGACTTCGAAGCTTTCAGTGCAGGTGTTTTCAATGCCAAGGTTTTCGGTCCCAAAGCTGGAGCTTTCAGTGCTGAGGTGGAACGGTGTTTCGACGCTGAGGGCCTTGGCTCCGAAGATCGTCTCAGAGGAGTCGGTTCGGGAGTGTGCAGCCTGTGCTGCTTTTTGGCCAGAAGGCAGTGGTGGCCCAACAATGGTTTTTAGCCGGTCTGGGGTAGGTAAGCAAAACTTACTGGTGGTCTGCTGGGGATGGGTTTGAGGTGGGGTGGTCACAGTAGTCATCGCTTGAACTGGTGTGAGATCCTGCATCTCTAGTTCAGAGTCAGAGCTGTCGTTGGGGTAGATGTGTCCTCATCTGTAGCAGACACCAGGGTATGTGCTCATCTTGAAGGTCCTCAGATCTGAAGACGGTCCAGTGTATCTTTAACACTACAGTGGGGCATCTTGAGGCATAGAAAGCCTCCTTCTGTTCACTGGAAAGGCACAAGTTAAACACCTGGTGGAGATTGGTGCATGGGCACTTAGTGTGGCAGTGAGGACAGAAGCGTAAAAGTGTCTGTTCCATGACTGGATGGACATGGTGCGGAAAGAACATCGAAGATGAGAAGTCCATCCAAAGGGCGAAGGCCCATGGGGGCCGTTGCTGACTCGGGTCGCCCAAACGAAGCCGACATCCATGAATTGAGAAAAAAAAGCTGCAATTGAGAACAAAACCAACAGTAAGTCTAAGAAAGACTAGGCGATGAATGTGTCGAACTGGAGCAAAGAGCACAAATCCGAACCCAACGGAGGAAGACAGCAATATAACAATGGAGTCAATGACTGGGCACACTGCCAGCAAGAGGAGTCACTCTACCCTGTGGCTTGAAAGACTTTCTTTGAAGAAAAACAACTTGCACACATCCAAGCCCAACAATAGATGTCAGGATTATGCTGAGCATGTGTATCTACAGCCACACATGCCTTGAGCATAAATGTTCTGGTTCCACTGTTCACATAAATGCCTGTGTTTAGAGAGGTTCTACAGTGCCTTAGGTGTCACGCACAAATGTGGATTAGCAACATTTTGATCGTAATAAAAAACCTTTATGTTGTACTGTCTCTACTGATAGAGCCTGGGACCAGTCAATGTAAAGGACTTGAAGGCGTGATCAACTGGTTGTAGTTCTTCATAAGCAGTATTATCCCACTATGCTTCCAGGAAGTTAACAACACAGACTTGGCACTCCGCCACTAAAAGCAATAAACAAAACAAATAACAATGTATTCAGTTTAACTAGTTTGAAGCTGTTGAAATATACCTGAACTGGGCATGGTGCTGCGTTTTCCCTTTGAACCAGGCGGTCTCATTAAAAATGCATTTGACTTGTCCTCCTTTCTCCAGCTGACATCGGCACTGGGAGCTTGAAACCCTATTTGACATATGTATATTTAGTATACTTTTTTGACATTTCAACCTCATATACAGAATGTGCATTACATGCTAAATATTGTTTCAAAGTAATACTATACAGCCTAATTATTATTGGTCCTCGCAGAAATGGGTGGGCAAAATGTGTTTTGATTCCTTGTGAATGAATGGTGAATATCATGCCATCCAAGAGCCAGTCGTCGCTAAAGAGATTAAACATTCGAAACAAATTTCTACTTCAGAAAAACATACACCTATTGAACCACACATTACAATACTGGACCTTTGCCCCTAATCCAGCTACCCAACTCCTTCTCTTTGAACAGCTCCTAGCAATCTACTTCTCATCCTGCACATCTATCATAAACACCCGTTTTTGCTCAGCTCCTTGCTAAAGTTTCTCGCCATCCCAAATAGCCGCAATACTTCTGCTCTTTCCTTGCCTATTGCTCAGTTTCTCAACATAGGTAATATTTGTATGTTCTTTGGCCTCACAAAACATTTTAGAGTGTACCATACACAGCTCTAAATCTCGCACAGCCCATCAAAGTACACTCCTACAACAGTCACTCCCAACGGTGATCCATCAAATGAGCAATCAGTATTGCCACTGCCTTAACCCCTTCCTGAGTCAAACCTGAACATGACCTTGCTAGGATCACACTCGTCGTGTGCAAGACACTGCCATGGACCAATTACAAGATACAAAACCACAAGTCTTCTAGTTTCTGAGAGGGTTCAAGCCTCCTGAAACCGATGGTTAAATCAAGCGAATTTTCTAAACTCACACAGAAGCACTAGCAGCTCACATGGTGTGGCTCGGGACAGCTGCAGACAGATACTAGTGAGAATTCACTTATGCTTAAGTGATAGTAATATATATTTTCTACAATTTAATTTTGTTTAGTTTCAGTTGTTTCTATTACTGTTTAAGGACAAGCAAAATATACTGCTGTTACGGTGACATAGCATTAGGAGCTGATGATCGTCGTCATATTTATAATAATATGCTGAATACCCCTAAAACATGGTACCTTATCAATATGATTCCCTGATGTATTTGCTACCTATGTATCATTCTCACATTCAAGCATATATGGAATGGGACTAATTTCAGAATTTCCAGGTCACCCTTTTCAACTTTTCATGCTTTTATGGTTTCTCTACCATGGCTTATCGTTTCAATTCCAATTTCATTAAACTACAGAATCCCAAGTGTTTAACTCTCCTCGTGTTTCACAGAAACATGTTCTGTTATTATGTAATTTCGGTCATTGGTTCCAATAACCTTAGGTGGGTTAAAACCTGGATTTTCAAGTACCGTGGAACCCATAACATAAATTCACATGGGCAATCCATTTCAGAGTTACAATTAGTAAAGTCACCTAAGGACCTCAATCTTAGGCCATCACTGTTCCTTTATGACTTCAGGATGCTGTATGTGTATATTAGTAGGTTTCCAATGATGACTACGTTTTCAACTTGCACTGATTCAACTATGAATTTAAAACATGTGAGCTCACCTTTTGTGGGGCAAACGAGGACGTCTGAACCTTCTGAGCCAGACCAGTCTCTAGAATCCATCTCTTCCTCTTGTTGCATTTGAAGTAAAACATCAGGGTGGATGGGAGGATAACCATCTGGGCAGAGAATACATGAGGATTACACATACACGCAAGCACATTATGTTTTCAGAGGAATTTACAGGAAAGAAGAATAAATCATAGATACAGCCCGTGTATGTGCAGGAGTTCCATGATTACAGCGTGACAATATGACGCTTCCAGGCTAACCAGCTTTGGTGATTTTACTGCAAACGTATTCACTGGCACCAGCAGTGGAACCTCACCTATGTGCTACGTGGATTGCCACGTCCAGTATACTCAAAGACGCTTGGCAGAGGGACTGCATCTACAGAGGCAGATACTGCACTGGGAGCAATCTTGCCCCCAGCAGGAATAGCCCTTAGCACCTGATCATAGTCCCCTACCACTGCAGACTCCTTCCGGGTGAAGATCTTTGTCGGCACCGACTCCCTCCAGAGCCCCCGACAGCAACAGTGCTGGCTCTGTGCCGGCGCCAGGTCCCTTCAGATCACATGCCAGCAACGACTCACTCCTATTTGGTTCTGCATTTTACCTCATTTTAAATGAGCCCGAGATCATAATTTGGAACCTAATCAACTAAAGTTGTTTATTCGAGTTTTGGGGAATGTCAAAATTTAAACGCAAAGATGCCAAATGAGCAACGCTGAGAAGTAGGCATATGTGTCCATTACTCTGCGACATTGTTCTGCATTACAACTTAATACAAAGCTCTCAACCTGTCCCTTTATCAGCTGTCAGTAACTTGGACTGCATTTTTCAGTTGTATTCTGATCCTTGTGCTCATGTATTTATGAATAAAACTAAAGGACTAGATTTGCTCCTCATAATAGAGATATGAAAAACAAGTCGTCTGATGTTCAATACTTATAGTTAAAATATAAATGCTTAAAATTCAGTACACTAAAGCGTTCCATGTGAAGCTGGAACGACTTGTTTGCATTCTGTTTTTGGAAAAACATACATGCAGCTTGCGCACATCTCCATCTAGTAGGCACATACTAAATCACCTCATTAAAAAAAATATGGTAATGTATTCACAGTCTTCCTAAAGACAATTCATAAACAAACATTTGCAATGCAATGGGTCTCGCGTTTGCTCGAGTTAGAGCTATTAGTGTTGTGAATTCCTAACTGGACTTTTTTGCCACATAAATTGAAAATGAAAAGTAGAACACTTAACATAAACAACCCAATTCAAAGCACCACGAACGCTGTGAGCAGGAAGGAGACACAAAAGGAAAAAGAAGTTGGCTCGCAATCAAACGTATCGGCAAACATGCAATTATCCATGTAACAGGGTACGTGTCCAAGGAGGTAAGGAAACCGCCCCAAGGAGGGATAAACATTTTCCAATGATAACAAAGGATTTTTGAAAGGCAAGCCCATGAACGAGTGATAGTGATGGGCGTGCAGTGGGTGTGGTTACAAGCCCACAGATAGCAATGGCGGCCGGCAGCTTTAGGTGGGGGGGGGTGGCGGGACGCACACACACACACACATTCTTTCACACACAGACACGCACGCACGCACATCCATTAACAACACTCATACCATTCAAACATGCACGCACGCACCAAAACATTCATTTTAAAACATCACACACACTCATTCTTTCCAACACGCACGCACGCACATCCATTAACAACACTCATAACACTCAAACATGCACGCGCGCACCAAACATTCAATTTAAGACATCACACACCACACACATACACACACACTTACCTCCAGGTCCCAGGAGGGTTGGGACTGCTGCCTTCCCTCATTGGCTGACATTAGGTCAGCCAATGAGGGAAGGCAGCAGTCCCAGGATCGTCACAGAGTGGGATGGGGTCAGTGAGACTGCTGACCCCACCCACTGTGACGAAGTGTCACTGATTGACACTCGCCCTGGGCACTTCAGGGCTTAAACCTGAAGCGCCCAGGGAGATTGTCAATTGTTGACGCTTTCCTCGTCACCCAGGGGAGGGCCTCGAGGCACCTTTGCTGAGCCGAGGAGGTCAAGCTGTGACCTCCTCAGCCCAGCAAAGTTCAGCTCAGGCAGACAGGAGTGTGCGCAAATCGCGCATGTCTGCTCCTGGCTGCCTGAGCTGAACATGGAGAGTGTCTGTCAGGCTGACCTTTGTTCAGCCTGACCGACACTCTTCATGAGGGGCAAAAGGTGGGGGGAAGGGCGTGGCCCCTCCGCCTTAATGGACGGGCCGCCACTGACAGATAGATTACAACAGGTCAAAGCGCCTGGGTGCGCCACCTAAGAAGGGAAGTAAACAAGCTACAGCTAATTAAAATTTAACTGCGCTGCAAGACTCAAAGCAATTCCTTTGCCAAACCATTATTAACCAAACTCGTAGCATTGTGCAAAAATAAAAAAAACATATTGATCTGGCCGTTTCACACTTGATAATATATTCCATATAGTTTTATTAGCAAGTAAAAGCCTGTCCATCTCAAAAGACAGGATCTTTCCATGCTTTGTGGATTACAGCGCAGTATTTGATTGATAGTGACTGTGGACAAAATGACAAAACTGGAGCGTGAATAGCGATTTACTTAACCTAATAAAATTTCAGACTGAAACTTGTTAGTGAGTGAGATTATCAACGGATGGCAGTCTCTTACCAAATACCTTAACAACTAATGATCTAAGCAGGAGTATATCTTGGTATCTCTCCTATTCTCTTTGCATCTATACGCCCTATCAAGATGCTTACATAAAAACTCTACATTTCCACTAAATGTAGGTCCACAGCCTAACTTGTAATGATAACCTAGCCCTTCCATTTACTGCATCTATTAGGTTCCAGAGTTTACTAAGTAACCTAGGGTACTACTGTAAAGACAATCATCTTCAAATACATTATACTGGAACCTAAATTATTGCAATTGTAAATTCGAAAATTGCCTTTAAATGGAGAATAAATACGACCAACATTTATAGCTTTAACAGTGCAAGTATCAAGGCATGGTCAATGATCACATATTAAAAGGATAAGTCTGCCTGTAAACGCCATCAAACAAATGCCAAAGTGCAACCACAGGGCTAGAACACTTCTTGCTCAAGCCATCTTGTAAGCACTAAAGGCCTTCACAGCTAACATAGACTCTACATTTACGACAGTTCATGTTTTGCTGTTTGCTATATTCCATACGAAGGGCATAAGACAACTCGTAAACTTTTGGCAGTTTACTCCATCCACATCATAAACCAATGTCTAAATAAATCTAGCAGCCATTTCAGTAATCATCAAGAAAATCCATCTGACTTACTTACGTTTATGTGCTCGATCTGCAGCATATACTTCTAGAACATATTTTTTAACATACCCGGAACCACCAGGTTCCAGCCCTTTGTTTGTGTTCATAACAAACATATAATGGTAATGCTGCAACAAGATCATTTAGGAACCTGGGAATCATTGTCCAGTATATCCAACACTGAATAGAAATTAAGCTTAGAGCAAGTTAGTAGCCAGTGTTCCTTGGACAAAGACTTTTACAAACAAAAACTGAATCTAGGTTAAAATTCTGAACTTAGACATACCCAGAGCAGCAGTCTCTGTTGAGTCTCTCTCGAGTCTCGGGCATGGAACACTGGGGAGGGGATAATGGATGTGGATGTAGAATGTCCTGGGCTGAGAATCAAAGAGTGGCAGCTGCCAGTTGGATCTCAGCCCTGCGGGGTGTAGAATCTAGAATGAAATAAATGAACATACCTACCAACTGAATTTGTCCTGAACATTTTTGTAGGCTCTTTACAGTTTTCAACTTCTTCTGTAATAAGAGCTCCTTATGTTTAACGAAAATCCTCCTGAGCTACTAATCATGTTAGCGATGCAATAGTAATCACATTAAACAAGAATACATTAGTGGTTATCATAAGCAATATTACCTGCTGCAATCACCTCAATGCAAAAGGCACGGTTCCCAGCAGTAATTTAAAAAATGCTTTGTCAATGTGGAAGGCCCGTCCATGGGTAATACATAACAGCCTAAGCTACAATGCCCCTAGCACCCAATTATTAATGTTTGTAATAGTCTCTCCAACACAGTTTGATCTTTATTACTCAAACATCAGCTCTAAATATATTTTGCAAACTCAATTATTTTTCGCCATACATCAGCCTATAAATTCTGAAAAAACACCCATTTTCATTGACTCAATATTAGCATCGCTGTATTAACTCAGTCAAGCAAATGCTTCTAATTTAGCTCACTGGGCTACACACAGGAGAGGGACTTAAAGGTAGCTAGAGAGCTACCAGTAGCTCACGAGTTCTACCAGAAGCTAACAAGCTAAACCCTGGAGAAGCCTGACCCAGAGAGTAGATCTGTGTATTTAACAACATCTTTAAAAACCTTTGTAAAGTATTACCTTCTTCAACACTGACTATTGTACATTCCTCTACTAGAATTTGAAGTTGCTGGAAGAGGCCTCTCAAAACAAAATCTTCAGTGGTGCCTTTGCGTTCTAACTTTAGAATCATTTAGTCATAATACTTGGATTTGCCCAGCATTGCTAGACTTGCTCAGGAAGCATTGCGAATCATTCAATCATTGTGGGTTTTTGCTTTTCTGTTAAAAAGGAAATCACATATTAGGCTGTGTAATAAGATTTTGGAGACAGGTGACAAAGAGAATCAACAGCTCATGCTAACAGCAGCCAAAATCCATCAATAGTTACAAGCTATGGAAATAGATCTGTGGGGTGTTTTAATCACAAACTAGGGTTCAAAGTGGTTTTAACTCAAGAATGTCACATTCAGATATCCTTATTATTGTGCATTTTAGTCATATGATTATTGATGCAAAATACAATTTTACTACTTCTCTTGTCTCCCTATTTTAGTGTAGAAATATCTTGTACTTTGTTCCTTTCTCTCTGGCAGTTCTTGTCAGTAAGAAATTACCTTGTACATTGAGAAGTAAAGTTCTTATGCTGTATTGGTCCGTGAAACAAATGTGAATACCTCCAGGAATCTAAAATTACAGAAGTCCTGATACGTTGTAGAGCTTCTAATGCACAGAGTATGGCAGCCTTCTCTTCAAAGTTCTATTAATTAAACTATGACAAAACATATGCTGTTCTGTTTGAATTCAGATTACCAGGGATGAGATGTTATGATGGATGTGAGCTTCGAGTCACATGCTGGCTTTCTGATGGCCAACAGCATAGCATTAAAAAACAATGATGTCAATTATGGGAGAGCATGATTGATTTTGTACAATCAGGATTTTTTAGAAATCTGCTGGCTCATGATCTCCTCCACTTTGCTGAGTTGTTTGCAGAGCAGGACAGCAATATGTGACCATATAATCAAGTGAAATTTATTTGTGCATCAAATAAAAAATAAACAATGCTCTCCTCAAAAGGGCTGATAAAAATGAAAGGGTGTAGACAATTTTCTGACAGCAAGCTCACTTACTTGGTTTTACTCATCTTCGCCTTCCTTCAGATTTTGCATTCAAATTGGTTTCTGCCATGAAATCCATATTAGCTGGCACGTAAGGACATGAGATATGTTTTTAATTCTTTAAAACGGTATGTTGCGTTAAAATTGAGACTCATCTAGTGTTCATTTTTTTATGTAGACTTACTTGCCTCTTTTTTATTTGTTTCAATGAATCATCTGTATACCTAGCAGAAACTAAAAGTGAATAAAATATGTATGTTGCTAAGCAACCAGTGGTCGAACAGCCTGGGAAACCCATGCTTTGTGTGTTTTCACAGGCTGCGAGAGAGAGAGAGATAACTAATTTCTCACAGGATGTTTAAAATGAATCGGATCACAAACTGAAAATTCAATAGATCATAGAGGAACCACGTGGCATCAGTGTAGGACGTTCGCCCTCAAACAGTGGGTGACTCCTTAGGCGGTATAAGGAGGTACCAAAACGGGGTGTTAAGGGATCAATAAATATGACCCAGGGAAACATACATATATTCTGAATACAGCACTGTGATTTATAATCAAAGCTTCCAAGTGACTCCAAGTCTTGTCCAACACCTGCGGCAAGCCTGGTTATTTTGGCAAACAGCAGTTCACGTTTTGCGACCTGTAGTTCCACATTTAACGTTGCAAAGATAGGCTAAAAGGTTTCTGCATATAAAGTGCTTTTGGCTGAAAAAACATACCAGGACTGATCTGAATGTGGCACATTTGCAATGATGCCAAAAATAAAAGAAAAAATGAACATCCTTTTTTTAAAGTGCCTTTGATGCTGTTGCTAGCCTTTTTAGTTCAATTTGCTTACAATACTTTATTAATATCACTTTCCATGTATTGTAAGGAAAATGTAAGATAAAATCAGAAGTTGAAGTGGGTAGGGGAAAAAACGTTCCTAAGCTTTTTTAATTTGAGTACAAAGGTTCTCATGCCTTTTATTAAAAAACACAACCGTTCCTAGATGGGTGGGTTGCCACAAGTTTAAAGAGGAGAAAAAGGATCTTCTCCTCTGCGAAGTTTGAGGCAGCTAAAGAAAGCGTCCTTAGGGACCCTTCTGACCCTTCTCTCCAGGGCGCCTGCTACCTGGAAGATATGTAAATATATGCAACTGGTTAATGGGCAAACCCAAAGGCTGCTTGGGATCCAGAATAGGCTTTAATCAATTGAATCTGCATTTTGTTTAATACATTATTTAATACATATTCACTGTGCTTTCTGTCACGGGCTTAGACCTCTTAACACTATAAGTATACATTACTATTCCCTAGTGTACCGACCAGGATTCAAATCAGTGACTGTCCAGTTACTTCAAAGACATCTGAAGCAGTCACATTTACCAAGCGGGCTTTCCTAACAGAAAAATGAATTTTCCACATATTATTTAAAGTTGCATTTATTTATCATATAAGGTTGGGGAATTATATCTTATATTAAGTTACCTGTAAGTGAAAGTTTAAGAAATTAGTAAAAGAATAGTTGGTTCTTTTTAGCCACTTCTTTCACCCAATCCCCATTGTAGACAGGCTTACAGTTCACAAACATTTCTTCGTGCACTCTGACCACTCCGAACACTGCATTTGGTAAGATTTTTTATTATGCCCTCTTAGTCTGTGGGTCTAACTTGAAACGTCTGACTTGCTTGCTCTGTTTTATACAGCATATTGAACTGTGGTAAACTGAAAACCACTAGTGCAAATTAATTTGTGTATATTTGTGGGTGGATGGGATCTCATGCCGCAATGAAATTTAGCTTGCTTGCAGCATTTATTTGAACAACTGTGGAAAAAACTGTTGTTCAATGTTGGGGGGGGAAGAGGGGCTACCGTGAAAATATTTTACAAAGGATTGGGGGGGTGAAAGTGCGTCATTGAGAGGTTTGAAGGCCATTGCTGTGAGGGTAATCTTCTGGGTTTGGATTATTCAATAATCTGAGTGGTCAGAAGTGGCTGCAGCTCTCCATGACTAACATACATGACAGTGCTAATGAAAATGTCAGTTTCACTTGTCCCTGCACAACTCACGTGACAGTCTGGGACGAGTCTGCCCACGCAGTGTACTTCTGCCTCTCAAATGCCCTCCACAAAAAAACTGTTAACAGCTTGCAAAATGTCACCCTGCATGACTTGGGGTCCAACCGCAGTGAAGTGCAAAGGCAGCGGATACAGTGCTAAAGGGACTGTAAAAGTACAGTGTAAGCCTAACTTGTAGTAAAATGTAGCCTAGCCAGCCTGTAGTTATGTTACATGTTTCTTCTGTACGTGTCTAAATGTTTACCAATACTTTCTGAAGTAAGATAGCAGAGAAGAAATTCAATGCAGTCGCTGGACACCTGTGCCTACAGGTTAGTCTCCAGGGTTTTCAGCGCTCCAGGAGCTCTCTATGGCAAAGGAGCTCCAAACCCCACAACAGCTTATTCAAACAATTATTATGGAGCACATTCACTCAGAATAAAGGGGCTGGGAAGGCATTCATGCATACATGCATGTACACAGCAGTCTCTAGGTTCCAATGAATTTTGGCTGCCCATCAAAAAGGAACACAAAGAGGCTGCACCCACGCAAATACTGGTGACAAGGAGGAAACTATGTCTAAGACAGGAGCATAATGTATCAGTCAGGCAGTATTAATGGTTGTAGTTGGATAATATCAGTATAAAATGACCTTTGGGCCAGAGCAGTAGGCAAGGGGGCACAAGGAGGGCAAGAGACAATACCAAAATTACTGAACTGCACCAAGGTATATAATGAGGTCATATCATGCATTTAGCAATGTGGCTGAAATTGCTTCAGCTGAAGGACAGTACCTGTAGCTATGCTATGTTTTCTGAAGAATCTGAAAGTGTTGTGATAATGCCGTCCCAGCTCACACTTGTACTTACAAGAGGCCACTTCTTCAATATCTGTTCTTCTCGCTGTTTCCTGTGGATCCCAGATGTCTGCCTCTTCACTTATATTAACCCTAACTAAAGTGTCAGGATTGGTAATTTGACAGCCTGCAAATATGACAAATGCACACTCTATTAAATTACATATATTAAAGATACTAAACATCTACAGTGTTTTTTTCATGCTGGGTACTTTCATTCAATATATGTTAAAGCGATCTGGCTTCCACGTTTGAATCAGCCATCTAGTAATGTTGCACAAAACCTACAACATATTCCATTTTGTAAACAAATGCATCCAATGCATTTCTATGTTTGCAAAACAAGGGTTGTACGTATCCAAAGACATCTCACTGTGAACAAAGAGCCCCTATTCAAATTCGGGTTGTACAAAAGTCACTCTCAGAAGCATCTGGTATTTACTATAATGAAAGAAAAAAAAAAAAACTTGCATTAGTGAACCTAGAACATTCCATGACAGCTGCCTTCATTCCTCTCTCTTTGCTACAACTCAAAACCTATGCCTATCCAGCCTTTTCCTTATTTGTATAATGCTGAAACGAATGCAAGTTCTAGCTTACTGTTTTATTTCTCTTGATATTCTAAAGAGATCCTGGTCACCAGTATGTTGGAGTTCCAGATCACTACCACTTGCTCCTTATGTGAAGCGCACTGACATCTATTATAGGTTGAGCTGTGCTATCGAAAAATGTGAAATAAATGAATACATAAAAAACACTTAATGATTCTGAATTTAAAAATGTTGCACTTTGGTATAAGACATCACCACAGGGAAAATGTATATGTTTTCTCTCTGGTGTTGGTGTACATACCAATAGTTTTTAACTGCCCTTTTCTAGATGTCCTCTCCAGTTCAGAGAAGACACACATTTTATTTGGCTATTTCTAACCATAAAGTGCATGGCTTGAATAAAAACAAACTGTAAAATACCATGTAAAACATGAAATCACATTTTCTATAAAATGGCAGCACTATCCAATCTGAGAAAATCGGTTAAAAATCATGCAATGAAATGCTCTATGTTCCTGGGTCTACCATCTCTTAATTTGAACTCAAGAATATAATGCAAGTTGGGGCTGTACGAGTCATTCCCTGGATGTTCTCTCAAGTTTCAATCATTTTTCCACATCATTCACACGGAAGAGTGCCATGCCAGTCTTCCTCCCTCCGGCCCTATTAAGAGTTGCCTGTTGGGCCAGCGGGGAACAGGGCGTTAACATTGACGCTGGCTCACAATTGAGCCGACAGCAATGGGGCGGTGTATTGGGTGCCACAGCACCCGTCGCGCTTTTTACCGTCCATAATTCAGGCAGTGAAAAGCACGACTGGGCTGTCCATGGAGGCCCCTGTACTGCCCATGCCAAGTGCATGGACAGTGCAGGGGCCCCCATGGGGCTGATGGCACCTACTCCCGGCATCCCCTTACCGCCAGCCTTTGCATGGCTGGCGGAAAGGAGACTCGTAATCCCCAGTACAGCGCTGCCCTGGCAGATTGGGACTGCCAGCACCGCCAGGCTGTCGGCTGGTGGCAACCTGGCGGTGTTGGCAGTCCGACCGTGGCGGCTCTGCCACGGTCATATTGTGAAGCCTGGACCGCTGCTTCGGCGGCGGCCCGATCTTCATCGCGCCCGTGGGAGTCTCCTGACCGCCAGGGTCGTAATAAGGCCCTTAGTTTCTTCTGGACTTGCCCCCACTTTTTGTGCATCTGTTTTTTTTTAAGTATTAGATGGCAATATGCACTGGCTTTATCCTGTGGGAATTATAATGCAATGACCATTAAAACCTGTTGTGTTACCACGCAGGGCTTTACCACGCAACTGTAGTGTTAGCCACTATTTATATATATGTTTTCCAAGTTTAGTAAACTTTTTTACTTTTTCCTATGAAGTTTATAAAAATATTTTTATGTTAACTTTTAATGTACATTTATTTTAAAATGTAGAACTTAAGAAAAAAAGTTCCAGCCCTATTAACTCAATTTTAAAATAAATCTTTAAATAATGTAAATATATCACATTAAAATTATTTTTCTGAATGCTTAGGTTAAAAAACGAACTCCCACACAAAGTAAAACAAATAATTGTTACTATGAATTATTATTAAACGTGTTGCACAGGATTAATTAATAGTAATTTAATTATATTTAATAATATGTATTGTTACATTAATTCTTAAATTGAAAAAAGGTTACTTAACTATTTTAGAATTAGGATATATGTACTATTTTTATATTTTTTAACATATAAAAAGATTTTTATGTTCTTAACTAATTTGATAATATTTAGATCAATATTATTTCCTACGGGGTTATATTTTAAGTCCCTAACTTCAATATTTTCTATAGAAGGGTGTTGCAGTACCAGTGGCTGGCCATGTGTGGTTCTCGCTATTGTTTTAGTAGTTAACTTACTCTCATAAATTTGCCTTCAGCCTCTTTTTCAGGGTGGTGGAGATGTGCAAATCTACACTTTTGAGTGACTTTACACTTGTATTTTGTGAAAAGTCCAAAGTAGTAAAGTTAATAAAAAATGTAAAAGTAAATTACACACGTAAATTACTCATAGGCTTAATTTACTTTTGTGAATAGTAGCATGTAATTAAAAAAAATAACAACACTTACCTGCATAGTACTGATCTTTGTTTTAAAGGCAAGCATGATAGAGTGCTGTGGGGTAAAGACCGCGGCCAAAGACAGCATAGCATTTTTTCTTTCATTTAATGCAATGCCTATATAAGATTAGGCTTTAGTAATACCTCCCCTTTCCCAACCTCTCCTCCACATATAATTTCAGGGCACAAAAGTTGTGTAAGACTACAAAGAGAAGAATCGGCATCAGGAGGTGTGGGTATCAGGAGAAGAGGGATTTGGGCATGTGGATTATTGGTGAAGGTAGAGTTTAAATAGGTATGGTAGGCCTCAGAAATTCATAAATAATGTTCGGAGACTTGCAGGTTCACTGATCTGAATAAGCTACTCAACCTAAATACAAGACTCTTGATCCATAAATTGGTTTCAAATTGTGTGATCTGTTTCCCTGAGACACCTTGTTCTTCATCATCACATTGTGACTTTAATGGGAATTCATTTAGAATCACAGCAGTACTTTTTAAAATGTACAACAATCGTAGATTTGCAAAAGTATATTTACTCGTGCTGATTTCCTACATGGTGAAAACTCCATACAAATAAGTTACAAAGAAATTTACAACTTGCACTTGCAGCATTTTGCATCTTGTTTACCACAGGAAATATAATTTCCATGCAGACTTCGTTTGTTACATCCCCTAAAATATGGGAGTGATTGCTTTTCTTTCCAGTCTTGGAAGGTCACCTTAACAGGAGTGATTGCGTCTCTTTTTATAGCTCAGGAGACTGCATGCAAGATGTTTGATAATGTCCCAATAGTTTGAATTTGAGGCTTTTACTGCACTTTACAAGCCCCATTGCTCTCTAATGCTTCTGTGATCACAGCTAATCAAACATCTAACTTAGCTTTTTTATGCATCAGATTGTCAGACACCTACCAGCTGTGCTTTGTTGATAGGGTATGTCTTCTTCTAGTTCTTGGATTCCACAGATTGGATAGATTGAAGGTTGGTTCTGGGATACTTGAAGTACTTCCAAGACACTGATAACAGTAAAAGTCTAACACACACGTTTTTGATTTGCTTGGCAACTGTGCATTTTGCTTCTGGCTGCTTGCTTACTAGATACAAGTTCACATTAGCCCTCTCACTGAGCACTCACGTTCAGTTTTCCTATTCTGTGGGTTACGTATGTGTATCTTTGTTTCTGCCCCACAGTATGTTCATGCTGCCCATTGCAATTTTGGATCTCTGATCTACGCTGTCTCTGCTATATAGCGGTGTTTTCTAAGACATATCTGGGATTCTGCATTACACTTCATCTTACCAGTGGTCCGTTATGTTTGTTTCTTTTGTTACTAAAATGTTGTTTCTGTAATTTTGTCATTGTTAAGCTTGGGCAAGTAGGAAAGATTAGTACCACACCTCTCGTCCACCAGAGTCTATCACCATCCGATCATGGGGATCTAGGATTCTTGCATGCTTTTGTCTGTCTTCCTTCAGTGCTTGGGGAGGACCAATACACCAACGTCAGCAGTAAGGCTCCATTCTATGTGCCTGTAGTTTGCTGGCATAGGCCCACTTCAGACCCACTATACTGGAGCCCTCGACAGACAAGATCAGGAGAACCCACTTTCACATGGTACCAATGTAATGAACCTGGGCCAGAGATGCTTGTTAGAGTCTAGTGAAAGAGGGGACATGAGAGAGGCCTTTGCTACACCACAATTTAAACCGTCCTCATTGACTGAGACTGTGGTTAGGCAGAGGATTTGCAATGGCCCCCATCTAGTGCTAGCTGTGGAATGGCAAAGCAATTTTTAGGGTATTCATTGAGGTGACAAGCGGCATTTCTGACAAACCATCGCCTGTTCCTTCAAAACCCGATGGGAGTGAAAAACAATGACTGACAGTACACTGTAAATTTCTGATAGCAAAAGAATGATAAAGACCACATGATGACACTAGAAAGTAATATGAGCAAAGGGCCCCGTGCCTGAAGCCATACCGATTCAGGGATTGCAGAATTTGTGCTGTACAAGATGGTTTACTCATCAACGTGAACCTAAAGCAATGTTTTGCACAATTATACTCAGAAATGAGAGACAACCTTGTGACAACTATGAAAAGTGTCTTCCAGCCTTGAAGCCAGACTAGCTTCCATGGAATCTCATTCCCATTCCCATAAAAATGTGAGGTTTCGGTCTAAATCACTTTAGATGAGAAAATATATGCATCTATAACCGAGGAAGTGGAAGTGGATCTATTATGCAACAAAGTATCAAGGAACAATTTATTAACTCGCTGAAAGATCCCAAGCTTGACAATACAGTGCTGGTCAGCACATTAAAGTGGGATCTAAACGCTTATCTGAATCGAAGTATCCAAGGTACATTCTCAGTAAATTTCACTCATTTGGCAAGAAGTAAAATATGTTAATGCCCACCAAAGCAGCAGAGTGAAAAACCAAGTAGAAACCTTGAATTGGAACTGTTTGAGGACTCGTTGCAACTCACCTTGCTGAGAAGGCATGTGATGAGATTGGTGACCACCAGAAAAGAATATCATATATAAACTATGAGTCCCCTTTGGTCTTACTTTAGAGTGGACTTGGAGTTTGCATAATAACAAAATGAAACTCTTGGACATTCATTTTAACCAGCGAGAGGGGTGCGGATCTGGCCTGGCCTCCCCATGCCATGGACCTCGATGGTAGGGAGGGAAAAAATAAGTCAAAGAAGGAATGGCACTTTGGCATCTACTGAAGTGGCAGAGGTCTGGGAAAATCACATGTTCTGTCACTGGTAAAAGGTCTTGGTTTTCTAGGGAGGACTCAAATGGAAGTTTCAGGAATGTGAGGGAAAGGTGGGCAAATGAAGATGTCCTAACATTATGACAGATTATTGTATTGTTTGTTTGAAAAGTAGCTTCTTCAGCTTTTTGAAGCTGTGTAGGTTGTGAGCAGTGTGGAGTCTTTGGGAGATAAAAGTGTTACTCAGGCAAAGGCAAGAGGGGACAACAGCAGTTCACCATGGAGTATCCCCGGACAACATAGGCTCAACCAGTGTTATTTACTGTTGCTGACTAAGGCAATGTGTCTGCCACGCGTTGCTTTTTGTCAGTATGCTGTGAAGTGTATGCAGGTGTATGGAAGCCTGGTATTAGGCCATATCTACCTACCACACCTTGATCTGGAAATGCATCCTTAGAACCACAATCAATCATAACCTTGGTTAAAGCCATATCATTGGATGATAGAGGACTGAATTTCCCGACAAAACATTCTTGCTTCTTAATGTACTCAATGCACTGAACTGCAATGCTGTTTTCCTCTGTCAAACACATTCCCTGTTCAAGGATTAGGCAAGGCTATGCTCCAAACTCTGCCCAGTAAAGCTTCTTGCCTCGAGTGGGAGGAATGCTCCTAAGAGACAGACGAACACTTTGCGTGATTTGTGTGCTAACTGATAAGGATTTTTAAAATATATTGGCGGTGGAGGGACTTCCTGGATAAAGACTACAACAGTGTCACAGAAGGTTAACTTGAATACACATCGGCACAATATGGAGAAGGGAAGCCTTGTGCAGAGGGCTAAAAAAAGAGAATCAATGTATGGTGGGAATACCAAACAACCACAAGGAACTTCACTTTCTTTTCACATTCATACACATTCTGTGTGAGAATAGATTCTATTTCTGAAAGACCAGCATTAAAACCAAATATACTGCCCAAGAACACATGTCATTTTAACATTTCTGATTATGCCCCCTGGAATGGCTGGCCTTAAGATGGCTTTAATAATGCTCAGGAACCGGAGCTGTAAGTTGGGGAATAGTTTGCACAGTAGCATCATCAGAAGAGCTGACTTGTCTCGAGAGCTATTTAACATTAAAATAAAACAAATGGAAAGCAAATGCCTTTCTTTAAGCATTATTTTTGCTGCATTTGGTATTATATTTGTCTCCATTTTTAATTGTGTTCCAGGAACCCAGGCTACAGCTGATATATTCACTGTTTATGAATATTTAAGAAGATCCATTATGGAAAGGGCATGCCACACCAAATTTCAGCATTTCTCGTAAAATGGACTGCGTCTATGCACAAAGTCTTGCGATTTATACTCGTGTTTATTTTTGCACATGCAGCTGCGTCACCACATATCAGCCCCTACCACTTAATGAAATCTGCACTGGTTACTCACTTGGAGAATTATTATCACTGCG
Organism: Pleurodeles waltl; assembly: GCF_031143425.1. Taxonomy (NCBI): domain Eukaryota; kingdom Metazoa; phylum Chordata; class Amphibia; order Caudata; family Salamandridae; genus Pleurodeles; species Pleurodeles waltl. Next base: position 170,054,552 of record NC_090437.1, read on the forward strand.
CCTTCTCTTGGAGTCTGGATTGCTGACAGAACACAGGTCATCCTTTTCTTTAGCTCTCAATGAAAATACAGAGGTGGCAATGACAGGACCTATCATTAAAAGTAGAGAGAAGTTAATAAGTTATGAACAGCGTTTCACTAACTATCTAAAACAGTGTAATTTGTGAAGAGCCAACTGTGCTCCTCAATAAATGTGTTTACGGTTACAGCAATTGCACAAATGTGAAAATCATGATCGGACTACCACAACTGACCCTAGCATTCTTGTTTTGAGAGGGGCTTGTTATTCAACGGCAAATAGCAAGATTGCTAAACTGATCATAAGTGACAAACTAATACTGAGCAAAATGGGACAAGGAGGCCACAGCACACAGAGAATAATGTCCAACAGTATAGCACGAAAACGTAATCCTGGTGACGTGTTGCAGGTAACAGGAAATATCAAGTTGAAGAAAGTCTCAAGTCCTTTTTTGTGTGGCAGATGATGTGTGCTGTGGCCTCCTTGTCCCATTTTGTCCTGGGGTACTCCTAGTACCCGTTTGGTGCCTATCGGGTAGTAAGGCACCGGGCCAGTTTGCACCAGACTTTTTGCTTTGTACGTTTATACCTATTAAGATACTATATGCTTACTGCCTAGAAGTGCGGCGCCTTTCACCCTTACTACCCCTATGTCTCTCCTCCCAGGTTAATACTGAGCAAAGACAGGGTATTCTCAGAACACACAGAGAAAGTGCAGTATATTAAGATAATGAAGGCAACATAAATACAACATAATGCAAATTTAAAGCAATTGAAAAGGGTATAAATACAATTTGCAAAAATGACTGGGTGTATACCACAGTGAAGGGGCAGCCGAGAGGCAATAAAGCACACTATAAAGTAGAACAGAGTAGATAAAGTAATGCATAGTTCAAACATGGCAGTGCGTATGGAGGTACAGAAGTCATACTTCACATACACTTCTAAACAGAATTTGGCAAAGCCAATAGGTCTGGTGGTGACTGACATTTTGTGGCTTTGTGAATGCTTTTTTTTGTCGTGATTTTTGCTAACTTCTACTGTTGGGGAAAATACTGGGCCCTCATCAATCTAAAAAATAAAACATCGGCTAAAAGAAAAATATGTTTTTAGTCTCAAAAAGTACTAATTTCCACAGTAGTACCAGGCACAAACGAACTACTATATGTGTGAGTGTGCTGCTTATGAAATAGCAGAATACTGTCACTCACTGTGAAATTAGGCAATGAGGGAAGTAGGCTGAGGCACTGACCCAAGCTGTATGCTGTAGTGAGGCTGAAAGAAAATGTGAATGACAGGATAGACTAATAAATGAAGAGGGCTGCCTGAAAGTAACTATATCAGGTATATTAGTGAAGTCTGGCTACTGCTAAACCTAAAAATTCTAAATTCTAAAAAACAACATATGGTTGATTACACCGATGCACAGGGAGATGCTGTTTTAGTTGATAATGAAAAAAGAAAGATTTTCATTAAATTTCACTTTAAGATATGAATCTGTCAAGCAGTCTTTCACTAAATACTGCTCACTGAACAAAAGATTCACCTAGGACATAAATTCAGAAATTAAAGGCAACACATTTCACAGCCTGAATAATGTATGCTTAGAATGAATGTGAGAATACAACTTCCTTTAGGTGCAGTTTTAAATAAGGCAATTTATGCGTTTCCATCAAAAGTTACGTCTCTTTATAGTTACCTTTGAAATGGAAAAGGATGGAGTTATGTGTTGGTTTTTAGTGTGTAGCCCATCACCTTCACTGTTTATACAGTGCACCCAATGTGAACATTGCCACTGTATTCAAGCTAGCCTGGCTGCTGGGGGATGATACTCCGAAACCGGTGCCAGGATGCTTGTTTACGGTCCAGGGAAGTCCTGGCCTGGAAGTTTGGGTTGGACTGTCCCCACGGGGAGCAGGGACAAGACTGATTTGCATATGGCTAGGGCTAAAGTGGGGTGGCATGGTGAGCAAAAGAGTGATGGATTCAACCTAGATCTGTAACTGGGGGTGAGTGTTTGAAAAGTTTCAAAACTCCGTCCATCATCCTTTTGTGTTCCCAATGTGAACATTTGCAGATATAAGTTCTGCTATCCTACAGTAGTTCTTTGAACCCTCTGCAAATCAGTTATTTTTAATGTTCTGGAGAACTGGGCACATAGAAGTCAGATGTGCAATACAAATAAATAACTTGTGGAAAAAAATAGAGTTTGGTTGGCTAACGCAGCTCCATTTTGCAGGGGAGCCAACCTTGCATGAGAGGGTGCAATTTCACTGATCTACCCAAAATGTATAGTTTTCGGGTTTTTCCTTGAACATTTGTTTCTGCTTTTAAACAATTTTGTATCTCAAGGATAATGAAATTAAAAATAGCATCTACATGGCAAGTGCAAGCTGATTTTCAATTTACAAAAGAAAAAAACAAATAGAGTTGTGAGCCACTGCGCCACTGGTGTCTATTGTAATGTTAACAGTCAATTGGCGGAATTGTTGCAGGAGACTAGTGAAGTATTTTCTTATTAAAAGTGACTTTTGATGTCTGGCATTGCTTTTAAGATGAAAATCAATACAAGCTTTATTAGGATAGGACAGGATTTAACTAACTCTGATGTAGCTCCTTGTGGATAAGGAAGTAGAAAATTCCTCACAATGGGGATGAAGTACATTGATGAAGATGTTTTAGGAAGGTGTTCACTCTGCACTGTTTATGTGTGTAAAAGCATAAGTAGTGTGGGTAAACTCTGTATGGTGGTAGTTTATACAGCCCCACATGAGATTCACTGTTCATGCGAGATGATGATTGAAAAGGGCGTGCTGAGCCTGCTAATCTATTTTACTGGATTTCCAGAACAACGTGAGGTAGAGGTGCAAATAAGTAGCATAGTGGTTTTGATATGCGAGAAAATTACAATTTTTAATGATTTATCATACACATATAAAACACAAGATTATTTATGAAGGTGCTTCCCCACCATGAGCTAAATATATGGATGTCTGTATATCTATATATATATATATATATATATATATATATATATAGCGGTATTCATTCAAACGTACCCAGAGGTGTGCTGTACAGGGCCAAAGGCAAACAATGCACAGAGATGCAAATAGATTTCCCATCTAATGGAGAGTTCAGGCTAGGTTCCTGGACCCGTGGAGTCCAACCCACATCACAGAAAGTTATAAAAGTTATCCATTTAATGATGTTCACGACATGACTGCTACTATATTCACAATTCATGATTTGTTAAGATTAATGGGAACATAAACTTCCCCACTGTACCACATTATGGAAGAAACACAAATGAGTTATATTGAATATTTATGTCATGATAAAGCGCAGGGAATGTCTGTCATCCAAGTTGCTTAGGTGAGGCTAGCACTTCCTGTGGGCAATGTAATTTACGACTGAGAACAGTAACTCAAATGTATTTTATATTAGGCTAGTCATGAGTCCGGGCCTACATAAGAGCAGGTTACATGAAAGGAAAGGTTACTTACCCGTAACAGTTGGTATGCAGCGTATAGTGATGCAGCCACATGTCCCTGCCATCTACTGTTGGGCTAGGAAGTTAAAGTTGCTTTTCTTCATAGAAGGAGTTTTGGTTCCAAGGAGGGTCTATACATCTACCCTGAATCCCATGATGCACCAGAACACAGACTACTACTCTGATTCTATTTATCACTTTTTGGTATGTGAGCATTATAATGTCTGTGAAACTGGTGTAGGAACCTAGGTTACAAATATAACTTTCTAACTTAAGTAGTATACATTATTCTGTTTGTTAGTAGAATAAACAGCACTACAAGGTGCAAACTGATTAATAAAGGTATGTGATAGCCTTTTTGCAGCACATGCAGCTATGGATCACATGCTGAGGATATACCAAACAGAAGGTGTGTGGAATAATATTTTAAGTACCATTTGTCTAACATCTTTCTTGTTGAGAAAGAATGACTATCATAAAGTTTAGTGAACGTATTGCTAGATGACCATGTGGCAGTATCACATAAGTCTGCTTGTGGAATATTATTTAGAAAAAACATTGCTGCAACTTTCTTAACAGTAAAATGTACTCTACGAGTGGTAAATAATGTGTATTTATCCATAGTATAACAAGTATGAATGCATCGTGCAATCTTCCTTGCAAGGACTGCATTTGAGGTTGGGCTGCCAATGTATGGTTGGGCAAAAGGAACAAAGAGTTGATTTGCTTTCTGAATAGGTTTTGTAAGGTTAATCTAATACATATTGGCTCTTCTAACAAATAAAGTATGTAGAGCTATTTCTGCAAGTGTTAGTGCGCGCAGAGAAGAAAGAAGGTTGTTTGATAGACTGGTAAACATGAAATGGTCTATTCTTTTTTTAATTAATTTTCTTTATTTGTAACAGTACAACAACCACTTTTGGGGCTCTTCCCTGCCATCTTTACAGTTATCATAGACACCGTTTTCATATTTTCAATGTCCATTACATATATCTTAAGCAATGATATACAGATTATATATGTAGCATTACATCTTTCTCTTGATTATGGTTGGTGACTACGAGGATTGTACGACGGAACACCGACTTTCAAAACAACTACTGCCTTAACAACGAGGTCGGAACACCGACCTCGTTCTTACTACTAATGATTTTACCACGAATGCCTTAACAACGATATTTCGTTGTAAAGGCATTCCTGATAAAAGCATTAGTAATAGGCACCATTCACCCTACATCCCTCACCCCACCCCAAAACCCCCTAACCCCCCACCCTCCCCCAAAACCAAAAACGCCCCACCCCCCAACCCCACCCCAAAACCTAAAACCCCCCAACCCCACCCCCAAAACACCCCACCCCCCCAAAACCTAAAACCCCCTGACCCCCCACCCCCTCCCCAAAACCAAAAACGCCCCACCCCCCCAAACCCACCCTAACCCCCACCCCAAAACCAAAAACGCCCCACCCCCCAACCCCACCCCAAAACCCCCTAACCCCCCACCCTCTCCCCAAAACCAAAAACACCCCACCCCCCCAACCCCACCCCAAAACCTAAAACCCCCTACCCCCCACCCCCTCCCCAAAACCTAAACCCACCACTTACCTTAGTCGACCCCTTGTCACCTGCGTCGTCCTCCTTCGCCAACTCCCTTCTTTGTACCTTAACCACGCATGTTCGTTGTCCAGAACATACGTAGTTAAGGCACAAAATAATGGATTCGTGGTTAAAAAAAGCATTGTTGCGCTTTCGTTAACCACGACTTTCGGAAAAAGAAAGTCGTAAAAAAGGATGTTTCCCGACTTCGAGTCTCGGATCTCCTGCCTTTTCCTGACGTGTTATGGTATTGCCCTAGTGCCTCTCAATGGTAGAGCCCCAGTTGGGTAACCAATTGTCCTTCCCCTCCCTTCCCTGGTGTCCCTAGCTGATCCAACGTGGCTCCATGTTCTTAGTATTCGTTACCGTGGTATGGGCCCCCCAGTTGGTCTACTTCTCCTCCCTCCTCGTTGGCTGGTTCTGTATACCCGGGGGTGTGGAGGAGTTAGTTACACGGTCCCCATTATGCGTGTCCTTTCGTGTACTTCAGGGGGATGGCAGTTTACCATGGGATGTCTCTTACAATTGTTCCCACTCACATCCCAAAGTGCTGCATGCTTGCGCTCTCTCCAACAAACCGTGTCCCCGCCTTGCTTCCCAGTATCTCACTGTCTCTTCAGCTCACACCCATTTCAGAACCTCCCTTCTCCGTGTTCTTTCCTGAGGTCCTTGAGTGGCCTTCCAAGTCATTGCTATTTCTCTTTTAGCCAGTACCAGGGCCCGATCTCTAAACTGATCGGTTACCTTATATCGGGTCCTGCGTTGATATCCCCCGAGTAGGCAGTGTTTGGGATCATCAGGAACTTCCCGTTCTATCACTTCTGTTAAGAGGTCCTGCACATTTGGACAAGTCCAAAACATGCGGAGGAATTCTGTTTCCAGGGTGCCATATCTTGGGCATTTGGCCTCTGTCAGTCCAAAATGTCTCCGAAGTCTGCCTGGCGTCAGATAGGCCCTGTGTAAGACGTATATATTTATAAGTTTGAATCGTGCGTTTCGTGAAACCTTTGGGGTCTGAGTTAATATGTCCTCCGAATCTTCAGTTGTGATTGGGGTGCCCAGGTCTGTTTCCCATTTCTGTTTGAGAGTTTCGAGCAGTTTGCATAGAGTCAATCATATTTTCTTATATAGGCAGGTCACTGCCTTGTGGGTACCCGTGGCACTCGTCAGATACTAAGCTACCCCTGAAATGGATGGTTCTGCTCGTCCAACCTGCCAATGTTTGACAATCACCTCAGTGACCGCCCTGTGTAGAATGAAATGGCCTGGAGGGATAGCGTATTGACTGCGAAAATCTTTGAATGGTAAAAGGGAGGCTGTTTCATACAGGGTGTCCATTGAAGTCGCCCCAGACGTCTCCCACTGCGAGAGTCTCCTCCAGTCTCCCCCATGCTGCAATGCCTGTAAACATTGTAACATGATTTCTGGTGCATAAGGCACTATACACTGTGATCTGGTGAGATAGCGCAACCAACGTTTGTGTGACACCTTTAGTTCACTGGGACTGGATGGTAGTGGGGAGCCTAGTCAGAGTATCACCCTAGCCAACGAGTGGAGGTCTGGGGTAGAAGGGCTAATCTCCCTAACGGTCATTGTATGGCCAGCCATCCATCGGGTCAACCATTGCAAATGCCCCACTAAACAGTAGGCTTTGAAGTCGAGGACAGCCAGACCTCCTTCCGCAAGTGGTCTTTGTAGCAATGTAAGTGCCAGTCGTCGCCTGCCATTTCCCCACAAGAAGCCCACCACTACAGAATTCAATTCTTTGAAAAAGGCTCTTGGGATCCATAACGGGAGAGTGGTAAAAATATACAGTAGGCGGGGTAAGGCTATCATTTTCAGGAGCGCAACTCTCCCTGTCACAGATAGCCACAATGTCACCCAGAAGTTCATAGAGCTGCAAAGCCCTCGTAGGGTCCGTTCCACATTCCGCTCTATAAGGTCAAGGCGATTATGGTGCACATCAACACCTAGGTAAGGCAAACATCGCGGTTCCCATTGTAATTCAGCAAGGTCCGGCTGAGCTGTACAGCCCTCCACCACTAAGAATAGACTATACTTTTGCCTGGTCACTCGGAACCCGGATATAGCGCCAAATCTCTTCAAAAGCCGCCAAGCCCCACCTAAAGCTTCTCCTGCGTCTCCCAAAAAGAGGAGAAGGTAGTCCGCGTAAAGAGCAATGTGGTGTGTTTCCACTGCCATTGTTATATCCTTACAGGCGCTTCCCGCCCTGGCCATACAGGCTAGCGGCTCAATGGCAAGCGCGAAGAGCAAGGGGAAAAGTGGGAAACCTTGCCTGGTTCCCCTTTCTACTCGATAGCTCTCCGAAATGGTGGTGCCCGTGCGGACCCTGGCCCTCGGCTCCGTATAGAGCAATCGAGTCCAATCGATAAACTGGTCACCAAGTCCAAATTTACGAAGCACATCATGTAGGTATTGCCATTCCAGGCTATCAAAAGCCTTTTCAAAATTAATCGCGAAGATCATCGCCCTTTGCTTATCATGCACGGCACCGTTTATAAGGGAAAAGAGGCGCCATATGTTAATAGCTGTTTGGTGCCTGGGGTTAAACCTTGCCTGGTCTATAAGGACTAAGTGTGGCATATGTCTAAAGAGGCATTTTGCCAAAATTTTACCCAAATTTTATAGTCTACTGACAACATCGATAGGGGGTGGTTAGAAGCTACAGTTGTTGGAGGTTTCTTTGGTTTCAGCAAGGGAATAATCAAGAATTCCCGAGCTGACTTTGGGAGTATGCTACATTTCATGGCCTCTTCAAATAGTTTGACTAGTCTAGGACCCAGCTTAGTGATGCATGTAGAATAAAATTCAATTGGGAGCCCATCTGGGCCCAGAGTTTTATTTCATGCCATGCCAGCGATAGTGGCTTTCACCTCCGCAAGTGTGACATCCACTCCCAAGTCTATCGCCTTTTGTTCCAAAATTGTTGGGAGGACTAAGTGTGATAAAAAGTTTTGGACATCCGTCTCAAATGACTGGACTTTGCTCTTGTAGAGATCAGTATAATAGTTGTAAAATTTGCGATTGATGGTGGTCTGTGTGTATACACTTTGACCCATGGAGTTAGTCAGCTCAACTACAACCGAACCTCTATGAGCTGGGTTTGCCAGCCAAGCCAATAGGGAGCTTGCGCGATCCCCCTCTGAATGTGTGCGTCCTATGTAGGCTTTATAGTTGTAAAAACGTAGTCTCTCAATTGTTATCGCGGTATTTTGCCGGGCGGCAAGAAGTTATGCCTGAAGGTCTGGGTCCTCTAGGCACCTTTGTTCCAGCGTATGCAACTCCCGTTCAGCCCGTGCTATATCCTGAAGCAGTCTCTTGCGGACATCCGTGGCTACTGAGATACATCGCCCCCTGATCACTGCCTTAAATGCATCCCATTCTATTAGTTTCAAGCTCGTCGAGACCTCACTGACTGCAAAGTAATCATCTATGGCATGCCAATAGTATTTGTGAAAGCCTGGTCTTCCAACAGAGCCGGTTTTAGCCGCCACATGGGTATCGGTGCCCGGGTCCGGGACCACACCAGTCGTAGCAGCAGATATTCAGTCAGGTGTGCTAACTTGTGGATATCAGGGGAACACAGAAATGTGTCCAACCGTACATGAAGGTCATACATTGGCGAGTAAAAGGAGTAATACCTAGTCCCCGGATGATGAGTTCGCCAGAAGTCAATTAGGCCTCACTCCTCTTGCCAGGTTTGGTACCAGTGAGCCATTCGTACAATCAACGAAAACGGTAACGGGGGATGCGACCTATCTGGTATGGTTCTGCTACACAGTTAAAGTCTCCCCCTAACAACACAGACCCCGTGAACTGCAAGGCTAGTTTTTCAGAGAGGAGTGTCAGAAACCCTGATTGGTCAGTGGTAGGACCGTATTCGCTGCCCAGAACTACCTCTCTCCCATACGGCTACGGTATAGCGACCCAGTGGGTCTATAACGGTTGCTGTAAATTGGTATGGGATTCCGGGTTTAATCCATACTAAGGTTCCTCTGGCTTAGGCCGAGTAAGTAGTGTAGTATTCCTGTCCCCTCTGCCGCTGTTGAAGAGCGCGCTCCTCAACGGCGTCCAAATATGTCTCCTGCAGCAGAGCAATATGGATTCCCCACCTACTGAGGTGTGAAAATACTTTATGTCGTTTGGCCATGGAGCGCAGCCCTCTAACATTCCATGTTAAAATATTGATATTCAGTGTGGTGTCCATTGGAGGTATTGTATAGGACATGGTGACAAAAGTGGGGGTCTAAGGCCCGGCTGGAGGGGAGCTCTACTCACAGTGATTCTCATATATGGTAGGGCTAGGCAACACAAAACATTCTTTATGTTAACCAGACAACATTTTCCCCAACTCCCCGTACCCAGGGCAAGGGGTGCGATATGCTCACCCAAACTGTCAAAAAACCAAGGCTATGGTCTGTGAAGGGGTGTCTGTTCCATCCTTATGCAATGCAGCAGGGGGCACCAGGCACCCCACCCCTCATCTCGCCCCCATCTTATATCTGCAATGTAGGATCAGAACAGGTTATCGTTACTTGTGTGCTATTGCAGTTAGTGTAGGGGCCAGGCATGACTGTCCTCTTATTGCCTGGAATACCTAGTGTTGGCACTGAGAGAGCATCGGTGGTCACCAACCGAGTGCAGCTGGAGTGTTTGGTCGGTCTTCTAGATAAGTTCATCTGCAGTTCCTGGGGTAACCGCTGGTAATACCACACTTGAGCGGGATGAGGCCGAAGAGTCATCGTCTGAATCGGTCTGTTCTCCACTCACCCCTCAGGTTGGGGGCATGGTGTTCAGCGACAAGCCACCCAACGAGGTGACCGCTGTCACCACCCGCTGCTGTTCCTCTTGTGCTTCTTCTGCAATGGGTCAATCCTGGTTGATGACTTTCTCTGGCGGGATCGAGGTCAACCCTTCCTCTTTCGATGCTGAGAGGGGCCGCTTGGGTCCGGGTTAGGCAGCAGTTCAAGCCAGGACCACACCTCCTGTGGCGTGTTGAAGAATTCCACTCTTGTCGGGGCCACCACTCGGAGCCATGCCCGGAACTGCATTGAGTACGAGATCTTCAATTCCCTGAGTTTCCATTTAACAGTAATAAAAGCCGCTGCTTTTTTCCACTATCAGCCCCTCATGTATTCGAGCTTGCTGTAGTATGTAGTCCTGATCTTTGAAGTGTAGTAGCCGTGCTACCATCGGCCTTGGTGAAGCACCTGGAGGTGGTGATTTAGCAGGCACTCTATAGGCCCTCTCCATTGCAAAAAAGGGGGAAAGTCCCTAAGGGGCCACCACAGTCCTGAGCCAGTTCACCAAATAGCTCACCATGTCTGGGCCTTCAACTTTTTCAGGAAGTCCTACCAGTCTAATATTGTTGCATCTTGTTCTCTTTTCTGCATCTTCCGCTCTCCTTTCTAGTACTTTTAACCAAGCTTCAATTGACGTCAGGCGACCATCTGCTAGGACCAATGCAGGAGTTACTGCTGAGATTTCCCGTTCCGTCGTGGAGACCTGTTCCGCCAAGCGGCGATGGTCATCCCGGAGGAGGCCCAGATCTATGCTCAGGGTATCGATTTTGACCTCTAATGCTGTTTGTGAAGCTGCTATTGCCTGAGGAACGTCCAGTAGCGTGGGGGTGGGGGCCGCCACACTCTCCGTAGCTGGCAATATCTGCTCTGCCTCATCACTGGTCGGTTTTATACGCTCGGGTCCTCCTCCTTCCCCATCTCTTTTCTTAAGGGCCTTTCCCATGGTGTGTTACGCTAATGTTTGGCTCTAGTTTCTAGGTGGTCCCTCCAACAGGCAATAGGACTCCCTGTTCTGTCACACAAGACCTCTCAATATGGGTAGTAGCCATGCTGTAGGGTGCGTTTTGTAGGCTGTGTCAATCTTGGTCCCAATGGCCTATAGGTCTCTGCAAATGTCGTTGCTTGTTGACTATTCAGAGGTTAAAGGTGCTTACTAATGAGCTGGGGTGCGTTTTGTAGGCTGTGTCAATCTGGGTCCCAATGGCCTATAGGTCTCTGCAAATATCCTTGCTAGTTGACTATTCAGAGGTTAAAGGTGCTTGCTAATGAGTTAGGGACAACGATGTAGAGAGATATTTAGGCCAAGGTCCTCGGTTGTACCTCCTCTTTTCCGGAGAGCCTGCGGGCACCTCGGAGGGTGTCCAGCAATCTTAAGATTATCCAGTTCCCCCTACTATGTCTCGCCACCAGAAGCGCTTTCTACTGGGTGTTGGCGGTCAGCGTTCTTGTTTTCCCTCAGCGGCAACTCTGCGTCTTTGGCATCCCATGGTATTAGTTTCATCCCTCATGTTGCTTGGTCCCATAAAGCTGTGCCCCACTGCTATTCCAGGTATGCGCTTCAATAGTGTTCTTAAGGCTCTGGTAGAGTCAAAGGTTCATGAAAGTGCTTCACCTCAATGGCCGTGTTCGTCTTCGTGCTCCTCCACCAGAATTCGCTGGGCTACCATCTGGAGCAACAGTTCTAGTTCGCATCCAGGTCCCTCGTAGCAAAGGGCCTTTGTTGCTGTTCTCTGGACTCTTCCGCCGGCAACCGCTGTCAGACGCCGAGCAGGGCCTGCAGTGGGACTCCAGTGTCCACAAACTGCTGCCCCAGCAGCACCTGATCCGCTGGCCATCCCCGCCAGCCATCTCCACTTGCAGCCCTCTGCACCCCGTGGATGTAGGGCCCGGCTGCGCTGAGCTCACCTGTTGTTCTTCTCCGCGCGGGGCAATATCCTCTGGCCACTGCTCTCGGACGTCTCTTTCTTCTCGCCCTCCTAGCAGTGCCCGGTAGACCTCAGCTCATGGCGGTACAATGGATCCGCATACACGCTGCAGCCAGTACAGTGCAGGCCCCTGGGGTCGCCACTCCATCGGGTCCCAGCCGCCACTCGGTCACAGTCGATAAACGTGCTCCAGCTCCAGTCTGCAGCGCGCTCCACTCAGCACTCCGGAGAGGTGCGCGTCACCAGTCACGCCAGTGGGGCCTCTCCAGGGGGATGAACGAGCACCATGTTAGGTCGTCCTCATCTCACAGTCTTCTTCGTCGTTCCCTGGTCCTCCCCAGCTACCGGGGCCCAGCCAGGTGGTTCTTTGATGGCACAGGCATCTAACTTGCGATCACTGACAATCGCCCCTTTGAAGGATGGGCTGCGGAGGGGAGGGTCCAATAAGGCTGCGGGTCCCGGATCTCCGGCGCCCTGCTGCCTATGCCATTCACTGCTTTGCCACGCCCCGAAATGTTCTATTCTAGGTACCTGTGGAAATTTGCCTTTTCTGCAGGATCACTTCGATCTTTTTTGCTGAAACCTATTTCTGCTGGTTATATAACTCTGTAAACTTTATCTCTGCTAACCATTGGTAAATTGCTTGTCTTCTCCTTTCAACCCAGGAAAATTGGTATACAGCTGATTGGTTTATCTAATTTGCCTATAGGTCCCTACAGTGTGGTACTAACCTTACCCAGAGTCTGTAAATTAAATGCTTCCAGTTGACTGCAGAACGTATTGTGCCATCCACTTCAGTGGCACTGTTAAGCATGTCTTTAGGCATACTACTGTAGCCTGCCATGTAGTTTTAAAACTGCAAATCTGACCTGTAAAAATTGGCCCTTTTGACAACCCTAAAACTTTCTTTTAAATATTAATAAGTCACTCCTAAGTAGCCCTTACTTCTATAAGGCAGGATGCACAGTATTTATCAGTAGGTCTTGTAAAGGTTTCATGTTAAGTTAGAGGGGGTCTTGCAGTGAAAAAGCTCTAGAAGCTATTTTCAAGCATGGTTGGCTGTTCCACAGGAAAGCAATGGAATACAATATAATGTATAATACATTCTATCTATAAAACACCTACCAATTTAATTCTTGGACTTTTTGACATTTTTATTACAAGCCCAATTCACTGATGAAGTCAGATTTGTAATAAATATTTTGGAAAGATAAGGTTTAGAAAGCTACTTATGCTCTAACTAAAGTCCCTGGAAGCTGAATCTGGATTTTGCTTTTCGTCTTCTGCCAGCCAGCACTTAGCATTTTAGTAGGTGTTAATGCAATGAGAGCTTGCTTCCAGAACAGGGACAAAAGGCCTTGGGTGTGGGAGGGGCTATTCTGCTTGGCCCAGGGACACCATTACCTTTGAGGAAGCCTTCCCTGACATAAGAAGATATAGCTAGCTCCCAGGCATGCTCTCTTCTTTTGCTTCCCCAGCGTGACCGGCCTCCATCACAATGGGTCTCTTGTTGACAACAGTGTCAGATCTTCCTGTAGTGTCAAGAACTGCTTGAAAAGTCTGCTGGGGATTTTCATGTCTCATGGGCCGCACTTTTAATAGGCCTTCTCAGCCAGCCAGACAGGCCCAAATCACAGTTGGTCTGCCTCTTTTTGACATTAAGGTGTCAAATCTGTTTGATAGGTCTGCTGAGTTTACATATAACATTTCGGGCATACTTCAAAGGAGGTAAACAGGATGTCAAAACAATGTGTGTATCCACTGTCCGGTTGCAGAAAACTCAGCTTTGTTCTAACAGATTCCTGTCACTGAGTTTGATGTGGGTACAGGGACTGCAAAAACTGGATTTTAGAGTTATGTTTCTTCTTTTCTAATTCGTTTGGAATTTTATTGTATTGCATTTCGAGTTTATTACTGTTTTAGTACTATGTACATACTTTGAACATTTCCTCTACGTTAAGCCTGTCTACTCTGTGCCATACCTATCAGAGGACTGAGCTCAAGTTAGTTTGGTGGGGTTCACCTGACACGGATTGTGGTTATTACCCGAAATGGGTACCTCCCTCCCTCAACTAATAACCCAATTTCTTAGAGATGCAGTCTTACTTGGTGTAGCTGTACAAAAGGTTCTTCAAATGACAAAGTCTGCTAACTCTGCATAAATAGGTGACTGCTACTAAACAACCCACAAAAGATTTTCCATGAAAGGAACTGCAGTGGGCATGAATGAAGGGAATCAAAAAGAGGCCCCATAAGCAGAGCCAGGTCAATGTTAAGATCCTATGAAGGGAAAGAGGTGGTAGTGTAGGAGGTATTAGTCACTTTATCTTTTTGACTCTTAAAAATGGACTGTGCGATCACTGTTGGAGCTAAAATAAGTGTGTTTAGGGTAATGTTCAAGCTCTCAAAAGACCAAAAAACAAGACTTTGAGTAGGAGTATAATTCCTCGAGAATGGCCTATTTAGTCAATTTTAGGTCTTAAAAGTATTTATTCATGGCAGGGTGTGAAATAAATCATATTGGAGTCATTTTCTGATCAAGCGAAATGTCTGATTTTTTATAACTATCATTGCCTGCAGATATTAAGAGCTTGTCAGAGCGGCCAAAAATGGTTTGATTTCAAATGTTGCATCTTCCAACTATTTATAACTTCTGGATATGGATCACCACTGCTGGAGCTAATAAAACTGCATTTAAAGTCAAGTTCTCATTAGGCTAAAACACGAGGTTCTGCAAATTTTGTAAGCAAGCAGCAATAATAGCAGCTAAGTGTACGCACATGGACGAGTAGTCAAAGCCTGACTTTGTAGATACAGTGACCTGTAATGGCTGTGTCTATTTACATTATGAGAATAATGAACAAAGTATTTCTACTTAGTTTCATAACATGCTCTAGTAGTTGGTTTTCAAGCCTAATTTAATTTATCCAAATCTCTTGCTCGAAGTTGTAAGTACCTGTCAGGATTCCTATGGAACTCAGGCCAAGGACTCTGATGCTAACACTCCTGCTTTCTCTTTTAACCAAATAAGGTCTGTAGCGAACCCTAGAATCTGAAGTGACTGTACAGGGGAAAAATGGGAAGGACGTCACAGAGAGAAGGAAAAGTACATGAGCATGTCTGCCCGCAGAAGTACGGACTCGCAGACGGTGTGTGGCAAGACCTCTCAGTCTGCCATGAAGTTACTGGTAACCACCATAACCCAATAAGTAAATGTGCTATTAGTGTAAATAGAGTTAAGTCCAAGGAAGAGACCTGGTCGGATGCTCCTCTCCCGAGCCATGTACCCTGGGCTGGAATTCTCTATGACTAATCTACAGATGGAAGTGCCTTGAATCAAACGGACATCTGTTTCAACAGCAGTAGATGTTTTGGGATCTGATCTGAGTGAGTTTCGGCACCTGGTGGATGGGAAAAATGCTGAAAATGCGTCTGTCTCTAGAATGGGCTACCACCAACAAGATGGCTGTCAACCTGCGTAGCGGCCTGCTCTGTTGAGCTGTCTGCCACTGTTGTGGAGGCCTTGGGTACATTTCAGGGGCTCGGCTGATGAGGATCTTTGACTCGCCTGTGGCTCTTCAGGGGAGACAACCTGCGAGTAGCAGAGCAGAGCTAGCTGCCTGTGGCGATGCTTGGCCTAAGTCGGGCAACTGGCTCTTCTGCTGAAGCTGGCCAGGCTCTGCCCCCTCCCTGCCAGAGATCATGCGGCACTAGAATTTTTGCTCCAGTGTCGGCGGTTTGCTGAGCTGTTGTGCTGGCAATTGGAGGCCAGCAGTGTGCAGGGTGCTCCTGTATGAAGTCTCAGGATCTAGGCATGTGCATCGACCTGTCCATTGCCCCAGAGGCAAGGGACTACGGTGGCCGCTGCAGTCACGATCTGCAGTCGACTACCTGAATTGCTGGGGGCTGCCTGCACTTGACAGTGGCTCTAGGCCTATGCTACACTTGCAGCACATGAATATCATGCAACAGAGGCAAAGAGGATGGTCATCTGGTTTAGAGTTCATTTCTACCTCTCCATTTGTATCTGCCTGATAGACCTGCAACACTGATTCGTCAACTGGTGAGTTTCACCCTTATTTCCATGTTTATGACTTTACAGATAGTGGGAATACCAGGATTGAAACGACTAACCTCATATCTCTCGTAGAACACTAAATATTTTGCTAATTCTGAGTTTCCCTGCTGCGCTGGGCATCTCTCTCTCCTGTTCACTCTCTGCAACCAACATCCCCTAAAACAAAGACACAGAAGACATCTGATGTAAATGATGCATTAATGGCACACGTCAAGCTCAACCTGCTTTATCCTGCCCTACTATAGAATCTGATTTACATGTAGTATAATCTGAGGCCCCTGTTACCAAAACTGACTTTAATATTTCATGTCAGAATTCCTTTAGGAAATGTCATCACTCTGTCGCAACATCAACAAATCTATAGCTGACTTTTATCAACATCTCCACAAATTAGAGGGGCATTTAGACCAACATAAAGGAACAGCAGTGGAGTGAGCTCTGGAACAAGGCATGTTCTTTGAGAGGGTGGCAGCCCAAAAGTGCACTCAAGAAACCCTCATTCGGCAGGTTGAAGATGGTGAAAACTGAAGCCGAAGCAACAATCTGCGTATCAGAGAAATTTGCTTATAGATCTCGAACTCCAAGCTCCTAATATATGTCCAACAACTTTCCTGCACCCTCCTTTCGGCTCCTGCAGACCTGGAAATATCGCATTCACAGAGTATATTCAGACTTTCAAATGCAATGTAATCTCCGTCAGATGTCCTGACCACAATTTACTCTTATAAATTGAAGGAAGAGATTTTTCAGACCGCGTAAAGAAGGCTCCATTGACTACAAGCTTGATAACATTCAGGTTTATTATGACTTCTCAAAGCATACCCTTAAAAAGCAGGCGGGATTTAAAAAGGTTACAGACTACCTGTCTTTAAACAATACTCCATACCGAAGAGGGTTCCCGTTGCATCTGATTTTTACAGATCAGGGCAGACGCTACACGGCATAAACCCCAGAGAAGGCTGAGACTCTCCATCTTCAGACTGAAACTGACCCCACCTCACCATGCATCCCAGAGTTCAGAACCACTTAAGCCGTGGAAACCCCGCCAAACCCCAAAGCGGCAACAAGCAACACAAACTGCTTAACCAGGACAGCACTGCCCGATCCGAAGATATGACAGATGTGGAGTAAAAGCTATGACCCCTGCATGACTTTGTTGCAACCCACATCATTCTGGCAAGACTTAACTCCCCATATCTCTGTGTTCTATTAGTTCACAGGATTCATTTGTAAGTTGTCCCTCCGCCCCTTGTCTGAATTTCTACGATACACTTGTTGAATTTTTCTTTCCCAGATTACGGTTTTTACTTACCACGTTTCGAACCGAAGTCTTGAATTGTAAACTGAGGTTTTTCCCCCGGCTGAATGTACACATCCCAAAATGAGGGGTAAGGTACCCGAGTCAAAGGCAGAACATACATGTACTGGTTCTTTGAAATCTTACCCTACACTACTTAAACCAGGGAGAACTTGAACAGCTATTGTTAGGGAAATCTGCCCACTGTATATTATATACCAAACAAATATATTACGAGAAAGGAAGTAAAGGCAGGTCGATTACTCGCTTATAAACTCCAGCTCCTTCAACTTACACAAGAGCAAGTTATAGTTCGGGCGCTTCACAACTAATATCGAGCTCTCTATACCCCAGGACCCGCATAAACTGAGGAACCAGACGACTATTTTTGCGATGTGCTCCTCTCGCCTCTAATGCCTGACTTCCTCAGTCATTTAGAAGAACCAATCTCCCCCCAGGAAGTAATAGCAGCAATCAGATCCTTTCCTACTAATAATGCCCAGGGCCGCAACGGGTTCCTAAATTCATTCTATAAAACCTTCCAAGGTAAACTGGCTGCTCCCTTAGCCCACGTCTTTAATTCTTTCCTACAATCTTGTGTGAGTACTGACACTTAAATCTAACAACGATCTGGACTGTACAATATACACAAATATTTTGTGCACTAGATTGGAGTGCATTTCACCTCCTTTGATCCACTGTAGTATGTTGTAGTATGTTAATAGATGTATTTGTGTTCCTTTAAACTGGCTTCATTCCATGACATAGTAGTGTTCTGGAAGGTTGGGGTTGTCACGGAAGGCAGTTTGCTTGGTGCTGCTGACCGGACAAGCCTAGCCTTCTGTGCCGCTCTGTATTGTGGGTTTGTTATTTCAATAAACTCATCTTTGACACCCACAAAGAAGTTTGGACCCTTCTTCTACATTATTGGTACCAGGCGTGGGGTACCTGTGGCTGTTTGGGTATGTTTTCTTCATATTTTTAATCTAACGGAGGAAACCCACCGACACTGACGTCGCTGTGGCAGTTGGCTGTCTGGTGTGATTTTGCGCCTGGATTTGGATTCCGAAACCACCATGCGGTCGTTGTGGTGTTTCCAATATTTGCGTTAGTCATCTGATTTTGCCCGATCGTTACCTGATGTACCCATCCCAGCCGTTCTAAAAAGGTTGGTGAAGAACGCCGCGCGTGCCACTGTGGAGTCTATGGTTACGCAGGGTGCATGGAGGATCATGGAACCTGTAAAGACGGAGACTGATGCGACATGTGATGTATTAAAAAAAACCTATGAGGGTTTTGAAAGGAGAATCAAAATTCGTTAAGCCTACCAAAGTCTTGAAAGTTGGGAAGAGTGCTGTGTTACTTTCGGGTAACTGCTGACCGGCTGCTGGAGTCTAGCCTTTTGTGCCACTCTGCCACATGGGTTTGTTACTTCAATAAACTCATCTTTGACACCCACAAAGAAGTTTGGACCCTCCTTCTACATTCACCCAACTCAAGCGGGGTTTATCTTTGGCAGACAGACAGAAGACAATATCCAAATTGCTCTCAATTTGTGCCAAGAGCTACAAATAAACACAACTCTTCTTTCTTTGGATGCAGAGAATGTTTTTGACTGGCTAGACTGGTGATACATTGTCAAGGTCCTGGACAGAACTCCTCTCAGCCCCCCTATTAAAGCTCATATCCAAACCAATTTTGGAACAATGTCAGCTATTATCAGGGTTAATAATTATAATAGCTCTTGCATTCCCCATAAGAGGGGCACCCATCAGGGATGTCCCCTCTACCCCATGATTTTTGACCTGGCATTATAACCTCTGGTCTCGAAAATGGAACATAATCCTAAGTAGACAGGGCTACAAGTAGGAATTTTATATATAAATAAGTGTTGTGTCCGGATGACATTTTATGTTTTGCCACCAAACCGGAAAACTTCGCTTCCGGCTCTGATCAACTATCTCGATTCCTTCTCTCGAATTTCCAGATTTAAAATTAACTATTCCAAAATGATCGGTCCCGAACTCCCAGATCCTTCAACCCAGGATGCAGCCTTGCTAGCTAAACTCAGTATAATCTGATCTCTCAGATCCCTTGATTACTTGGGTGTCACCATCACAGCCGGAAAAGAAGACTTGTACGCAGCTAACATTTCTCCCCTTCTGGACACTCTCTTTAAAGACCTCTATAGGTGGGGGAAATTGAAACTCTCATGGTTTGGTGAGTTAGCCACTATTAAAGTTAATTTCCAGCCTCAATTAGTCTACACTGTCCAGACACTCCCCTTATTGTTCCCATGGGATACAATAATTATCATTTGTACCAAACGCCTGTCTTTCACATGGGGAGGGAAAACCCAGACGGGATCTTATAAAAATGATGTGCAGACATAAATCGGAGGGTGGTCTGGGTTTCCCTCATATAGAGCATTATATCTGGGCCGCTCAGCCTTGCCCCTTATTAGACCTCACTAAACCTACCACTGGGAAGCTCTGGGTATAGGTTGAGGCACACTACTCAGTCAATTCCATATCAACATTGCCTTGGCTACTATATCGCCATCGTCATTCTTCATTATTGCCTGTCACATGTATCACTTTGACACGCTGGTCAGACAGCGTCCACACTTCTCGGTTGACGACACTCTCCTATGACCCTGGTTCTGAATAACCAAGTCTTTCCTCCAGGACTGAAAGATAAAGGTTTTTGTAGATATTTTACTCACTGGACTGGTGATGGTGGCTGATTTCTACATTAAAGGTGCACCTTTCTCCTCCAATGCCCTTACCCACCGCTTTGCTTTAGCTACTGACTGCCCACTATACATGCTACAATTATTACACTGGTCATCCTCACCCTCTAACCGTTCTCGGGCCCGACAGGCCCTTACACCTAATAAAGCCTACCTGAGAGATCACCTGACTAGGAAAGGAATAACTGATTTTTATTGTCTAGAGTCTTTGCCTTGAGCTGGTAGACCTTGTTAAGCTCTTAAATGGGAGGAGGAACTGGGAGTTAAACTAGACAAGATCTCTTGGTCACACCTTTGGATATGGGCTATGACCATTTCCATTTGCTCCACCTATAAAGGAAACAGCTACAAAATCCTCTTGCAATGGTATCTCACACCAGTCTAATTGGTGGCTAGTCATGGCTCAAACCTTGGCACTACAAGACTAATTATGGCACAATGGTACTCATGTGGTGGTTTTGTACTAGAGTCCAATTGTTCTGGAAAGAGATTCTATACTGGATTAGGGCAATTACAAATATCACCCTACCCTTGTACCCTACCGCCTTGCTATTGGGAGATGCGGCAAACACTCAGACTACCCACTATAGACCTATGGCGGCCAA
The DNA here is from genome assembly GCF_031143425.1 of Pleurodeles waltl. Classification (NCBI taxonomy): domain Eukaryota; kingdom Metazoa; phylum Chordata; class Amphibia; order Caudata; family Salamandridae; genus Pleurodeles; species Pleurodeles waltl. The sequence goes on from NC_090437.1 coordinate 170,075,133, forward strand.
CTCCTTATTAGGCTTCTCCTCGCCGGATGAATAATAATTGCCCATCAGTGGCGAGCCCAGGTGCCCCAATGATCCAGTTGTGGTAACCCACAGTGTGGCCCCTATACTCAATGGAAAAAAACTGACAGCTTTGGTAAGAGACAAGGGCCCTAAATTTGAGAAAACATGTCCACTGTTTTGCCAATTTATGGAAACCCAGGGCACAATTGGCCAGGGCCCTGGCTGCCTTCCGAAACTTATAAACTTCAGGCTTTTGTGATCCAAACTCCTCAGAGACTTCATCTCATGAGGAAGAACCCACATCTGAGTATTTGCAACTCTCATGTGCGTAATGAATTAGGTGACTAAAACCCAAAGTACTTCTACTTACCCACGTGGACGTGGATGGTTGAGGGAGATAACCAGCCTTGAAAACCCCTTGGTGGGAAATGGCCATAGAAACTAGTGTTACACACAAAGTGATACCCATAAGCTACCAACACGATTTGGAGATTTCACTATCTCGCTGTCTCTTTTTCTTTCCTCTCCCTTTTTTCCTTTCTGTTGCTTTACTGGTAGTATTTTTTTGCCTTTTTTCTATCTGCTTTATAATGTTCTTGTAAGATCACATCAATGTTAACAGTGATCTTGTTCAATCCAGTGGACTACATACCGTATCTCGACGTGCAAATCTTGAATATATTGCACTTATGTCTATACTAAATCATCTTTCAAAGTATGAGTGATTGATGCTTTGTCTATTGGATTCTGAGTACGGAAATGTATCATGTTTGATTATCCATCAGTTAAGTCACTTAATGGATAATACTGGTGACATGATTATCATCTCATAAAGCGTGCAGCTACCCAAAAAGCATTTCCCGGAGCTGAGCAAGGGACAGCAGAGTAGATTACAAATTTTAAAAAGCCACTTCTTCAAGCCTTTACGGAATGCAAGAAGGGACGTGCAATTTCTTAAAGCAGAATGGAGGGAATTCACAAGTTTGTTGCCCAAAAAAGAGAAAGATTGTCTGTCCATCCCCTCATGCAGGTCAAGCGGAATCTGGGAACAGTGCACAAGGCCAGGTTCTGTGACCTTAACGTTTGAGTGGGCTGATGAGGCTGCACCAATTCCTGTTTGTAGCAGGGACCTGTCCCCACTCTGGCTTTGAAAACCTAACACACTGCCTTAAAATGGATATGTTATGTCTCAATGCCGCATTTCAAACTGTCTGAAGACAGCTAATGGAGGCTTGATCAATTCCTAAGTAAAGCGTTACCCTTGCCCAGCCTGGACAAGATTAGGGCTTGAATCACAGTCATTTTGTCTGATGTGGGGATCATCCATATTATCTTTTTCAGCCATTTCAGCACAGCAAAACATGTAGCTTTGACCTTCATCACCTGAGGTTTCATGGATTTCAAGATTAGCATCCAGTACAAAGCCCAGATTCTTGACTTTAAAAGACAAGGTAGAAAGAGATCCTATCATCATTTAGCTTGACGGAGTTACTGTTCATCCAAGTGGCAATGCAACTCAAGCCCAGGCTAAGATCCGAAGGTCCATGGTCCTGGACAAAGCAAACATGATTTGGGTCTCATCTGCGTAGGAGTAAAGGATCAGACCACAACTCTCCACTACATCTGCTAAATGACAGATGTAGATATTAAACATTGGACAAAGCACGGAGCCCTAAGGTACTCAGGAAGTTAGAGGCCATGTCTCTGACCTAATGTTGGCCAAGAGGACCTGAAACGTCTGATCTTTTAGAAAAGAGGTTCACCAGGCCAAGGCTGTTCCTTAAAGGCCTATTGCTACCAGTCACTCAATCAAAATGAAGTTGGACACAGTATCTAAAGCCGCACTAAGATCTAATAAAATAAGGACAGCAGTGCCACCTTCACCCAGAAGGCGTCTAAGATGGTCGGTAACTCCGAGGAGAGCGGATTCTGTGCTGTGCCCAGCCCTGAAGCCAGACTGTGAGGGATGTAGGAAACTTTGTGTCCCGACATAAGATGTAAGGCAAGCATTCACATGTTTTTCCAAAACTTTGGAGAGGCAGGGCAGCAGGGAGATGGGATGGAAGTTAGACCAAATGGTTTGGTCCAAATTGTTTTTTTGTTATGAGTGGAATGACCATCACATGCTTCCAGCTCGCCAGAATGATCCCCTTCTCAAGAAAAGAGTTAAGAAGATTTACCACCACCTGTAAAACCTTTGGATCTACTGAGCCCAACATGGCAGCTGATAAAGGATCTAGCGGTGACCCTGATTTAATGGCTTATAGAAAAGTTTGAAAAGAAGCAAAATTCAACAAAGGACATGATTTTAAGTTAGAGGTGCGATCTAATTTAGAAATGCATCTTTGAGGACGACACTTAATTATTATCTTGTTACTGGTTATAATTATCAATTTGAATGCTAGACACACAGTATCCAAATAGACGCACATTGTGCCACTTTGTTGTAGTGGAAACTAATGAAGACAGGATTACACAAAACAAATAGAGTTGTGTACAACAGGTAACAACGTCTTGTGAGTGTCAAAAGAATGGCTTCCCAGGATATGGAAGTGAAGAGGCCATGACCAGCTTCAATATGACCAGGATACAGTCATGGTAGTAGTAATGGAGAAAAAAATCTATGCAAATATACCTGCCCAGTTGATCCACAGGGCTTTTTCCAAGGACTGCAGGTGAAGTTTACCCAGATGTGCAGTTTTGGCATTTACCATGACAAACGGGTTGAATTTCAGCATGCCCCAAAATGGGAAGTCACAGCTGAGCACCTAATTGTTGACTTCCCACTTGTGGGTTTGCCGATAACTTCTGCTGAGAAGATACAGAAAGTAATTTTGCACCAGTGTTCTGACAACAGAAGTACTTGGCGCACTGACAAATCCCAAACTGTTTGCGCCAGACTTGACAAATCCAGGGAGTGGGTGCCTACCTGCTGTTGCACGTGATGCATGTTTTTCATGTTGTCTGTGCAAAAGAAAAAATTACCTTGTTACATCGTTGCTGTTGAAAGGATTGAAGCACTAGGAGCACTGCCATTAGCTCCAGTACACTGATGTACAGAAGTCACTCCTGTGTGCTCCCCAACTCAGGAGGGATACGTATGTATTCAAGGGAGTGTGCGGGGACTGACTGAACTAGAGACCAGGAGCCAGGTGTACTAACATTAGGAATACCGATTTCCTAACTACAATTAAATTCGAGTTGCAATTAGGAAATCGGTATTCCTAATGTACAAAACCTTTTATTTCTAAATAGCGATTCCTAGTAGGTCACAAATCGACCTACCTCATGAATATTAATGAAGTAGTTCACAATTTACGATCCATTAGGAATCATAGCTATCACAGAGATGGTGGCCTGCTGAGGTCAGCAGACCACCATGTCTGTGATTGCTTTTAAATAACGCAATCTTTTTTTCTTTTAAATGCAGCCCATTTTCCTTAAAGGAAAAAGGGATGCGTTTTTAAAAAAAGAATGAAACTTTGAGGTTTCATTTTTAGGGTTGAGCGCAAAAAACTCTGTCCCTGTTGTTATCTCTCTACAGGCTTGTGACCAAGCCCATGAGTTTGGTTAGTTTGTGGGCTTGCCTTTTACAATTTGCTTCCTTTCATTAGTGGGAGACATGCATACGTCATGCCTTTTCTGGTGTTTAGCCCTCCTCTAGCACACTGGTCAACTACTGAAAACATACGAGGCTTCATGTTTTCCGTATGGTTTCTGGACTACTTTTTCTCTTTATTTCACAGGCAACGCGATCTCGCTGGGCAGTAGTAAAGCGCTTTGCATGATATCGACCCAGTTACATGGCTAATTGCTCTTTTCCCGGTTACATGGCTAATTGCACTTTTGCCAGTTACATGGATAATTGGACTTTTGCCCATACGTTTTACTGCGAGCGAACTTCTGTTTCCTTTTATGAGTCTCCGTCACACTTCTTGGAGGCCGTGGTCTCGCTTCTGTGAAACTGTTTTACTTTTCAGTTCATGGGGCAAGAAAAGTCTGGTTAGGAGTTTAAAACGCGAATAGCTCTAACTCGAGCGAACGCAAGACCCATTGCATTGCAAATGCTTGTGTTATAGTGGAGTTTGCTTGCAGAGAGGGACAGTCTGTGTTGTTCTCGTTGCTATAGTCCAAGCAGTGGCAGACCAGCCGAAGTCCTTTAGAGTCTATGGATTCTACAACTTTGAAAATCTAATTCTACATCAGGATCAGTGACCACAGGCCAAGCATGCACATACTGGAATAGCAAGGAGCAGAGATCGCACCTGCCAGCTAGCCCACACCGCTAAAAGTTACAATATCTTGGCCAGTAGTTAAGATTATTTACAGTCAGAATTTCTTAACCTCGTGAATCATTCCGACACCATCCGCTCTCTGTTTAGAGCACACTTGACATCTAACTTGCGAGGCCAAAATGTAGACAGAATCGCAAGGAAAGCTCATACAAATCAGAACACTGGTGCTCAAATAACGAGTTGCTGTTCTTTAAAATTAAAAAATCAGAGGTTATTTGGTTTCCAGAAATGAACCAAATATTGATTTTGTTGAGAGACGGCACTCTCTTATGGCATCTGAAGTGACTTGAGGGATAACGTTTTTGAATCGCGTCAAAGCCAGCTCAAACATTCTCCTTTCAGAGGTCAGCAAAATGAGTACCATTACACTGAGTGATAACAGCGCCAGCATCTCACAGTTTTCGGATATAACTAAACTGTGAGAAGAGTCGTTATATAAATCTAGTTATTCACGAATCAGTACATTTCGGAATTGTAAGTGTGCCTGGATTTTTATTCTTTCTTGCTTTTTAAAAAATGATTTGGGCTGCTGAACGCAGCATGCAATTTTAGGTATTTGTAGTCCAAGTCCCAAACCCTTTTCTTCGCGTATTTTTGTATCTTTGAATAAACACAGAATGTAATAGTTGCAGATTTTTTAGAAGGGTAGCTTCTATCTGACAGGGACCCGCCTTTTTTCCTACCTTCTAGTTTTTTTTCTTTTATGGTAATGATTTTATAGTGCTTTGTTGATACCGAACCAATAAAGAGGTTTGTCAGATGTGTGTTCCGGTTACTTTCAGCTCCACATGGTTTTGGAAATGACTACACTATGACATCATTTTTGTTTAATTTCTCGCTAATTTAACCATTGAACGTAAAGAAATCCCGACTTCCTGTTTCTTTGCCAACAAGATAGCATTTATTTAGCTGCCTCGAAGAACAGGAAGATGTATACTAAAACATAATTTAACTGAAAAATCAGCCTTTGTGACACTAACGTTTATTTAGCTTTTATCTTTCAGTCTCAAGTCACAAATCCCACTACGTTCAAATCATGATTTCTCTACTTGGAACCAATTGTGTGATCTTGAGCAAAACCCTTTAGATGCCAGTGCAAACTTGAGGATTCCCTGGAAGCAGTCTACGCAACTCTGCCAGGCTGAGTGGACATGCCTTATTCATGAGGCGCTGCAGTGCCGAACCTTCGAGTCTAGGCACCTCTCCAGCGCCCTTGTGAGATGGACAGGGCGCTATTGATCACCCTGCTAAAGATAGCTCAGAGCGTTGTGACCCTACTGCGAAGAGCTCCGTGAAACCCAAGGGGTCTGTGGGAGGCACATTAAATGAGCAGCACAGGGCAGAGTTAGGCTGCAATCCTTGCGACAGTAACTACAGCAGGCTTATCAAGCCAAGAACCTTGTGTGCTCCTGCCTTAAAGTCGGGCATGTCCTTGCACGAGGATCCCTTAGGGCTAGTGGTGAGCTAGGGATGAGTGTCCAGTGTCAGGGATGTGGAATTCCTATCGCCCGACGCCCAGGACATCTTGTTTGGGGTCAAGGGCAACAAGTTTTTATGTTTACTTTGTCCTTGGGACAAGTAGGCCCAACCCCCTGCAGCACAAACCCTTTGGCTGCCTGTTTACAGAGAGTTGAGCTCTCTGCAGTTGAGGTAATGTGTTTCCAAAAGATAATGCTGTTCGAACTTGTATTTATGGTTCATTATTTGAAAGCCTACATTATTAGGGTGCGTGCTGTAAATAAATGTTTTAAGGTCACACTTCACTACTGACGTTGGTTCCAGTTCAAAAAAACAAAAACGTGTACACACGTTTGAAAAGTTTAGGCTAAGAGGCTAAGTATAATGCTCCCAGAATGCTCTTTGATTATATGCAAATGAAGTGTCATTTAGTAAAATGTGTTGATGCATGCTAGTATTTCCCAAAAATATTTCTAATGGAAAATCAGTGTAACCATTTTCAACACGATTATGGGAAGCATGAAAATAAACAAACACTGACAAAGCCAACTGATCTGACATATTTTTATAAGTCTTTTAGTTTCATCAATGCGTGTCTTGTTTTGACATGGCTTTTGTAACACTTTATTGTTGTGGGAGCTACCAGGCCCTCAACATTGTAACAAACATTGGCAAACCCCCCCCAAAAAAGTTTTTGAACTCTTAAAGCACGCGTTGCCACCAGCGGCATAACAAAGGCCCCGCAGCCGCCCTCCAGGGGGCCCCGTCAGCACAGCACCTGCCCTGAGTGAGTCTGGAGAGGGGGCTCCTCCATGTTCTTTGCAAAGGGGCACCCTCCAGTTTCGTTACGTCACTGATTGCCACTGTAGTTCCTGACACTGAACAAAACTACTTTGTGTGGCAATATGCTCCTTGTGGAAGAGCAGAATGCGATCACTCACAGTAAAGCCAGCCGAAAGAGAGAGAAATAGAAGTTTAATAAAAACAAAATGTCTTTGTTAACACCAGACCTAATTAGGGACCAAGACCCACATGTAGGTAGCTTTTTGCATGTCGCAAACAGCGACTTTCGCTGTTTGCGACGTGCAAAAAGCACATTGCGATGCACAAACCCAGTTTTGCGATTCAGTAACCTGGTTACCAAATCACAAAACGGGTTTGCGACTCGCAATTAGTAAGGGGTGTTCCCTTCCTAATTGCAACTCGCAGTGCAATGTAGGATTGTTTTGTGACCGCGAATGCGGGTGCACACCAATCGCAGTTTGCACCCATTTCAAATGGGTGCTAACACTTTCGCAAAAGGGAAGGGATCCCTATGGGACCCCTTTCCCATTGTGAATGTCACTGTAAACATTTTTTCAGAGCAAGCAGTGGTCCTGCGGACCACTGCCGGCTCTGAAAAAATGAAACGAAAATGTTTCATTTTTCGTTTTTGTTATGCATCTCGTTTTCCTTTAAGGAAAACGGGCTGCATTACAAAAAAAAACCCAAAAAACTGCTTTATTGAAAAGCAGTCACAGACATGGTGGTCTGCTGTCTCCAGCAGGCCACCATTCGTGAGGGGGTCGCAAATTGCGACCCACCTCATGATTATTCATGATGTGGGCATTTGCGAAGCCCTTGCGAATCACAGATGGTGTCAAGGACACCATCCTACATTTGGATTTGCGACTCGCAATTTGCAGGTCACAAATCTGAACCTACCTACTTGTGGCCCCAAATTCTTAAAGAAAGTCACAAAAGTGCACCCATGGTATATGTTGTACCCCTATAAAATATTTGTGAACTGTATTTTAGCGTGGGTAAATACGATGTGTAGATTTGCTCATGTGAAAATCTATTGAGCATTTGCAAGTTCATTTTCCCTCCAGCACTTTCTTCCCAACCCTGGAAGAAGTTCTAATTCTGCCATTGTCAGGAGTAAATGTCCAACCTTTCTTATTATGGGAAAATATTAGAGAGAAGCTGGTAAAAATCTTTAAAACATGCAGGTTAGTAGGTTTGCAGACTCAAAGGCATTCCAGCCCTGGAACTATTGCTTTCTGCTTCCTCCAGCCCAGTATGCAGATCTGCTACAGTGGGGATTGAAATTCCAAGTATTCAAGCCCTACTATGGTAGTAGCCCTGGCATAATCAGAGAGGCTATTAATTGCTGCCATAATTTGTCGCCACACTACATGGCACCAAAGGGACAAGTAGATCCTTTTACAGGACAAGTAGATTTGAGAAGCAACCTGTCCCCTGGACAAGTAGATATTTTAATAAATTCCACACCCCTGAGTGTGGTGACTGGATGATGCAGGCTTGGGCGGCTGGTTCGGGACACTGCAGGGTCCAGCTGCACTTTCTGTCTCAGTCAGACCAGCGGCACCAGAGCACACATGGACAGATCCGTTTGCAGACGCGCCTCCGTGGCTCGGTCATTCTTCCTTCCCTCCGGATGGCTGGGAACTCAGGCCGACAAAAGAATATCTGGTGGCAATTTCCAGCAGTTACAGAATCTATGGGTGATCTGCAAAATCTACATGGATTATAGATATCCCGAAAACCAGGGCCACTAGAATTAGGCAATTGTGCTGCCATGACGGTTTTCATATAATTATAGTTTACCAAATTTGCCCCATTATCCATCATCTGCCGCATAATCTGTTAATTTTAACCAAAAAGAAAATGTTTGTAGCTCAAACGGTTCAAAAGATACTAAATATGCAGCGACATATGTTGACCCATAGAGGCAGGCCTTTTGCAAAGCTGGACTGGTCACCTTTCTGTTGCTTACTGTCATGTTAAACTGGTACTAATGGAGTGCAACCAGTATCCATACAGTGTTACAAAGTTTACAAATGCCGAAAAAATGAAGTTGTACAATAACAAAATATGCTTCATTAGGCCGCATAATTTTGGCTTTTCCTGCAGCATATATAACTGACAGTAACCATTAATACAGGGCATATCGCTAACCGGACAGCCTACTTGCAAATTTACTCATTTTGAATCACCCTAGGAACAATTAAAAGCTGCATCATCACTGCCTGCACATACAGAGCCTGTTCTACGTCCATGTTTGCACAGGATGTTCAACCCACTGAGCTAGAAACCTGGAAGGGAGGGTGGGGAGAGAAAGTGTGTGTGTGTGTGCGCTCGTTCTTCTTAAACCCAAGTACGGCTATGTAAACATCACATATGGCAACAATGGGGATTTGTAATTGTTTTTACGTCGAGCTTAAGCACTGCTTTTCCGACATGTTTGTACCTAAGTGGGCTTTTTACCACACCCACCTTACGCCCATCACTTTCACTCGTTTGTGGTCTTTTTTCTTTTCGTTGGTAAATGCTTTACGTTTGTCCCTCCTTAGGGCAGTTTTGTTACCACCTTGGCCATCGACCCTGTTACATGGATAATTGCACTTTGGCCAATAACTTGGACTGCAAGCAAACTTTTTTTTCCTTTCGTCTGTTTCCTTCACGCTCACGGCGGCGCTTTGAATTGACTTGCTTATGTCAAATGTTTTAATTTTCAGTTTGTGTGGCAAGAAAAGTCCAATTAGTAATTTTCAATGCAAATAGCTCTAATTCGAGCAAACGTGAGAACCACTGCATTGCAAATGCTTGTTTTAAGTGTGGGCAGTGGTCCGTGGGACTACTGCCTGCTCCGAAAAAAATATTTTTTTATATTCTTAAAGGATAATGTGTTCCAGGCAGACCCCTTCCCATATGAAAATGGGTTACCACCAATTTTAAAATGGTGGTAAGGAATTACTGTTTTGCGACTGGAATTTGACGCAGAACAGTAATACATACAGTTGGAATTGCTGCCCATTTTATGCAGTCACCACTTTTGCCATGGCACAAGCTTTAAGTCTCCACAGTCCCTGCTTTTGAAGTCGCATGGGTTCAGCAGTCTGTATATTTTTTGATATTTTGAGTATCTCATCTGCTTGCAAGCTCAAGCAAGTGTTCGCCATTGAACAGAAGCCTTTAAGTATGAGGTGAGGCAAAAGCCTGAAACCCTCCGCCAACCATGACATCTCAGTATTATAATGGTGTTCACTTGTCTATCCACTGTATCCACTGCATGCAGTGGGCAGCGTTTAATAGCACTAGAGATGACTTTCCTTCTAAGACTATCTCTTTAGCCATTTTTCAGTATGTATCAGGAAGGTGTTTCAAAAAAGGTTCCATATCCTATTGATTCCGGTCATATCTTGCTAGGAGAGTCACTGGTTTTGCAATGCACAGCTGCATAGCTTTTCTGATTTTAAGTCGGAGGAATGCATCCTCATACAAGAAGTGGATTTTGTGGTGAAGTCTTGGATTCGTTTCTCTATCCTGCATATTCGCACCCTAGATTTTACTGGACCTTTAAATACGTTACTTGAGTTTTTAACAGTGGAACAAATGGAGTGATGTGCTCTGTCTTTGATAAAGTTGCAACAAGAAGTACTCTTCGTCGTCCTGATATACTAGCAGTTAGTTCCCGCTACCCTGCCCGTAACTGTGGGATTTGCAGATGTATTGTTTAAAAGCAAGGCTTTTCCCTAGACGTGGCTCTAAAGAGGGTCATCCTATGGATCTACACTATAATCATGGCAAGCACCATCCTGCTGTTCTGTGATGTATGGATCCTTATATATTGGTAGTGGCACATTGTCTATGTCCTGATCAGAGTCAGAGCGAATGGAATGTGTTGGTGACATTTGTGGAGGTGAGAAGGTTGGTGTGGCCTCAATAATTTGTGCCCTGTGTGGTGTTACTTTTTCCTTAATGAAATGGAAAATGCACTAATATCTACTGATATTGCTTCCTCAAATGTTAATCTCTGTTTCCTATATGTAGGTTTTGCAGCAGAAGACGGCCATGCTTCTGTATGCCCTGTTGTAGAATCAATACATATGATCGTGTTGGGAGCAGGGTATTAAAATTAGTTTTAATGCCACTTTGGCACTGTGGTAGGTTTGGTGTCTCAAGAAACATTCTCCCTGTGCCAAAGATCTTAAGAGTGATTTTCAACCTGGTTCGGTCTGTCAGGCTTTATTTGGTGGCGATTCTTTGGTGAAGGTGTGGCACTCTCAGGGCTGCTCCTCGTCATGAAGCAGAGGCTCCTTTGGAAATAAACACCCTTGGAAAAATTCTCTTGACCAGGACTAGTATGTTTGAGGCCAAGAGTGATGTGCACTGTCCTCTATGTGTGCCACCAAACCTTGGTGTTGTATTAGTCCTGGGCACTGGTGCAGGTTTTAGTAAGATCACTGGAGATTGTTTGCTTCAAGGGTCAGAATCCTGTGAAGAAACATACTTTTAACGTCCTCAGTGACTACGTCAAACTGAGACTCTATACCGTCCTGATGATGCATCATGGATGGTGTCGTGTGCCTAAAGCTGCAGTGAATTTTGTTTTCCAACCTGAAGGTGTCACACACAGAACAGGTGGCCTCGTTGTAGTGCCTCAGGTTACAGACATAAAACTGGTCTGACCACGGGATTTACTGTTACAGGAAGGGCAAAATGTTAATGATGTGTTCTCCAACCCTCCATCCACACTAGTCATTCTTACAGGACCTGGCCCCAGGCTTGTCAAACATTTCGCCTTCAACACAGTCCACCTAGCAAAGTATTCCCAATGTATTCCATCTATGTCTCATGGCTAAAGGTTCTCTAGTTGTCCAGCACCGAAAGTAAGGTTTCTTCAAAGTTCAACGGAAGCAGAACTGTGAGAACAGGTTCAGACTCAATTGTGGAGAAAAAAACTATCTAAGATGCAGTATGTGTCCTGATGAATTGTGGCTTCAAAGGGGGCGTCATACGTCATCTTGAAACAGAAACTCCTTCAAACAAAAACTTGCAAAGCCTCAGTCCAACACTAGATAGCAGAAGTGTGCACAGCATGTGATCTATGGCCACACATGCTGCGAACGTATAACTATACACATATGGGGGCAATTACCAGTAATCTATTGCACGTAAAAGAGTTGAAACGCTGAAGGGCATGCTACAGTTCTACCAATAAACAGTCCTGGCTGGATTGGGATCATGTCGTGGTCCTGCATAGATTAAAAATATGTGCAGCACAATATCTGTGAGCAAGGTCCAGGGGGATCGAAACGCGTCAGAAGAGGGATTATAACTGGAACTCCATGTAGTTATTGAAGTAAATACCTGACTTGGGAGTTCGACTCATCTCTTCCTTCAGTGAAGATAGAATGGTGTTAAACTTATAATTATTGCCTTTTTTAGAGTTTAGCAGATGGGATAGTCTGTCAAACAAATCCAGCAAAAATATGCCCCATCTGCCAAATTTGAGGTGCCCGCTCTATTTAGTATCAGGGGAACTGCCATGGTTCCAATGGGAAAGCCTACACTGGCTCAGCTGAAGGAAACCTTTGACCACTGGCCCATCGGACTGGGTCACTCGGATTGTCCACTCTACTTAGGAGAGATGTTCCAAAGTTATTTTGTCTTCCTTATCACCATGAGGGGCTGCCTGGCCACAGCCATTACTCCGAAGCACAGTCAGGGATATTTATTTTATTTTTCAATACTAACTCCTGCTTTGGAAACAAAAAACTTCGCTTAGCAGATGCATTTAGCATGGCCCCCACTCAACAAATTGTTGGTGCCTTTATCCGACCCACTGCAACAGAGGCTCTGGTGAAGGTACATAGATCTCCTCCACTGGGGAGATCACCAGTTATGGTGGTTGGTCCTTTGCCAGGTCAGCAAAGTACATCCCTCCGCTTCACTGGCAGATCAATGTACAGGCTGCCGTACTATAAATAAGGGTCCATATCACACTTGAGATCTTGTGAGCAATATATTTGCATTTTCAGCAGATTTTATAACTATGAAAAAGTATCTGTTTAACTTTACCTAGGGCGATCAAAGCCTGGTGAATTTCATTCATCACATTCTTGTAAAGTTCCTTCTGCCATTCATGTAGCAGCTTCCACTCTTCATCAGAGAAACAGGAGGCCACATCCTGGAATGTAACTGGCATCTGTAAGAGGAAATGTATGTGTAATCCTCTTGAACACAATATAAAATCACATGATAATTAAAAAGCTCCCTTTGTCTTTCCAGTGACAATATGGATGGTGGCAAAGTGCCATCCTTTGACAAAAAAGATAAAAAAGGGGAATAAGTGAGGAAAGACGGCACAAGTGACTGAAGCGAGACAGCAAAAGACGCTAGGAGGAGGAAAAGAGAGTGAAAGCGAGACAAAAGCAGAAAGAGGGAAACCAAGAGGGATGGGAGCAAAGACAAGGGAAAATGACAGCAGAAAGGAAATCTGAGCCCACTGAACAGTTCAAGGAGTTAAGGGCTTGCTGGCGAGATCGTTCTGCAACCTGCATTTCAGAGGTTTGAACTCAGACAGAGCAAGCTTAGTCTTTTGTTGTCTCATTGCTGATAAATGGAGTGCCACTGGACACAGGAATACTGACACAGGCAACAGTTGTACATCGATTAAAATCGCGTGTTGTTTTACAAAATTAGGCATTATCCTTCTTAATTGTTCTATAGGTGTCTGCATGTCATATAAATATGTGATTGGTTGCACCTGATCAATAAAATACCACAGCGTGAAGGCAATCTTGGACTCTCAAGTAATCCAACTAGTAGGCCAGACGCAGAGTTCACGCTAAAGGTTTATATTATATAAGCCAATTTTCTGCTGTGCCCTACTAAAATATTAATCTGGGCAAAAGAATTTCAATGCAAGGCTCAAGCCAAACTAATATTGGAAAATCACAGGACTCTAGAAAACAACTCTGACAGATTTAGAGCTATGCAAGCCCAGAACATAACCCAACAAAACTTGAATGGAGCAGATGCAAAGTTTAAAGAAAGTGGCTTACAGGACTCCCCATCCCTTTCTTCCGCAAGCATCATGGCCTGAAATAAATCAGAAGAAAATTCCAGAACCAAAATAAAGAAGAACAGCAACTCTTTGGCCGAAACAAGCCGCTGGGCCGAGAGATTGTTTTTTTCAGCATTGGGGAGAGTTATTGCAGTTCAGCCAGTTTGCCGATAAATATCTCACTGTCTTTCAGCACAAAGGAGTAACCAGAAAATGTAAATAGCCCTCACTTTGAACTACAGCTCTGAGGCCACCAAGCAACCGGAGCAAGTTAGCAGAACTCCCCTTAGAATTGCTACCTTGCTGCTTCCATCCATGCATCTATCTAGTCATTCGTTCGTTCATCCTTCCATCCACCTCCTGATATCCCCTATTTTACTTTACATTCTGCCATTCACTCATTCTTTTGTCTATTATTCAATCTTCACAATTCCATCCGTTCATCTATACATCCACCCATTCTGCCACCCATCGATACAGCCAATTTCTCATCCATCCACTTTTCCATCCATCCAGCCTGCCCTCCATCCATTCATCTAGACACTCTGCTATCCATCCCTACACTCCGCCTTCCATTCATCCATCAATCCATCATCCACTCTGCCATTCATTCATCTATCCATCCACTTTACCATAATCCACTCTGCCATCCATCCACTCATCCACCAACTCTGCCATCAATCAGTCCACTCCGTCATCCATCCATCCACTGTACCACCCATTTACTCATCTTTTCGCCCACTCATTCATCCATCCCCTTACTCTGCCATCTTTTCACCTATCCATTCCTTTACTCTGATATCCTTTCGCCTGTCCATTCACCTATCCATTCACTCCATCCATCAATCCCTTTACTCTGCCACCCTTTCATTTGCCCATCCACCTATCCATTCACTCACTCATCCATCCACGCATCCCTTTACTTTGTCATTCTTTCACCTATCCATCCACTATTCACTCATCCTTTCACCCAGTCATTATCCACATACTCATTCATCCACCCACTCATTCATCCATCCTTTCTTCTTTCCACCCTTCCAGTATGCTTTCTTTCTTTCCCTGTTCTATGCAACCAGCTGTCGTTTTGTCTTGCTCTTCTATTGACGCTCTATTTCAGCGATAATAATGAGTTTTTGTAAGGCGAGTTGCAGACAGAAGAGGCCCATAAAGAGCCCCACCCCGCTGTAGCTGCTAAAGCGGGGGTTCGCGACTCCCCTGCTTCAGCAGTATAATTGGTGCATCTGTTCTCTTCACAGGCCCACACAGTTTCATTAACACCACTTATTCCCAAATGGACAAGTAGTAGCTTTAGGGTTCACATTTAGCCCATTAACAACTACGCTAAGATCCAGGATTCAGCACTACCAGTGACCACGGCACCAAGCAAAACAACGGCACTCACAGGGCAACCAGAGAAACCGGAAGTATTGACCAGACAATGCATTAGATGACCAGTTAGTTGAGCTGAGCATCGGCTGAACAATAAGACAGGTTATACTAAAACAAAAAAGATACCATTAGTAAATATTTTTTTAAATATCTAATAAGAACACCTTGTTCGAGAAGAGGTTATCGAAGTCTATCAACCACCCACTCCTGTGTTTGTTCTAAGAGTACAGTGGTTTCTCCCTTTAAGGGTTTCAAGGTTGGTCTGGAAGTCTTTCCTGAGGCTTTCACTCTGCATTATTAACCTGTCCTATCTTGAAGGACGGGCTACCACCTCCTCTACCTGCCTCTGGAGTGGGGGATAAAAGGTGATTTTAAATATGGGCACGGGGGGGGGCTTGTTGTAAAAGCCTTGGGGCTGC
This sequence comes from Pleurodeles waltl, assembly GCF_031143425.1. Lineage (NCBI taxonomy): Eukaryota > Metazoa > Chordata > Amphibia > Caudata > Salamandridae > Pleurodeles > Pleurodeles waltl. The sequence goes on from NC_090437.1 coordinate 170,090,549, forward strand.
TTGTTGGAACTCTCTCCCACAGCCCATGGTTTGTAAATTATTTACAGAATATAGAAAGTGTACTCTCACCCTTAAGATAATTTAAAAGAGACCCATGGAACACCATTGAAATTGTGAGGGTCCGTTTTTTCTCTAATCCAGAACATGCAAACGAGAAACAGTGGCCAAAAATACACGATTTCCTAACATTTACAAGAAATCAATTACTGGAACTTGGCACCAATAACACTATGCAATATTTCTCATTTTGAAAACAGTACCCCCATGAGTAGCACAGGAATATTTTTCAGGAGAGAAATAGGCCAAAGCCGCATTCATGTCAAGTCGTTTTCGAGGATCCCGAACTAACATTGTCTCAGCTTTGGCTTGCTTGTCTTCAACACAACACTCTCACTATAACCATAATTGGCAAAGCCAATAGGCCTTGCCTTTGGGTCCTGGTCCCTTTTGTTAATGCCTTCTGGCCTGCAAGATGATGTGCACCACGGCATAAAGCTATTTTTTTGATAAGAAAGTCAAAACGATGTGGCCGCGCAATTTCGTCATTTTGTAGGCGCGTGGACGCTCTATAATACATTTATGCCTACAAAACGATATGTGTAACTTTTTGTATTTACCGATCCACGATGGATCTGCAACCTGCTGCCTGGTCCTCCGCAAAAAAATATAAACACATTTAAAAATACTGTGTGGCTAAGGGGGTAGCAACAGCGATCAGGCATTAGTAACAGGGAAGCAGCACTCGAATTAAAAATACGAGTGAGAAACAATGCAGAGGTGAGAAGCACATGAATGCACTTAGAGGGAGGAGGGTGGGAAGCACAGAGGTGAGAGAGAGAAATGGGAAGCGCAGCAGAGAGGGGAAGAGAAGTACAAGAGGGAGACACCTGGAAAACACATGGGGGCCGATTTAGAATTTGGCAGAGGGGAATACTCCATCACAAACGTGACGAACACCCGTCCACCGTATTACGATCCCATGAGATCCTATGGGGATAACAATATGGCGGACAGGATATTCGTCACGTTTGTTACAGAGTATTCCACCCGCCAAGTTGTAAATCAGGCCCTTATGGACAGCTTAACCAAAAGGAAAAAAATAGTGCCTGAAAAGTAAGCAGGAGAAGCACATCGAAAAGAACCGATGCTCTAGGGGATGGACAAACAAAAAGAGAGGGAGGAAAACACACAGAAGGTAATAAATAAAAAGCAGGTAATTGAGTATGACAATAAAGCAAACAACTGGTAATCAATGGACGGGCTCTGAGCCCACTTTAAGCAGTCAGTAGGCATTTTTGCAACCAGTAAATGAGACCTAAAAGGGTTTAGGAACCCAGCCCTGCATCAGGAAAGCCATCAGCAGAGGAGATTCTTGACCCAGGATATGTACTAAGCTCAGTTCGTCAGAAAGAGAAGAAGCACTGAGGGTATGAGTTTATAGCAATAATCTACTAGATACTTGCCTTGTTTTGGTGCCCTGTGAGTATTAAATATAGCCCCGCCCTGCACTGGAAACTCCTCTTGACCCTTCCGCCAGACAACGCTAGGATGTGCCACACATCAAGAAAATCCAAAGTAGAAAGAGGACAACATGCTGACTGCTTGTCATCTCATCTGCATTGAACGAAATGGACATTTTGAATGTATGATAGAACAACGCATACGGGAACCACGCCTGCCTTAACAACGCAGTCGGAACAACAACCTCATCGTTTCCACGCCTGCCTTTACCACGCATGCCTTTACAATGATTTTTCGTTGTGAAAGCATGCCTAGTAAAGGCATTTGTGGGAACGGCAAGCGTGGTTCTACCACGCCACCCCCCCCAACCGCCCTAAGGAAAAAAAAAAAAAAACTCACCCCTAATACTTAAATTACCCCCACCCGTTCTAAAAACAAAACTACCCCAACCCCCCCAAGGCCCAAAACGACCCCACCCCAATGCCTAAACTACCCTGACCCCCCCCACCCGCCCTAAAAACAAAACTACCCTGACCCTCCACACCCACTCCTAAAAACAAAACCACTTTGACCCCCCGCCCGCCCTAAAAACAAAACTACCCCACCCCTAAAAACAAAACTACACTGACCCCTCGCCCCTGCCCCTAAAAAGTGAACTATCCCCAACACCCCACCCACCCTGAGCCCTAAAACCTTCCCGACCCCTCCACCGCCCTATAAACAACTGACTCCCCATCAGCCTTAAAAACAAAACTACCAGAGCCCCATCCCCTAAAAACAAAACTAACCCAACACCGCACCTCGCCCCTAAAAAAAAAACTACCCCACCCCTAAAAATAGAACTACCCGACACTCCCACCCACACTGAGCCCTAAAACCTTCCCCGACCACCCCACCCACCCTAAAAACAACCAACCCGCTCTAAAAAACAAAATTACCCCAGCGCCCCCACCTGCCCTAAAACAAAATTACCCAACCCCAGCCCATAAAAAATAGCCCAGCCCCTCACCCAAAGTCCTTAATCCACCCCACCCCTAAAAACTAACACAGAACCCTGTCCCAGCCCCACTTACCATGACCAGGCCCTCTCCCGATCCCCCCCCAAAAAACCATCCCCCACCCATAAAAAAAAATAGCCCAACCCCCCACTCCAAGCCATTTATCCACCCCCACTCCTAAAAACTACCCCCAACCCTACGCAACCCCCCACCCTAAGCCCTGCCCTAAAAAAAAATCCCAAACACCCCCCACCCCACCTCTAAAAAGAAATAGCCCAACCCCCACCCCAAGCTCTTTATCCACCCCCCTAAAAACGACCCCACTTACCTGACTGCATCCTCTTCCCGAACTACTCTGCCTTTAGCTCTGCCGTAACCACACATATGCGTAGTTCAGCAAATGCGTGGTTAAGGCAGAGAAAAGGCCATGCGTTGTTCCAGCAAACGTGGTTACGCTTGCTTGGGACACGCTCACGTAGTTCCCAAAGCGTTGTTCAGGCCGTTTCCCCTCAATTTTACTTCAGATCCTCAGATAAATTATTTTTAAACATTTGCAAACATCTCCCACACGTTATAATTCAGGGGCTCTATTTAGCTCCTTTAAAGTCTATGCTGCAGGTTTAGCTCTGAAAAGGAACACTTTCTGATGGGTGGTGATGAGGTAGGAGCAATAAAATACAAGTTTGGAAAAGCGAATTGTGAGCATACATGTAGTAGCACAAAAAAGATTTAAACTCAAAAGACTTCACATTCGTCAAAAGTATGCCTGCGCTTTGTACATGTGTCACCTAAAAGCCACTGCTTTGACTGCTGCTGTAATTGATATCCTCGTAGTGCTTTACACATGCATACGCACTCAGGACAGGGCAACACGCTTTATGATGCACTGCACTGTGTATGTGAATATACACATGCAGTTCTACTAACATAGTAAGTTCACAATTCTGTTCTTGGTGCTCTGTAATACACCACTGCATGTGACATGCGTGCCCTCGAATTCACAACATGCATTTACAATATGCATTTACCATTATTTGTATAATCTGTTCAAAACAAGCATGTGCCCTCGGTATGCACAGTGCTGTGCAGTGCCTTGTGCCATTTACAGCTCGAAGAGTTTTCAGATGTTGAACACGTTGTATATTTTACGAAGCACTGGAACAGTAAGTGTACAACAAGGTGTGCATTGGAAATCGAGCTGTACTATACACAGTACAATATCACCTGACACAAAGCACTATATACATTTTCGAGGGTTCATAAAAACATCACAGATTTGTATAAAGAGCTGATAAGGTGCTTTCCGTGATGACATGCTCTCTGTGATCCACTGTACATGCACTTGGTGCCACAAAATGAAGTGCAGCATGTGGCATAGAGCTCTTTATGTGCACTCTGATATACACAAGATGGGTAGCAATGATATGTCTAGCGTGTGCCTGCATACCTGAGGACCTGGCCATCACTTGGAGCTGCACGGCGATGTATGTAACCTTAGCACTTGATACAGAGAGCTCAAATGGCCCTTGGGAATACAACACACTGATTCTGTTAATAGTCCTTATCTTATGCACATATGGATCAGGAGCCGGTGTGAGCAAGCCCGTGCCATTTGTTCCATGTATAGGCACCTGGAATGAGCACACCAGCTGTACCATCAGATTCTGCTGAAAAAAAATATATACTCTCCTAGAGTGCTTAAACAACAAGAAAAAAGTATCACCTGAAAAATCGAGCTGTGGAAGGCCACAGTAATGCATCCATGCCCCAGGGAAGGGACAAATACAAGTAGAGGAAAGCCCACACAAGCTAACGAATACCGAGCAAGCAAATGAGATTGACACTGACGCCAAACAACTGTAACCAATAGGGGGGCTCCAAGTCCACTGTAAGCAAACAACATATCTTGCAACAGACAGCAAAAACACTTTCTAGTAGACAAGACCTTAAAAAGAGGACCATTTTTTATAAGTAGACGTATGGCAATGCAAAAAGGTAGGGTTATGTTTTTTTACCATGGGACACAAATCCAGTTGTTTTCTGGCATGAAAATACAAGAAAAGTGAGATTTTTTATCCAGAGTTTGATGTTTATGAGGCATTCTGAGTAACGAAATGTGCGAGTAGTGAAAGGCAGGGAAGTCACATCTCCTTAGATTTCAGGGAGCCTCTAGGTTTGAAAAATGTCTGGGGTTGGGAGGATTCCCTGTGTGCCAGAAGACCCTTGGCTTAATACTTAAGTCAACCACCACCACAAACTGAAAATGTATAAGCTCCTCAGAATGTTACTGATTTGGACTCATTTCTGTCCCACACAATTGCCCACAAATCATGTGCCATTTATCACCTAAGGTGTTGCAAAATAGGATGGGAAACTATTGACTTTGACCACAAATTCTATTGTTTATCAGCACATACATGTGATGAACCTCTGGCTATTTAGCCAAAGTTTTGTGTTTGTAAGATATCTTCAGTTACAAAATAGGTGGGATCTACAGCATAACTCAGCAAGGCAGGAGAAATGTGAAGCCTCAATATAATTTCTGGGAACAAAAGTTATAAATGTTTAAGCATCCACTGTCAAAAAGGTCTTAACTGTAAATCAACGGGGAATTATTGGAAAGAGAATCTGAGAATCTACTAAACACACATGTACAGGGGAATAGCTGATAGATCCTTATTGGATTTAATATGGTTGCCATGCAGCCATCGACCCCCTGAATGTATAATATGGTCCTATCACAAGTACACTGATAAAAAAATCGGAGACGCCATAGCCTTTTATAGTGATATTTGTGTTTTGACCAGTGAGACGCCATAGCCTGTTGTAGTGATATTTGTGTTTTGACCAGTGACTCCGTGTCGCACCACTTTGGACTTGGCTTAGCTGTCAGTGTTTTGACTACTGACACCGTGTCGCACCACTTTGCACTTGGCTTAGATGTCCACCGTCACATTAGCAGTCATAAGTTACAGACTCCATTTTGTATTCAGCTTAGCCTTAGCTTCACCGCCATGTTAAAAGTGCGAGTATCTTTCCATACAAAACATGTTATGCAACGTATTTTCTATTCTGCGTGTCTGCATGTTCTTTTCTCACCAAAGGGTTAGGACATAACGTGGACTAGTCATTCAGTCAGCACAATAAGGATGTACTAGAATGATGTTTATGATACAGCAGGGAACAGCTTAGGCTTGGGAAAGACACCTTGGGAAACTGGCCAGTTCCAACCTGTTTCTTTCAACCCTGATCTAAAATAGCCAGCATTTTTTAATACTTCTTGCAGAGTGGGAAGTGTTTTTCCAGAAATCTCCTTCCTTGCTTGTTTAAGGTATATAAGAGACCCAGGTTGACAGTGGGAGATTAAGAGACCTCAATCAGGATTGAGACTTCGAATGCCTGATACATTTCCCGTGAGGGTATACCTCTCTTTCTCGTTGCGGTTGAACCGGGGTCAACGACTTGCTGGCAGGAGAAGGATGAAGCACCAGATAGGCCCCAAAGTGATGAGTTTTTTATTAAATATTTGCTTTGCATTGTGTAAGAATATATATATATATATATATATATATATATATATATATATATATATATATATATCAATATAGGTGTTTGTATCTTTGCATGTATATATTTGCTGTTTATAGATTGAAGATTCTTTGTACATGTTCTTACTTCATTGTTGCACATTTTAAAAGTGAACTTTCGGTTATACAGACCTTCCTTCACAAGCTTTGCTAAAAGATATAATAAATGTCTTCTTTAGACTAAGAAGTGCATTAGAGAGAATCTTTTTGACTCCTCTCAGTGTGTGTACTTTGGCTCATTAAGCAGTAAAGTAAAACACCTCTAAGTACAAGGTTACAAGTTTCCCTTCTAGCACTCCATCTCTGCCTATCCGTATGGATTTAAATCTTTTTTCTATCTCGCAGATTGCCACTTTAAGGCCTCTATTATATTGGATCCGGCTTTGGACAACAGACGCCCTTTTTCCATTTCGCTGTGGGCTTCTCAAACTGGTGGCCAGTAACACTATTAGTAAAACGAAATGGTGTGCCTATGTCAAAGAGTCCTTAACCCATCTTGGTTTTGAGTCCTATTGGTTGGACCCACTTTCTATTCACAAAAATGCTGTGCAGTTATTGAAGGATGCTTTTTGGCATAACGCTCAGATTGTGCAATTCACTAAGATTGCCCCGCTGTCTATGTCTGACAATTACTTATCAATTAAATGCCATTACGAATTCGAGCCTTATATGGATCTAGCATTATCTCCATTTGCACGAGCTCTTTTTGTCAGATTCAGAATAGGGTCCCTCCCTCTGTGTTCTCTAACGTACAAATGGCATTGTCCTATTAATAGATCCAAGCTTTGTCCGATGGGCTGCCAACGTGAAGAGTCTATTTCACACGTTCTTTTTTATTGTCATGCATATCACAAACAAAGAGCTTTTTGGATCATCCCGCTCTGCAAATCTATAGGCGCCAGCTCCTATCTTCATGTTGAGAGAATTTTAAAATCTGATCCATCTGCCCAGGTAGTTTTACCAGTGGCAAAAGTTCTCGAATCAATCTGGTGCCTTAGATTAGCTATTTTAAAGAACAAGACTGGGTAACTAACTTTTAGATCTATGTATGTATATTTATTGACTTTTTGATGTCTAATTTTAGTATTTATTTTTTAGGAGAAAGACACTCTCCTATTGTATTATTGAACACTCATGGGCATAGGGAATAGGGTCCTTGTTGTGTGGTATATTCCAAATTCAGGAGACGTATACTTCGATCATTTTTGTTTGTATTTTAATTCCCTATTATCGTTTTTAAATTTTTATCGTGCTTATATTTTTAGTGTTCTATTAATCTTTAAAAAATCAAAAAATTTATTATGTTTGTACTGTACTTTTATGGTATGTTTTTACTTACCGAAATAAAGTTAAATGAATGAAAAACAAGGTTACAAGTTTCCCTTCACCTTTGAGACCAATGACGGGTAATCCAGAGTTCACACCAGCAATGGGCCGGCCAGACTTCACACTCACACTGAAAAATGAGAGATTGTAGGATGATTTCAGGTATATTTCTAAAAGAGGACGTTATAGCCTGTGCTAACTAAAGGAAAACATAAAAACTTTGAGAGCAAGAGCACGTCTGATACTAACATGTATGACATTGTGCACTTCAACCAAAAATAAAAGAAGAAGCAAAGTGGCCACTAACACAAGGCGATTGACTCTTGCTGACGTGTTCCACGTTATGAAGGGGTGAGTTTCGGGCCTACAAAATGTTTTATCCACACCTCAGACTGATCCCTCATTGGTTTATATGAATAGATGGTCCATGACACTAAATAAATATATATCCACAAACAGATGTAAAGGTTTGTGGAGAGACACATATAAACCTTATCTTTTGGTCTTTCATAGAGAATCATCTCTTACAGTGAGTATGGGTTGGTACTCCACACCAGACAGCCTCCATAGAATGTTCCCCCACAGTCTAAATAAATGTTGGGGGCACTGTGGGGAAAAGGGAAGGGCCTTGCATATATGCTCAGACTGTCCTGGAATATTTGTTTTTTGGAAAGAGGACTATACTGCCACAAGGGAGATCATGGGGTTCCAATGCCTGCCAGTCTAGACATTATAATTATAAGTATGCAACCTCTAGAATGGGGGGGGGGATATTGAAGAGCTGGAAGTTAACATGTCAGTTATTACTTACAGCACAAATGAAAATTGCCATACATTAGAAAACAAAGTGTAGCCTGACGGGACATGTGGTACTGACGAATATGTAAAATAATGACAACAGAAAGGTTGATATCTCACCAAAGCAAGGATACATTTTTACAAACTTGCCAAACGGTGCCAGTCACATGGACGGAGGGCACAGAAAGTTGCCCTGTCCTTCTAAATTACCAGTCATATGAATGGTTGATTAAACTTTATCAATTTAATCAAAAAATAGAACAAACAGTGAAGGCTAATTTGGAACTAATAAAGATTTGGGCCTGATTTAGACCTCTGCGGAGGGGTTACTCCATCACAGCAGTGAAGGATATCCCACCTGCCGAAATCTAAATCCCGTTGTTTCCTATAGAATTTAGATTTTGGCGGACGGGATATCTGTCATCGTTGTGACAGAGTAACCCCTTCGCCGAGATCTAAATTAGGCCCTTGGTCTGAAGCACATTTTCAATGAAAAGTGTAAAGGAGTCTAATTGTTCTAATATGATGTGGTGTACTGGATTGGAACTTTAGGAGGATGCTGTGATGAATTGATAGTCTTTTTACTTTCTTTACTCTTGACCTAATAAGAGATATGAAGCTTAAATGTGTTTATGTGTGGTAAGTGATACCACTGTTGGGTGATGGAACCCAATAAAATTCAGTTGCAAAAAAAAGGCATAGCATTCTAAGGGAAAAGGCTTAACAGGCCAGCGGTTAAGTCTGATTAGCTAAGGACAACATACCACAAAAAACATTGGCAAACCCAATAATTCTTGCCTTTTTGTCCTACTAGTTTTGGAAATGCTTTTTGTCGATACTGTACAGCAGCAGCATAAAATGAAAAAAGCACAATGATACAGCTGTGTCATTCATGCATGTGTGATGGCATATGCAAGCATATGATGATGGCTTATGCGTGTACATGTGATGACAAATGCACGCACATGCGTGTTAGCACAGGCGCCATTTTCTTTTTTTATTTTGAATTTACCAACCCAAAATAGAGGATGTTTCTCAGCTCTGTAAATAAAAACATAATCAAAGAATGTTAGTGCACAAGTGCTTTCTTAATGGTGTAGCAGCCTGGTAGCAAATGGCAGTTGCAAGGCCCTCCAAAAAAACAATAAACTGCACAAAAAGATTGACACTATGGAGGTTGGGATGGAGTGAAGCAACAAGGAATGGGCAAGAGACTGGAAGTTGGTGGGAGGAGGTTAAGCAACAGGGAGCCATGGGGAAGCAGCATTTGAGGAGAGATTAATACAGAGCAGGGAAACACACACAAGAGAGCAGCACACAGGAGAGTGTAAAATGGAGTGCGGGTGGGTAGGTATTTGGAAGGTGAGAGATACAGAAGAGGAAAGACCTCGAAAATGTATACACTCTTATGGAGTACCTAACCAAAAAGAAAAAAAGTAGTTCCTTAAAAGTGAGCAGCGGAAGGATTCAAATCAGCCAATCAAAACAACAGTAAACACTGACACACACAAGAAGAAGGCAGGCCATTGAATAAGAAGAAAGCAAATGAGAGTGACAATAAAAAACAACAAATGCTAAACAATGGGCAGGGTTCAAGCTCACTGTACGTTTTTGGTAAACCCACAATAAGGCTTTCAAAACCATACAACTTGCTGTGTCTGGTAAGCAAGAAAATTGCTTAGGCGGTTCTTAAACTTTTGACTGCTGAGGACTCCCCTGAATCATAAATGAAATCCTGGGGACCCCCACTGAGTCACTATTAGAAGCCAGGTACCTTCCAGCCAAAGTGATTTCTATGATTTGCATCTCAAAACAGAACACAAAAATGCAAAAACAAGTATACACCAAACAGATACTCAAATATTTAAATTTCATGTTTAATGCACAATCAAATATAGAAAAAAGTTTCAAATGTATTAGTTTTATATTATTAATTTTAGAAATGAGTCGCGAAACTCTGAGTTGGCCTTATGGACCCCAAGGAGTCCTAGAACTATAGGTTAGGAACCCATCTGCACATTAGAAGCCATCAAAAAGGGTGAACCACTATGTTTTGTTGCATTAATATTACTCAGTGATTTATGCAACAAAGTTTATATGTGTGTGACTAAAAGCTTAGTCAATACATTGTGTTCTATTAATTGCACTATTTGATGATATGTTTATCCATTGTGTCATGAGTATGTCTGATTTTAACTTACGAAAACACATATATTCTCCTTTCAAATTACTAATTTTGTGGAGTAGTTCAAGTGATTTTGGGCACAGTTAAAAGAAGACTTTAAAGGAATATTACAGGTCGAAAAAGTAATTGATTTATCCAATATGTTGTAGTCTTGCACGTTTTGAAATTTAAAAGTGCCACTTTAGAGAAAAGTAGACCTTTACTTTGCAGCAATATCATTCATCATGCTAAATAATTCAACCATTTTATCTAAACGGTTAAAACACCGATTTATCTGTTAGTGTCTTAATTAAGTTACGTCCCTAAAGTTGCGATTCAGATTTTGAGGTAAGACATACAAACAGTTTAAAAAAAACACTAAAATAAATCAGTACAAATACCTCTTTCTGCACATGCTTTTACTTATGATCGAACACATCTTCCTAAAAAATACCCATGACGTCACTGATTATCAAACTAAAGGCACAATGACTAAAAACAGCAAAGAGCAATGTGGCAAGCTTACATAAAACAAGGGACACCCAGGCAAGAATGTTAGGAGAAAATGTGATGGTATGTTTTTATATATATATATATATATATATATATATATATATATATATATATATATATATATATATATATATATATATAAATAAAATAATATTCACTGAAAAAAACAAAGGTTACAGCGACGTTATAGGTAGGTTCTGAATTTACTCGTACAAAACCATAGAAATTCAGCAGTTATGGTTAGAGTTCTTTCAAATCATAGACGTACATCTCACATTAGACCCACTCCTTTGCCTGCTGGGGGTAACCAAGAGGAACAAACGGACCAAATATCATATGAGATTTGTAGACCTCGCATTAGCGCTGTTCAAACGTCATATTGCTATGTCATGGAAGGCATCCCGACCTCCCGATATACAAGATTGGCTACGAACAGTGCTTCGTTGGGCTACGGCAGAAGCTAGTGCAATGGAACAAGATAGGCATACTCAGGGTGGAAGAGAAGACAACACTTTGGGACACCTACATAGGGAAACTGGAAGATAAATTGTCCTCGCAAAAGGCCGGAAGTATTGAAGCAGCACAAAACTCCCAGCCAGTACTAGATACGCCCACCACATCTACCGCCACTAAATAGTAGATTCCTACAATTAATCATATATAGACATCCCCTTCAATCCCAACTCCCACCATCTGGGCATCAAATAATATTGTGGGGAGGTTTCAGGTGACATCTAGAGACCACGCCACTGGTACCCAGGGACCAAATATGCCTATAGTAGTTACACACTGAGGCCAATATTAAGAATGTAAACTCTGAATCATCTGTCTTCCTCTCCCCTCCCCCCGGCCTCTGATGAGCACCTCTAGATATAGGAAATGTAATCTCACCGAAAATTAGAAAGAGATGCCATCTGGTCCACCCCACACTCGCCAAGCAGGACTTAAAGTTCTTTCAATCTTATAGTCACCGAGACAGAGTTTGGGTTGATTAGGAAAGAAAGGATTAAAAAAAACTGTATGTAGATTCATTTTGGGGCGTTTGTGAATATGAAATAACAATCCTGTAGCAGTAAATTGGCGGGTAGAAACCTCAAGAGATTTGACGTCAGACACACGTTTAATAGAAATAAGACATAATAACATGGTTAACTTTGCTGAAAGCATTTTTAAAGAAAGGTCTACGTTATCGGGCCATGAAATAAAGAGGTTCAACACTACAAATACATCCCACAGGTGTGTGTGTTTGGAGGAAGGAGGATTGGAAAGTTGTACTCCCTTTAATAGACAGCAGACTAATAGATGTTCACCAATGGGTTTGCCGTTGATATATTGGTGGTGCATGGAAATGGCTGATCTGTAGAGATTTACGGTTCTATATGACTTACCTGAACTGGCTTCTGCGGCCAAGAAATTAATGATTAGATTTATATTTGTTGAAAGGGGATTGATACATTTTCCCCACACACCAGCTTGCCCATAGAGACCAAGCTAATTTGTAGGCTTTTCTTGTTCCGGGAGCCCAGGCGTTAATAATGAATTCTGAAGCCTCTGTCAAAATAAGAGTGGCTTGTTGGGGAGGATTGAGACCCTCCAAGCCGAGAGATTAGCGGATTGGATAGAACCAGATTGTGTGTGGACCCTGCTGGATTCAGGAGAAGAGATGGGAGAGAAGGAAGAAGAACTGGAAAATCTGTTGACAATTCAAGGATAGGGGGGAAACCAAATTTGAGACTGCCAAAAAAGGGGCACTAGGATCAAGGATGCTTTCTGGCGTCTGACTTGGGCTAATACTCTGTTGAGTAAGATGAAAGGAGGAAAGGCATAGTTGATTGCCAGAGACCAATCTTGTAGGAAAGCATCTGTTGCCACGGCCGAAGGACCTGGACGCCAGCTGAAGAAACGCGGCAATTGGAAGTTGAGACTGGATGCAAAGAGGTCTGTGTGGAACGGACCCCATTTGTTCGAAAGGAGATGGAAAATAGAGGGATGGAGTTTCCTATCGTTGGAATCTTTGAGGTGACGGGAATGCCAGTCTGCTATGGAATTCTGGGAACCTGGGAGGTACTCCGCTTGAAGATAAAAGTTGTGGGATACACAAAATTCCCAAAGACTTTTTGCTAGTTGGGCTAAAGGTTTTGATTTGGTTCCTCGGAGATGATTTATATACTGGACTGCGGATACATTGTCCATTACGAAGAAGAATGGAACATTGCACTTTGTGCTTTGCTAGACTTTTGATCGCAAAAGGAGCCTGCAAGCATCTCTAAACAATTTATGTGCAATGTGGACTCCTCTGGAGACCATGTACCGCCAGTCGATATTGGACCACAGCGGGCGCCCCAGCCTGTTAGGCTTGCATCTGATTCTAACACAAGATCCGGCGCTGAGGGGAAGATGGTCCTGCCATTCCAGGTGTCTAAATGGTGTATTCACCATTGAATTTCTAAACAAGAGTCTGTGTCTAATTGTATCAGATCGGAGAAGGCGAGACCTTCGTGGAGATGTAGGATTTTCAAACGTTGCAGGGCTCGATAATGAAGTGGACCTGGAAAAATGGCTTGGATAGAGGAAGAAAGGAGTACTACTATCCTTGCCAACGATCTGAGGGAGATCTGGTCTTTGGGAAGCGTGTGAAGAAGTTCTTTTTTGATTGAGGTTACCTTTGATGGAGGAAGGTGAAGGGTGGCCGAGGAGGAATCTATTAGGAAGCCTAGAAATTCTATTAGTTGGGAAGGGATCATAAGAGACTTTTCCGGGTTTATTAGAAAACCTAGCTCCAAAAGAAGAGAGCAGGTGAGTTGGAGATGAGAGTAAAGGGTTTGGACATTCTAGTTCATAAGAAGGATATCGTCCAGATAGATTATAAGTCTGATACCTAGAGACCTGAGATAGGCGACAATTGGTTTCATTATTTTTGTAAAACACCAAGGGGCTGAGGAAAGACCGAAAGGAAGGGAAGAAAACTGATAAGTTTTCGACTGCCATTGGAATTGTAGAAGTTTCCTGTGTGAAGGATGAATGGGAATCGTAAGATAAGCATCTTGTAAATCTAGTCTTACTAGCCAGTCGTACTGAAGTAAAATATCCCAGAGATGGATTATGGTCTCCATTTTAAAATGACAATATACTACAAATTGGTTGAATGATTTGAGGTTGATTACAGGTCTTAACTTCTTGTTTTTCTTTTGGACAAGGAAGAGAGAGCTCATAAACCCTGTGGGATCGGGAACGGAAAGTTTAATAGTTTTTTTCTGTAAAAGAACTTGAATTTCCGTGGAAGTGAGATTGGTCATTTCTATAGAAAATCTTGGAGGAGGAGGAAAAACATTTGGGGACGGAAAGGAGTAGAGTTCTATGGAATAACCTTGAACTGTATCCAACACCCAGGGGTCTGATGTAATTGAACGCCATTTTGGGAGAAACAAACGAAGACGCCTTCACACGGGAAGGCCAAAATACTGGCTTAACTTGGGAATTATTTGTCTTGACGTATCATTGTCTGCGGCCGCGGAAACTTCTGGACCTCTGTAGGTAGAACTGGGGCTTGTAATCCTGGACGTTGTAGGAAGAGTTGAAGGAGCCTCTTGAACCTTGGTTACAGTAGGAACGTCCGGTAAAGCGGCTCCTGCCTCTACCGGCCAGTGCAAAAACACGTTGGTTAAATACTTTCTTCAGAGATTGTTGAACCTTGTCAACAGACGAGAAAGTGGTAACGTAACGACTAAGATCCTTAATAAAAGAATCGCCAAAAAGTTGGCCTTCTGCTTGTACTCCAGGATCGAGGGTAGCAAGATTTGAGAGCTTGGGATCTAGTTTTAGGAGTAATCCTTTTCATCTTTCGTGAATGATAGCCGAATTTGCATTGCCCAGGGGGTAAAAAGCCCTTTGAACCCAAAGGGAAAGGTCTGTAGGGTTAATATCTGAATTGTCTAGTCTGGCTGTTTAGGCAAGGTCAAATATACGGGCGAAAGGACCAACCACATCCAGTAACTTGTCCTGGCAAGTTGTCCAAGCTTTATCCACCCCCTTGCGAGGGTCTTTTCCAAATTTCATAAAAAAGGTAATCAAGGATTGATCGATGGAAGGCATAGAAGTGATGTGAGACGGTAAGGAAGATCTGGGACATTCAGATTTTAACTTTGCCTGTGTTTGTCTCAGGGGAGACGAAGACGTGAAGAAATGTAATCTCCAACGTGGGAAGCTGATAGCCATTCAGTTGAATTGGGATGATGTATCAGAGTAGGATCAAACGTGGGAATTCCCCCGGTATCTAAAATAGAATGGGAATTGGAACTGGATAATTTTATTTTCTTGGGAGGAGGAGGGGAGGAAGTGTCGCCAGAGGCATCAGATTGGACCAAATTGTCCAAATCATCATCAGTGTCCAGTGAGATTATGATCTTTTTGGGCGCTTTATCAGTGTTTTTTTGTTTTTAATTTGCATTTAGAATGCAAAATCGAACTATTTACATTAGTGGAGTTATTCCCCTCCTTTCGTGGAGGCCTGGGAGGAATTAAAACCTCAATCTGTTGTGAGGAAACCTCACTCATCAGTTGTGCGCCACTAGAAGACTTCTTTTTTATAATAGGAGAGACAATTTGTGTTTTCTGCTTTCCCCCGCAGAATGGGCCAGTAAGGTATTGGACATCATATTCCTTAAGGAATTCTCAATATTATTTGACATTTTTTCCATATAAGCTTGTAAAGCTTGTTGTACAGAAGACTGAATAAATTCAGTCAAATCCTGATTAAAAGCTTCCCCATCGTCATTATTATCAGGGATTAAAGGAGGACTGTCTATCTCCATTCTTAAATAAAAAAAACCTGAAAGGTAATAAGGAAAAACTAGTAGAAAAAGGGTTAATAAAAGTGGGAGAGAAAATGGGCGGGAAGTAACAAATAGACACTCCCCTGAGGCGTGTGCACTGGTAGAAGGCTGTCCTTCCGAAGCGGAAAGGAAAGTTGGAGCCGCGCCCCTTTGGAGAAGGTTCGGCGTGTTAGGGCGGTCTTAGGCAGAATTAATTTTGCCATTCCTGAGGCAAAGGAACCGGCAGAAGGCAGCAAGTCCGTGTTGCTGGACCGCGTGAGGCAAAAGCATAAGGAGAAGACCCAAATGGTAAAGAAGCGCGACGGTAAGAACCGTTAATGCGCGAGGGAATAGCGCTTGAGGGAAGAAGAAGGGGGGGCGGGGAGCAGGAGGCTCGAATAAGAAATGCATGGAGTGCGAACTGAGAAACCGGAATGGAACGTTCCGAACTGGTAATAAAAACAAATCACATATGCACACATAGAATAAACAGTAAACAAAGCTTCTGAGATAACAATAAAAGAGTACTTATCTTGACTGCGAGCAGCAAGAAAAGAGGGCTGCTTGCAGTCAAGTGTGTACTCTATAGTGTCAGCTGTTACCCTATTGGTGCTTATTGTTCTTACGTTTTTTCTTCCTATTGGCTAGTTTGTCGCTAAGTCCATTAGGATTTGTAGTTCTTGACTGCTGCTGTATTAATTAAAGCAAGATAAGAATGCATAATAGGCGCCTCCAGTCTTGACATAAAATTCTGTCTAGTGGTTCGGGCTGTAGACGTGTTGACAGGTCCTATAGGAATTAACATGGGAAACGCAATGTTTTTGAGAGCTCCCTTTTTCTCTGCCCCCGCATGATGAATCACCCCGAAACTTCCCCTGTGCAACAAGAATTACTGGGCCACTTTTTTGGGGAACATTTCATGAAGATTCGTCAAACGGTGCCAAAGAAATAGGCAAGTCAAAAAACACTTTTTCTAAGGAAACATGGTCCTAACTATAACTACCTACTGGCGACCACCAGTACGTAATTATTATATATATATATATATATATATATATATATATATATATATACATATACACACACATATATATATATATATATATACACATATATACCCCTTTGGTTGTTAATGGAAACATAAAGAAACAATTGCCTCTGTGCATTCAAAGAAAGTTAGCACTAGGAATATCTTACATGGACATGTGGACATCAGCATAAATTAGGAGGTGCCTCACATCATCAAAATGCTAATCCCCCCTCAAAAAAAAAAAATCAACAATTTTGCCTTTTAGTGAACAAGAGCATCCCTCTTAGGGAATCCATACTCTGTTCACTGAGCTTTCAGATTCTTGACTCAGATGCTACTATGATAAAAGAAGAGAGTGAGTATGTGAACACAAATGGTCAAACAGTAGGAAAAGATCAAACTGTTAATTCCCATCCAATGAAACTATCAATCAATCATTGGGATTGCACTTTAATTAACCGATTAATTATTTCAAAAACAATTAAACAAAAAGACAAATAATCATATATGCATATACAATTGGAGAGGTTGCAAGGAAAATACATTTTACCTTTAAGGATCTTGGATAACATCTCTTCTGAAACAATGATGGAGAACAAAAAAAGACTAGAGATGTGATTAATTAGTCAACCATCTCTGATATACGGATAATGAATATAACCACATTTATTTAAATTTCGGAGAGCTGTGAAGGACCTTGTATATGTGTGTATATGGTTATTTGTCTTTTTGTTTATTTGTTTTTGTGAACCTTTTTTGACTATCCTTGATGTTGGAAAAAGTAGAATGAAATAATTAATTGGATAATTAAAGTGCAATCCCAAAGATTGATTGATAGTTTCATTGGATGTGAATTAACTGTTTGATCTTTTCCCACTATTTGACCATTTGTGTTTACATACTGTGTATATCCTACCCAGGTATAGTAGGGTAATTTGGGTAGACCCCTTTTTCTGTTAGAGAAGAGAGTGAGGCAAGACATATGAGAAAAGGGAGTAAGCCACAAGATGTATACGATAAGGGAGTGAGAGAATACGGAAGGGTAGAGGAGATTGAGGCAAAGGGTACAAGAGAGTCAGTGGCTCAACAAAGCATGAGGGGGCCACCCAGGGGCTGAGGGGGCCCCTCCAGTATGGGCAAGTTTGGGCCCCCATCCATACACTGCGGAAGCCTCTGTTATGCCCCTGAAGAGAGTAAAGTATAAGACCAAGGCCATAGGGAAAAGCACAAGACGGATAAGCTAGGGATGTCTAACAGAAGACAGATTTAAGACGGTACCATGCCATACCACATGTAAACGCAGTCTAAGGCATGTAGCAAATGAGTGAAATGCCCCCTGCACATAATGGATTACTGAAAGGGGTGAGGAATAATAGGGGTGAGGGAGGAGAGAGTAAAAGGACAAGATGTGTCGGCAGAGGTGAGGGTCACAATCTAGAGGAGAGAGAGAACTGAGCAACAAGGTAAACTAGGAAGGGAAGAGACATACAGCACAGATAAGAGAGGAGATTAGAGAGGAAACCAAGTGTAGGAAGTTGGCTCTGTATGCACTATTTCAAAGTAAGGAATAGTATGCACAGAGTCCAAGGGTTCCCCTTAGAGGTAAGATAGTGGCAAAAAGAGATAATACTAATGCTCTATTTTGTGGTAGTGTGGTCGAGCAGTAGGTTTATCCAAGGAGTAGTGTTAAGCATTTGTTGTACATACACACAGGCAATAAATGAGGAACACACACTCAGAGACAATTCCAGGCCAATAGGTTTTTGTATAGAAAAATATCTTTTCTTAGTTTATTTTAAGAACCACAGGTTCAAATTCTACATGTGATACTTTGCATGAAAGGTATTGCAGGTAAGTACTTTAGGAACTTTGAATAATCACAATAGCATATATACTTTTCAAATAAAACACATATAGCTATTTTAAAACTAGACAGTGCAATTTTCACAGTTCCCAGGGGAGGTAAGTAATTGTTAGTTCTTGCAGGTAAGTAAACCACCTACGGGGTTCAAGTTTGGGTCCAAGGTAGCCCACCGTTGGGGGTTCAGAGCAACCCCAAAGTTACCACACCAGCAGCTCAGGGCCGGTCAGGTGCAGAGTTCAAAGTGGTGCCCAAAACACATAGGCTTCAATGGAGAAGGGGGTGCCCCGGTTCCAGTCTGCCAGCAGGTAAGTACCCGCGTCTTCGGAGGGCAGACCAGGGGGGTTTTGTAGGGCACCGGGGGGGGACACAAGTTAGCACAGAAAGTACACCCTCAGCAGCACGGGGGCGGCCGGGTGCAGTGTGCAAACACACGTCGGGTTTATAATTGAAATCAATGGGAGACCAAGGGGTCTCTTCAGCGATGCAGGCAGGCAAGGGGGGGCTCCTCGGGGTAGCCACCACCTGGGCAAGGGAGAGGGCCTCCTGGGGGTCACTCCTGCACTGGAGTTCCGATCCTTCAGGTCCTGGGGGCTGCGGGTGCAGGGTCTTTTCCAGGCGTCGGGATCTTAGAGTCAGGCAGTCGCGGTCAGGGGGAGCCTCGGGATTCCCTCTCCAGGCGTCGCTGTGGGGGCTCAGGGGGGACAACTTTGGTTACTCACAGTCTCGGAGTCGCCGGAGGGTCCTCCCTGAAGTGTTGTTTCTCCACCAGTCGAGTCGGGGTCGCCGGGTGAAGGGTTGCAAGTCTCACGCTTCTGGCGGGAAACGCTGTTGCCTTTAAGTTGCTCCTTTGGAAACAAAGTTGCAGTCTTGGGTGAACAGGGCCGCTGTTCTCGGGAGTTTCTTGGTCCTTTTAGAGCAGGGCAGTCCTCTGAGGATTCAGAGGTCGCTGGTCCTGGGGAAAGCGTCGCTGGAGCAGTTTTCTTCTGAAGGGGGGAGACAGGCCGGTAGAGCAGGGGCCAAGGCAGTTGGTGTCTCCGTCTTCTCTGCAGGGTTTTTCAGCTCAGCAGTCCTCTCCTTCTTAGGTTGCAGGAATCTGAGTTCCTTGGTTCTGGGGAGCCCCTAAATACTGAATTTAGGGGTGTGTTTAGGTCTGGGAGGGCAGTAGCCAATGGCTACTGTCCTTGAGGGTGGCTACACCCTCCTTGTGCCTCCTCCCTGAGGGGAGGGGGGCACATCCCTATTCCTATTGGGGGAATCCTCCTTCTACAAGATGGAGGATTTCTAAAAGTCAGAGTCACCTCAGCTCAGGACACCTTAGGGGCTGTCCTGACTGGCCAGTGACGACTCCTTGTTTTTCTCATTATCTCTCCTGGACTTGCCGCCAAAAGTGGGGGCTGTGTCCAGGGGGCGGGCATCTCCACTAGCTGGAGTGCCCTGGGGCATTGTAACTCGAAGCTTGAGCCTTTGAAGCTCACTGCTAGGTGTTACAGTTCCTGCAGGGGGGAGGTGTGAAGCACCTCCACCCAGAGCAGGCTTTGTTACTGTCCTCAGAGAGCACAAAGGCTCTCACCGCATGGGGTCAGAAACTCGTCTCTCAGCAGCAGGCTGGCAGAGACCAGTCAGTCCTGCACTGAACAATTGGGTAAAATACAGGGGGCATCTCTAAGATGCCCTCTGTGTGCATTTTTTAATAAATCCAACACTGGCATCAGTGTGGGTTTATTATTCTGAGAAGTTTGATACTAAACTTCCCAGTATTCAGTGTAGCCATTATGGAGCTGTGGAGTTCGTTTTTGACAGACTCCCAGACCATATACTCTTATGGCTACCCTGCACTTACAATGTCTAAGGTTTTGCTTAGACACTGTAGGGGCATAGTGATCATGCACATATGCCCTCACCTGTGGTATAGTGCACCCTGCCTTAGGGCTGTAAGGCCTGCTAGAGGGGTGACTTACCTATGCCACAGGCAGTGTGAGGTTGGCATGGCACCCTGAGGGGAGTGCCATGTCGACTTAGTCATTTTCTCCCCACCAGCACACACAAGCTGGCAAGCAGTGTGTCTGTGCTGAGTGAGGGGTCCCTAGGGTGGCATAAGTCATGCTGCAGCCCTTAGAGACCTTCCCTGGCATCAGGGCCCTTGGTACCAGGGGTACCAGTTACAAGGGACTTACCTGGGTGCCAGGGTTGTGCCAATTGTGGAGACAATGGTACATTTTAGGTGAAAGAACACTGGTGCTGGGGCCTGGTTAGCAGGGTCCCAGCACACTTCTCAGTCAAGTCAGCATCAGTATCAGGCAAAAAGTGGGGGGTAACTGCAACAGGGAGCCATTTCCTTACACCAAGGCACTAGAAAGGGTAAAGAAGAGACTGGATTCACAAGAGATAAAAGGAAGGGACAGAGGGTATCAAAGTGAATGAGGATGGGCTTTAAAGTACATGATGAATGTCTGTGTTTCTATTCAAAAGGGCCGATAAAACGGATTGGGCCAGGTGAGTCTCAAAGAATAAGAGCTCTAGGCAAATAAAAAAAGACAAGATTTACGGTTTAACTCATGAAGGCTTATTCAAAATTAAGACTCATTAGCTGAAAACAAAAAGGTTAGTCAGACAATTCAATAATTCCTATTCAACAAGAGGATAAAAAAGTCAACCTCTAAAAAATATTCTAATTAAAGACTTTTAGTCTGACATACTGCTCGGTATGAAAGCAAGGAAAGATCTGGCAAAAGGGGTAGTTTTTATAGTTTTTTAAAAGAAGAGAGTAGTACCCTCCACATAACGAGAGATGATAAGGTGGGCTGTAATTATAAACTTACATGACAGAAACACTGCAGCTATTGTTTTACATAAAACCGGTAGTTTTAGAAACCCTGAAAGAATTATTAAGCAATGCTCATATTTTGCTGATATTCAGTGAACAAACTAACAGAAGTATTATCTTTGAAATTCAGAATAGAAACATCTCAGTACTCTCATTCAATAATTTTTGTAGGACTATCATAATATGAATCATCCTTACCTTCACCAACATACTCCATAGAATTGGATAAACTTGAAATATGGATGTAAAAACCATACTTACTGACAAGCGTTGTAGTCTCTGAGCCATACATTCCAAGACTGATACATCACTAAGATTGAATGAGCGACAGAATTGACAGACCTTGATGACAAGCTGGATCACCTTGAACACAGAGTGTCCAATGCAGAGGATGGAGCTGCGTTGTGCCAAAAGGGACTCTTGTGGATTGAGATTCCTCTAGGTGGTTAAAGCTAAGAATGAGGATCTAGAGGCGTGCTACAGGAGAAACAACATTAGGAATGGTGGAGTCTACTGCAATGTACAAGATCAATGACTATGTGGAAACCTTGCTCAGGTCTCTCTTTGGTGACTAGCTGATGAATATGTTCACAGTGGAGTGTGAAAACCGATTCTGTACCCAATCCCGAAGCCCTGGCCCTCCTGATTATCACCTGCTTAATTTTAGGAACCATGAAATAATTCTGGGGATCGCTCAGTAGACAAGAAAACTGTAACCAGAGCAATAACATTTCATTATACCTTGACATTACCCTGGCAGTACAAGCTGCTTGTAGAGAATTTTTCCCCACCAAGCGATTGTTGATAAAGGTGACCTGCCCTATGCCCTCATCTATCTGGCTAAATTATGTGTCACTGTTGACGGGAAGGCTTATTACTTCACAGACCCCAAAGACACGATGCTAGCCTTGAGCATCTTGCACACGGTGAGTTAAGTACATTTTGTTGGTTGCTGTGGTGAGACCCTAGCTTCAGCAAAACTCTATGCCTTAGATTGTGTGAATCACCACAAGGGATGATGTGCACTCTCACGGTGTGGGCTTGTTGGCCCTTTGTTTGTACTTCACCTGCTCTTCTGTCCCTTCGCAGGGATAGGGTGACCACCTAGCTGGCAGAGGTGCCCTCAGGATGGTTCCCACTTGGTTGAAAGCAGGTTTTATTTGGCCTGAGAGCATTTTTTGAGGGGGGTTTCCGAGGAGGGGTATTTTCTTCAATCGATTGGGGGTGTTGAAGTGGGAGGATGTGGGACAAATTGGGTTTTGATGTTTTAGTAGTTTTCCCATGCAAGAACTGTGTGGTCCTGGCTATTACAGAGCTGCGGTATCAGTAAATTAAACCCCCAGGCTTAGCAAGAGTAACTGGAAACCTAGTGCTTGACGAGGGAGGTGATAGGAGCTACCATGGTGTCTTGGACCTAAGAGGCATGAATAAAGTGAGGAAGTCTTAGCTTACTTTAAGAAGCACAATGTGGACCTAAGACTGCTGCAAGAACTGCATATAGGGATGGTCGTGGGTGGAGTGGACCAAGTGGGGGCACATTTGTCAATGTATTCATCATATGCACGGGGTGGTCCTATGGAATTAGAAAGGGTGGCACAGTGGCAGACTCTGTGATAAAGACAGAAGGTTTGTTGTCCTCCATAGTATGTTCATAGGCAAGAAGGTAACAATAGCATGTGTGTATAGACCAAACCTTTCTACTCTGACTCCTTCTCGACAGTATGACACAACAGTTTTAGCCAAGTACACTTGACTGTCATCTAGGGGAGGTGGGCAGAGACTTCAAGGTAGTGTTGATTCCAGACTTAGATAAATCTCACTCTTCTTTGAGACCCCATGCCTATGCAGCTATACAACTACATTCTATTATGACAGAACATGATCTGGCATCCCTTTGCTGGGAAAGGCATCCTTGGATGACACAGGACACATACGTGACTACCTCATCCAGTGCCTGGTCATATATTGGTTATTGGCTGGTCACTACAGACATTGGTTTACAGAACAAGGGTGCTGAGCACCTTCCTCAAACGCTTTTTGATCATGTGCCCATAGTCCTGGCTTTGTCAATTGGTGATGCTAAAAATGTAACCTTCAATTGGAGACTTCCACAAATGCTTTCAGAGCTACACTCTCTAAAATTTAGGTGGACATAGTTGAATGATTTGCTCTGAATAAAGAAGAATATTCTACAAGAGGCTTTAAGGCCTATATTTGTGGGACCTCAGACATTTACAGACTCGTCGTGGTGCGATGGAGCAAACTGTTGGATATGTCAAGGCTGCTGAGAGGGAACTGAGTACCTATATCAAGAAGACACCACTAGACGATTCGGTGAGAGGACTGGTAAGACCTTAGCTGCACTGCTTAAAAAAACAGTGGTGCAGCTTTTACATTACTGAGATGCTAAATGAAAGGGCGAAGTGTGCCACTCAATAGAGGACATCACACATGCAAGACTTCCGTTTTCCTCCACCATGTATAGCTCCACTGCCAATGTGCCCTCGTAGCGGATAGTTGGATGCTTTGATTCCATTCAGCCACTCTGGATGGAGACTGTCCATACGCAATATAGAGCCATTCCATTTGATGTTGATGATATAATCCAAGTAATAAATATGCAGCATGCCCCATGACAATCTCCCCATTCCTGTCTTTTCCCCCTGACCAGATGGCCTGAAAGCTCAATTTTATAAACAGAATGAGCTGGTCTCACACCTGCGCCTGATATAGGAGGAGGCTAGAAGAGTTGGATGTAGAGAGGCACTGATAGTAACCATCCTACAGCCCAATAAACCGCCCAATTTCTGTAATTCGTATAGACCGTTGAATATGATAAACAAGGACAGTAAAATGTTAGCCAAACTACTCACGAATCAACTCCTCCTACTTTCTAATATTATCCACACAGACCTGCCGGGATTCTTCCCCGGATGCCACTGCTCACAACTTGCATACCCTCTTTGTCCTGCTTTATAAGACAAACCCACGGCTCCAGGTGTTAGCAGTGTTACTTGATACCAATGAAGCCTTCAATTCGCTGGAGTGGCCGTACCTCTTCGCCATGGTCTGCTGAATAGGACACAACCACTCTGTTCTCCTGTGGCTTAGGCCGTTCTAAGAACTACCCGCTGCTAGCATTTGAGTGACTGGCATTATCTCGCCTCCAATTGCTATCAGCAGAGGCATCTGGCAGGGATGTCCATTGTCCCCAATACTATACACTATTCCCAAGGAGCCTTTTGTATCCCGCTTATGACAATGCCAGGCTGAGCACTGCTTAGACTAAATGGCTCAGAGACTTGTAATGTGGATGTACACCAACATAACCATCTACATGAAAGAACTTGAAGTTAACATAGCGCACATGTTGTGTGAATTTCTTAAATTCAATGGGCTCGCTGAAATCACTATTAACTGTCAATGTCAGTGATCTTCCAATCGACCACAGTAACAAAACACTTCAGTATGCTCAAATATGGGGAGTAAACTACAGCAGAGCCACCACATGGCTCGAGGAGAAGGTCCTTGTCTGTTTCAGGATTCCTATATTTCTTGTTGGGAGAACAGCTATTGCAAAGAAGGCTGTTTTGCCTAAGTTGTTTTACCTTTTTGCAAATATTCCTATTCCACTGACAAAAGTAATCTTTGATCACATCAGATCCCTGGTCTAACATGAGCCAGAAGACAGCCGCGGCTACTGATCCTGATGTTTGAACAGGGCAGAATGGACGTACCCAACCTAGAGCTGTATTATTACTGCGCGCAGGCCCAATATGTACACCACTGGATCCATCCTATACGTACCAGCCACACATTGAGGTGAAAGCAGATAATGTTGATCCTTGCCCTTTACATACTATGCTTAATGCTCCCAAACACTGCCCAGAGGGAGATAGACAGTCTTTAATGTGTGATATGGGCTTGGGACTGACTACACCGCAGAGCCCATCTAGACTGCTTCTAGTCTGCTGGACCTAACACAGAATCCGGTGCTGCCCCATATGTCAGATGAGCGAGTCTGACAACAGCTGAGCAACAAGTGACTGGACGTAATGGGGAATCTGTAGCCTGCTGGTACCTTTATCACTCTACAAGAGATCTAGACTACCATGGAACGTACACCACTAGACATATTCCTTTACTGCGCAGTATATGCAGAAAGATGCATAGCATTTTTGCACAGGAGCCCGAGGAATGGTAAGCACTAGATTGTGTGATAAATGTGCCCTGTTCCAGGAGGTTAACTACCAGACTGTGCTCTACCATGCAAGATAAAGCCACCTGATTAAGGTCAGAGAGCAAACAGAATGGCAATCTGATTTAGGTGTTTAACTAACTAATCAGAAATGGAAGTTCTGCTTGCCAAATTGGTATGCTGTCTTTCAAATACAGACTGAGACTAATACACAGACATAACAAGGGCGAAACTGGTCTTGGGTTGCTTTTATTCTGGTTTCGGGAGGACCTGGCCTGGCAGTTTGGGCTGGGCTGTTCCTACTGGAGCAGTGTCAAGACTGATTTTGCATATGGCTGGGTCCAGATTTTGCATGGTGTGAATAATAATGTTGGCTGGGATGAGGTCCCTGAGTAATTGCCAGTGGCTGAAATGTATTCAAGCCTTCCATCCATCACTTTTTTTGTATAGTTCAGTGTGATGCCCTAAATGGGATGAGTATGCCCAGACGTGGGTCCTGTGCACGGTGTGTCACTGGAGCCAAGCTATACCCTACTGATGGGCCCTAGTAAGGGTAAAACGTTGATTGTGTTACTGTTCAGGAAGGAACTCGCCAGGCAGTTCTGGCTAGTCTGTTCCTATTGAAGCAGGATCCAGGCTGATTTTCAGATCGCTTGGTCAAAACTGACATGGCATGTTGTGCAAAATAATCGATGGACAACACTGAGTAAATACGAGCAACTGAAATTACTTCAAGCATTCTATCCATCCCTTTTTTGTATATTTTAATTTTTAAAAAAGTCTAAACTTTTCTTCACAATTTTCAAAAATTCAGTTAAGTACTTGTAGGAAGTTGGCTCTGTATGTGCTATTTCAAAGTAAGGAATAGCATGCACAGAGTCCAAGGGTTCCCCTTAGAGGTAAAATAGTGGTAAAAAGAGATAATACTAATGCTCTGTTTTGTGGTAGTGTGGTCGAGCAGTAGGCTTATCCAAGGAGTAGTGTTAAGCATTTGTTGTACATACACATAGACAATAAATGAGGTACACACACTCAGAGACAAATCCAGCCAATAGGTTTTGTATAGAAAAATATCTTTTCTTAGTTTATTTTAAGAACCACAGGTTCAAATTTAACATGTAATATCTTGTTTGAAAGGTATTGCAGGTAAGTACATTAGGAACTTTGAATCATTTCAATTGCATGTATACTTTTCTAGTTATTCACAAATAGCTATTTTAAAAGTGGACACAGTGCAATTTTCACAGTTCCTGGGGGAGGTAAGTTTTTGTTAGTTTTACCAGGTAAGTAAGACACTTACAGGGTTCAGTTCTTGGTCCAAGGTAGCCCACCGTTGGGGGTTCAGAGCAACCCCAAAGTTACCACACCAGCAGCTCAGGGCCGGTCAGGTGCAGAGTTCAAAGTGGTGCCCAAAACGCATAGGCTTCAATGGAGAGAAGGGGGTGCCCCGGTTCCAGTCTGCCAGCAGGTAAGTACCCGCGTCTTCGGAGGGCAGACCAGGGGGGTTTTGTAGGGCACCGGGGGGGACACAAGCCCACACAGAAATTTCACCCTCAGCGGCGCGGGGGCGGCCGGGTGCAGTGTTAGAACAAGCGTCGGGTTCGCAATGGAAGTCAATGAGAGATCAAGGGATCTCTTCAGCGCTGCAGGCAGGCAAGGGGGGGCTTCCTCGGGGAAACCTCCACTTGGGCAAGGGAGAGGGACTCCTGGGGGTCACTTCTGCAGTGAAAGTCCGGTCCTCCAGGTCCTGGGGGCTGCGGGTGCAGGGTCTTTTCCAGGCGTCGGGACTTAGGTTTCAGAGAGTCGCGGTCAGGGGAAGCCTCGGGATTCCCTCTGCAGGCGGCGCTGTGGGGGCTCAGGGGGGACAGGTTTTGGTACTCACAGTCGTAGAGTAGTCCGGGGGTCCTCCCTGAGGTGTTGGTTCTCCACCAGCCGAGTCGGGGTCGCCGGGTGCAGTGTTGCAAGTCTCACGCTTCTTGCGGGGAGATTGCAGGGTTCTTTAAAGCTGCTCCTTTGGATAAAGTTGCAGTCTTTTTGGAGCAGGTCCGCTGTCCTCTGGAGTTTCTTGTCGTCGTCGAAGCAGGGCAGTCCTCAGAGGGTGCAGAGGTCGCTGGTCCCTTTGGAAGGCGTCGCTGGAGCAGAGTTCTTTGGAAGGCAGGAGACAGGCCGGTGAGTTTCTGGAGCCAAGGCAGTTGTTGTCTTCTGGTCTTCCTCTGCAGGGGTTTTCAGCTAGGCAGTCCTTCTTCTTGTTGTTGCAGGAATCTAGTTTCTAGGTTCAGGGAGAGCCCTTAAATACTAAATTTAAGGGTGTGTTTAGGTCTGGGGGGTTAGTAGCCAATGGCTACTAGCCCTGAGGGTGAGTACACCCTCTTGGTGCCCCCTCCCAAGGGGAGGGGGTCACATCCCTAATCCTATTGGGGGAATCCTCCATCTGCAAGATGGAGGATTTCTAAAAGTTAGAGTCACCTCAGCTCAGGACACCTTAGGGGCTGTCCTGACTGGCCAGTGACTCCTCCTTGTTATTCTCATTATTTTCTCCGGCCTTGCCGCCAAAAGTGGGGGCCGGGGCCGAAGGGGGCGGGCAACTCCACTAGCTGGAGTGTCCTGCGGTGCTGTGACAAAGGGGTGAGCCTTTGAGGCTCACCGCCAGGTGTTACAGCTCCTGCCTGGGGGAGGTGTTAGCATCTCCACCCAGTGCAGGCTTTGTTACTGGCCTCAGAGTGACAAAGGCACTCTCCCCATGGGGCCAGCAACATGTCTCTAGTGTGGCAGGCTGCTGGAACCAGTCAGCCTACACAGATAGTCGGTTAAGTTTCAGGGGGCACCTCTAAGGTGCCCTCTGCGGTGTATTTTACAATAAAATGTACACTGGCATCAGTGTGCATTTATTGTGCTGAGAAGTTTGATACCAAACTTCCCAGTTTTCAGTGTAGCCATTATGGTGCTGTGGAGTTCGTGTAAAACAGACTCCCAGACCATATACTCTTATGGCTACCCTGCACTTACAATGTCTAAGGTTTTGCTTAGACACTGTAGGGGTACAGTGCTCAGGCACTGGTACCCTCACCTATGGTATAGTGCACCCTGCCTTAGGGCTGTAAGGCCTGCTAGAGGGGTGTCTTACCTATACTGCATAGGCAGTGAGAGGCTGGCATGGCACCCTGAGGGGAGTGCCATGTCGACTTACTCATTTTGTTCTCACTAGCACACACAAGCTGGTAAGCAGTGTGTCTGTGCTGGGTGAGGGGTCTCTAGGGTGGCATAATACATGCTGCAGCCCTTAGAGACCTTCCCTGGCATCAGGGCCCTTGGTACCAGAGGTACCAGTTACAAGGGACTTATCTGGATGCCAGGGTGTGCCAATTGTGGAATCAAAAGTACAGGTTAGGGAAAGAACACTGGTGCTGGGGCCTGGTTAGCAGGCCTCAGCACACTTTCAATTCAAAACATAGCATCAGCAAAGGCAAAAAGTCAGGGGGTAACCATGCCAAGGAGGCATTTCCTTACACAACCCACCCCCCAAACGAAAGAGGATGAGACTAACCTTTCCCAAGAGAGTCTTCATTTTCTAAGTGGAAGAACCTGGAAAGGCCATCTGCATTGGCATGGGCAGTCCCAGGTCTGTGTTCCACTATAAAGTCCATTCCCTGTAGGGAGATGGACCACCTCAACAGTTTTGGATTTTCACCTTTCATTTGCATCAGCCATCTGAGAGGTCTGTGGTCAGTCTGAACTAGGAAGTGAGTACCAAAGAGGTATGGTCTCAGCTTCTTCAGGGACCAAACCACAGCAAAGACCTCCCTCTCAATGGCACTCCAACGCTGCTCCCTGGGGAGTAACCTCCTGCTAATGAAAGCAACAGGCTGGTCAAGGCCATCATCATTTGTTTGGGACAAAACTGCCCCTATCCCATGTTCAGAGGCATCTGTTTGCACAATGAATTGCTTGGAGTAATCTGGAGCTTTTAGAACTGGTGCTGTGCACATAGCTTGTTTCAGGGTGTCAAAGGCCTGTTGGCATTCTACAGTCCAGTTTACTTTCTTGGGCATTTTCTTGGAGGTGAGTTTCTGGAGCCAAGGCAGTTGTTGTCTTCTGGTCTTCCTCTGCAGGGGTTTTCAGCTAGGCAGTCCTTCTTGTTGTTGCAGGAATCTAGTTTCTAGGTTCAGGGAGAGCCCTTAAATACTAAATTTAAGGGCGTGTTTAGGTCTGGGGGGTTAGTAGCCAATGGCTACTAGCCCTGAGGGTGAGTACACCCTCTTTGTGCCCCCTCCCAAGGGGAGGGGGTCACATCCCTAATCCTATTGGGGGAATCCTCCATCTGCAAGATGGAGGATTTCTAAAAGTTGGAGTCACCTCAGCTCAGGACACCTTAGGGGCTGTCCTGACTGGCCAGTGACTCCTCCTTGTTATTCTCATTATTTTCTCCGGCCTTGCCGCCAAAAGTGGGGGCCGGGGCCGGAGGGGGCAGGCAACTCCACTAGCTGGAGTGTCCTGCGGTGCTGTGACAAAGGGGTGAGCCTTTGAGGCTCACCGCCAGGTGTTACAGCTCCTGCCTGGGGGAGGTGTTAGCATCTCCACCCAGTGCAGGCTTTGGTAACTTTAGAGTGGGGAGGGGTCAATGGCCTGAAACAGGTGGTGGTCTCCTCAAATATGCCAGTAGACTGTTTGCTTGGAAATGACCTGGAGTCCTCAGCATGGGCTGAGGTAGAACTGAAAACCCATGCAGCCATGCTGGGTATCCCTGAACTGGTGTGTGTCAAGACTAGGGCACAGTGCAAGGCACAGGGTGAAAAAGTAGAGCTGGAGTCTGGAAAAATGGCCCAGCCTACCAAGAGAAAAGGAAAGTCAGCTGGGAAACCAGCTGCAACACAACACCAAAAAGAGAACCTCTCTTCTCAGGAAGAAGTTCTGCCCTCTGAGGGAACTGAGCCTATGGAGCTGGAACCTTATCAGGTTGAGCTCTTGGGCCCAGGGGGACCCTCAAGGGAAGAGTTGTGTAAGGGACAAGAAACCTGTCCCTCTCTTGAAGGCCTTAGGCAGCAAGCTGCTGAAGAGTCCAAAGGCAAGAAAAATGGAACACATAGGGTCTATTGGGAAGATGGACTCCTGTACACTGAGGCAAGAGATCCCAAACTTGGTGCCACTAGGAGAGTGGTAGTGCCTCAGGGTTTCAGAGAGTTTATTCTGACCTTAGCCCATGATATTCCCCTTGCTGGGCATTTGGGACAAACCAAGACGTGGGAGAGGTTAGTCAACCACTTCTACTGGCCCAATATGTCCCAGAAGGTTAAGGAGTTTTGCCTCTCCTGCCCCACCTGTCAATCCAGTGGTAAGACAGGTGGGCATCCAAAGGCCCCCCTCATTTCACTTCCAGTGGTGGGGGTCCCCTTTGAAAGAGTGGGTGTGGACATAGTTGGTCCACTAGAACCTCCCACAGCCTCAGGAAATATGTACATCCTAGTAGTAGTGGATCATGCTACTAGGTATCCTAAAGCTATTCCCCTTAGGTCGACTACTGCCCCTGCAGTAGCCAAGGCCCTCATTGGTATCTTTACCAGAGTGGGTTTCCCTAAGGAGGTGGTGTCTGACAGAGGTACCAACTTCATGTCAGCATACCTAAAACACATGTGGAATGAGTGTGGAGTGACTTACAAATTCACTACACCATATCATCCACAAACTAATGGCCTTGTTGAGAGATTCAACAAGACATTAAAGGGCATGATCATGGGGCTCCCAGAAAAACTCAAAAGGAGATGGGATGTCCTCCTGCCATGTCTGCTTTTCGCTTACAGAGAGGTGCCTCAGAAGGGAGTAGGATTCTCACCCTTTGAACTTCTGTTTGGCCACCCTGTAAGGGGACCACTTGCTCTTGTTAAAGAAGGCTGGGAGAGACCTCTTCATGAGCCTAAACAAGACATAGTGGACTATGTACTTGGCCTTCGCTCAAGGATGGCAGAGTACATGGAAAAGGCAAGTAAAAACCTGGAGGCCAGCCAACAACTCCAGAAGTTGTGGTATGACCAAAAGGCTGCACTGGTTGAATTTCAACCAGGGCAGAAAGTCTGGGTTCTGGAGCCTGTGGCTCCCAGGGCACTTCAGGACAAATGGAGTGGCCCTTACCCAGTACTAGAGAGGAAGAGTCAGGTCACCTACCTGGTGGACCTGGGCACAAGCAGGAGCCCCAAGAGGGTGATCCATGTGAACCGCCTTAAGCTCTTCCATGACAGGGCTGATGTAAATCTGTTGATGGTAACAGATGAGGACCAGGAAGCTGAGAGTGAACCTCTCCCTGATCTCCTCTCATCAGACCCTAAAGATGGCTCAGTAGATGGAGTGATCTACTCAGACACCCTCTCTAGCCAACAGCAGTCTGACTGCAGGAAAGTCCTGCAGCAGTTTGCTGAACTCTTTTCCCTAACCCCTGGTCAGACACACCTGTGTACCCATGATGTGGACACAGGAGACAGCATGCCTGTCAAAAACAAAATATTTAGACAGTCTGACCAAGTTAAGGAAAGCATCAAGGTGGAAGTCCACAAGATGCTGGAATTGGGAGTAATTGAGTACTCTGATAGCCCCTGGGCTAGCCCAGTGGTCTTAGTCCCCAAACCTCACACCAAAGAAGGAAAGAGAGAGATGAGGTTTTGTGTGGACTACAGAGGTCTCACCTCAGTCACCAAGACAGATGCCCATCCCATTCCTAGAGCTGATGAGCTAATAGACAAATTAGGGGCTGCCAAATTCTTAAGTACCTTTGACTTAACAGCAGGGTACTGGCAAATCAAAATGGCCCCTGGAGCAAAAGAAAAGACAGCATTCTCCACACCTGATGGGCATTATCAGTTCACTGTTATGCCCTTTGGTTTAAAGAATGCCCCTGCCACCTTCCAAAGGTTGGTGAATCAAGTCCTTGCTGGGCTGGAATCCTTTAGTGCAGCTTATCTTGATGATATTGCTGTCTTCAGCTCCACCTGGCAGGATCACCTGGTCCACCTGAAGAAGGTTTTGAAGGCTCTGCAATCTGCAGGCCTCTCTATCAAGGCATCCAAATGCCAGATAGGGCAGGGAACTGTGGTTTACTTGGGACACCTTGTAGGTGGAGGCCAAGTTCAGCCACTCCAGCCTAAGATCCAGACTATTCTGGACTGGGCAGCTCCAAAAACCCAGACTCAAGTCAGGGCATTCCTTGGCTTGACTGGGTACTACAGGAGGTTTGTGAAGGGATATGGATCCATTGTGACAGCCCTCACAGAACTCACCTCCAAGAAAATGCCCAAGAAAGTAAACTGGACTGTAGAATGCCAACAGGCCTTTGACACCCTGAAACAAGCTATGTGCACAGCACCAGTTCTAAAAGCTTCAGATTACTCCAAGCAGTTCATTGTGCAAACAGTTGCCTCTGAACATGGGATAGGGGCAGTTTTGTCCCAAACAAATGATGATGGCCTTGACCAGCCTGTTGCTTTCATTAGCAGGAGGTTACTCCCCAGGGAGCAGCGTTGGAGTGCCATTGAGAGGGAGGCCTTTGCTGTGGTTTGGTCCCTGAAGAAGGTGAGACCATACCTCTTTGGTACTCACTTCCTAGTTCAGACTGACCACAGACCTCTCAGATGGCTGATGCAAATGAAAGGTGAAAATCCAAAACTGTTGAGGTGGTCCATCTCCCTACAGGGAATGGACTTTATAGTGGAACACAGACCTGGGACTGCCCATGCCAATGCAGATGGCCTTTCCAGGTTCTTCCACTTAGAAAATGAAGACTCTCTTGGGAAAGGTTAGTCTCATCCTCTTTCGTTTGGGGGGAGGGTTGTGTAAGGAAATGCCTCCTTGGCATGGTTACCCCCTGACTTTTTGCCTTTGCTGATGCTATGTTTTGAATTGAAAGTGTGCTGAGGCCTGCTAACCAGGCCCCAGCACCAGTGTTCTTTCCCTAACCTGTACTTTTGATTCCACAATTGGCACACCCTGGCATCCAGATAAGTCCCTTGTAACTGGTACCTCTGGTACCAAGGGCCCTGATGCCAGGGAAGGTCTCTAAGGGCTGCAGCATGTATTATGCCACCCTAGAGACCCCTCACCCAGCACAGACACACTGCTTACCAGCCTGTGTGTGCTAGTGAGAACAAAATGAGTAAGTCGACATGGCACTCCCCTCAGGGTGCCATGCCAGCCTCTCACTGCCTATGCAGTATAGGTAAGACACCCCTCTAGCAGGCCTTACAGCCCTAAGGCAGGGTGCACTATACCATAGGTGAGGGTACCAGTGTATGAGCACTGTGCCCCTACAGTGTCTAAGCAAAACCTTAGACATTGTAAGTGCAGGGTAGCCATAAGAGTTTATGGTCTGGGAGTCTGTTTTACACGAACTCCACAGCACCATAATGGCTACACTGAAAACTGGGAAGTTTGGTATCAAACTTCTCAGCACAATAAATGCACACTGATGCCAGTGTACATTTTATTGTAAAATACACCACAGAGGGCACCTTAGAGGTGCCCCCTGAAACTTAACCGACTATCTGTGTAGGCTGACTGGTTCCAGCAGCCTGCCACACTAGAGACATGTTGCTGGCCCCATGGGGAGAGTGCCTTTGTCACTCTGAGGCCAGTAACAAAGCCTGCACTGGGTGGAGATGCTAACACCTCCCCCAGGCAGGAGCTGTAACACCTGGCGGTGAGCCTCAAAGGCTCACCCCTTTGTCACAGCACCGCAGGACACTCCAGCTAGTGGAGTTGCCCGCCCCCTCCGGCCCCGGCCCCCACTTTTGGCGGCAAGGCCGGAGAAAATAATGAGAATAACAAGGAGGAGTCACTGGCCAGTCAGGACAGCCCCTAAGGTTTCCTGAGCTGAGGTGACTCTAACTTTTAGAAATCCTCCATCTTGCAGATGGAGGATTCCCCCAATAGGATTAGGGATGTGACCCCCTCCCCTTGGGAGGGGGCACAAAGAGGGTGTACTCACCCTCAGGGCTAGTAGCCATTGGCTACTAACCCCCCCAGACCTAAACACGCCCTTAAATTTAGTATTTAAGGGCTCTCCCTGACCCTAGAAACTAGATTCCTGTAACAACAAGAAGAAGGACTGCCTAGCTGAAAACCCCTGCAGAGGAAGACCAGAAGACAACAACTGCCTTGGCTCCAGAAACTCACCGGCCTGTCTCCTGCCTTCCAAAGAACTCTGCTCCAGCGACGCCTTCCAAAGGGACCAGCGACCTCTGCATCCGCTGAGGACTGCCCTGCTTCGACGACGACAAGAAACTCCAGAGGACAGCGGACCTGCTCCAAAAAGACTGCAACTTTATCCAAAGGAGCAGCTTTAAAGAACCCTGCAATCTCCCCGCAAGAAGCGTGAGACTTGCAACACTGCACCCGGCGACCCCGACTCGGCTGGTGGAGAACCAACACCTCAGGGAGGACCCCCGGACTACTCTACGACTGTGAGTACCAAAACCTGTCCCCCCTGAGCCCCCACAGCGCCGCCTGCAGAGGGAATCCCGAGGCTTCCCCTGACCGCGACTCTCTGAAACCTAAGTCCCGACGCCTGGAAAAGACCCTGCACCCGCAGCCCCCAGGACCTGAAGGACCAGACTTTCACTGCAGAAGTGACCCCCAGGAGTCCCTCTCCCTTGCCCAAGTGGAGGTTTCCCCGAGGAAGCCCCCCCTTGCCTGCCTGCAGCGCTGAAGAGATCCCTTGATCTCTCATTGACTTCCATTGCGAACCCGATGCTTGTTCTAACACTGCACCCGGCCGCCCCCGCGCCGCTGAGGGTGACATTTCTGTGTGGGCTTGTGTCCCCCCGGTGCCCTACAAAACCCCCCTGGTCTGCCCTCCGAAGACGCGGGTACTTACCTGCTGGCAGACTGGAACCGGGGCACCCCCTTCTCTCCATTGAAGCCTATGCGTTTTGGGCACCACTTTGAACTCTGCACCTGACCGGCCCTGAGCTGCTGGTGTGGTAACTTTGGGGTTGCTCTGAACCCCCAACGGTGGACTACCTTGGACCAAGAACTGAACCCTGTAAGTGTCTTACTTACCTGGTAAAACTAACAAAAACTTACCTCCCCCAGGAACTGTGAAAATTGCACTGTGTCCACTTTTAAAATAGCTATTTGTGAATAACTTGAAAAGTATACATGCAATTGAAATGATTCAAAGTTCCTCATGTACTTACCTGCAATACCTTTCAAACAAGATATTACATGTTAAATTTGAACCTGTGGTTCTTAAAATAAACTAAGAAAAGGTATTTTTCTATACAAAACCTATTGGCTGGATTTGTCTCTGAGTGTGTGTACCTCATTTATTGTCTATGTGTATGTACAACAAATGCTTAACACTACTCCTTGGATAAGCCTACTGCTCGACCACACTACCACAAAATAGAGCATTAGTATTATCTCTTTTTACCACTATTTTACCTCTAAGGGGAACCCTTGGACTCTGTACATGCTATTCCTTACTTTGAAATAGCACATACAGAGCCAACTTCCTACATTGGTGGATCAGCGGTGGGGTACAAGACTTTGCATTTGCTGGACTACTCAGCCAATACCTGATCACACGACAAATTCCAAAATTGTCATTAGAAATTGATTTTTGCAATTTGAAAAGTTTTCTAAATTCTTTAAAGTCCTGCTAGGGCCTTGTGTTAGTCCCTGTTAGCATTCCTTTTAGAGTTTAAAAGTTTGTAAAAGTTTGAATTAGATTCTAGAACCAGTTTAGTTTCTTAAAAAGTATTCCAACTTTTAGAAGCATAATGTCTAGCACAGATGTGAATGTGGTGGAACTCGACACCACACCTTACCTCCATCTCCAGATGAGAGAGCTAAGGTCACTCTGTAACATAAGAAAAATAACAATGGGCTCCAGACCTACCAAAGCACAGCTCCAGGAGCTGTTGGCAGAGTATGATAGAGCCAACCCCTCTGTGGATAACACAGAGGAAGATGATAGTGAACTGGAGGAAGAATCCCCTCCACCAGTCCTATCTAGGGAGAACAGGGCTTCTCAAGCCCTGACTCCAAAAATAATAGTCAGAGATGCAGGCTCCCTCACAGGAGGGTCCAACCTCTCTGAAATCACTGAGGATAACTCCAGTGAAGAGGACATCCAGTTAGCCAGGATGGCCAAAAGATTGGCTTTGGAAAAACAGATCCTAGCCATAGAAAGGGAAAGACAAGAGATGGGCCTAGGACCCATCAATGGTGGCAGCAACATAACTAGGGTCAGAGATTCTCCTGACATGTTGAAAATCCCCAAAGGGATTGTAACTAAATATGAAGATGGTGATGATATCACCAAATGGTTCACAGCTTTTGAGAGGGCTTGTGAAACCAGAAAAGTGAACAAATCTCACTGGGGTGCTCTCCTTTGGGAAATGTTCACAGGAAAGTGTAGGGATAGACTCCTCACACTCTCTAAAAAAGATGCAGAATCTTATGACCTCATGAAGGGTACCCTGATTGAGGGCTTTGGATTCTTCACTGAGGAGTATAGGATTAGATTCAGGGGGGCTCAAAAATCCTCGAGTCAGACCTGGGTTGACTTTGTAGACTACTCAGTAAAAACACTAGATGGTTGGATTCAAGGAAATGGTGTAAATGATTATGATGGGCTGTACAATTTATTTGTGAAAGAACACCTATTAAGTAATTGTTTCAATGATAAACTGCATCAGCATCTGGTGGACCTAGGACCAATTTCTCCCCAAGAATTGGGAAAGAAGGCGGACCATTGGGTCAAGACTAGGGTGTCCAAAACTTCCACAGGGGGTGACCAAAAGAAAGGGGTCACAAAGCCTCCCAGGGGAAAGGTGGTGAGACAGCCAAAAATAAAAATAGTAAAGAGTCTTCTACAGGCCCCCAAAAACCTGCACAGGAGGGTGGGCCCAGAGCCTCTTCACAAAACAATCCTGGGTACAAGGGTAAAAACTTTGATCCCAAAAAGGCCTGGTGTCGAAACTGTAGTCAGTCTGGACACCAAACTGGAGACAAGGCCTGTCCCAAGAAAGATACCACTTCTAACTCCCATCCAGCTAAAACTGGAATGGCCAGTCTCCAAGTGGGATCAACAGTGTGCCCAGAGCAAATCAGGTGTCACACTGAAGCTACATTAGTCTCTGAGGGTGGGGTGGATTTAGCCACACTGGCTGCCTGGCCCCCTAACATGCCAAAATACAGGCAGCAGCTCTTAATTAATGGGACAAGTGTAGAGGGCCTGAGGGATACAGGTGCCAGTGTCACTATGGTGACAGAGAAACTGGTTTCCCCTGGCCAATACCTGACTGGACAAACTTATCCAGTCACCAACGCTGACAATCAGACTAAAGTACATCCCATGGCTATGGTAACTTTAGAGTGGGGAGGGGTCAATGGCCTGAAACAGGTGGTGGTCTCCTCAAATATCCCAGTAGACTGTTTGCTTGGAAATGACCTGGAGTCCTCAGCATGGGCTGAGGTAGAACTGAAAACCCATGCAGCCATGCTGGGTATCCCTGAACTGGTGTGTGTCAAGACTAGGGCACAGTGCAAGGCACAGGGTGAAAAAGTAGAGCTGGAGTCTGGAAAAATGGCCCAGCCTACCAAGAGAAAAGGAAAGTCAGCTGGGAAACCAGCTGCAACACAACACCAAAAAGAGAAACTCTCTTCTCAGGAAGAAGTTCTGCCCTCTGAGGGAACTGAGCCTATGGAGCTGGAACCTTATCAGGTTGAGCTCTTGGGCCCAGGGGGACCCTCAAGGGAAGAGTTGTGTAAGGGACAAGAAACCTGTCCCTCTCTTGAAGGCCTTAGGCAGCAAGCTGCTGAAGAGTCCAAAGGCAAGAAAAATGGAACACATAGGGTCTGTTGGGAAGATGGACTCCTGTACACTGAGGCAAGAGATCCCAAACCTGGTGCCACTAGGAGAGCGGTAGTGCCTCAGGGTTTCAGAGAGTTTATTCTGACCTTAGCCCATGATATTCCCCTTGCTGGGCATTTGGGACAAACCAAGACGTGGGAGAGGTTAGTCAACCACTTCTACTGGCCCAATATGTCCTAGAAGGTTAAGGAGTTTTGCCTCTCCTGCCCCAACTGTCAATCCAGTGGTAAGACAGGTGGGCATCCAAAGGCCCCCCTCATTCCACTTCCAGTGGTGGGGGTCCCCTTTGAAAGAGTGGGTGTGGACATAGTTGGTCCACTAGAACCTCCCACAGCCTCAGGAAATATGTACATCCTAGTAGTAGTGGGTCATGCTACTAGGTATCCTGAAGCTATTCCCCTTAGGTCGACTACTGCCCCTGCAGTAGCCAAGGCCCTCATTGGTATCTTTACCAGAGTGGGTTTCCCTAAGGAGGTGGTGTCTGACAGAGGTACCAACTTCATGTCAGCATACCTAAAACACATGTGGAATGAGTGTGGAGTGACTTACAAATTCACTACACCATATCATCCACAAACTAATGGCCTTGTTGAGAGATTCAACAAGACATTAAAGGGCATGATCATGGGGCTCCCAGAAAAACTCAAAAGGAGATGGGATGTCCTCCTGCCATGTCTGCTTTTCGCTTACAGAGAGGTGCCTCAGAAGGGAGTAGGATTCTCACCCTTTGAACTTCTGTTTGGCCACCCTGTAAGGGGACCACTTGCTCTTGTTAAAGAAGGCTGGGAGAGACCTCTTCATGAGCCTAAACAAGACATAGTGGACTATGTACTTGGCCTTCGCTCAAGGATGGCAGAGTACATGGAAAAGGCAAGTAAAAACCTTGAGGCCAGCCAACAACTCCAGAAGTTGTGGTGTGACCAAAAGGCTGCACTGGTTGAATTTCAACCAGGGCAGAAAGTCTGGGTTCTGGAGCCTGTGGCTCCCAGGGCACTTCAGGACAAATGGAGTGGCCCTTACCCAGTACTAGAGAGGAAGAGTCAGGTCACCTACCTGGTGGACCTGGGCACAAGCAGGAGCCCCAAGAGGGTGATCCATGTGAACCGCCTTAAGCTCTTCCATGACAGGGCTGATGTAAATCTGTTGATGGTAACAGATGAGGACCAGGAAGCGGAGAGTGAACCTCTCCCTGATCTCCTCTCATCAAACCCTAAAGATGGCTCAGTAGATGGAGTGATCTACTCAGACACCCTCTCTAGCCAACAGCAGCCTGACTGCAGGAAGGTCCTGCAGCAGTTTGCTGAACTCTTTTCCCTAACCCCTGGTCAGACACACCTGTGTACCCATGATGTGGACACAGGAGACAGCATGCCTGTCAAAAACAAAATATTTAGACAGTCTGACCAAGTTAAGGAAAGCATCAAGGTGGAAGTCCACAAGATGCTGGAATTGGGAGTAATTGAGTACTCTGACAGCCCCTGGGCTAGCCCAGTGGTCTTAGTCCCCAAACCTCACACCAAAGAAGGAAAGAGAGAGATGAGGTTTTGTGTGGACTACAGAGGTCTCAACTCTGTCACCAAGACAGATGCCCATCCCATTCCTAGAGCTGATGAGCTAATAGACAAATTAGGGGCTGCCAAATTCTTAAGTACCTTTGACTTAACAGCAGGGTACTGGCAAATCAAAATGGCCCCTGGAGCAAAAGAAAAGACAGCATTCTCCACACCTGATGGGCATTATCAGTTCACTGTTATGCCCTTTGGTTTAAAGAATGCCCCTGCCACCTTCCAAAGGTTGGTGAATCAAGTCCTTGCTGGGCTGGAATCCTTTAGTGCAGCTTATCTTGATGATATTGCTGTCTTCAGCTCCACCTGGCAGGATCACCTGGTCCACCTGAAGAAGGTTTTGAAGGCTCTGCAATCTGCAGGCCTCTCTATCAAGGCATCCAAATGCCAGATAGGGCAGGGAACTGTGGTTTACTTGGGACACCTTGTAGGTGGAGGCCAAGTTCAGCCACTCCAGCCTAAGATCCAGACTATTCTGGACTGGGCAGCTCCAAAAACCCAGACTCAAGTCAGGGCATTCCTTGGCTTGACTGGGTACTACAGGAGGTTTGTGAAGGGATATGGATCCATTGTGACAGCCCTCACAGAACTCACCTCCAAGAAAATGCCCAAGAAAGTAAACTGGACTGTAGAATGCCAACAGGCCTTTGACACCCTGAAACAAGCTATGTGCACAGCACCAGTTCTAAAAGCTCCAGATTACTCCAAGCAATTAATTGTGCAAACAGATGCCTCTGAACATGGGATAGGGGCAGTTTTGTCCCAAACAAATGATGATGGCCTTGACCAGCCTGTTGCTTTCATTAGCAGGAGGTTACTCCCCAGGGAGCAGCGTTGGAGTGCCATTGAGAGGGAGGCCTTTGCTGTGGTTTGGTCCCTGAAGAAGCTGAGACCATACCTCTTTGGTACTCACTTCCTAGTTCAGACTGACCACAGACCTCTCAGATGGCTGATGCAAATGAAAGGTGAAAATCCAAAACTGTTGAGGTGGTCCATCTCCCTACAGGGAATGGACTTTATAGTGGAACACAGACCTGGGACTGCCCATGCCAATGCAGATGGCCTTTCCAGGTTCTTCCACTTAGAAAATGAAGACTCTCTTGGGAAAGGTTAGTCTCATCCTCTTTCGTTTGGGGGGGGGGGGTTGTGTAAGGAAATGCCTCCTTGGCATGGTTACCCCCTGACTTTTTGCCTTTGCTGATGCTATGTTTTGAATTGAAAGTGTGCTGAGGCCTGCTAACCAGGCCCCAGCACCAGTGTTCTTTCCCTAACCTGTACTTTTGATCCCACCGCTGCCACCAATGTAGGAAGTTGGCTCTGTATGTGCTATTTCAAAGTAAGGAATAGCATGCACAGAGTCCAAGGGTTCCCCTTAGAGGTAAAATAGTGGTAAAAAGAGATAATACTAATGCTCTGTTTTGTGGTAGTGTGGTCGAGCAGTAGGCTTATCCAAGGAGTAGTGTTAAGCATTTGTTGTACATACACATAGACAATAAATGAGGTACACACACTCAGAGACAAATCCAGCCAATAGGTTTTGTATAGAAAAATATCTTTTCTTAGTTTATTTTAAGAACCACAGGTTCAAATTTAACATGTAATATCTTGTTTGAAAGGTATTGCAGGTAAGTACATTAGGAACTTTGAATCATTTCAATTGCATGTATACTTTTCTAGTTATTCACAAATAGCTATTTTAAAAGTGGACACAGTGCAATTTTCACAGTTCCTGGGGGAGGTAAGTTTTTGTTAGTTTTACCAGGTAAGTAAGACACTTACAGGGTTCAGTTCTTGGTCCAAGGTAGCCCACCGTTGGGGGTTCAGAGCAACCCCAAAGTTACCACACCAGCAGCTCAGGGCCGGTCAGGTGCAGAGTTCAAAGTGGTGCCCAAAACGCATAGGCTTCAATGGAGAGAAGGGGGTGCCCCGGTTCCAGTCTGCCAGCAGGTAAGTACCCGCGTCTTCGGAGGGCAGACCAGGGGGGTTTTGTAGGGCACTGGGGGGGACACAAGCCCACACAGAAATTTCACCCTCAGCGGCGCGGGGGCGGCCGGGTGCAGTGTTAGAACAAGCGTCGGGTTCGCAATGGAAGTCAATGAGAGATCAAGGGATCTCTTCAGCGCTGCAGGCAGGCAAGGGGGGGCTTCCTCGGGGAAACCTCCACTTGGGCAAGGGAGAGGGACTCCTGGGGGTCACTTCTGCAGTGAAAGTCCGGTCCTCCAGGTCCTGGGGGCTGCGGGTGCAGGGTCTTTTCCAGGCGTCGGGACTTAGGTTTCAGAGAGTCGCGGTCAGGGGAAGCCTCGGGATTCCCTCTGCAGGCGGCGCTGTGGGGGCTCAGGGGGGACAGGTTTTGGTACTCACAGTCGTAGAGTAGTCCGGGGGTCCTCCCTGAGGTGTTGGTTCTCCACCAGCCGAGTCGGGGTCGCCGGGTGCAGTGTTGCAAGTCTCACGCTTCTTGCGGGGAGATTGCAGGGTTCTTTAAAGCTGCTCCTTTGGATAAAGTTGCAGTCTTTTTGGAGCAGGTCCGCTGTCCTCGGGAGTTTCTTGTCGTCGTCGAAGCAGGGCAGTCCTCAGAGGGTGCAGAGGTCGCTGGTCCCTTTGGAAGGCGTCGCTGGAGCAGAGTTCTTTGGAAGGCAGGAGACAGGCCGGTGAGTTTCTGGAGCCAAGGCAGTTGTTGTCTTCTGGTCTTCCTCTGCAGGGGTTTTCAGCTAGGCAGTCCTTCTTCTTGTTGTTGCAGGAATCTAGTTTCTAGGTTCAGGGAGAGCCCTTAAATACTAAATTTAAGGGCTTGTTTAGGTCTGGGGGGTTAGTAGCCAATGGCTACTAGCCCTGAGGGTGAGTACACCCTCTTGGTGCCCCCTCCCAAGGGGAGGGGGTCACATCCCTAATCCTATTGGGGGAATCCTCCATCTGCAAGATGGAGGATTTCTAAAAGTTAGAGTCACCTCAGCTCAGGACACCTTAGGGGCTGTCCTGACTGGCCAGTGACTCCTCCTTGTTATTCTCATTATTTTCTCCGGCCTTGCCGCCAAAAGTGGGGGCCGGGGCCGGAGGGGGCGGGCAACTCCACTAGCTGGAGTGTCCTGCGGTGCTGTGACAAAGGGGTGAGCCTTTGAGGCTCACCGCCAGATGTTACAGCTCCTGCCTGGGGGAGGTGTTAGCATCTCCACCCAGTGCAGGCTTTGTTACTGGCCTCAGAGTGACAAAGGCACTCTCCCCATGGGGCCAGCAACATGTCTCTAGTGTGACAGGCTGCTGGAACCAGTCAGCCTACACAGATAGTCGGTTAAGTTTCAGGGGGCACCTCTAAGGTGCCCTCTGTGGTGTATTTTACAATAAAATGTACACTGTCATCAGTGTGCATTTATTGTGCTGAGAAGTTTGATACCAAACTTCCCAGTTTTCAGTGTAGCCATTATGGTGCTGTGGAGTTCGTGTAAAACAGACTCCCAGACCATATACTCTTATGGCTACCCTGCACTTACAATGTCTAAGGTTTTGCTTAGACACTGTAGGGGTACAGTGCTCATGCACTGGTACCCTCACCTATGGTATAGTGCACCCTGCCTTAGGGCTGTAAGGCCTGCTAGAGGGGTGTCTTACCTATACTGCATAGGCAGTGAGAGACTGGCATGGCACCCTGAGGGG
This sequence comes from Pleurodeles waltl, assembly GCF_031143425.1. Lineage (NCBI taxonomy): Eukaryota > Metazoa > Chordata > Amphibia > Caudata > Salamandridae > Pleurodeles > Pleurodeles waltl. Next base: position 170,134,195 of record NC_090437.1, read on the forward strand.
AGTGCCATGTCGACTTACTCATTTTGTTCTCACTAGCACACACAAGCTGGTAAGCAGTGTTTCTGTGCTGGGTGAGGGGTCTCTAGGGTGGCATAATACATGCTGCAGCCCTTAGAGACCTTCCCTGGCATCAGGACCCTTGGTACCAGAGGTACCAGTTACAAGGGACTTATCTGGATGCCAGGGTGTGCCAATTGTGGAATCAAAAGTACAGGTTAGGGAAAGAACACTGGTGCTGGGGCCTGGTTAGCAGGCCTCAGCACACTTTCAATTCAAAACATAGCATCAGCAAAGGCAAAAAGTCAGGGGGTAACCATGCCAAGGAGGCATTTCCTTACAGTACTCGATAAGGATTTTATTCAATGTAGAACATCTTCATTCTCAATTAATCTTTATTTACTGAGGTTCTTCTAAACAGAAATCAATGCTCTCTCAGATCAATGTCTCTTTCTTCTGGTTCAATCTTTGTCAGTTTACTCCATTCAAGAGCAGAGTACTTTGTGTTTACCAGATTCCCTTTAATGAAATCATTTTTTGTTTGAAAACCTTGTTGTCGTTCTCTCACACCTTCACAAATGTCAGCTCAAATCACGCTTCCATCTTCAGTTACATTTATTTCCTTTTCATCTGCTTCACGATTTGCACAACTTACACGTTTGTTTTTCCTGTTATTTTTGTTGTTGTACTTGAACTCTTTCCCTCCCCCGTCTGGATTCATCTAACAAACTTGAGCTTGATTTTGTGAACTAGTGGTTTATACCACCAGTTCTTCATCTGCAGTCTTTATACTCTTTATGTGAGATGTGTAGACCCACTGTGGCAATCCTCCTCACTTAGCAGTGTTCATCGCCAATATCATTTGGTTGGGCTCCAGACAGGATTTCTTTATGTGTTTCTTCAGCTAGCCCAGTCTCCAGGATCTAGGTCATGGCAGAGCTCTCCACTTGCTGAGGAGTTGCCAAATTCATCTGGCAAGAGGTAAAGTCTACCAAATCAGCCCAAGGCTTACAGTAATCCAGAGCTAGGTCAACAGTTATGTTTACAAGTGCAGCTGAAGAAATATGAGGAATTCTCATAGCTTGGCCTATCGGAATCTCATAGGGTGATAAACCAGTAGGCTAGTTTAGCTCCTCATACTCAAGAACAGCTGGTCATTACAACAATGTTGAAGTGCACACTTTGGCTAACTGTGACTTTAGGGTAACATAGGTCATTTCTACAACTCCTGATGCTTCAGGTTGATATTAAAAGAAAAACTCCTGTTGTATCTTCAGTGACAGGCAAAGAACTTCCATAATCTAATTTTCAAAATGACTTCCTCTATCTGACTATACATAGGTGGTTAATTGAATCTAGGGATAAATCCCTAAGTAAAACCTTAGCTTCAGTCAGTGTGTTGCACCTCCTAGTTGGGTAAGCTTCCACTCGCCAACTAAAGAGACGTACAATCCAACAAAATATATTTCAACTTGTTAAATGCTACCATTTCCACAAAATCTATTTGCAATTATGGGAAAGATCCTTCTGACTACCTTTATTTTCCTGCAAACATTTAACAGTTTTCTAGTTTCTGACACAATTCTGGTAGTTTTCTAAACGGGGATTAAACTACTTGTTTTTAAAAATGGACAACATACAGCCACATCCCACATAAAGATATCCTGGCATAGGTAAGAACATTGTGTGGCTATTGATGGAGGGTTTATTTAGCATGAGTCAGAGTCCATTCTTGTCTTCTGAATTTGATGAATTTCCCCATCTTTTATTTTCATCCACTGGTACTTCATTTTACAGTTCTCTCAATTCTATTGATTGTGCTAACAATGGCAACAAACAATTGACATTTTTGTACTCTGAATTTTCACTTGGTCCCAATGTACCAGATGCAAGAGCACAGTATTTTGCAACTTGCCTAGCAAAATTATTTTAGATTGCAACTATATTGTATCCACTCTTTTGTGTGACACATTTTACCACTGCAATTTTCTTAGGGAACTGCAAGACCCCCAGTAAATTCAAAATGTGTGGCCCATTCCTAATTGGGGTCCCAGGGGATGTCAAGAAGCCTCTCTGTGACCACAGTTGGCAAAAATCGTGGATCACAGCAAAATCATAATGGCTACCTGTTTAGATTGTAACACTCAATTCATTGCTACGCAGCATGTTATTGTAATTCCAATCAAATCTGCCACTTCTGCTGAGGTTACATTACACAAGTATGATGCTTTCACAAAATATTCTGTTAAGCAAACGACACATGGTGCTGGAAGAGTTCCATAATGGTCTCTCAGACAAGAACCATCAACAAATAAAATCAAATCAGTCAAATAATGTGGCACATCTTGAATACCTAGGGCCGTATTATACAATGTGGTGCATTCGTAATGTTTGTGCTGGCGCAAACAAGGAGAATGCGCCATATTGTGAGAAAGTAGCCTCTTTCTAGCATGGTTACCCCCATTTATGGCCTGTTTGTCAGTGTGTTTTGACTGTGTCACTGGGATCTTGCTAGTCAGGACCCCAGTGCCTATGGTTTGTGGCCTCCTTCTCAGTATGTTTCACTGTTTTTGTCAGTATGCTTGAATGGGTCACTGGAGCCCTGCTAACCAGGACCCCAGTGCTCATGCTCTCTCTGGTTCCAAATTTGTCCTTACATACTGGTAACCCAGTATTTCACTCTAAATTAGCATACTAGACACCCTTTATAAGTCCCTAGTATATGGTACCTAGGTACCAGGGCATTGGGGTTCCAGGGGATCCCTATGGGCTGCAGCATTTCTTTTGCCACCCGTAGGGAGCCCATGCAAAGACTTGTAAAGGAGTGCCATTGCAGCCTGTGTGAAACAGTGTATACACTAGTTCCCAGCCATTTTCACTGCACCAGGTCACTTATAAGTCACCTATATATCAGGTCTTCCAACCCTGAAGGTTGGGTGCAAAGTACCTGTGTGTGAGGGCACCCCTGCACTAGCAGAGGTGCGCCCACGTCATCCAGGTCCATTTTCCCGTACTTCGTGAGTGCTGGGACGCCATTTTAAGTGTGTAGTGGATATAGGTCAATACCTATGTCCAGCTTCACAATGGTAACTCCGAATATGGCCATGTAAGGTGTCTAACAACTGTGAATTGTACCCCAATACTGATTCCAGTATTGGTTGCACAATCCCATGCACTCTGGGGGCTCCATACTGGACCCCCACTACTGCCATCCCAGCCTTCAGAGGTTTTCCAGGAAGCCCCAGCTCCTGCCACCTCACAGACCTGTTTCTGCCCTCCTGTTGCTTGAACAGCTCAAGCCCAGGAAGGCAGAACAAAGTATTTCCTTTGGGAGAGGGGTGTTACACCCTCTCCCTTTGGAAATAGGTGTTACAGGCATAGGAGGGGTATCCTCTCAGAGCCTCTGGAAATGCTTTGAAGGGCACAGATGGTGCCCTCCTTGCATAATCCAGTCTACACTGGTTCATGAACCCCCAGTCCCTGCTCTGGCGCAAAACTGAACAAGGGAAAGGGGAGTGACCACTCCCCGGTCTATCACTACCCGGGGGTGGTGCCCAGAGCTCCTCCAAAGTGTCCCTGGGTTTTGCCATCTTGGATTCCAAGGTGGTGAGGAACTCTGGGAGCATCTGAGTGGCCAGTGCCAGCAGGTGATGTCAGAGACCCCTCCTGATAGGCGCTTACCTCGTTAGGTGACCAATCCCTCTCTCAAGACTACTTAGGGCCTCTCCTCTGGGTGTTTCTTCAGATTCGGATTGCAAGACTCCAGCAGGAATCCTCTGTATCCTTTATTTCATCTTCGACCGACGGAACAACCGCTGACCGCTCCAGGAACTCTACGGCTTGAGTCCCCTCTCCAGACAACAGGTCTTCCAAGAAGTTCTTTGTGCACAGCACAACTTACGCCCCCAGCACTCCATCCTCCGACGCACAGCTTCCTGAGTGATTCTCCGGCTGCATGGGAATCCTCTGTATCGTGCTGCGTGGGCCTCCATTTGCACCTCCTTTGTCCCCGTGCTGTGGGACTCCTGTGCGCGCTGCCTGGTCTTCTGAGGGCTCTCTGTTTTAGACCCCTCTTTCTACCCCTCCTGGGTAGAGGTCACCAGGTCCCTCCTGGTCCCGGGCTGCACCATTTTCCACTAACCGCGAGCTTTGCGTGTGCCAAGCCTTGTTGACGGAATCCAGAGACGCAAACCAGGCTGCATCCATCCATCCGGCGTGGGACATCTTCTGCACCAACCAGGAACCCGCAACTGTCTTCTTTGGTGCAATACTGACTTTGTCTTCTCATCAGTGGTTCTTCTTTTGCATCTTTATCCGGGTTAGCAGGGGCTTCTGTTCTCCCTGGACTCTTCAGTGCTTCTTGGACTTGGTCCCCTTCTTCCACAGGTTTTCAGATCCAGGAATCCATTGTTGGTGTCTTGCAGTCTCTTCTGGTTCTTGCATTATCTACTATGATGACTTCTAGTGCGTTTAAGGAAACTTGCTGTTTTTTATTCCTGCTTTCCTGGGCTCTGGAGTAGGGTCTATTACTTACCTTTGGTGTTTTCTTACACTCCCAGTGCCCCTCTACAAACTACACTTGCCTAGGTGGGAAACCGACTTTCGCATTCCACTATTTTAGTATATGGTTTATGTTCCCCCTAGGCCCATTGCAACTGTTTGTGATTTTCATTGTTTGCACGGGTTTCTGACTAGTTACTTACCTGTTTTTGGTTACGACTGTATATATTGTATAATTTACTTACCTCCTAAGGGAGTATAGTCTCCAAAGTCTTTCTGGCACTGTGTCACTAAAATAAAGTACCTTTATTTTTGTAACACAGAGTATTGCCTTTCTTATGTGTGAGTACTGTGTGACTACACATGAACTTTGCATGTCTCCTAGTTCAGCCTTGGCTGCTCTGCCTACAGCTACCTAGACAGCCTGGCTTCTAGACACTGGCTACATTTTACTAATAAGGGATAACTGGACCTGGTATAGGGTGTAAGTGCCTTTGGTACCCACTACAAACCAGGCCAGCCTCCTTCCCATATTAGTTTGAATGTGCTGCCCCCAGGGCAGCCACAAACTTGTGCTGCCCTGGGGCCCGAGCATGCTAGTGATAAATGGAGCAGGTATGAAGCAGCCGCTCTGAGCTTCACTGTGCAGGCGGTAACCCAGGATTAGAGATCCCTTTACAGATGAGTGCAGAGTGAATCCACCCACCTGCAATGGGATATCTTGGAGGTCCATAGGACCCCCTTTCTCCTATCCAGAAGGCTGCCATCAGGGGCACACTGATAGTGTGCCACCTAACAACTGGGCACTATCAGTGCGCCTCCTGACAGATTCTTTGCCTCTGTGCCCGCATCCATATACAGCGCGGGGCAAACAAATTCCCTCATTTGCATAGGGCCAATTGCCATGCAAATGAGGAAACACCTTCTGGTGATAGTGCTTGTGCTATATATGTGCCAAAGCTATCTGTATTACAGAAAGGGCAGTGTCAGATGTCCTTTCTGTAATACCAAAGTGCCTCAGGCGCATGCAAAGCAGGCGCACATGCCTGTTGCACCTCCAGGGCACTTTCCATAATATGACCCCTGGTCTTGGCTTAGTGCACATTTGTGTCACATTTATGCCATCATAATCACGCATAAACAGAAAAATGGTAGCAATGGTATATACACAAGTTGCACTTCCCATAAGTGTCCAAACGTACAGAGGTGGTAACCTTCTACTTCCGAGGTCCACCCGAGGTGCTATATGGTTGTCTACACTGCTACCAACAAGTAAAAATATGCATTTAAAAAAACACAATAAATTCAAAGACAATGCAACCAGAGCACTCTCTAGGTTGATAGAAAAGAGTCCATAAATGTGTTTCTTACGTCGATCCCAATGGTATTGTCAAGTCTTCTGTGTTTCAAAAAAATGTATACCATACGTATTCAGTCCATATATAGTTATCTTCTTTTATTCAGAGGAAGAGTAAGGATTCAGTTCATATGTTACATACATATCTTCATTCCAGAACTTTTTACTTGTTGACCAGATGCACTTTACAGAGAAGTGCTAACTTTAGGAATCATATTAATTCTGCTTTACATGCTCATGGAATTTGCATTGCCTTGGCAAAGTCACATTGGTGACGAAACACGTGCTGGCTGTCCATATAAACATCTGGAATGGAGATATGTATGTAACATATGAACTGAATCTTTACTCTTCCTCTGAATAAAAGAAGATAACTATATATGGACTGAATACGTATGGTATACGTTTTTTTGAAACACAGAAGACCTGATAATATCATTGGGATCGACCGAAGAGACATATTCCTGGACTCTTTTCTATCAACCTAGAGTGTGCTATGGTTGCATTGCCATCATAATCACATTCATCTGCTTCATCGTCAAGCTTTTCCCATGAAATTGCAAAAGTGTTGTAGGATTCAGAGTACTGCAGTGTTTAACTGAAACATTTTCTGCTGCCAGTATAGTTTTCTCATATTTCGGCAGCCGACTGCTTGTACGATGTTGAGTATGTGTACAAGTCAGCAATGTCTCATCTGAATGTGGAACCAGCACCAGTGTGTGGCCGATCACAATTGTTTCACCCTGCAAAATTGCCAAGGATACACCAGTAACCCTCTTTACGAGCCCAGGAAGCATGGTGCACACTGCATCTAATGTAGCGGAAAAGGAGGCAATGTGTTGCCCTGCCCCACCTCTCAAGCACCCTTTCATATGTCTGTGTGAAGACTGACAGCGCACACCCTTCTCTTTAGTGACAGAATAAAATTATTTTTCATAATTAGTCATTCTTAAAGCAGGGTCGCTACACAAACCATGCCTGAGCTACAGGAAGGCTTGCAAACCTTTACCGTCCCATGACACTGGGTCCCTCACATCACTATGAGTCAGCCTCTATGAACGCTTTGCAATCAGGAAAAATATTGGAATCCGCTGACAACAATAGCTAACCATCCCTAGATACATCCTCATTTCTCTGTGATGTTGATGAGTACATATTCAGACTCATTACAGCAAAGGGGAAAACCAGTGCTTTCAATCACACCAAGGTAGGTTCTCAACCAGTGGAAACCCTCTAAGTTGGGTTAATGTGTATATTTCCCTGCACATATAAATGAACACGAACACTCTCATAAGTTAATGCACAGCTGGACTATTAAAGACTTTTAAATAACCAATAGAATACAGGACTTTAGTCAATAACCTGATGTGACATGAGACGCCTTTTCCTTGAGATTTTGGATTTCCATAAATTCAATACCCAGTCTTTGCACATGAATGACATAAATTCTCAATATTTTGTCATCAAAACGCTATTTAAAACAGCTTCAACAACTCACACAGAACACTACGATGCAATGCGGATTTTTAACTTCAACCCAATGTGTGCACTGCACAACCACAAAATACAATAGGCATAATTACACTACTGCAATACAATTTGCACATGATGTGACACTCTGTGCAATGTTTTAGCTTACCACAAAAAGATTTGCTCACTCCAAGCAACATACCGCAAAACAATACGAATATACCAAGACAATTCACCTAACAACCTGCACAAATTACACAAGACAATTCACTTCACAAAGACCTATTGACACGTAATGCAACTCTTGACCACATCAACAAAGCAGGTACATCTGGTGTACTACTGCTGGTACACCTGTAATAATCCGTGCAATTCCAGGAGTTAAGACATCTCAACTCTGACAATTTAGGAGCATAAATTGAATTATGAACTTGCACTATTTGGCACAGACTTTGTTCCAATTTTCGGAAACCATCAATTTGCCAGACCTACCAAAGTTTATCTGTACTTTCTACTCAAAGGGTTGATAAAACCGATTAGGGACAAAGGACAAGGGCCCTATGCAAAGCAAGATTCAAAGTCCAAATCTTTAAGGTTTATTTAACAATAAATCATTTAAAAAAGCATGAAGGTTAGTCAGGCAATTCAATAATTCATAATCACCAAGAGGATAACATAAGATCAATTTCTAAATATATTCCAAGTATAGATTAAATATCAGTCTGACCTAGAGACTGCTTTGTATGAAAGCAAGGAGAGGTCTAGCACCCATCCCAAAAAAGGCACTTTTTATAGTTAGTTAGCAGTGGAGAATCATGCCCTCCACATAATGTGAGATGATAAGATGGGTGGTACAATTAATGTTACATGACTGAAACCAATCAATTTTGCAGAAATTGTGTTGCATAAAACAGGCTACTCTAGAGACCCCCCCAAAATTAATAAGCAATGAATGGTTGACATTACACGAGTGACAATGAACTTATTAAAATGAACAGACAAGTGGTTGCAGCTGCAGGTAGGAACAGCCTTGAATCCTGTAACACGTAATACCTCTCTGGCAACTGACTCCAAAGCACATTATTTGATACAATACAAATAAACAACACAGTGGAACAGATCTCATTTTTGTCTATTTTATGCAAAGGAAATCCTCCAAATAAAAGAGAGAAATCATGCACACCGTGCAACTTGAAAAACATCTTAGTTATCAGACTAACAGGTCTAGTAAATTAGTTTTGCAGGCTAGTTGTGTTATCTTAAAAACACGAAAATTAACTTTAATCTTTATTAATAAACCTGCTCTAACATGAATGAGATATGGGGGTCAAGCCCCAGGACCTATTGGGGAAGAGGGGAGGGCAAGCAATCTAGTGAACTGGAGAGGAAAAGGATCGAAAAGATGGATGAGAAAAGTATTGAGGCACAGGAAGTATGCGAGGGGCAACAGGCATACAACAGTGGATAGAGAGAGGAGTGAGGATCAGAGGGGAAGGATACACAAGATGGTTGACAGAGGGAAGCAAGGCATAAGCTGGATAAAAAAAGACGATGATAAGTACAAGCTGGATTCAAAGGGTAAAGGGGTAGGAAACATGAGAGGGTACTGAGGAGAAGAGGGAACCAAGACAAGCCAAGAATGAGAACGAGACTTTTGGCAAAAGAATGATGAGTGGCAGGTGGGGAGGGGGGTAAATGCAAACGACTGGGAGAGGACAGAGGCATGCAATGGAAGAGTAAGGAGAGGTCGAGACCAGACTGATATGTGAGGCGGCAGAGGCACAAGATGAATAGAATGAATAGGGACTCTTTTTGATCAAGGACACACAGTTTGCTTCCAGGAGTAATAAGGGGACCCCTCTCATTCTTTTCGACTGATTTTTAGAGAACACAAATGCATATATTATGGAGAATGTATTTGGGGGTGATCAAGAGGCAGACTAATTATGTTTGTTGTATTATAGCTGTTTTTAACAATGGGTTATAACATTTTATGTCTTAAACAGCATTCCAATTATTATTCCCCTCACTCAGCCATCCCCTTTGCCCTAATCATCTTCAAAAGTCTGCATCATCTATCAGAACATCTTCCATTTCAAAAACATGTGAAATATCCAACATAGCATTGTGGGTCAAGACAAAATCCAATCCTTTGCGCAATAAAGCCGCAGTCACTTCAGGCCTAAAATACAGAAATCAAAACTTCTCTCTATGGGACAAAGAGAAGGCTCCCCCTAATCCTCCAAAGCCTGGATTTCCAGACTGCACGGTCAATCTTCCATCAGAAGAACCTTTCCCTTCTTGTCCTTGTGCCAAGGATCCAGTTTTCCCTCATGTTTCAGCAGATCCAAACAAGAGCCCCGCAACGTCCTACACATCTTCATTTATCCTTGAGACTCCGGATTTTTGTAAAGTCTCTTCGTCTTCTTCAAATTGCAATTCCTCCATCACTCCATGATTCCACCAACCTAGCCCTTGTAAAGGAAATCTTGTCTCTTGAATCTGGTATTGATGCTCCTCTTCCACCTGCTGGCCCGGAAAATCTCTTTGTGGATTTCACCCTCCCTGAACTTGATTTACAACTCCTTAAAAGCTATGGGTCCAGCCAGGAAGCAAAATCTCCCCCGCTTTTTCCTCTACCTCCATCCACAGGTTTGCAGCTCTTCAGTAGCACACCCCCCAACCACTCTTCACTATGTTCTCATCTATCAGCAACACCTAACCTGAGCCAAAACATTAATCCTCTAAGTAGCAACCCCAACCAAAATGTTTTGGTCTCTTCCTCACTCTTAAGCTTAGAGCGTCTCTTATCTTCTATTTTAAACCGTCTAGAAAAATTGGTTGGAGGATCGGACTGCATTTTTGATTCCGTAACGGCCATACTAAAAGAAATGACAGCTGGCAATGGAGTTAATCCTGGATCTTCACGATACATCGCGATGATCATTTAGTGCAGTTTTGTACTCCTGCAAACAACAAAATATCCCTTGGTATCGACTTTCGCTCTCAGGGTGGTGCATCCCAGGTCGAACCACTTCCTATGAACCCCACACCCGTTGAGAGCCCAGTCAGCTCTATTAGATTTGTATTGAGTGACTTTTCATCAGAGAAAGGCCCGGATCCTGTCTGTCAAAACTCCAAGCCAGTCATGTTTCCTATTTTCAAAGCTCGATCAAAGGCAAATATCATGACCAGTGCTTCGTGTACTTCAGAGAAAACACCAAAAAGAAAAAGGAAAAAAGCCAAAAGGTCTAAAAAAAAAAAACAGAAATTTCTTTAAAAAGGTAGGCGAAAGATACGATTCTCCGAAGATCAATTTGGCTCGCAAGTGCCTTTAACCCAGGAGTTTCGAGTTCCACATCTCCATCCTACATCCACCATCTCCCAACCAATATTCGTACCTCATCGATCCATCGGCAACCCTGAAAGGGTTGATGGAATTTTGGCCCATTACCTGACTATATCCCAACCAATTTGGCCATCCTTAAACACCTTTGCACAATCCTTTGAGGCTCCTCCAGGGCTTATGCCCGCCAAGGCTCGGCCGCAACCCTCTAAAAGGAAACAGGGACGTCACCCTGAGGTCACCTTGACTTTAGACTTTATGCTCTTATTTGATAATTACCTTTTTTTAAACAGATCCCAACTGTTAAAATGATTTTCAGACATTGAACCACTTAGACAACTTGAAAGTAGGGATATACACTTGGTCTCTCTGAAGGTCTCTGATTTTGGTCCCTTGTCTCGAGTATCCTTTTTTTTCCAAATCGACCGTCAACAAAATCTTAAGCAACTTAGAGTTTCTACATTGTAAAGGTATTGATGTAGTACCTGTCTCAAGCGAGACGGGTCTAAGGTTTACCGAGTGGGCTCCCCAGCTTCCTGATGGACTGTGGAAATCTATTCCCCCCAGCTATCCCCCTAGCTAACCCTGACACTAATTTCCATGCTTATCAAGACCTAAAAATATGCCTGGGGGTTAATGGATGAGAACTATTATTTAGGGATTTCCAGGTCTGTCCACCTCCTGATCCATGCATTAATTCCCACTGTTGGAACTGGTTACCAGCAGTGTTAAGTAGTTCTTCTACAACTTCACAGCTTTCAGCTCCATCAATGTAGCAATGAGCTTACCCTTATATCTTGGAATGTGGCAGGTGTAAAGTCAAAAGGGGAAAAATTCGATTTTTTGGACTCCCTAAACCCTGATATAATTTGCCTCCAAGAAACTTGCTCCATTGGGGAGTTGCAGTTCAAAAATTACTGTTCTTTCTGCTGCAAGGCTACTCCTTCAAAGAGGGGTCACGCTAAGGGAGGGGTCGCATGTTTGTTGTCCAATAGGCTGCACTGGCAGTATGAATGCTTCAGAGACCCCAGTAACCTGTTTTTAGCCGTAACCTTACGCAGCATTGGTGTTGGAGACAAGGTAACCTCCCTCACATTGATAAACTCTTATGTCCCCTCTGGCGTCCCTTTCAACATTCTTTTAGTTAAAGTTTTTCACTACATTAAGAAGCTCTGTGACAAGGAGCCAGGAACCCAAATCATTATGGTTGGAGATCTAAAATTTTAAAATTTCTAATTTAGGTCTTACATCCTTTCGGGATGAGGAAAAGGAGGAAGCATTTACATTACCTCCCTGTACTTTCCCTCATAAAATAAGGCCCGATAAGCGTGGGAAGCTCTTCCTCGAGTACCTGAAGGAGAACAATTGTATTGTTGCTATCGGTAGACTTCCATCCGACTCCCCAGCCCACCTTACACATAAATCGCCCGGGGGTGCTGCAATTTTGGATTACATGGTATTGAGCTATCATTCTTTTTCACTGTTAAAGGATATAGCAGTATTACAGACTACCCTCAGTGATCATAACATTTTGGTTGTCTCTCTTGACTTGAAGGCGCAATCTTCCGATCCATGGAGCTTAGCAGGGCAGCACCCTCGGCTTAATGTCAAAACGGGAAGAACACATTGGTCCTCTGGTAGCTTCAAGGGGCTCAAAGGCATCCTAGAAAGTACCCTGAATGATCTTGGCAACTGGGCAGGAAAAGCAATGGAGAGTTTTACTGTTTTTATACAACGGATTACTTTGATCCCCCGCCAGAAGTCCCAGAGTAACCACAAAGTAAAACCCCGCCCCTTACTTTTATTGAATAGAGAAATTAATGCTCTTACTCGTGAACAGTATAGGGAACATACATCTGCAAGGCAATCCCAGCTATGCATTTTAAAAAGAAGGCCGGGGAGATTAAGAGTGCACCTAACAAAGGACGCTACAGATAGATTCTGGGTTGCAGTAAGAGAAGCAGTCTCTACTGGCCATTCTAGGCGGTTTTGGTCATTGATCGCAGAGGGGTGTGGCACAAGAACCAGGCCCCTTCTAACGTCCATCAATGAATCGAGTTGGTCGGCTTTCCTAGCTGACCTTTATGCCTTTAATGGGACCACTGTGGAATTCCCCCAAACCAGAATCGATTCCTCATATTCATATCCTACTCTGAAAGAAATTGAGGCTGTTATAATAGGAATGCGTAGTTCTGCCGCAATGGGCCCAGATGAAATCCTATACAGTTAATAAAACACGACATAGCCTCCTGGTGTAGGATTTTACTCCAGGTGTATCAATACTGCTACGAAGCCAGGAAGGTCCCTCTATCCTGGAAGGGTGGAATCATCGTCCCCCTGTATAAAAAAGGGGATCGAAGTTGCCCTGGGAATTACTGCCAGATTGCACTTTTGGATGCGGTCGGAAAGATTGTTGCCAAATTTTTGCTTTCACAAATTAATGATTGGGCAGAAAGAAATAAAATTATCCCCTTGGAACAGTCAGGCTTTAGGAAAAATCATGGCACAATTGATAATATCTCAATCCTGCAAGTAATTAATGAGAAATACATCTCTCTGAGAGGGGAAGTGATCTACGCAGCATTTGTAGACTTCTCCACAACATTCGATAAAGTAGATTGTGTCCTGTTGTGGAAGAAGCTCTTAGGACTAGGCATGCCTGGTATTCTCCTTGACCTTGTGGTAGCCCTTCACTCCTCCACCTGGTGAAGAGCATTGTTAGGGGTGAACGAGGCTTATCTCATGTCATTCCAACTAAAAACGGCCTAAAACAAGGGTGTATGTTGGCCCCATTGCTATTTTCTCTATGTCTTTCAGACTCACCTGCTCATTTAACTCAGTGCGAGGGTTTCGACTCTAAATTAGGAGGTAGACTGTTATGTTGTCTGCTTTATGCAGATGACATAATCATATTAGATCATACCCCAAAGGGGCTTAATAATCGTCTTCAAGTCCTCGAGCAAAACACCAAAGCCCACTTTTTAAAGGTAAATCGCTCTAAAAGCAAAATCATGTGCTTTCATGTGAATAAAAGATTTAAATACAGCAATTTTTGCTGGACCTTGGGAGCCCAACACCTCGAAAGAGTAACCTTATACCCCTTTTTGAGTAAAATTGTCTGCGGGAACCTTAAAGATAGAGAGCATATTGAGCACAACCAAAGGAAGGCTCAATCCCAAGCTAATGGGCTGAACACCCTATATAGGGCAACGGGCAGAAGGCACTTTAAACATCTCCTTGAGGTTTATCGGGCAAAAATACCCCGTCTCTACTCTACGGCATAGAGCACATTGCGATTTCCAAATGGGTCTTTCTCAATAAACTCTAGGGACGTGTCTTGAGGAATCTCTTATCTGTAAACTCTGCCTTCTCGGCCCCAACATTAAGACTTGAGTTGGGCGTGCGCAGTTCTTTCATTCAAAGTCTGGCTGTGGTAATTCCCTGGGTGGTTAACCTGATGACGTGCAGTGATGACTCTTTGCGCTCACTGCTAAAAAAAGAAATATTAGCTGGCCATAGAGCAATATATCCCATCTCCAGGAATTTTCTACATGCAAATGAGCTTCTGCAATTAGACTTTTCTGTAATTTTCACTCTCTCTCCAGCATTGCTCAAATCCACACTCAGGAATGCAACTTGGGCGGCAAGTTTCCGCCAGGACAGCCCGGCTTGCGTACACAGGCAGAGTTTTCACATAATATCTGATACCTTAAGGCCGAGGGTTACATAGCCTCATCTGGAACATGCCCCCTGGGGTGAGAAGATTCTGGCTCATGCTGCGACAGGGGCTGCTTCCCCTCAATATATTACAGGCTAGATGGTTCAGTTCCTCTTCTATTTGTAATCTCTGCCACGACGGTGTCCAAGATTTGAACCATGTTGTATTAATTTGTCCGGCCTTATCGCTTTATCGCCGCAGGTGGCTGCACCCTATTTGTTTCACTTTTTCCTTTAGTACTGCCTCTGAGTTATTACATGTCCTCCTCATTCAATCAAACGAAATGTTTTGTGTCACAGTTTTTAATTATTTTAAGTGTTTTTTTTAACATTGTATAAATTTAACCAACTGTCTAGGAAAGTTTAATTCTTTTATTTTTTCTTTGTTTTTTCATAAATGTGTATCGTTTTATGTGGACCTCCAGTGGAGTTCCACATAACATAATAAACTTGAAATGAGTGAACATGTTTCAAAACAAGGGAGGTGTAGGAAAGTTCCAGAGGAAAACACAGAAAATGTACTTCCAACGCATTCAACCCAATAACGAGTCTATTCAATCGCAAACAAAAAGAACTGTCACGCACTAATGCATACCTTGACGTTTTCCCAATTAAAACATACGTGGACCAGTAAAGCTTACCTACATCGCGGAGTCGTACTTAGTTGCAATCAATTCCGGTCCTTGGTCCTTGCTCAAAGGGATAATTAATTCTGAGTGAAATGCCTAATGCATTTTAAAAGTGGCCAGTAATTATATAATAAATTATTGGTACAAGTCTCCCCATAATTTCGTCAGTCATTACAGGGTAATCAGTGCAAATACGGCGGAACTTAATGCTCAACCTGGTCATCACTTATGGTTACTCAGGGTTAAACATCTGTATCTGGTTGAAATAGCTGCAAATGTTAATATTAGTGCATCTGTGTTAGTTATGTGTGAGCTGCTGCATCAGATTGCAATGCCTGAAGAAGCTGGCCCACAATCAGTTTTTCAAAAGTGTGGCGTAAAATTATGCAACCCATAGCGACGCTGCTTAATGGAAGAGGAGAATAATGCCACCAATTGCAGAAATATTCTGATAGTATTTAATAACACCTTGTGTGCATTAAATGCATTTTAACACACTCTTCTGCACAGCGCATTACTCACCGTCTCTGAATCCCGCAGCGACATTCTCCCGCAACCGTGGTAACAGTTTGAAGATGCACAAACTGGATCTAATATATAATTAGGAGGTAGGTGAGTATTAAGCTTCAGACCCAAATACAGCCCCCACCCTTGTAAATACAAACTACCAAGAAAGCGGTTCAGGATCAATTCACATTTAACGTACAGCGCGCCCTCAGAACAAGAAATACTAATCATTGAAAAATGCTCTTTGACAGAAACACAAGAGAGCGCCCTCACAGAGCAGACACTGCTCTTAGCAGCTCGACCGCCCAACCTTTGTGTTTTTTTAACTTCCCGGTTCTGACAGTTGTTTGAAACGGAGACCAGAAAACCGAAGCACATTTAGGAATACAGAATGCATAGGCAAAAGTTGTATGAAATAAATGAATTCCTATACAACTACTAGAGCGATTAGCAACCATTCAAAAATAGGTATTCTACTAAAATAAGGAAATTCAGATACTTATATCGGAATATTAAATACACCTGTACACATGTGCCTATGCATTTAAATCATGTTTCTCTTTAATTAACGACTCAATGTGTCGTTTGTTTGGCGATAATAATGAATATGAATTCAAAAATGGCGGCGCCCTCGTTTTCAGATCGGGCCCGGCAAGCAAGTCTCTCTTCTACTTCCATCGTTGCCTGGCAGTGACCAGCTCTCGCGTGGTTTACCCTCTTCCTTGTGTCTCCTGGTCGTGTGCAGGTCCTGAGCGTCGGCCCCATTCATTCTTCCCGGAGCTGGCACTTTTCTCTCGACGGCAGAATCATGAGGTTAGGGAAAACCTGGCGGAAGGGCTTCTTCTGTCCGAGTTACGCTAAAGCTTGTGCCAGGTCGCTGGGCTGAGTAGGAGTTAAAGGCAGGAAAGCAACTAGGCCTGTGCGTAGGACAGGCGTTGCACCCGGCTTAGCTCGGTGATGGGGTGTACTATGGCGTAGAGGATCACCAGCGTGTTTTCACCAGTGGTAGGCATGGGGAGGGGGCATTGGAAGGGGCCTGTGCTCAGACCACGACATGTAGTGACTGGACTAAAAGCGCAGTTAATGGAAGAAGTTGAGAACAAAGCGAAAAAGTTATGGGGTTAGGGTGAAATGGCTTAAGAGAGGAGAAGGGGTACCCAGCTCATTGTTTTTCAAATTGATCGTGACCGAGAAGGCATCCAGATAGCTTCCTAAATTATACTTGACGGATTCCTAAGCAACAGCACTTTTTACTTTCAGGGGCGAAAGAGGACGCGGTCGTGGACGGTTCGGTGCCAGGGGTGGCCTTTCTGGCGGGTGAGTTGTTGTCCCGTTTGATTAAAGGGCATCCCTCTTTGATTTTGACACGTAAACCCCAAGTACTGTGGAGCTTACACTACTTTATACATTCTGTTCCAACTGTGTGTGATGCTCCAGTTAAACTTGTTGTTTTTCTTTATCAGTTGGTGGATTATGTGTTTTGATGTGAACAGCGTGGCAAACCCCCGTGGATTCTCTTCTGCTGGGCCTCACCCCATACCGTTGCTTCTGTTCTATGCACTCGACCAATCACATAGCAGAATTTGGTTGCTGTATGTAAATTAAAGTGAAGTTTCTCCAAATAGTCTACTATAATTTTACCTCTCTGAATCCATTCTCTTGGATTCAGCCAGGAAAATATGAGCACTGGGTTGGTTTTTGGTCCATTGAAGAGATCTCCCCTTCAGATTCCCACACATTTAAAAGCCAGTTATGTACTTTCTTTCAGGATCAGTGCTTTAAAACGCATATACACCACATATTGAATTGGCACGTAAAACACTCTATCTCTGATCAGGAAATGGAAAGGTGATTCACTGAGCTCTTTTATCAGTAACTCGTGTAAGGCGGGTATACGTGATTTTTTTGCCCGGCGTATTTGTGAATGATTAAATAAGCAGAGAAACGCTGTTAAGTACCAATAATTGCACGCTTTAGTATTAGTGTATGATGAATTATTTTATTGCTCATCCCTATATGAGCAAGTCTCTTTTAAGGTTTTTAAAATTTAGTTTTTTGCTTTAATTATAAAATGTATTTATATGCGAGTATTTCTCTTCTACCTAAATCTGAATCTTTGATTGTTTTGTTTTAACTGAAAAGTGTATTGTTTCTCAGTTGAGGTCAAAAATCAATTTTAATTAACTTTAACTTGCAAATAAAGCCAATTTATATTTTGACCTATTACAGCAACTACCTTTTGATAGCTTTCTTCTGCGCCTCTACATATGCTTTGATTAATGCTAGCTTCTTGCGTTGTTTTTCCAGCTCAATCGAATCTTAAAAGCTCGATTATTCATATTTGGTACCGCATCTTGCCTAACTGACATCCAAATGCTAATTTCATTTTAGGTTTCGACCGTTTGTTCCGCACATCCCATTTGATTTTTATGTGGTAAGTTATATTTGTTCTCTAGAGCATCAGTATGATAGATTAGCTTATTCAGCTGCAGTGCTTGCATTGTAATAGACTGAGTGTGGATTCTGTGGAGAATATTTGCAGTTGTACATTCTTTGCTGTTTTGAAATAATTATTTCATTCTCAGTGCGAGATGGCCTTCCCGCGTGTGAAAAGTGCCCCCGATGAGACCCCATTAAGTGATGCGTTGTTGAAGAGGAACCAAGACCTTGCACCCACACCAACGGAACAGGTACCACTTAAGAATTTGCTGTGCTTGATTTGTTTGCTTTTTGCCTTGGGAAGTAAAACCGTTCTAGAAACTTCGCCCAGTAGAAGGCGTGTTTGGATGGCCTGTGTTTCTGCCTGCATTGGAATTTTTCTCCTTTTTGTACCTTGCTTACCGTTTCCCTTTTGTCTCCTTCAGGCATCTATACTTTCCCTGGTCACAAAGATCAACAATGTAATCGATAACCTCATTGTGGCACCTGGAAATTTTGAAGTGGTGAGTTGGGGTTGTTGTTTTCAATCTGTGTATCACGGCATCCCAATTGGTGTATGTTTTTAAAGTGATTAATCCTTTCAACATTTGAACTATTTTTGGCAAATGTCCATAAACACGGATGTAGAAATGTGCGGTCAGGGAATGTGCATGGAAGACTGTGATGCACCAGGTGTATAAAGGATGAGTATGATAGTAAGGGTGAGTTCCTTAAAGTGCGGCACCTTGAATCCAGTTTCAATAGAGTGAGATCGTTTAAATGGAGAGGAAGAAGGTGAGACTAATCAAGCTTTTTGAGAGGAAAGAACAAAGTGCAGATGTGTAGCAGGGGAGGGTGTGTGTAAGGGATATGTAAGCAGGATAGTGCCATAGGGGTTACTGTTGAAGAGATACTGATTTGGTTGCTGGGAGGGTGAGATGGCCTGCATGTGAGGTTGGCTCATTTGAGAATGGTGATTAAATCGAAGGGTAGGTTGGTTAAGGATCGAGAGATTGATAAAATATTATGATGGATGAAAAGTAGTTTAAACTTAGGGTACTTGAAAAACATTTAGATACGTGTGCTTGGGAAGATTGTAGCATTTGTGGCGGGAGCACTTTGAAGCATATGAGTGTTGAGGATTATAGGTATTGACTGTAAGATGATTTAGTAGATATGAGGGTAGATCTAATGGTAGATAGGGCATATTTGTAGTCCTCCAGATAACTCGTGGTTGGGTTTTTCCTTCCACTTAACGATGAGTGAAATGGTTTTGGTTTTCAGTCCTTTAATGGGAGAAATCCAGTGCCTAAATTGGAGTCTGCATGTAAATAGGTTAATCTCAGTACGGGTATGAGATTGTGAATTTGATGTCTAATGAGATTAGTTCTATTGCTGATGGACCGAGACTTCTGTACACAGAACAGGATCTTGTGTTGCATCCTTGTACTCGCATGTCTGTTTTTCCTTTGATGGCGAAAGGGGCGTGGCTAGCCAGAATCGAAATTGTTGAAAGCAGACTTGTGTGCTCCTCACTATGTAGAATAGTGATGAATAGAATAAGTGGTTAGCTATGAAAGTCCCTGACTACGTCTGACAGTAAAATGGCGCTGGTAACGGAGTGAAGCATGATCTCTTGTGATACTCGGGACTAGTATGAAGATGGTTCCCTTTAGTCTTCAAATGGGGACGCATGTTTAGGGGTTGGTTAGTGACTGTATTGTATGGCAGCATTTATATAGTGCTTACCTGCAGGGGTTGTATGCTACAAAGCATAGGGTGTGTGGTTGGAAGGATGTTGTCTTTGTTTTGATCCCATGTGGGAAGTGTTCATGTCGTGTGTACCACAGAGATTCGGTTATCGGTTTATGGGACACAGCATATAGTGGTGTGGTGGATGATGAAGTGTGAGAGACGGAGCACTATTTTATGTTTTTCAGTGTGCTGGTAGCTATGAACAGCTCTGCGCGTCTTCTCATGGTATTTCCTACGAGGTAATGCTTAGATGGTTAGTGCACTGGGTTGTCCAACCGGAGATTGTATGGTTCTGGTCATGAACTAGCATGGTTGGACGAAGCGAGAAGAGATCTTTTGGGATGGGTATTTATATTATCCTGTGTTTGTGAGATGTAAAGAAGCGGTCAGATTGTGCATATATTTGTGACCTGCAGTGGTGGACTTATATTAAAGTCCTCTAAATTGGCCAGCAGTGTGTGACAGATCTCTTCAATTATTCCATGCCTGTTAATTTACTGCTGTTCGCTGTGTATTATTGTCTTTATATTATGGTGGGCCTTAACGGTTCTACATGCACATACATAACTATGGAAAGCCTCAATGAAAGAAGCGTGGACAACTGTCAAGTTTTATGGCAAGAATTTCTACATAAATTCATGGGGATGAGCACTTGCCGCAGCATGTCCAATTTGCAGAACTTCTACACGATCTTTCATTTGTGAAAACCACAAAAGGCCTGAAAATAATCATCCAGTCACGATACAGAAATAATGATTGCTTAAGTATTATACCCAAATATGTAGTACAGTGTTGATCTAAAAGACTGAAATTACAAAATCATCAGTATACTGAACCGATCAAAAGTGGAATAACAACTCAAGCTACCAGTGTGAGACAGGAATAACTTGCATGCCCACAGTGGGAGCCTAGTACATGCATAAATTTGATTCTGCACAGTTCCCACCCAATGAGAGGTAGGTACTTGGGTCTTTGCTTTAAATATGGTTATAGATATGTCACATGCGATGTCTTTGTGCAAGCTCTGTGGACAACGCAGAATGCTCTGAGCATGCCTCTTCTAGGTATAGGTAGGCAGTGGAGCGATTGCAGGACTGGAGTCTTTCATTCTCTTGGGTGAAGAAAGCTGAAAGGCCTTGCTATATCATTTATGGGTTGTATTTCCCGTATGATGAATGCAGGTGCACCAATGGTATATGCCTTTGGCGTAGCTGGCTTGGCGATTACGAGTGTGAAGATAACTTGCAGTAAGGCATGGGAAGATGTGACGTGCCTTTATTGTGATGTTAATGTGCAGTAACAAGGATAGGTCTGACTCCATGGTTACTCCTAGGTTTTTAACTTCTCTTATTGTGGAGGGCTTTCAAGTTCCTTAGGCCATAAGGCGGTAGTTTGGTACTTTTTGTCATTGTCTGCAGGTCATAATCTCTATCTTTGTGCTATTGAGCCATGGATAATTACTCATCCATTTGCTTACAGCACGGAGTCAGTCATTGATAGCTCGAAGTGTGGTAGGAGTGCAGCGCTAGTATACGAGATACATTCCTCTGTGTTCATCCAAAACATTTTTTGTGACTAAAGGCAGAAGTCATCGAACTTGTATTGGTACAGATACTTGCTTAATCTGAAGCATAGACCCGTATACAATTGGGACAAGATCCTGGCCTTGAGAAAGATGGCCATGTTCTAGAAAGGCTTGTGGAATTCAACCTACGATCTCTTTCGGGTTGTCCTCACATTGCTATACTGCTGAGGAATGAGCTCTCCTTATTTTGTATTTCCGGCTGAAGAGATGGCTGTGACCACTGCATGTTTCCTCCCCTCACTGAAATGAGTGATTGGCGAATAGACGGCAGGCCATGAAACTATGGCGACCATTGATCTCTACACCGATCCTCATCTAGTGTGTGGCTGCCATTGTCTTATAGATTAATTACCCAAGGGACTAGGGAAGTGCTGGGGCTGTGGTCAGGACCCAGAAAGCTGTCCCCTCTGTATTAATCCTGCACAACATATGCCTGATGGCACGGTCGACAACAGAGGCACTGTGCCGCTGGACTGGATCTGGGAGACCCCATCGGCGGAGCTGCCTGGCACAAAGAATGACCAGTGGGAGGTATACCTGGAAAAGAATGCCATTTTACTATTACTAGTCCTGGGCTCCTCTTGATCTACATTATCAACATTGTCTCCATGATCATTGGCAGTGCTGAGCAGTACCTTGTCCTGGAGCGACCTCTGCTGGTAGATTGTCACAAATGCGTGGTCCTACTCTTCTGGTGTAGCACACACCTTGTGGACTCCGCTATGTAGCAGTTCTTCCATGCTTTCTCATGTATGAGGTTCGATAATCATTAGAAAATATGACGCTTACACAACATGATACTCCTGTTTGGCGTTCACTGGATGACTAACGCCTGGCAACGATACCTAGGGTGTCCCTACCGACAACACATGCCATCTGGAAAAGCATACCAACAACACTTTTTTGGCAGCACTAAATGAAAACGTTCTGGCCCCATGCAGTACCACTCTGACTCATTGCCTACCCTGAAAGTAATCATAGCAAAACTTAAGGTAATTTAACTCACTGCATGCAATGGAACAAGGAACTATAGACATGAACAAGGGACATAAACCTGTCCACGCAGAGGTACGCACCTTTTGGAAGAAATTGGACTCTCCAGAGCATCAGACCTGGAGAATAAACTGTTAGTGATACCAGACTGAGGAAATGAGGTATGGATCTTCCACCAGAAACTGATTGCCATGGAGGACTGCAGTAGGGGGGCTTATTAGTGTTGGTGAAAAGTTTAAATTGTGATTTTTTTTTTTTTAGGGGGAGGCAGTGGAGTCCCTTCACGTGTGTTGTGATGGGAATGCAGTGTGGGGTGTTGAGCGTGATTCTGGCCTACAAGTTATGAATGGTCTGCAGCATTCACACGTGTTTTTTTTTTATTTTATTGATCCCGGTGTTCTTACAGTGCAGCTTGCTCGTCATGGTCTTCCAAGTGCTGATTGAGAGCCATTTGAAAATATTTCTCAGCATGAGGTAGACACAGAATTGAACTAAACAGCCAGCCACAATTGTGGCTACCTTGCTGTTGAGGGGCATGATTTGAACGGTGCAGCAAATATTTAGATGACGCTTGATATCTAAAAAATTACAAGTTTTAAACTAGTATAAATGTAACATAAACTAATCGGACCTAAAATATACCTTTTATAGTCTTTAGGATCCTTTGTATAAAGATGTAGACACACAGAAAAAGATGTATTATACAACTAACACAATACAGATATAAATATACCTACAGAAATGGGGGGTTACTGTTAGTAATAACATTTTATAAATTTACTGTTCCATAGAATATACACTAGGAAAGTCGCAGTTATGCGTACAGGACTGCATGTCTACACCTGGAAGGTTTTTTAGGTTTAAAAATGGGAAGTCTTGATCTTTTTTTAATGTATAAGGGAGGGTATGTATTTGTATTTTATCTTTAAAAAAAAAAGTGTATGTATGATGCATTGGTTTTAATTAACTATGCATTAAACTTTACTACCTACACATTACTATACTCTAATAAAATGCACATTGAATACGGTACAAATTAAAAGTGTGGAACCCTGGGATATTAATTCAACATGCGTCACAACATAAACCATTATTACTGGTTTGTCAAATTTAAAACAACCATTATAACCATTTTCTAATATTTATAATCCAGTTAGTAAGATAGAATGCAAAAGAGAAACAAAGGTGAAACCTATTGGCTTTGCCACTGCTTGTTTTTGTGGTCTCTGCTCTAAGTTAAGTTAAATAGCTTGGCATTTATATTGAAAGAGTATGTAGGCATTGGTGCAGAACAGTGTCACTCCTGGTCAATAAGACCCTATCTGACTATGCCAAATAGTTTGGCCTCATCTATCATTGCTAGGCAGCGTACAAACGATCAAGATGGGAGCTGTCCATAAATTTAACTACATCTTTGGAATGCTCCTCCTCCCTTTCACCAAATCTACACTGCATCCCCTCAACAAAACGGTTAAGGAATATGAGCCTGATTAGAAGTTGGTGGAGGGGAATACTTGGTCACAAATATAACGGATATCCCACCACATTATGATCCCATTATAATCTGTGGGGATGGTTTCCAAGTTCCAAATTGATCCAGATAGTTGAGGCCGCCAAAGAGCTCACCCATAGGTTTCCAAATTACAAGCAGCAATATTGTCAAGTAACATTGCCTCCCCCAAATGGACTTAAATTACAATGGGCACCACCTACTCTTTGTCACCACCAGAGAGAAACCGGTCCGGGTTAGGATAGATAAACATGTAATGGACACTGATGTAGGTCTGGACATAAATGTATAAGGGTGTTTGTCTCAAATGATTCTTTAAACCTGTTAACACGGGAAACAGTGTTGGTATAAACCCAAACACACAAGCACTTACAGGTATGCAAGTTCCTGCATGTCCAGTAGTCCTTCTGGAGTAACATGGTGATGAAAATTGATTGATGCATGATCTTCTGGCCAGGGTGGGCCGACCGTGGGATCAGTAGTCTGGCTCACATCCTATCAGAGTACAGATTGAAGATATTTGGTGAACTCCAGTATTAGCTTGTATCTTTCTGTAGTAAAACTTTGTAATGGAGTCTGTGTTCATTATTAGTTTTCCCTATGTTGGTCCTCCTTGGAGAATACTGATCACTTTCCACCTCTTCCCCTGCATACTTACAGACAATTATGGCAGTTTTGTATTAAGTGTGGTATGACTTCGGTGGCCTGCCTGGTTACTATTTTGAACGTGGGTAGTCTGTACACTGCCCCACTCTTCAAAGTGTCTTAATTTATGGTTCGTAAGAATTTACTTTTACTTGTAATAGTTGAATAACGACCAAAGAAAGAAATAAAGACAAACAGTATATCAACAATACTTAAGCAGACAGATCTGTGGAGTCAGACCACGTAGCCCGACGGCACTAGTGGCGCAGCCCCTCTTTTATTGCAGTACATCCTAGATGACTGAAAGTAACAGAATAGTTGTTCACATACACTGATTGCTTGAAGGTGTCTTCAAAAGCACCAACAGCCGAATTTTCTTACAGGCTACAGGGATCTGTCCTCCCCACCCCCTCCAAACTAATGATTAGGAAAGTGATAATAGATGACCCGCCCAACTTCCACAAAAGTGTCACATGATTGAATTATATATCCCTGCCTCCTTGGTAAGGAGAAAAACAGCTATTTGACTTTCCTTTTCTTGTCTATTTTTTGTTTTGTTTTTAAACAGCAAATAGAAGAAGTTCGTCAAGTTGGCTCCTACAAAAAGGGCACTATGATGACCGGTCATAACGTTGCAGATCTGGTGGTTATATTGAAGATCTTGCCTACCGGTGAGTAATACATACTGTGCCTGGGTAGTTTCTTATGGAAGGGTGGTGAGAAACCAACTTTGACTTCTGATTTTTTCCTCATTCCAGTGGAAGCCGTTTCAGCCTTAGGGAACAAAGTAGTTGAGACCCTTAAAGCCCAAGACGCATCAGAAGGTCGGTTTTATTCATTTTTTTTGTCCTGATATTTTATTTGAAACAAAATGCAAGCTAAAACTCCTAGCGTTCGTACTCTTCATCTTGGTGCATAAACACTATTTCGGTATTTTATCATTACTAGCTGTAAGTTCCTTTCACTCTTACGGTATGCTTAACCTAGAAAGGACAGTGAGTTTTGTACCTTCTTAAATAAGGCTTTTTATTCTGTTATTGAGTAGCATCAGTCTACTGTATCAACCTTTAATTGCGAAATAGGCTTACCGCCTACTTTCTCTCGTAAAGGAAAGGAATTCCAAGTAGTAGGCCATGACTGTCAAGTTTTCACTTATAACTAATCTCCAATAAGTAATGTTTTCGCCTTGATTTGTACTCTACAAGTGGTCAGATAATGTTAGTATGCAGTGGTGTATCCATAATCCGTCTGGCTAGCAAAGGAATGCTATGTGGGCGGGAACATGACCGTTTGCGATTATGTGCTTAACCGGACCTGGTTTGTTTTGTAGAGTTGTTGATGGAGACCAGTGAAAGTGGCTTTGAAATCAGTTCTGCAGATGCTATTGTTAAAATCCTCATCACCACAGTGCCCCCCAACCTACGAAAACTGGATGGCGACCTTCACTGTGAGTACCATTGGGCAGAGCCCTTTTATTGACAACTTCTAAATTCATCTGTAAATACCTACCCACATTTGTTTCCTTTTCTCCGAGCCCTTTGTTGAACTTTGTACAACTTTTGCCTTCCTGCCTCAGCATGACCACCTTCTCCTCACCCTCTTCATGTTTTTCCTCCATTTCCATTCCGCCTGCAGATGACGAGCTCTGTCAAATGCTGTGCGTCTGTGGTCCGCTCGCTTCTGAATGCCAGTCAGCGAAATTCTGTCATAATCCACAGCTTATGTCCATGCTGCCCTGCAGACATTGTTGGCCTGGCTGGATGCCATTAATTATTTCCCTCTTGTATTTTCAGTGGATTTTAAGGTGTTACAAAGTGCCCTGGCTGCTATCAGGCATGCTCGCTGGTTTGAGGAAAATGCATCTCAATCCACGTAAGTCCCAACTGACTGGCACCTTTATCTAGAATTTCCCATTTTATATTCAGTAGGATTGGACCTTTGTTAGTCTATAAAGTTATTTGTCTTGCATTTTCAACATCATATGTGTACTGCGTGGCATGTTTAGGTTAAGGAGGGATGTTAATAGGAATTCAGCTGTCACCATGTGTCATCTACCATAAGATTATGTACATATCTATTTTGCAATCCATATACTAAACAATGCTGCATTTCAAATGCCATTGTAGTAAAATGTACATACATAAGAGTATTGTACATGAAATACAGACTTACTAATGGGATTTCTCTTTTGTATATTCTGGTAGAATTAATGTCCTAGTAAATTTTTTTATTTTTTTTTTCCAGGGTGAAAATTTTAATCAGATTGCTTAAGGATCTGAGGAACCGGTTCCCTGGTTTTGAGCCTCTAACCCCGTGGATAATTGATCTTCTGGTATGTGATTATGATAGTACTAAAATTTAAGTGTTACTTTGCTTGTGTCTTTCTGCACAATCCTACACTAAGTTGACATTTCTCCTTCTCCAGGGTCACTATGCAGTAATGAACAATCCACAAAGAGCACCCCTAGCTCTTAATATAGCTTTCAGGTATGATAAAGGCTTTGTGTATCCCTCATAGGTAAATAAATCAGCATAGCACACAGTGTTACTGTTTCCTTTGTTTCTTCGCCAGACGCTGTCTGCAGATACTAGCAGCTGGTCTCTTTCTGCCTGGATCTGTTGGCATCACAGACCCCTGTGAAAGTGGAAACTTCAGAGTTCACACTGTAATGACTCTCGAGCAGCAGGTAACAGTGTTTTTTTTGTACACATGTAAATACAGGTGGGCATTTGTTTGAGCCATGTCTGCATACTGGTATATATCAGAGACTAGGGTGGATTTGTACTTGCTTTTGCATGCTCCATGATTTTATATAAAATATTGTAGCAGAATCTCATTACAAACGTGAAAAGGAACACTATGGACAGGTTACTGTATTCATGTGAAGGTTTCAGTTTGGAGAGTATTATTAGGATGGGTATTTCTTTGCATAACGCCTTGAAGTTCCTTCTAATCTTACATTTATCTGACAATGAAATTTAAGTAACGCAAATTGTGGCAGTTTTTTTTTTCTTCAAATAGCATTTATCAAAACGTAACCTCAAAGGTCAAACTCAACAGATGGAAAAGTATTGGTAGTTAACTAGCAACCGTACTCTGATTAGAATTGCTTTCGCGTGTGTAATGGTTACTAAAAGTCACTTTTTATTTGCTGGGCCTCTTCATGCTTGAAAACATCAACTCCCCCATTGATTGGTCACGGTTTCTATGAAGCGTGGTGGATTGGGGGCGTCTTTATTTATTTACTTAAAACCATTTGTTTATGGTTAAGGTTTTAAAGAGTTTTCCCAACTAAAAGCTTAAACCAAGTTTTCCAGGGAGGGTGGTTTGTTAGATACCTATAAATATCTAAAGTAAGAACATTTTCTTTGCTTGCCTTTGAAACTGTTAGAGATCTTTATCAATTTTACTTGCTTATCAGTATTTAATTCCCCATACATGCAATGACTACCGGCCTGTGTTGCTTCACCCTTCAGAATAACAGAACTATGCACTTCTGGATAGTTTAGAGCACAATATGAAACAATCACTCTTGCACACCTTAGTAAGTAGAATAATCAGGTTTATTTATGGGGCAAGTTCTCATGTAGCAAAACTGACCACACTAATATATCATGAAAAATAACATGAGAATAACTGTGAGAATATAAACACTCTGTGATATCATGAAGAATAACACGAAAATGACTGCAAGAATAAGTGCATATTACACACAATATGCTTCAGTGCTTATAAATTGAAAGGCTTCACCCAAAAGAGAGTTTGCATCCCTCCGCCGTACACAAAGCCGGGGAACCCAAATCGGCTGGCACAGGGAGCCTCCTTCGGGACAATCAATCCTCCTGGCGTTGCGTCCAACCCAGAAGAGAGTTCCTAAACCAGTCCATCCAGGCTCCTGACCTTTATAGTATTTACTAACACCCAGGAGTCTTTTCTAGAAAAAGACACCCTCCTTTACAAATTGTGCAATCGGCGGTACCTTGTTCACCCTTTGAGACGTCTCCTCGGAACGGGCCAGGTTCCCAGAAGAGGGCTCCAAAGTGAAGCTTGCATTCCTCCTTGAGTACAGGCGCATCTCCCTGTTGTCCTAACTGATAGCTCGTAGAATGTAAATAGCGCCCTTCGTATCGGGCAGATGGAGCGAAGTTGAGCAGAAAAACACCCCACCCTGCAGCTTGCCGAAGTTTGTGGAAAAACACAGAACAGTGCTTTACGCACAGAACCAGACTCGACAAAATGGAGTCGTGCACCAATGTAAAATGGAAGCAGAGGCCAATGGTCCATACCCTGCACCACTGTTCACCTTGCACGTAGTGCATGTAGCAATACACGGCAGTGGGTTACAGTACTGTCTATCTGGGGAAATGTTTATATGATTTGTATAATTATATTATGCTTGTGTGCATTTTATCCCTTTGGAGCTTTTCTTTATAAAAATTTGAGTGACCTGAAGGTTTGGAATTAGGCTACTAATTTTGTTCTTCTTGTTTAGGATATGGTTTGCTTTACCGCACAGACTCTGGTCAGGATACTTTCACACGGCGGCTATCGAAAGATCCTAGGGCAAGAAGGCGATGCGAGCTGTACGTATCATTGTGTGCTTCAACAGAAATCAATCTCCAAAAATGATTATTTTTATGTTTTAACTCCCAGCTGTTGTTTCCAACAGATCTTGCCACTGAAATGTCAACCTGGGATGGCGTAGTAGTTACTCCTTCGGAAAAGGCTTATGAGAAGCCCCCTGAGAAGAAAGAAGAGGAGGAGGAAGAGGAGGAGGAAGAGGAGCAGACTGTGGCTGAGGGAACCGAGGTGGCTGAAGAGGAGGAAGAAGAGGGCATGGAAACAACAGAGTAAAGTAGGTAACAGTGGGGCTTTTCAATTGGTGTAGACTAATTTCATTATGTTGCTTAAGCAGAGTACTTTAAATATATTGATAATGCAAAAAATGTCAGCTGAAAAATACTAATTCAAATAGATTAATAATGAAAGCTGGGCACAAACCTGGGTTTTGTGTGAATCCAGGGGACCTAAAGTTTCTGGAATAGTAATGTTAGGTGGATTTGTAGAGGGCTGCTGGTCACCAGTGATGGTATCCAGGAGCTGAGTAAAACAAATATTTCATTTTTTTGTGATGAATTGGAGGAAATAAATGTCATACATTGGTGGTATTATTTTCTTTGTGAAAACTGCATACTTGTTTGAACTCATCGCTTGTTTTTCATTTTTGAACTCTTTCATCAGAGTGGATGGAAGGCACGATCATTAAATCAAAATCGATGGAAAAACATGTTTGCTTTTTCAGTCATTATTTGAATATGTGCCTTTCAGTTCGAATCTGCCTCACTATCGTCTTAGATTTTGCTTTTTAAATCTTTCTATGTTTTGCTGAAAACGTGGTCGTTTGCCAAACCCATCACTGTTTCCAAGCATGTTCCCCAATCTCTTAAACTCTCTTGGATTAACTAGTTGTGTAAATAGGCTTAGTGGGTGTGTGGTAATCCAGTTACTTAGTACTGTTATGGAAGCAAAGAGGTTGTTAAAGCAGCTGAAGCATTTACCACCCTTTTAATGCGAGTTTTCAGTCGCTGGTATTTTTTCTGAAGAGTAAAATAGCTGTGTGTGTGTGTGTATATAGTGTTGACGTTTTTTTAAATGTATTTGTGTGTTGAAAAAAATCTAAGAACTTGACTACAGAAGGCTCTAATTAAACCAAGCCGTCTTTATTTGCTTAATCTCTAATACTTTTACTTCCAAGGTCACATAGGCGTGGGGAGATTTATGCAATTGTCAATTTTTTTTGTTGTATGATTGCCTTCATGGCATTCTCCTATAAGCCACTTTTTGTAACCTACTACATGTAGTCGGCCAAGTGTTCTTGATAAGGAAAACCATGATCAAGAGTGGATCAGTGTGGGCTTGAACAAGCGCTTCTAGGTGCTTAACTGCTTATCCTGCCAGAGTAGTATATTTTAGGAAAATAATGATCTGGACTTTTTAAAAAAACTTGTAAATTTCTGTTACATGAACTCCTCAAGTAGCCATAATCATCTAGGTCTACTAATAAATTCATGCTTATTCATTTATATCAATTTTGTTTGAAGTGGACGCTGTTTCTTGACATGATATTCTAAAGCTTGTTTACATTTTACAAGTTTGTAGAACAGTTTGTCCTTTGAAGCACTTTTGTAGTAGTCTGTGTCTATTAAATGAATCTGAAATGAGGAGTTCCTCTGACTTTGCTGTGCAGTCTAAAATTTTGTAAGTAATCTAAAAACTCTACAAATTGAGATCCCAAGTATAAGCATAGCTGTGCACTCCTTGTTATGAAAATGGCTGTTCCCACATATCATCTTTGAGGGTCTGATTTGAGGCAGAAGAGGGATTTGTATTGGAAGTCTTGTTTTATCTTGAACCTCTAAAGGTGGCTGCCCTACACAGATTGTAATGTGAAACTGTGTGTAGTGTGTGCTGACTGCACATATCCACACTCCTTGATGTAAATGAGGAACCATCTGGTCTAGCAACATTCCAATCCTGCATTTTGACTCATTTATTTGTAGTCAAAGGGTTTGTGGTTTATAGGAATTTGTATTTTGGACCTTTCATCTTGATTAAATGTTGCAGGCATAGTTGTTTTTTTCTTTGGGGTTTTGCAACTGTCCAACTGAAATTAAATTTTTATTGAGAAAGTGACCTGTACACGCTGGTTCAATATTAAGTGCTCCCAACAACCTTGGTGGAATGTTTAAGGAGCAGTTCTTCCATTCTGGTCACTGAAAAAGGGAGATTCGATTATTGGCCATGAGTTTTTGCTTCTGTAGCAATTTCCAATAAGTATGACTCCCGCTGTTGACTCCTTCGAGCTCCTTTGATGACCTCCTGTAACTTTTTTTTTTTTTTCTAGTTAAATGCCTTAAACTGCTCCATGTTGATCTTAATTTGTATTGATCTTATTGGAATGAGCTCCAAAGACTGGTCATCTGGGCTTTTCCTCTGTGTTTATGATGTTGCTGGTTAGATATAGCTTCAATATTCTGCTAATGGAGAGACACCTTGTTCTTAACTGTTTGCTGCTTTGTTTTACCTGCATGGCACCTTGGTTCCCATTGGTTAAGATGGTTTATAATTGGACAGTGGCTAAGAGGTCTGTTGTACGCCCTGCCGATTATATGGTTGGATATAATTGCATCCTCTTGTGATCGCCTTGGTTGGAGGTGGGGGTAGGTCTGAGAAGATGCCTATGTATGTGATGCAGTAGGTCTGAAGACCCGACCGATCCAATGAAGGTAGTTGAAGCTTGATACTGTTTCCTGCACTGCACATTTGTTCATGTGCCTGCTCTCGGATTGGGCTAAAGGTGCAGAACCCACTGTATTCAACCTTAGGCTTTAAAGACCAGAGAATCCAAAAATATCTCTAGTTTTTAGGGTCGAGCCTGCGTTGCATGCGTATCGCAGCGAGACACCTTGGTATATAGAAAAGGGCTCGGAGCCCTGTCAACTTCACGTCCGTGTTTTTTATTGGTTTGTGGGCTTGCCTAATAAAATCTGCTTGCTTTCATTATTCGAAGGCACGCATACGTCATGCCTTTTCCAGTGGCTAGCCCTCCTCGAGCGCAGCGACCAAGTATAGAAAACATGCGAGGCTCGCTGTTTTCCATCGGGCTCGTGGACTTCTTTTTCTCTAATTTACGAGCGCGATCTCGCTTGGCAGAAGTCGAGCGCTTTACATAGTTAATTTCACTTTTTCAGGTTACGTACATAAATGCACTTTTGCCCGATAGGTGAAAAGTCAGGTTAGGAGTTTACAACGCGATCAGCCTAACATGAGCAAACGCGAGACCTGTTGCATTGTAAATGCGTTTTTTTTTTTTTTTTTTTTTGTTTTTGGGTCATACTAGTGTCCGAGTGAAAGGTGTATAAATCCGGTGTCATAGGCACAAATTCATAAATGCCATGGTGTTATTAGTCTTGTTTTGCCAGGTTTAAGTGTATTTCGTACATGGTCAGATCCAGTATCAATCTGAGGAATAGAAATGATACATGACTTTTGTGTTATGGAAAAAAGACAAAGCACCTCAGCATTAGTACATTTGAGGTGATGTATCTTGGCCTTCTTTAGATTACGTTATTCCTTGTCCAGTTAATGGCTTCCCTAAACAAAGTAAGCTTATCCAGCACGACAACGTGTATCCTCTGACTAAGTGAATTGCATAGTCGTTGCTTAACCTTCAGGATTTCTCTCCGTTCTAAGAAAACCCGCAGTTCGGAGGTAACTGGATGAGAGAGAGAACCAAGTTAAAGGGCAAAAAAAAAAATGCCTCTATTGAAGAACAGATTGAAAACTGTAGATGGCCTACAATGTTTAGTGAAAGCAAACAAGTTTTTAGTCAAATTGTCTTTAGAGAAACTGTAGTGTTCATGCATCTCGTGCACGCATATTGTAAAATTTAAACTGACTGGTTTATTGCACATGCATGGAGATAATTTACGGTTTATGATTTGAGACTTGTGGAGGACCTGGGGACTTATTAAGATTTCGGGGGACGAGATATCCGCCACTGTTGTAACTGAGTAACCCGACCGCTAAAATCTAAATCAGGCCCTTAGTTTCCACATGGGGGGTGGTGGTTTTTGCGTAAATATCCCTATGCCATTAGGAATTGCCAGTTGTTTCAAATATGAATGTTCAAACATTAAAATGTTTTGTTTTTTTTTTACAAAAATTAGGGATGAATAAGACTTGTAGCATTTACCTGGCGGAGTATCCCAAACACGTGGGAATTTGCATCTGGTTGAAACAATTAAATGAAATGTTTGATTGCCCAAATCATGTCAGGCATGTTAACTTATTTGAGGAGTGCCAGTTTTGAGTATCCTGAGATTGTGGTGCAACTGTTCTTCTTGTTGATAACTATTTTCTTGCTCGGTATTGTTGAAATGTGCGGAAATGATGGTACAATTTTTGTAGAACAGTGCAGTAAAATATGGAATAGGATTTCTGTTAAGGTGCTGCTGTTGCTTCTCTTTACCACTCTGTGGCCTGGAGAGTATATCTTGGAACAGCCATAACCTTTATAACAGTTTACGTCTGTTTTCCCAGGTGGTGTGTTTTTTTCGCTCAACACAGAACTTCACCACGTCCCGAAGAAGAGCTTCAACGATAATTATAGACCAAACCAGTGAAGAATTTAATTATTTTATTTTGACTGTTGTGATTTATGAACCTTTTTTGTACATGTTTAGTAGTTTTTATAACGGAATAAAACGCTGTTTGTTCCTTTTTATCTCGTTTGCGTACTTTTGCACTGGTTCAGGGTTCCCATTGTGTGCGGGGTGAGTGGGAACCTAAAATGTATGTTTTATCTTTACCTGTTTTTCTTAATTGGGGTTATACCTGCTTGGAAATGAGAGCTTTATTTATATTTACTGATATGCATCCAGTTCCACTACTACTTCACACGATCATTTTTCTAAACTTGGTTCTCCAAACCCTTCCATGAAGGTTAGTGTTGCACATTGCACATTGCAGATGCTTGCCGTTGTGCGTCTATGGGCTGAGATGCTACTCGCGAGTGTTATTGAAGGGACAGTTTGTTTTTGCTACCGTGACCTGCTCTACTCCTAAAGGTTATAGAAGTACTTGATGGCAGGAATGTGAGCTTGTAAACCACTTACGCCCTGCGGATCCGGGTATCGCGGTCCATCCCTATCCAGATGCCAAAAGCAGTATGAGGGGTGGAAATTCATTTTAAGTACTACCCCAGAGTGTTCCTTGGACAGTCTCTGAAGCTGGTGTGTGGAAGTTCCTGGTATTAAAGTACTGAACTGAGAGCACCTGGAATCCAGTTTGTGTCTATGTAATGGGCTAGGAGGAAGATGGCTGTTTTTATTTTTGGCAGGGATCAAACCTGTATTTTAATGCCTTATCCAGTTATTGCCAGGGCTCTTAGGTTAGCTGCAGTTTAAGTAATAGGGGCGATTTTAAATGCAGCAGCACATTGGGCAATGTTCTACTCCTGCTGTTCTGAAAATAAGTCGTAGTCTGAACACAAGTGTGACGTTTCTTGAAGGGAACACTGATTGTCCTGAATAGATTAATCAGTTTTTTTTTTTTTTTTTTTTTTTTTTACATTTTAGCTTGTCCTAGTGGTGCCACAAATGTGTTGGTCTAGCACAGTAATTCAGTGGCGCCTACATTGTAATTTCTGTGGTGTTTCTTGTACCCCTGATTCAAAGCCTTCCCTTCCTCCTCTGTACTTATGGAATCCTGTCATGCCGAATGCATGGACTGGTATATCCTTGCACATCATGTATATTTCTGTAAAGAAATGTGAAGCCTGTGTGCATCTCTTTTGCTTTCCATGCTCACGCCACATCCCCCAACATCCTACTAGCCTCCTCTGCTCTAGGTCGTACCAGTTTATAACAAGGTTTGCTGGAATTTCAAATGTGTTGTGTGGAAGGGCTGGTGAGGAGGTAGTTGCCAGAGCATGGTTTCTGTTACGTACTTCTATACCTGGTCCATTTTACTCCTTTTTGTGATGATTAACAATGGAGTTGCCTTATAGACTAGTCAGCAAACCAAAATTCGGCCTGGGCAAACTGGTCTAATAACTTGTGCCCAAGGCCTAGGCTTTGCAATATGGCTGTCAGTAGCTCACTGCTATTCTGGAAGGTCCCGGAGATGCCTGATTTTGGAAGCTCTAGAGGGGAGCTTAGAGTTCCCTCCGCTCTGGGGGAACCACTCCTCCCCCCCCCCCCCCTTTTTTATTAATATAATTAGGCTGTGCACCGCAGCCTAGTAAGATCTGTTGATTTAAGCCAGGTGACCGGTTTTATCTTTGGGGGAATGAAAGAAATCTGTTCCACTGATTGCTGCATATTTTTCTGCTGTTCCTTACCCAAATATCAAAACCACTTTCATTTAGCGAAGGTCTAGTGGGCTTCAATATTCAGTCACGTATCTTAACTGGGCAGCAATTTTCCATTCCACATGTGCGGCAATAGAATGTGTACACTTTTCTTGGATATGTGTGCAATCGAGCGATATGTGCAACAACTGAATCATCAACTTCTTGAAAGTAGATCTACAGGAAGGGTTCCCCTCTTCTTTCCAGCCATTGTTTTTATTTTTGAAAATTTACCAAATTGTGCACTTTGTCGACTAGAGTGGCTTAAAATATCTGGATTTAGAGACTGTTGAGATCGATAGCTCACAAAATTGGCCAGTGCTTTAATAGTAAGCATAGTACTTGAAAAAATAACTCGTAAGAAGCACAGACAATCTGATGTGCCAGACAGCAGTATTCTTCGTTTCTCAAATATAAAGAACTACATACCACTCAAACTCGAAGTTTTGTGCAAATGGAGAAACCATATCAGTCTGAAAAAAATGCCAAAGCGTATATTGGCACAGAATAACACAAAGAAATGTACTGTATATTCTCTATGCGCATCAGAGATAATGCATGTAAGAACAACTCATTGAAATGTGTTGGTGAAAGCAATATGAAAAAATATTTACAATGTTTATGAGAATATCAAAATAAATAAGTTTGTGGGATTCTATTGTCCTAGATAACAAGCAGATTAGATTCTAAGCTTGTCTGCTAGATTACCTGGCCTTAAATTACTCTGGTCGGAATGCTCTGTTAATCAGTTACTCAGCTATGTAATTAATAGGTGCAATGGAAGGTCTCCCCTACCTGTTAATGGGCCATATTGTATGTATACATATACTGGTCTACTTGACGCCCCATGAGGTAAAAGGGCAGGCACATAAGTCCTGTTTCTCCATTATTGGACCATCTAACGGTTGCCGGTCAGTCACCATATGGCAGGACGTTTCCACATCGGTTAGAATAGGATTATGCCTCCCATCAGTCTCTGCCACAAGATTGCTCGTTGTCTGTTACTTTGCCACGGAATGGCTGCCGTGAGTTACTGGGCCAAAAGATTCCTTGCGGTCACTTACTCTGACCTTCTGCCTCCCTTCCCTCCTCTTTTGGGTGCTCCACCACACTTGTAACACTCGCTGTCTCATATTTGCTCTCTGACGCATATGCATGCCTGCTTCCTCCCTGCCTCTCTTCGTTCTTTATAATAGTCAGCCCCCCCACACACAAGCTTTTCCGCATACAATCTAATTTTATGGCTAGACCGGAGGCTCCTATTATGCCCTAGTCTTTTCTTTATTTTCAACAGCAGCTGCAGTCAAGAACAAAACTACTGATCCCATAAAGCTAAGGGAAAGTAGCCAATGAGGATCAAGAGGTAGTTCAAAGTAATGGACCAATCACTAACAATACGTACTAATAATACCTATTGACTGGGAACAGCCCACTTTTCCTGCTGCTCGCAGTCAAGATAAGTACTATTTCCTCTTATATTCATTGAATACTTTATACATGTTCTGTGTTTCACATATATAATTTAGTTAGGTGGTATCCGAATTGCCTTTAACATGCCTTTATTCTAGGTTATTTCTTCTCTCAAAGTCGGCTTGTAGCTGCATTCCATTTCTTTTGTGCGTGGCGCGCGCCGCTTGCTGCCGTTACTTCTAATTTTGTTCTACTCTGCGCGTGCTGTTATCTCTGATGCCCGCTGAGGAGAATTCCAGTACCGGTCGACACGCTTCTCGGAGCAAGTTTCTTCAGAGCGGTATCAGATTTTCTACACAAGCCGGTAAGTCAAAAAGATTGTTTCCCCTATTCTAGGAGGACGTATTTCAACATGCCTGTCAAAATGGAAGGAACTCACGGCAGATCCCTGTGTTCTAAATACCGTTCAGGGATATGTTATAGAACTCTTTTCAGAGCCTTTTCAAACTATTTTTCCTCCTCCCCCTCAATTCTCTCTTCAAATGACGAACTTAATTTCCTCAGAAATTCAACCCCTTGTTCTCTAGACCCTTCGGGGTTTCTCAGCTCAGTTTTTCTGGTCCAGAAAAGGAACAAGAAGATGCGTCCGGTTATCAATCTAAGACAATTCAACCAGTTTGTACTTTGTCACTTCAGGATGGAAACCATTCTACATCTCAGGGATACCTTGCTCCAAGGAGATTGGATGGTATGGTTAGACCTGCAAGACGCATACTTTACGGTACCTATACACCCAAACATTTCTTCAACTCCAATGGGCCGTCAGACTTTCCGTTTCGGTCTGTCTTCCGCCCCATGGTGTTTCACGAAGCTAATGAGACTAGTAGCAGCCTTTCTCAGGGCTCGAGGCATCAGATTAATTATCTATTTGGACGATATTCTGATCACAAATCAAAATCGCTCCTCTCTTCTTTCCCAGATGCACTTGGCTTGCACTCTTCTTTCAGATCTAGGCTTTATCATAAACTACGAAAAATCTTCCTTAGATCCGATCCAAAAGATCGAACTCTTAGGTTTCCTGGTAGATTCAGTTTTGGCTGTTCTTCTTCCATCTTCAAAGATAAAAACTATCAAGTCAGAAATTCAGCTCATTCTTCGCAATTCTCGACTTTCCCTCAGATCCCTTGCAAGAGTCGTAGGACTCCTCTTCGATCCAGGCTATCTTCCCAGGTCCTCTCCACTACCGTGCCTTGCAGAGACTGAAAATTCATCATCTCCAAAGAGGTATAGCCTATTCAGATTCCATAGCTCTAGACCAGGACTCTCGATCGAAACTTCAATGGTGGATAGACCATTTAGACGCCTGGAGTGGCAGGACTATCTTCGCATCAGCCCCAGATCGTGTATTAGAATCCGATGCAAGTCTTCTGGGTTGGGGGGCCCGTTGTGGTACAATCTCAACTGGCGGCTCATGGTCTCTAGAGGAGTCAAAACTGCACATAAACTGTTTAGAGATGCTTGCCGGCTCCTTTGCAATCAGAAGCCTCGCAAGAGACAGAGTTTCCTGTTCAGTTCTTCTCAGAATGGACAATATTTCCACGGTTCGTTACATCAGTCGCTTGGGAGGCACAAAATCCAAACTTTTAGCGGAATTGGCGAAAGGGTTCTGGGAATTCTGTCTCCAAAACAGGATCTCCGTTCAGGTGGAGTACTTACTGGGCAATCTCAACTTTGATGCGGATTGGTACTCTCGCCATTTCCAGGACTCCAGCGACTGGATGCTCAATGTGCAGGTCTTCAACAACATTCTCCACAAATGGGGTCCCTTCAGCATAGACCTTTTTACATCACTACTCAAAGCACCGCTCCCGAAATTCTTCAGCTGGCATCCAGATCCGCTAGCTCTAGCATTCGATTGCTTTCTCTCAAGACTGGTCATCCTCCCTCAATTATGCTTTTCCTCCCTTCATTTTGATTTCCAGAGTTCTGGCACAGGTCAGGCGTCAGCAGGCCTCAATAGTACTCATAGTTCCCTTCTGGCACTCCCAGGTGTGGTTTCCCCCTCTCCTAGAACTGTTGATAGAACCTCTGTTCTTGATCCCCTCGTTCCCAGATCTCTTAACCAATCCTCAAGGTCTCTGCCACAATCTGATACTCCAGGATGCCCTCACCCTCTCAGCCTGGAAAATCTCAGGGAATCCCAGCTTGGCGCATCTATTTCGACAGAAGCTTCAAACTTATTGGACTTTTCAAAAGCTCCAGGAACAAGAAAAGCATATAGATCAGCTTGGGCTCTCTGGCTTAGCTGGTGTGTGGGAAAACAAGTTGATCCCTTTACAGCAAATGTAACAGTGATTATTAATTTCCTGGCAGCAGAAGCCTGCAAAGGTAAATCGTTCCGTACCATTAACCTATACAGATTTGCTATTTCTTCATCACATTCTTTTTTCCAGGGAAAACCTTTTGGAGAACACCCCTTAGTCTGTCTCCTTTTAAAGGGAGTAAAATTTTCCAATCCTCCAAAACCGAAATATAGTTCGTTATGGGATGTTAATGCTGTGCTAAAACTGTTTGTGACTTGGCCAGACAATACTTTTTTTTATCATTGAAACAGCTTTCCGCTAAACTTGCCATGCTTTTATGTTTAGTGTCTTTCAAACGTTTATCTGACGTTAGAGCTTTGGAAGTTACAGCTTGTCATTTTACACCCTCTGGTGTTGTGTTTAATGTGTTTAGGCGTACTAAAACTAATCTTTCTTCAGTTTTTTTTAATCCCTTTTTTCCAGATCACCCTAAACTTTGTGTAGGTCAATGTTTAAAAGTTTATGAACAACAGACTGCCGGTCTGAGGAATTCCTCCTCTACCCAGCTCCTGATTTCTTTCAGGAAACCTTTTAAAACCTGTGTTCTCTCCAACCTTAGCGAGTTGGGTTATGTCTTTAGCTGGCATTGATGTTGCTGCCTTTGGGGCCCATTCGGCTAGGGGAGCCATGGCGTCCAAAGCTTTTTGGGCCGGTTCCTGCTTGGAGGATATTCTCAGGTCGGCTGACTGGTCCAGTGACCATGTTTTTAAGGTTTTCTATTGTAAACCGATTCAACATGCCTCTCTAAATGTGATTAACATGCTTTAAAATAGCATAATAGGAGCATCTGGTCTTGTCATAAAATGTAGATTTTCCTAGTAATTTATGAAGGAAAGTCTTAATTTTATTAGACACTGAGGCAAGTATTATCCCGCCTCTACAAAGATTAACTGTTATTTTTGTCTCCCTCCCGTTTCAGCATCCACATCAGGACAACAGTCTGCTTTGTAAGGATTATTCCTTGGTTTCTGCAGCTACTTCCTCCTTTGCCACGCCTACCTTCACGATTTATCAACCTTTGGATCAGAAAACCCTTCTGGAGTTTGTTCAAAGACTGATATTCTTTTTACAAGAACTTTTGGCACCTTGTCTGGCTATTTGTATTTGTGGTTTCATTATTCCATTGTTCGTTACGGTTTGACCTCGCACAAGAAAAGAGGTCTGTTCCCAGTCAAGATAGGTATTATTAGTACGTATTGTTAGTGATTGGTCCATTACTTTGAACTACCTCTTGGTCCTCATTGGCAACTTTCCCTTAGCCTTATGGGATCAGTAGTTTTGTTCTTGACTGCAGCTGCTGTTGAAAATAAAGAAAAGACTAGAGCATAATACTCACCTCTGTGTCTTTAATAAAATTAAGACTTTCTTTCATAAATTACTAGAAAAATCTAAATTTCTTCTCTAGTTCTGTATTTTACTGTAAAACACCCAGGCGTGCGCACACACTAATGTTGCTTTGGACCGTTTATTGAATGTTGGCATGAAGAGGTCTTTAGTAAGCTGAAAGATCAAGCTTGCATGAGCGAGCAAATCCATGCACTGGATCAGGGACGAATTGCAGCTTGTACTTTGTCTTTCAAAATTGGCAAAGATTATGTCTAAGCAGGACACGAGAAACACAGACTTGACAGCTGCCGAAATCTAGTAGTGACCGATGTTATATTTTTGAGTTAAGGATGTGGTCATCTAGTAGGAAATCACTGGGAAACTACTCAATTCATATTGTGCCTTAAATAAAATACCTCAAAGCATGAAGGAAGGTATTCACTTTTCTAATGGCAGTCTGCAGGGAAAGTTTGGTGCAGAGTGTCCGCATTAGTGCAAGACAGATTCACGGCAGTTTGTAGAGTTTCTTCAGTGTGCTTCTGGCAGGAATGTTACCGCATGTAAGA
This sequence comes from Pleurodeles waltl, assembly GCF_031143425.1. Lineage (NCBI taxonomy): Eukaryota > Metazoa > Chordata > Amphibia > Caudata > Salamandridae > Pleurodeles > Pleurodeles waltl. The sequence continues at coordinate 170,175,202 of NC_090437.1, forward strand.
AGCTAAGGAGGTTGTATTTGCCCATTCCAGTGGAAAAAGAGGGGGCGTGGCTTGGAAGGGCCGTTCTCGCCACTAACTGAAAACTGGCAAGTACCATGGGCTGCTTATTTGAGGGTGGTTTCCTGCTGATTCAGGACTGCGTTTTACTCCAGGTGTTAACCCCCCTTTTTTGACCGTCTGAATGTAGAAACACCTCCCAAAGCTGCCATAGCAACACGTGCTGCAGCTTCTCCGGTTTCCTCTCTACAAACAAACGGTCCCTCGCAGCCACTTCTCACATTCTCGGGGTCACAGTCAATTACGCTCCATGGCCCAATTTCTCAAAGCCTCTACTTCTCCAGTCGCCTATGTAGGCCTTGAGTAATTCTTAGCTCAATAGAAACCAACTCGATCGGATTTTAGACCGCCGCTCTGCACTATAAAGGCACGAATGAAGTTAGTTAATGTTCTGGGAGCATCCTGTGTGGTGCGCGCTTCCCCATGCTCACTGCTGGATGGAAAACTGCTCCTGCTCACGCGTGCAGATTAAAGGAAGCTGTGCTTGTCAGTGGTGACTTGTATGAACTTTTTCTCTATCTGTGAAGGTGTACAGAATGGCACCTTGCTTAGTGTTACCCCCTGCGCATTCAAAATGCAGAGTGGTGGAAGCTCAGGCTAGATGTGGAACGCCACCTTCAGGAGAGGAGGGAGACCATTTTTGGGCTAATCTTGTCCCCCGTGAAAGGAGTGAACAACCTGCTTGTGTATTCTGAAATGTGCACAGGTGATGCTCTTAAAAGGGGGGTCAGCACCGGATCTAAACAGATTTCCATAGCACATGTTCTCAGCACTTATCAATTTTGGATACATAGCCTTGCAGTCACTGTAGGCCAGTCTTGTTTTCTTCATCAGAACCAGTGGCCTTTTTTTTGTTTTAACACCAGAAAACACAATGTAGTTGATTGCTCATAATCTAGAATTATTACATATATAGGTCCTGAGTTGTGCAGCTGTATTCCGAGAAGCTGATGGTTCTGGAGAAATTTTATAGGTAAGATATCCTAGCAGGCCAGTTCTAAGACCCTTGCTCCAAACGCTAATAGAATCCATCTGCTGAGGGTCCTAAAACCAGGGGAGCTCTTTGGCTGTCACATTTGTGGGGATCAAAAAGATATTCAAATGGCTATCCACCAAACACTCACAGAACTGTCACTCACATCCTAATCACTAGCAGCTGGATTATGCGAACATAGCCTATACCAGAATCAGCGCTCAGCTGGGCAGAAGATTCCAGGCCATACAAGACTTGACTGACAGGCAGGCTCACCGTCGACCTAGCACCCCACACATCATACTGCACATCAAAGCCCTCCTCCCCCCCCCACCCCCAAATATCCACAAGTTAGCACTATTCAAACTCCTTGAGCATGTATAGAAAGCTTTGCACAACGTTGGGCCTGCAAACCATTAACATCCAGTAGGAATTCTGCTAAGCAGAGGCGTTTAGCCTCTGCTTAGCAGAATTCCTCCTGGATCCCCCAAGCAACCCATTGCATATACAGAATTGGATCCATCAGTGGTGTCATCTACCTAGAATCTTCCTCCTAAAGCCTGGAACAACCCGCCACTGCACATCAGAGCCACCGCCTCTGTTATTGAATTATGTAATAAACTGAACACCTGGCACTTAACCCAACCCTGGCCCATACAGCTCTTGCTTCAGTGCCAGAGTACTCTCCCAGGTGAGTTGTGCACTGCACAAATACCCATGATATAAGCAACAGTGGCGCTATCTGAATGTTAGTGTGTACTCGACGTATTACTTTGGAAGTAAGGATGCGAGCTGTGCTATCTGTAAGCCTTGGTAATGACACTAACTCGGGGGGTGGCATGGTCTTGTAGCTGCCCTGTACATTTAGGCTCTGGAGTGCTGCAATTTCAATTATCTTTGTGATAGCCCCACCATGTAAAGCGGAGAATTAATTGGGCATACAGACTGAATAATGCCTTCTGGCAATACAACTTGACAAATGTTTTGTACTCTGAAGTCCTAAAGTGAGGCTTTGCTTGTCCTGTGAAGTGTATGCTTGAAGGATGACTGCATGGAGGGCGTTATGTAGTGGTGGTGAGGGGGAGGGTCTGATTAATTCTTTGTAGGTAGTCACGTTGTCCTCTACGTGAGGATGAGCACTTTCTCCTTCAGATATATATATATATATATATGTGTATATATATATGTATGTGCATCAGTTCAATAAAGATTATTTCGCATTGCTTGATCCATAAAACTTCCATAGCAAGTACAGCACAATAATATATTGATTAAAATATGATCAGAAGTCACCGTTAAAAAAACAAAATGTATTTCCACCAAACTCTGCAATTCTGTGCTGGCAAGTAAGGTTTCAATACGGTCCAAATGGTTTGCCATTAATTAACAAAAAAACGTTGTAGAATCCCATACACTCACTCCTCAGTGTCTCCTACTCATTTCTTGTATACAGTTTTCATAACCACGAAGGAGCCACTATTAATTTGGGTGGCAGACAAAATTCTGAAAGACCTTTCCCCGCCAGGAAGTCATGGTTATATTTAAGCCATTTAAAGTTGCATGCAACCCTTGTGTTCGAAATATATTGTAATGCATCTCTAGACCCAGTATAATAAAGGTCTGAGATGAATTAATATTTCTCAGGATAAGTGCCAAGAATGCTGGATTGTTGAAAGTAGTAGAATGTAGTCTGAGTTATTTTCTTTCTAAAACGCCCTTTTCAGCTACTGCAAGTGAAAATGTATCTTATCGCCACCGACAATCCTCTGAAAAGGAAAGAAAATGAAAAGGGATGGGCCCAGAATCAATGCCATCAACAACCCTAGGCCACTTTCAAAGATGGGTAGTTTTACCATTGCATCTCAGTGAATCGTAGTGGAATTATTTGTCAGAATGTATAACCAATGTCCCACAATCTCTCCCTGGTGATGTTATCAAACATAGAGTTCAGGCCCACAAATGTTACATAAAATGACGTTCCTTCCTTTCACGTTTAGCCACAGTTAATTGAAAGATGAAAACCACAAAAACGGTGCTGACTTCATTTCTCCCCCCCTCTCCCAGAAAAAAAATAATAATAATCTGCTCGACAGATTGCGAGAATTTTCCAGCATTCATGCTTCTAGTCTTGACAGTACTAACCCACCAGATATCTTTTGAGAATTTTCAGTGAGACTACCTGGACGATAACAGGATCGTTGTGACTGCCCTCCATACAAGTGCTTTTGTTTTTGGTCTGTATTCCATATCCCTGTCCATACTTTAATGCACTTTGACTGCTGGTTTAATGTGTCTACTGATTTAATGTGTCTACTGATTCTCTCTCATATGACATGGCTGAAGGAAGCCATCTGCACTCCCTCACGCCCTTCCCAATGTGTCTGGAAAATTATCGGCCTGCAGCCCTGCACAAGCCTTTTGCTGCTCTGAGGAATACCCTGCTCACAAATGGATTGCCTTGGACACTAGGCTCGAAGAACGTTGCTTCTATAAACAGAACGAGATCGGTCTTCCAGACTGGGTCACTTTCAAACCCTAAATGAAGGACTTCCCATGATTGTAGGCCTTCTGAGATTTCCTCGGAGGGAATGGGCCTTGTAAATTCTCCCACTGAGGACGCGCAACCCTTCCTATTACTAGGCAGATTCAGCAGGTGTATCTGTGAACCCAGCTCCCGCCCTCCTTGAGTGCCAATGACAGAAACACAAGCACCCTGGAGGGCGGCTACAAGTTGAAAGTGTGGGCGTGTCTATTCTTATATTTCTTTTGATAATTTATTTATAAGTTGACACGTATAGGGTAACCATCAGTTACCCTTGGAGGTCGTCACAGTTTGTTGGAATCAGATAGGAGTGAGATGGTTAACAACAACTAAATCAAACCAATAAATCACTTTTCATATTGGAGTCAGTAATTTGTACCCACCATGACCCATGTGGCCATGAATCACCACACCAGTTTAGAAAAGTTCAAAAATGTATTGCCCTTTAGATTAACCCCCAGGGTGCCTGGGGTGAGCTGGTCTCGTCCTGGCACATGGTTCCCATATGCCCGGGATGAGACCAGCTCGTCCTGCACCCGGCCCACACCCCCAGTCGGGGATGGAAGGGGAATAGTTAATGCAAGTGAAAATGTATCTTATCGCCACCGACAATCCTTTGAAAAGGAAAGAAAATGAAAAGGGATGGGCCCAGAATCAGTGCCATCAACAACCCTAGGCCACTTTCAAAGATGGGTAGTTTTTGTGTGATGATGTCAGCTCGCAAGTAGCACGCTGACCTCATCAGGTCACCTCCGATGCGATCCCGGAAGATAAATGCAAAAGCATTTCTCTTCCGATCGGGAAGTGGGACGGGAGAGGCATGAAAGGAAAGGAAATTGCGGTGCGAACGGGCAGCAGAAATGCCCACTAAACACAAAGTTTTTATATAAAAAAAAAATATATATTTCAATAAGGGGAGTGGCCCCATGGGCAAGAGCCGCTCCCCAAGAGGCCAAATCATTTTTAGGCCATTTCTGCCCCCGGGGGGTGGGCAGAAAACCCATAGCCACCAGAGCAATTTTTCTTTTTTTATGTGTGGGGAGCGACCCCTTAGGTAAGGGTCACTCGGAGGGGTTGGAAATTATTTTCAGGCCATTTCTGCACCCCCTCCTCCCCCCCCAGGGCAGATCAGCCTAATAAAAATTAAGCCGATCTGCCCCGGGGGAGGGGGGGGGCAAAAACCACTAGACACCATGGATTTTTTTTTTATCGTACTTGTGCATAAGGGGAGCAGCTTCTTGGGCATGGGCCACTCCCCAAGGGGGCAATCATTTTTAGGCCATTTCTGCCCCCCTGGGGGCAGATCGGCCAATATAATTAGGCCAGTCTGCCCCCGGGGGGGGGGGGGGGGGCAGAAAACCCCTAGACACCAGGGATATTTTTTATTTTATATGCGGGGAGCGACCCCTTAGGCAAGGGTTGCTCCCTGGGGGGGGGGGGCAAATTATTTTTAGACTATTTCTGCCCCCCCACCCCCGGAGGCAGATCAGCCTAATATAATTAGGCCGATCTGCCAAACCAATAGACACCAGGGATATATATATATATATATATATATATATATATATATATATATATATATATATATTTATATTTATACTTATGCATAAGGGGAGTGGCCCCTTGGGCAAGGGCTGCTCCCGGTGGGGGGGGGGGGGGGATATTTTTAGGCCTTTTCTGCCCCCCTCCCCCCAGAGGCAGATAGGCCGATCTGCCCCCAGGGGGGGCAGAAACCTCTAGACACCAGGGATATATATATTTTTTTATTTACTTTGTTTTTATGTATGGGGAGCGACCCCTTAGGCAAGGGTCACTCCACTGGGGGGCAAATTGTATTTAGGCGAGTTCTTCGCCCCCCTCCCCCCTGGGGGCAGAAACCAATAGACACCAGGGATATATATATTTTTTTATTTACTTTGTTTTTATGTATGGGGAGCGACCCCTTAGGTAAGGGTCACTCGGAGGGGGGTGGAAATTATTTTCAGGCCATTTCTGCACCCCCCCTCCCGCCCCCCAGGGCAGATCAGCCTAATAAAAATTAAGCCGATCTGCCCCGGGGGGGGGGGGGGCAAAAACCACTAGACACCATGGATTTTTTTTTTATCGTACTTGTGCATAAGGGGAGCAGCCTCTTGGGCATGGGCCACTCCCCAAGGGGGCAATCATTTTTAGGCCATTTCTGCCCCCCTGGGGGCAGATCGGCCAATATAATTAGGCCAGTCTGCCCCCGGGGGGGGGGGCAGAAAACCCCTAGACACCAGGGATATTTTTTATTTTATATGCGGGGAGCGACCCCTTAGGCAAGGGTTGCTCCCTGGGGGGGGGAGCAAATTATTTTTAGACTATTTCTGCCCCCCCCACCCCCGGAGGCAGATCAGCCTAATATAATTAGGCCGATCTGCCAAACCAATAGACACCAGGGATATATATATATATATATATATATTTATATTTATACTTATGCATAAGGGGAGTGGCCCCTTGGGCAAGGGCTGCTCCCGGTGGGGGGGGGGGATATTTTTAGGCCTTTTCTGCCCCCCTCCCCCCAGAGGCAGATAGGCCGATCTGCCCCCAGGGGGGCAGAAACCTCTAGACACCAGGGATATATATATTTTTTTATTTACTTTGTTTTTATGTATGGGGAGCGACCCCTTAGGCAAGGGTCACTCCACTGGGGGGCAAATTGTATTTAGGCCAGTTCTTCGCCCCCCTCCCCCCTGGGGGCAGAAACCAATAGACACCAGGGAATTTTGTTTTTTTTATACTTCTGCATAAAGGGAGCAGCCCCTTGTGCAAGGGCCGCTCCCCAGAGGGGGGCAAAATATTTTTAGGCCTTTTCTGCCCCCCGGAAGCAGATCGTCCTAATATAATTAGGCCGATCTGCCCCCGGGAGGGGCAGAAACCTCTAGACACCAGGGATATATATATTCTTTTTTTGTTTACTTCATGTTTTTATGTATGGGGTGCGACCCCTTAGGCAAGGGTCACTCCCCTCGGGGGCAAATTGTATTTAGGGCATAGATCGGCCTATTTTTGTGAGGCCAATCTGCCTCCAAGGGGGGCAGAAACCACTAGACACCAGGGATTGGTGTGTGTATATGTGTGTTTTGTTTGAGGGGGCAGCCCCTTGGGCAAGGGTCGCTCCCCATGGGGGCACATTACTGTTGGCCATATCTGCCCCCCTCATTGGGGGCAGATCGGCATATTTTTTGAAGGCCCTTCTGCCTCCAAGGGGGGCAGAAAGCCCACCAGAGACCAGGAAAGATTTTTTTTCCAAAATAAGAGGGTGGGGGTATGTCTATACCCCCACCCCAAATAAATGGGGTCAAAGTTGTTCTCCCCACCAGTGGGGAGATTGGGCAATTACCCCTGATCCACACCCCAGGAGAGGGGGGTGGCAGAAAGTCTACTAGATGCCAGGGAATAAAAAATAAAAAAATAGTGGGATGGTGGCTACCAACCTGTATGGGCCTGGTTATACCCCCGCCCCAACTGAAGGGGGGTAACAGTCTTTCACCTCTCCCCCCTCACACTAAAACATCCACGTCAAACAAGAGGACATTTAATTATTTTCGGTTTTGGTTTTACATTTGGGCCATGAGAGCTTGGTAACTCTCAATTGTCCCACTTTGAATGGTGAGGGCTGCCCTTTTTTTTTTTTTTTACTTTGGGATGCTGCCATGTAGAAAAATCCATAAGACCTAGACACATCTGAAAATTAAACATCTGGTTGATTCCAGGGTGATGTGCTTCACATGCACCCCGGACCATTTTCTTACCCACAATGCCCTGCATTCCTCCAACTTTGCTGTAAATCACACATTTTTCCCACATTTTTGTGATGTAATCTGCAGGAAACCACAAAATTCCTACCACCCAACATTCTCATCTATACAGATAAAAATTCTGCTGCACTTGTCAGCCGAAATATGTTTTTTTTCATAAACTGCCCTTTTGGACCCGCTTTGGTTCCACCTCAATTTCGACATATTTTTGTCTCTTCCCTGTCACAGCACTTAGCCAACCTATACAAGTAAGGTATCATTTTTACCGGAAAACTGAGGGGAACATTGGGTGGTGGAAAATTTGTCCCGGTGCGGTGATCCCACACAGAAATGTAGGGAAAAATTTGTTTTTTCCAGCTAAATTTGAGGTTAGCTAAGGATTCTGGGTAATAAAACATTGGGGGATCCACGCAAGTCATACCTCACTGGACTCCCTAAGGTGTCTAGTTTTCAGAAATGTCTGGGTTTGTTAAGTTTCCCTAGATGGCTGCTGAGCCAAGGACCAAAAATGCAGGTGCCGCCCCCGCAAAAACAAGTAGTTTTGTATTTGATCATTTTAAAGTGTCCAGATAGTGTTTTGGGGCATTTCCTGTCACGAGCACTAGGCCTACCCACACAAGTGAGGTACCATTGTTATCGGGAGACTTGGAGGAATGCTGGGTGGAAGGAAATTTGTGGCTCCTCTCAGATTCCAGAACTTTCTGTCACCAAAATGTAAGGAAAACGTGTTTATTGGCCAAATTTCGAGATTTGCAAAGGATTCTGGGTAACAGAACCTGGTGAGAGCCCCACAAGTCACCCCATCTTGGATTCCCCTAGGTCTCTAGTTTTCAAAAATGTGCAGGATTGGTAGGTTTCCCTAGGTGCCGGCTGAGCTGGAGGCCAAAATCTACAGCTAGGCACTTTGCAAAAAACACGTCCGATTTCAATGTAAAAATGTGATGTGTCCATGTTGCGTTTCCTGTCGCGAGCATTAGGCCTACCCATGCAAGTGAGGTACCATTTTTACCGGGAGACTTGGGGGAACACAGACTAGCAAAACAAGTGTTATTGCCCCTTGTCTTTCTCTACATTTTTTCCTTCCAAATGTAAGACAGTGTGTAAGTAAAGACGTCTATTTGAGAAATGCTTGTAATTCACATGCTAGTATTGGTACCCCAGAATTCAGATATGTGCAAATAACCAATGCTTCTCAACACCTTATGTTGTGCCCATTTTGGAAATACAAAGGTTTTCTTGATACCCATTTTTACTCTTTATATTTCAGCAAATGAATTGCTGTATACCAGTACAGAATGGAAACCCATTGTGAGGTGCAGCTCATTTATTGGCTCGGGGAACCTAGGGTTCTTGATGAACCTACAAGCCCTATATATCCCCACAACCAGAAGAGTCCAGCAGACATAACGGTATATTGCTTTAAAAAATCTGACATCGCAGGAAAAATTTACAGAATAAAACGTGGAGAAAAATGGCTGTTTTTTCACCACAATTTTAATATTTTTTTATTTCAGCTGTTATTTTGTGTAGGAAACGCTTGTAGGATCTACACAAATGACCCCTTGCAGAATTTAGAATTTTGTCTACGTTTCAGAAATGTTTAGCTTTCTGGGATCCAGCATTGGTTTCACACCCATTTCTGTCACTAACTGGAAGGAGACTGATAGCACAAAAAAGATTTAAAATGGGGTATGTCCCAGTAAAATGCCAAAATTGTGTTGAAAATTTGTTTTTTGATTCAAGTCTGACTGTTCCTGAAAGTTGGGAAGCTGGTGATTTTAGCACCGCAAACCCTTTGTTGATGCCATTTTCAGAGAAAAAAACACAAGCCTTCTTCTGCAGCCCTTTTTTCCTATTTAAATAAAAATGAAATTTTCGCTGTATTTTGGCTAATTTCTTGGTCTCCTTCAGGGGAACTCAAACTCTGGATACCTCTAGAATCCCTAGGATGTTGGGGAAAAAAAGGCGCAAGTTTGGTGTGGGTAGCTTATGTGGACAAAAAGTTATGAGGGCCTAAGCGCGAACTGCCCCAAATAGCCAAAAAAAGGCCTGGCACCTGAGGGGGAAAAGGCCTGGCAGCAAAAGGGTTAACACTGCTAAGATCATGTAAACCAAACGCAAGGCCAAATGGCAAAAATACATGAATAACACAGGCTGACCAAACCTTTGGAAGAATCTGTCTAAACAAAATAGTTATTAGGCATTCAAGAACCACCATGCAGAATAACAATAACAAATAAATGATTGATACAGAATACATTTCGTTATTGCAGATGAATTGTTTACAATCAATTTATATAACAGTCAAATTTAGAATTTGTCATCCCTAACTATTACTCTAATCAGATGAGCATGTTTGAGCTTCTTGTAAAAAGAAAAGATAAAAATTAATTTGGAAAACATCCGACTATAGCACTAACCAAAAATAGCAGTTGAATTTCTAAAAGAAAGAACATAAAAATATCAACAAGAAAAATAATTGCACATTTGGTGATACATCGCCTAAATGGATCAGCAGGCAGCAAAGTCTTCATCAGTGGAGCATTATCTGGCCATCTTCATTGGTCAGTGACAATATAGAAAATGGTTCAGTAATGTTTGGTCTTAATGCATCTGAACTGTCAGTGGCAGAAAGCTAACACAGCACATTCTGAACACAGCATGGATTTGAGCAGAACCAACTTGCACACAGGAACAGAAGAAGTCGTAAACTTACATCACCTAATTTTGTTATATTAAACTCTTAGAAAGCAACTAGATAAACCTCTATTGGCCAGTCTTGGGGGTGGTTCAAGCCAAAAGTCATTTGAATTCAGTCCATGTTCTCTGCTGTAGCCTTTTGCATTTTCTGCATTCACCCTTAGTTCATCCTTTCTCCATGCAGTCACCAGTTTCCGCAGTGAAATACAAATGTTGCAAATTAGAGACAGACCTATTCATAAACTCAGTACGCTCTTGTTCCCAGAGTACATGTTATCTTCAGGATGCCAGACAAATGTTGCAACTTAAGAACATAACCTTCCCACTGCGAGCAAAGAACATTCCACAACATTAGCAGTTTAAACATTGCAGCTGCATCGTGTTTAACATGGGCCTTTTTAAAGCAATAATAAAATGTGCAGTGTACAACACTTCATAACTTTTAAACTGTTAATCTTTCAATTATAAAATACAAAATCATTTTCATTAGTCAGTTAACTATTATTATTATGTTGAACTACATTATGGTTAACACCAGAGAGGTCATATTTTCCAAACACACGTTTTCAGTATTTCACTTTAAAAGCACATTATATTAATTTCATTTTAGTCTCACAATTTTATTAATAGTGTTTATACTTCAGCAATTCCTCCTCTGTCTGTCGTCACAAAATATACATATTAATATTTAAATTAATGTCAGTTCAAAGTTAAGTCTGTCTACAATATCTAGTGTTCCTCGGTTTTCTCCAATTTTCAGCTTGTCTCAAATCATGAAAATATATGCTTCTCACTTTCTCTAATTTAATTTCTTCCCTCCTCTGTTCATTTTTCATCTTTTGTCTTTTAATCAGTATGTCCAATTTGTAAAATCCAATCATACAGATGACACATACAACCACAATTATTAATGGTTTCAATATTTTCCCCACAATACCCTTACCAAGATTACCAAGCCAATTTTTCACTTTTGTAACACTTTTGTCAACATTTTCCCAAACCCCTAGCTTTTTCAGATCTTTTACATTTGCATTTGAATCTGTCAAGTTCCTAATAAAATTTCTAATTCCTTTTCTATTGTCTCCGCCCTTCTTTGCTAAAAGGATATCTGTTCAAGTCTATCTGGAGAACCACAGCCATTTCAGTATCCATTAGAATTACAGCTCCAGAAAAATCAGTTAACATGCTATCCACAATAGTAGACAACTTTCTAATTTTCAGAGCATTCAGAACAACTCCTACAGAAGGAATAATTGCTCCAAATATATCCCCAATTATTTCAGAATAAGTTTCTCTTTTTAATCTTGGTTTTTGCAATTCATTCAAGTTATGTGTGTCATCTATATTGTCAATCTGGTAAATCTTTGGGAATACAACTCCCAAATAAGTCCCACACCATCCCCTTGGGAGACAATAATAAGCATTCCTTCCACAAATCTAATATACCCCAGGAATGACAGTGTCCTGTCCATTTAACATAGAGTCCTATGTATTCCTAGAAAGAAGTACATGTCTGCATTCACTCGTTCCCACAAAATTAGTATCAGTTCTGGATTGAGGTCTAGACACAAAAAGCTTTCCTACATGTTTAAAGTCTACAGCTAGCTTCCCTTGGGTTTTATTTTCACTAAATGCATAGTCATTTTTAAGTGTCCTTTTCACTAACCCTTTCTCTTATTTTCTCCTTTAATGCCTTTCTCCTGTCATCAGTTTGATCAAAAAAAGATTTTTCTACTGGTGAAAGCAAGCATGTAAGGTTATTTCTATGAGCGTAAGCTGTTCCAAATGTTAGTGTAGGCCCAAATAAACCACCTACAATATCTATATTCTTCTCTTTAGCTATGTAACTCAAATGTTGATTAATCGGAACAAAATAAAACACAACATCTAGGTTAGAATAGATATATTGTATATACTCTTGGTTATAAAGCCTTATTAGTAAAAGACTACAACTAATTCCATATGTTAATGGCAAGTTATGGTAAGTAACTCCTTGCACCGATGAAGGAATCTGCGTACAAACATAGCATTCTCTCACATTCCATTCATCGTCTCAACATATTCATACAACAAGCAATAGAAAACATCAGAAGAAAGCTCTCCTTGTGAGTTGTCTAAGTGTAAGTATTTTTCATCCCTGTTAAACGTTTCTAACTTCGAAAGTGTAGTAGTCTCTAAAGAATTAATGTAACTAGTAAGTAAAACTTTATTCGGCTTTTCCCAAGCCATTAAAGCACATGATAAAAATGTACATTCACATAACTACAAAAAAAGTAATAAAAACTGTTTAAAACATGTCAAATGCAGTGCAAACAATAAGATAAGTTCATAGATTCATAGAATCATGAGCAGTTCTGCACAGCCCCATACAAACATTTAGGCTTATATAAAACTACTATGCAAAATTCCAAATCGCAGACTTCCCAAGGAGGCGATAGTACATCCATGTTAAATCAGATTATAAGCAAACATTGGGATTGACTCATAAGGGACCTCCATAGATAGAAGTATAAAGATGTAGTGCATGAAGTTTGTCATCGAGGATATCACGTGAAAAATCAAGACAGTTTATACTCCGTACAACTTCCCTGGAGAGGCAAGCAGCAGTATATCTCTCGGCCAGAGCAGGATGTAAATCAGATAGGTACGACAACAATACAAAAATACATGGATGTTGAAAGAAAAACTTTTTAGGACTCTAGAGGGTGTTAAATCTAAAATCCAATCATCAACTCTTACCTATAATCTTCGCCTATAAACTGTTAAAGTGCCAATCATGATTATATAAAATGAGATGTGTTGAAAAACGTAAAAATCTATTCAAGCACAAGGCCCAGTCACAAATGCTATTTATTATACTGATTTAAACACGATAAATAAAGTAAAAATCTTATTCATAAATATCGTAACTAAGACCATAAAAACAGAGACACTAAACGAGAAAGAAGCATCCCCTGAAACAGGCCCCGCTATAGGTCCCCAACATTTCTAAAATCCAGCGTAGTGTTAGATATCTGAGGCTAAGATAGCCCTGTGACAAATGGACCAGGCTGCTGATAGAAACTTGGTTACTGCACTTACTACCAGAGTGGACGAATCGTGTTTACATATTCTGTAAGCATCAGCTTGGTCATATAATAGCAAAGCTTTACAAAGGGGGATGATCCATTTTCCCCTTGGATTTTTATACAGAGGACAAAAATATAAAACATGTTCAATGGTTTCCTCAGACGTGTTACAGTGTAAACATTTGTTTGCCTCTGAGCTGTTTTTCAGCCATCGGGCAGTGAAACCGTTAACTGGTAAGGTTCCATATCTAAATTGGAGGAATAGGGCACGAGCATGGACAGGTATGGCCAAATCCAAGAATTGCTCAAGGCTTGGTTCGTGTTTGGCCATCAAGAATTCAGTTGTCAATTGTCCCACCCCATTGCTCTGGAGAATCTCCTCGTTAGCCTTCTCCCAGAACTTTTGCTTAACTAATGAGATGGCATTAGTGGGAATCAACTCCAGTCTCTCCCAAAAAGGGGGAGAGCCAGTTTATCCCAGGCCAATTTCATGTCCCTTAAGCTAACCTTTTTCCGGTTACACAAGATCTTAGTAAATTCTTGAATTGCCTCTCGGAACGGAGCTAATTCTTCCTTTTTCCATATGCGGATCCAGTATAAAAGAGGTTTCAAACCTGCTATATCTTTAATGCTGTTTGTTCCAAAATCGAGTCTAAGGGGGGTCATTGGCGTGCCCTTCCCCAACCTAGTTATATATCTAATAAAATGATTCTCTTTAGTTTGTAGGGCGTCCATCTGCCTATGAAACCCCCAAAGCTCAGCTCCGTATAATGCTGCACCTCGGATTTGGACTTTATATATTTCAAAGTAGGGTTTAAGGGTGGGCTGACTACACTTCTTGCTTTATGACCTAAGGCCCCCCCTCTTTGACATAGGATGAGGCTCCCTTTTCTGATAGCCGCATCCCAGCTACCTGAATCCATTAATCTAATCCCCAGATGATCATACTCAGCAACCCTTTCCAGAGGAGTGGTGTTCATTAAGATGGTCACTTTTGTTTTTGTTTTCCGTGAGCTATATATCATCAACTTGGTTTTCCTAACATTAACTTCCAGGTCAAAGTCTCTGCAAAACAAGCAGAATTGATTAGCCAAATTTTGCAGACCCTTAGGTGTTTTGGCTAATAAGATGATATCGTCAGCATAAAGCAGACCTGGAATTTTCTTGCGTGCCAATTTAGGTGAATCGTTGTTACAATTGGTTAAATAGTTGATGCAGTTGTTTATATATAGAAGAAAAAGGGTGGGAGCCAAAACGTAACCTTGCCTGACTCCCCTTCTAATTGAAACTGGGTCTGTTAGTTCACCACCTTTCCACACCTGATCTAGGCAAAAGTGCTTTTGTGGAGTCGGATTATGAGATCTAGAAGGCCTTTGGGAACGCCCATGTTCGCTAATGTAAGCCATAGTTTGTTCCTGGGGACCAAGTCGAAAGCCGCTCTCAAATCGACAAAGATCACATATAGGTTCCCACCACCAACATCCAGCGTCTTCCATTTGACTGCTAAAAACCTCAGAACCTGATCTATTGTACTAACCGCTGGTCTGAACCCTGCCTGATGGTCCAAAATGGCACAATTTTCTATGATCCACTCATCAAGATGGAACAGGATCTGCTTTGCAAACAGCTTTTGTAAATTGTCAAGTAAACAGATTGGGCGATAGTTAGAGGGATCACTAGGACTACCTTTTTTAAAAATGGGAACTATCTCAGCTCCCTTCCATGTCCGGGGGATGGGTGCTCCCGCGGCAACCGCATTACAGACCAGGTTCAGATAAGGGGCCCAAATATCAGGATTAGATTTATAAAGGTCACCGGGAATTTTATCAGGACCCGGGGCCTTGCCCCACTTCAAAAAAGTTATTGCTGCCTTAGTTTCTGCTAAGGTGAATTTGATTGGGGGTGCGTTAGATTTCCCATTTTCCACCGATGCCCCAGGATATGGAGCGTCCACCCCTGTATAGAGTAACCCAAAATGTTTTGTCCATGTTACGGGGAGGATCGAAGTACCAGGCAAGGGATGCGGTTCACCACTATCATTTGAGACCAGCTTCCAAAACTTAGAAGTATCATTTGCTCTAGCAGAATCAAAAAGCGCAGCCCATCTTTCTTCCTCCCAACTTCTACGGGCCTTAATAAGCTCCTGTTTATAGCCCTCTCTTGATTGTCTTATGGGCTCTCTGATCCCCTTTCTCAGATCCCTCAGATTATGCTTAACTTCCCTGCATAAATGGTTAAACCATCTTTCACTGCGTTTATTCCTTGTTTTAATAGCCGATTCTTTGAAAAAAATATTTTGAAGGGAGTTGAAAAATTCCACATGTGCGGCCAAAAACCTATCCCCGTCCTCTTGTGAGCAAAGCATATGCTTCATTCGATCTATTAGTAGGCTATATATGGATATAAGGGAGCCTGGTGATGAGTTCACAGTGTCCCACTGAACGTTACGTTTGTTATTTGTCATAACAAGCTGTTGTAGATAGTCCTGTGGTTCAGGGGCATCTAAGGAGTGCAGCAAACCACTGATACTTAAGACTAATGGTTCGTGGTCACTTTCTTCATGTTCCTTTACCGCCATGTCAATCAAATGTCCCCACAAACGAATGTCCAGAAGGAAATAATCGAAATGGCTCTGGTAGATTCCTCGTCTGAAAGTAGTACGGGGTTTGGCGTCTGAGCTGGAACGGCCATTACAAGCACGGAGACCATATGTAAGGGTAATGTCAATTAGTTGATAAGCTGATCTGCTCATTCTAATGCTTTTATTCAGTGATAATTGCGGAATACCTCAATAAATGTCCTCTTCTTCATAAAGTCCCTGGGCCACTGGATGGGCCTCAAAGGTCATATTAAAGTCCCCTGCTATTATAATATAGTGGGAGGCGGATTTACTGGATAAAATATTATCTAAAGCCTTCAAGATATCAGACTCGCCGTTACTACCCACACTTCTACGATATATATTTAGTTAGTAGAGTTTTTTCCATAGCATTCGCCAATATCAAGCCTTGCAGATCGACACAGCCCATATCTAATTCTTTGATCTGACACTTAAGGGAGCGACTAACCCACATCAGTAACCCTCCAGAAGGTCTCCCTGAAGTCACCTTGCGGGCTGGGACCCAGTAACTTTTAAAACCGCACCTAAACATGGGCTCCAAAACCCATGTCTCTTGGAATAAGCAGATCCTTGTGCTCATCTATAAAAAGACCCCAATCTGAAATTTGCATTTTACGCTCTAGACCTGCTATATTCCAACAGAGGACTTTCCCTGGGGTATCTTCTAGAACTTGTGAAGCATCAATCGAGACTTCCAATGTGATTTGGGGTGTTTTGGATAAATTAATCAAGGGGTTTGAAGAGTTCATGTTGCACATTTGGTCTGTCAAAAGACGACTCTCCATTGATCCCCAAGCTTTTTTGTCACCAGCGACGATACCCCCCCCCCAAAAGATTCATAATCGGTGTCATTCCTACTAATAACTGGGGATCTAGCAACATCCTGAGTTAACGTCGTAATCTGTGTGAGACCCCAAGGGTCCATAGTTGAAGAAAAATTTCCCTCTAGGATGCCTAATCTAGAACCTCTTTGCTCATTGACACTTGAAGTAATACATTCCCTAGTGGTTGGTCTGTTACTAGGGATCTCTGTGGGACCCTGCGAAGTATTGATCATAAGTCAGTGCACATCCGTGAGGGAAGGTAAAGGATGCCTACTTTCAGAATAATAGGTATGTTGTGATTGAAAGCGAGGAGGATCTCTGGGAACAAATATCGCCCTGCTAGAAACACCTTTAGTTACTGGGGGATAAAAAGTCGCAAGCCTGCACAAATAGACTCCTTCTGCTGCTGGACCAGGTCTACACGTGTTTAAAAATAACTGTTGAACCACTACAGGAGAATCAAAGTTAACAACAATGCAGTCGCCCCTTCCAATCTTATTCAGCGTGCCCACCCATCCCACCCTCCTCACCATTATTATAGAGGGTACCATACAAAATTCAAAATTAGCATTAACATGCAACCAATGAATTACCTTATTTCTCAACTCTTCGTCGGATTCCAATCTATTAGGTTGCAGTCTTGGAACATTAGAAATAACAAGAACATAAGGGCAGGATTCTGGGGGCAGATGTAAAACACTTAGTTTATCCCCTTGCTTTCCCGGGCTAGTTCTACTGGATTCCAGCCACCTCTGAGCCACAAATGTTGGGGGGGTGAAGTCGCTCTTTCAGGACCCCTACTAGAGATATTTGTGGTCATTGTAGGCATAGGGCTGTTAACCGCAGGGTTTATTAAAGACCTGGCTCTCTGACCCTCTTTCGGATGGCAATGATAGTCACAACTATCCTTAGAAGGCGGGAGCCCCTCAGCCAAATTAAGGGAACCAGGAGAGTGGCCCGAAATAAGGGGTTGATTGTTCAGTTCGGTATTGTCTCGCAAATAGTTATCAGGCAGAGGGGGCTTGGAAAGTCCTCCAAGTTTGTCCTCAATAGCTTGAAGGCGAATTTCGATAGGGTGCAGTCTCTTGGCAAGCTCTTCCCTTATTTGCTCTATTATTCGGTCAAGCACCACTTGGCCAACACCATTGTCTGATTGCATTATGGGGCTATGGTTCCTGGTTTCTGTGCTCAAGCTCGTGATACAGGCTCGTTTTTTTTCCCTTGGATTGGCCTCCCCTCGCTTTCTTTTCCCCTTCGGGTGTAACTCTAAATCAGGTGAAGATGCTCCTGCTAGGCGATCCAGAGTCCGCGGGCTGGATCTGCTGGAATAACCTTGTCCAAAATTACAGGGGTAGTCTCCCGAGTGCTCCTCCCCCCTCGCGGCAGGCAAATGATGGTGTCCCACACAGCGGGAAAAAGTCCGCGCTATGAGCGCTTTGGTGGAGGGTGGGGCTCTTTCCCCCCCTCGCGGCAGGCAAATGGTGGTGTAACTATTTTCAGGTGTATGATGAATACTCATACTCACTATCAACACCAAACATATTATCACACACACAATTCCCATAGCAATACACAAACACCTGCAACATCTGTTCTTTTTAACTCTATTGTGATTGTTATCCATGACCTATAAAGAATCAGAAAGTAGAAGAAAAAGAAAATATTTAACTATTCAGCCAAAAAACTAAAATAATCTTCAATCTTCTTTTGCAGTTATTTACATCTTTCAGACTTTTCTTCAGAACTTTTGTAAAAAATTGGTTTAACAGCTTATCAAAAATCAGTCTTCAAAGTCTTTCAGTAGAACATAGTCTATTGAACAGTGATTATCACTTGTAGCATGCAATGTTTCTCCTAGCAATGTAGTTTCAATTTTCAATTCAAAAGTAATTTCAGATTCCAAAATATTGATCTGGACTTTCACCATCAAAACAAAAAGAAAAAAATTCACATTGCCACTCATCTGTTGTCAAATACACCCATTCAGGACCTGAGTATCTTCAATTTGCAACTCTTTTTTTTTTTTTTTCTTTGATCTCCCATTTGCTGTTATTTCTCCTTCACCCAGATCTTCATCTGTATCTGCTCTTGTTGTCATCCCTGGCTCTTCATTTATGGTTGACCGCACATCTGGATCCCTCTCACTTGTCTGCAATTTAGGCCACTTGTCTTCTTTCACAGCTTTCTTTGACAGTGTCATTTGCAAAACCGGATTTACAACTCTTCTTGATGCTGTAGGATTTTGACCTTGACTTGATGTATCTGCACCATTAGCTAACTCCGGAGGAGTAAAATCTGCAGGACCTTGATTCAACTCAACATCCTCCTCAGCTGCTCCAGGAAACGTTATCTGTTTCTTGATCTTCCCAATCATCTGCTTCTGGGAGAGTTCCCCTCTGACATAACTCTCCTGCTACATTTGCTGATGCTTGAGTAACTTCAGGTACTTCTATTTTACCCCAGAGGTTTGTTTGCTTCGTCTCTTAGAGGAGTACTTGGATCTTCACCAGTTTGCACTGTCTCTATTTCTGTTTCTACAGTCTCTCTTCTTACTTCTTAAGACTGTTCAATAGTTGTTGGTACTCTCAACAACTCTTCTTCATCTTTCAGTGGATAGGGCACTTTTCGAGTGTGGCTGGCATGAATCCAGTTCAGAATTCCAGCGCACTTCACAGCAGTTGTTGTAACCAGTATGACCTGGAACAGACCATGAGATTAATTTCTGATTCAAGTCTGCCTGTTCCTGAAAGCTGGGAAGATGGTGATTTTATCACTGCAAACCCTTTGATGAAGCCATTTTCAGGGAAAAAAAACACACATTTCTCTTGCAGCCCTTTTTCCCCATTTTATGAGATTTCCTCATGTGCTTCTTGACCACCACCCAATCACCAGCTCGCAGGCTATGACACTGGTCTTGAGATGGCTGCAATCTTGTAGCTTCCACATGGTGAGAAAAAGAGCAGACCACATCAGCCAGACTCTTGCAATAATCCAGCATCGTATCATGTTATATTCACAAGAGCATTTGCAGGAACAGCTGGCAACCTCATTGCTCTACCCATGAGGATCTTCTGAGGAGATAGTCCAGTATTTTTATCAGGTGTGTTTCTCATGCTCATCATAACCAAAGGCAATGCATCTGGCCATTTCAGATTCGTAGATTCACACATTTGTGCAAGTCATGCCTTCAGAGTACCATTAATATGCTCTACTAATCCAGATGCTTCAGGTTGATAGCTACAGTACAACTTATGCTCAATGTTTAAGGCTGAACAATTATTGAAGTGACTTCCTCTGTCGGATTCTAAAGATGCCGGGAAGCCAAAACGAGGTATCAACTCCCTAGGTAAAGATTTTGCTAATGTGAGACTATAATTTCTACTTGTGGAGTAGGCTTCAATCAGTGACTAAAAATACAGACAATCACCAACACGCATCTCAGACCACCACACACAGGTATCATAATGAAGTCCATCTGCATTATGTTGAATGGACCCCCTTCTCTTTCAATGTGACTCCAAATAACAACTGTTCTTTTTCCCACATTCATTTGTTGGCATGTGAAACATCTGTGACAAATTGCTTCAGCAACCTGTCTAAACATTGAATTGAACCAGGATTGCTTAAATGTTCGAGTCATTGCATCTCTGCCAGTGTGTGCTTGACCATGGTGTAGTCTTGCCATTTGCGTCAGTAGATAGTGTGGCAATACCACCTGCCCTTCATTTGTGACCCATAGGTCGTCTGCATCTCTTTGAACACATTTTAATTTTAACCAATTCATTTTATCATCCTCAGTAACCTTTTCCTGCACATTTCTAATTTCCTCCCATGTATCAATTGCTGTTAACATGTAGTTTGCATTTATTTAATCATCTTTTGGTTTTCCAATTCCCTACGAAAAGAGACGCAGTTCAATGCGCAAAACCCATTGCACTGCATTTAACCACAGCAATCCTTTCTGGTAATTGTAGGGCTTGTAACAAATCATGAATTTTATCACCATTTCTAATTGGTAAACCAGAAGAGGTCATGAAAACCCTCTGTGACCACAGCTGACTAAAGTCATTGACTACTCCAAATCCATACTGGCTAGCTGTGAAAATTGTAACTTTAAGCTGTGCACATATACAGCATGCTCTAGTAAGCGATAGAGCTTTGAGTAGTCCAGAAATTGTGCACACAGCATATCCAGATTTCAATGTTCTCACATTATCTCTTAAACAAGAACCATCAATGAAAACAATTTGATCATTTTCCTGTAACGGAGTATCTTGAGAATCAGGTCTGGGTTTTGTGCACAATTCAGTAACCTACAGACAATCATGTTCAACTTCTTTCAGTTTCTCAATTTCAACATTTTCTAATGGGAGCAAGGTTGCTGCACATCTTTTTAAAGTAACATTTGAAGAGCCTAAAATCAGCAATTCGTATTTTATCAACCTGGCATTGTTAGGTGTTGGGTTTTTGTTCTGGTGAGCAAAACCTCCTTGGAGTGAGGGACCAAAACAGTTAAAGAATGTCCCATCACAATATTCTCACAATGAGCTAGCGATAAAACAACTGCTGCCACAGCTCTCAAACAGGCAGGTGAAGCGACTGCGACTGGATCCAAAGTAGCAGAAAAATATGCTACTGGGCGATTTACTCCTCCATGTACCTGTGTAAGGGCAAAGAGCACAAAAATCATGTTCATGACAAAACAACATAAATGGTTTCGTGTAGTCAGGCATTCTCACAGCTGGTGCTCTGCACAAACTCTCTCTCAGCTCAGTAAAAGCTTCCATATAACCTTCACCAAAGGGGACTGGATCAGAAATATCTTTGTGGGTCAGTCTCTGTAATTGCTTTGATATAACAGAAAAATTGGGAATCCATTGGCGACAGTAACTCATCATTCCCAGAAACATGCTTACATCTGTTTGTGTAACCAGAGGATTCAATTGTAAAATAGCTGTAACTCTCTGTCTGGAAACTTTCCTTGCACCCTTCTCTCTTTGGTGTCCCAAATATTTCACTTCCTTCTGGCTATACTGTAATTTCGCTAGGGACACTTTATGCCCATTCTCTCTCAAATGATTCAACAAAGCAATTCTTATCTTGCCTCTATGCTTCCTTCGTCTTGAAAGCAACCAAGCGATCATCAATGTACTGAACTAATGCTGGCGGGAAAGGCATTTCCAATGATTCCAGATTATTTTTCATCACCTGATTGAATATTGACGGTGACTCTGAAAAACTTTGTGGGATTCTGCACCAACAATATTCTCAATCACAAAATTTAAAACAAAAGAGAAATTGTCTAGACTCATGAAGAGGCTAGGAGAAAAATGCTTGTGATAGGTCCACCACCATGAACCATTCTGCATCACATGGGATCTGAAACAAAATCAAATGCTGGATTTGGTACCACTGGACAACATTTGACCACTATGTCATTAATTTTCCTCAAATCTTTTAAAATTCTGAATTTCCCACTCCCATAATAGGAGAATTACATGGGCTACTCAGCACTTCTTTTAGAACTCCCTGTTTCACAACATCTTCAATTACAGGAGTAACTCCTTCAGTTACATCTGGTGCCATATGATACTGCGGAATTTGGGGGAAAACTACATCAGGTCACTGGCCAATGCCTGCACCACCTCCCTGGTGCGGGTCACAACCAGTGGGCAACACTGCGGGGTGGGGTTAAAAAATTCTGGGGTGTGGTGCACCCGAGGATTTTTTTTTTTAAACCTCAGGCGACATTGTAGTTCTTCCGTGTCTCACCTCGACCCCCCTGCCCCTTTGTGACATCAGCGCGCCTCGTTTGAAAGGGGAGATTCTCCCCTTTCAAACTGGGACTTCCTGAAGCGGTTTCCTGGCCCTCAATCACAGCACAGCTGTGGTTGAGGGCCAGGAAACCCAACCACACACCAGGGATTTCACTTGGGGTGGGGGGGGGTTGGCCCCCTTGGAAAATGGATCACGCCCCCCAGGGTTTAAAAAAACAAAAAACAAAATGAATTTAAAAAAAAGAAAAAAAGAAAATGACGGGGTTGCCTGTGAACAGGGCAACCCCCTGTGGGGCAATCTTTTTTTTACAAATAGTTGTATGGTTTCCCTGGGGCTAATATGGCCCCCAAGGAAACCGTACAGCTATTAAAAAAAAATATATATATATATATATATATATATACATATATATATATATGTATATATATATATATAGACATATCTATGTAGATAGCTATATCTATCTACATAGATAGATATATCTATATATAGATATAGGCGTGTGTATATATATATATATACATAGATAGATATATCTATATATAGATAGAGGCGTGTGTATATATATATATACATATATATATATATATATATAGAGAGAGAGATAGATAGATAGATAGATAGATAGATAGATAGATAGATAGATAGATAGATAGATAGATAGATAGATAGATAGATATCTAGCGATCACTTTTGTCAATATGTGTGGTGTGGTTTCCCTGGGGGCTGCGATCGGCCCTCAGGAAAACCACTCCCACATATAAAAGTAATCTATATATAAATACATATATATATTCGCCACCAGTTCTCTTGCAGTTGCAGCTTGCGTCTTCAAAGCAATGCACATACTTCAACTGATGCGTTTCAACTGTAGCTTTTAGGCAGCAATAAAAAAAGTCAAGTAAGTCTTGTGATTATGTTTCTGCTACAAAAGGATCTGACTTTTGTTTTGTGGCAGTTTTGGTGCAAAAGGTTTATATACCTACTGCAAAGATCAAATCTATATTTTATGTAAATAGCTGAGTAGATCAGTAAAGTCAGCCATTACCTGCGCTATAATACAAATGAAATGTACGTGCGGGGCTATGGAGAGATGAAGGGCACTTTTGCTGGGTGGTAGTGAGGGAATCTGAGGAGGAGGGCATGGGATTGGGAGCATCAAAAATTATTGTTGGACTGGGCGCTAGAGGCGCTAAAGACTGTGACGATTGGTATGTGACAAGTGAAGTAACAGTGTCTTTTTTTTTACTGTCTTTAAAGAACGTGCTGATTGTGGGAAGAAGCGAAGGTAAGGTGACCTCTACTGTTGCACGTATCTCACACACACACACACACACACACAAACACACACACACACAATACTGAGACAGCATCTGAGGGATAGGACAATGGTGCAAACTCTGGGAGTGATTTTTCAGTCGTCGGAGTCCCATTCGATAACTCCTCTTCCATTGATTATGAGGGAGGTGTTGACGACAGTCCTGCTGATCTTTTGCAAGCACAGTCTGTGCAACCGGACAATAGCTGGTTAGCCCAACCCAGAGAGCAGGTGCATGCGGCGGCAAGCACAGAGAAAGTGCTCTCTTGGGAGCTCCCTAATTTAGTTCAGCCCCAAATTCCACTGCCCAAACCGTATTGTGGAGACATAAAAATTATCTATCACAAAACAACCTGGTTTTGTAAGGCAGTCACCTGCGTTTTTGGTCCTGGGCTAGGCGGCCATATAGGGAAACCTACCAAACCCAGACATTTCTAGAAACTAGACATCCAGGGCAGTCTACAGAGGTGCGACTTGTGTGGATTCCCCAAAGTCTTCTTACCCAGAATACCCTGCAAAGGTGAAATGTTGAATAAAAACTCAATTTTGTCTTGCTTTTCTGTCACACAAACTACAGGAATATGCTGGGATCCACAAAATTCCTACCACCCAGTGTTTCTCCACCTGTCCTGATAAAAACGCTACCCCACTTGAGTGCCTGTACCTTGTGCCTGCATCAGGAATTGGTCACCCCAGGGTCAACAGTTACCCTCATGTAACGACCAACATTTACTGTTGTGTGATCTATTCCTGTCACGGGCACTAGGCCTACCCACATAAGTGTTGTACCATTTTTATTGGGACACTTGGGGGAATGCTGGGTGGAAGGAAATTTGTGGCTCGTCTCAGATTCCAGAACTTTGCAGCACTGAAAACTGAGGGAAAAGTGTTTTTTTGCCAAATTTTGAGGTTTGCAAAGGATTCTGAGGGACAGAACATGGTGAGACCCCTACATGTCACCCCATTCTGAATTCCCCTTGGTGTCTATTTTCCAAAAATATATACGTTTGCTAGGTTTCCCTAGGTGCCGGCTGAGCTAGAGGCCAAAATCCACAGCTAGGCACTTTCCAAAAAACACGTCAGATTTCAATGTAAAAATTTGATGTGTCCATGTTGCGTTTTGGGGCGTTTCCTGTCGCGGGCACTAGGCCTACCCACACAAGTGAGGTACCATTTGTATCGGGAAACTTGGGGGAATGCAGGTTGGAAGGAAGTTTGTGGCTCTCCTCAGATTCCAGAACTTTGCAGCACCGAAATCTGAGAGAAAAGTGTTTTGTTTTTTTTGCCAAATTTTGAGGTTTGCAAAGGATTCTGGGTAACAGAATTTGGTGAGAGCCCCACAAGTCACCCCATTCTGAATTCCCCTAGGTGTCTATTGTCCAAAAATATGTAGGTTTCCCTTGGTGCCGGCTGAGCTAGAGGCCAAAATCCACAGCTAAGCACTTTACAAAAAACATGTCAGATTTAAATGTAAAAATGTGATGTGTCCATGTTGCGTTTCCTGACGCGGGCATTAGGCCTACCCATGCAAGTGAGGTACCATTTTTATCTGAAGACTTGGGGAAACACAGAATAGCAGGACAAGTGTTATTACCCCTTGTCTTTGTCTACATTTTGTCCTCCCAAAAGTAAAACAGTGTGTAAAAAAGACGTCTACTTGAGAAATGCCTATTAATTCACATGCTAGTGTGGGCACCCCAGAATTCAGATTTGTGCAAATAACCACTTCTTCTCAACACCTTATCTTGTGCCCATTTTGGAAATACAAAGGTTTCCTTGATACCTATTTTTCACTCTTTATATGTCACCAAATAAATTGCTGTACACCCAGTATACAATGAAAACCCAATGCGAGGTGCAGCTCCATTTTTGGCTCTGGGTTCCTATGGTTCTTGATGAACCTACAAGCCCTATATATCCCCACAACCAGAAGAGTCCAGCAGACGCAATGGTGTAGTACTTTTGAAAATATGACATCGCAGGGACAAGTTAGAGTAAAACGTGGAGAAAAATTGCTGTTTTTTTCACCTCAATTTCAATATTTTTTTATTTCAGCTGTTATTTTCTGTAGGAAAACCTTGTAGGACCTACACAAATGACCCCTTTCTGAATTCAGAATTTTGTCTACTTTTCAGAAATGTTTAGCTGTCCGGGATCCAGCATTGGTTTCACACCCATTTCGTTCACTAACTAGAAGGAGGCTAAAAGCACAAACAATAGTGAAAATGGGGTATGTCCAAGTAAAATGCCAAAATTGTGTTGAAAAATTTGTTTTTCTGATTCAAGTCTGCCTGTTCCTGAAAGCTGGGAAGATGGTGATTTTATCACTGCAAACCCTTTGATGAAGCCATTTTCAGGGAAAAAAACACACACTTTCTCTTGCAGCCCTTTTTCCTCATTTTTCTGAAAACAAAACAAAATTGTAGCTGTATTTTGGCTAATTTCTTGGTCTCCTCCAGGGGAACCCACAAAATCTGGGTACCTTTAGAACCCCTAGGATGTTGGGGGAAAAAAGGATGCAAATTTGGCGTGGATACCTTATGTGAACAAAAAGTTATGAGAGCCTAAGCACGAACAACCCCAAATAGCCAAAAAAAGGGTGTTGCACTGGGGGGAGGGGGGGGGGGAGAGGGTATAGGTGGAAGGCCCAGCAATTAAGAGGTTAACTGGTTCAACTCCTTT
Organism: Pleurodeles waltl; assembly: GCF_031143425.1. Taxonomy (NCBI): domain Eukaryota; kingdom Metazoa; phylum Chordata; class Amphibia; order Caudata; family Salamandridae; genus Pleurodeles; species Pleurodeles waltl. Next base: position 170,201,549 of record NC_090437.1, read on the forward strand.
GATCAGACCAATATCTTTCTCAGAAACATCCCAGACTTTTATATTAACTGTACCCTGTAAGTCAGTTGGCAGGTCTTGTACTGTAAATGCAGGATAGAAACTAATCAGTGGAAATTCTTCATTGCCTGACTCACATTCAATTTGCATAGATGAATCATCATCACTTTCAAAATTGCCAATTTTAACAGGAACTGGTTCAGTAATCAGGTTTGCCAGAAATTGATTTGCAACGCCTACAATCTGCACTGTTTTCCCAGAAAGTGGCATCTTAGGAACTTCTGCAGTTCTTACTGTAGGGTGTATTGCTCCTGTATCAGCTAGAAATGAAACATCATGACCCATTACTTTTCCATTTACGTAAAGGACCATTTTGATTCACTTCTAATGAAGCTGCTAACACACATTCTTCTTTATCCGAACTCACATTCATCACTTCGTCATTCATTTCATCCTCACTATGAAGTGTAAGCTGCTGCACTGTTTGATTACTGTGATTTAACTTGTGACCTGTGTTCTGCTGAGGAAGCTTCATCTGCTGCTGCACCATTAGCGCTTAAGGTATCTGCATTTGTGGCTTTAGTATCATTTGTATTTGGGACTTGTCTTTGCTGTGGCTGTGGCACTTGAAAACGTGGCACATGTATCTGTTGCATCGGTTGGGGACCTTGCATTTGTTGAGGAATCTGCATCTTGTTAACATTATTCTGGACATTTAAATTAGGACCCCTCATTCTTGGTCCTCTCAAATTGGGAAAAAGATTGTTTTCATTCATCTGCATTACAATGCCCTCTTGTACCCTTATTCAACACTCCCATTTTCAATGCCCTACCATTCCGCAAGCGTGACAAGGTAACACCCATTTCATTGTCTGCATATCCCTTGGATTAACAACAGTGTTCAGATCGACATCACTATTTCCGTTTCCACCAAGACCCCTACCTCTTGCCTGTCCCTGATTTAGAAATACCTGCATGTTCTTCTCATTTCTTCTGCTTCATTTCAATTTTATCGCTACAGTATTTAGCAAACTTCATTGACGGCTTTGCGCTGCCAGCAAATCAAATGACTCTTAAGCATCTGTCCAATTTCAGGTCTCAACCCTTCAACGAATCTGAACACAAAACAAAAGAGTTTATCATGATGCGCCCTACACGAGTGACATAGCAATGTTACCCCCCCCCCAACACCTGGTGGGTCTAGGTGAAATTGACCCTAGTGGTACTAGGGTCTCTTGCCCAGTTTGCTTTGAACAACCTACAAAGAAAGCAAGGAAGAGTAGGCAACCTAACATGGGTAGAAGAAAAGCTGGGCTGTCTCCATCAATTGTAGCATCACCCCAGATGACCCAGAAGCCGAGGAGTGCTTTACCCCAGCCCATGGATGGGGGCACACCTGACATGTACAAATCTATCCTGGCCGAATTTGTCTCTAGGGTTAAGGACCTACTAGTAGAACAGTTACTTCCAATTTGTGCTTGCATTACAACCACTGAGAACAAGCTGGCAGAAATTAGTGGATTTCAGTCCCAGTTACAGACTATACTTGATAAACTAATAACACACCAGGATGGTAGGGGTGTCCAATTCCCGTGGGGGGAGGGGGGTCTGGGTGGGCGAGAAATTGCTCATTTATGACCAAAGATCACCCCTATTTCATCTGAACCAAGATTGGCTAGATCGGTGGGGCCACCTGTTGGGGGTCCATGGAAGATTGCATTGACCCAAAATATATCCGCCCCTCGGGCTGATCCTTGTAACACTGGTCCAAGCAAGGCAGATTCTGTTCCTGACAAAGGTAGCTCCTATTCAAGCCTCAATAGTCACCCTCTCTCCAGTAGAATCCAGAGGAGAGTAAAGTTACCTGTAATGAATCTCCCACCAGCTTCATGTCCCTATGTGGGTCTTGTAGGTGTCCCGTCCCTGTCAGATGATAGTGTTGAAACATATTATGCTCTGCTAAACTAGACTGTGGGGTGGTTAGTGCGACACAGAGGCTTTCCTCTTGCTCTCACCAGAGAGCTGCTACATGTGAGGAGAGTGGCCTGGATTGGACCAGGCAGGGCGGACCGAAATGGCGACTGTGTCATTATTCATTTTAGATCCATGTCCCTGGCTAAAGCTCTCTTGTTTGGTGAGCATCTGGATCCGTCCTGTATAGAGGCCCTTCCCTTAGGTTACTTTTAGCGATCCCTGGCCGCCCACAGTCCCGCCCTTCCCCAGTTGGCTTTTGCTGAGTGCAGAGAGGTAATTCCCCTGCACCCAGGATACCTTATGAGCTGCGGGACGCCCCATTTGTGGTTCCAACTCAGAATTACTTCAATATACTAGAAGGGGTCGATTGACTGCCCAGGAAATAGAACCAGGCCTCCTTGGGAGGTGGGGCACTGGGGTCGGATTCTGTGCCTTGGGGTTTGTGGGCTGGTGTTAGTAGCATCTCAATAACCAGGCTGGATAGTCCCAGTCGGCAAGGTGCTCCCAATAGTTCCACCTCCAAGGTTGGTCTCTGTCCACTAAGCCAGGATATGCAGTCAAAGGTTGATAGCCCCAGTGGTGGTATTGACGTGTCAGCTACTCACCCAGTTCACTCTGGTCAGGGCTAAGTCCCCCAAGACAAAGCTAGGGAAAAGCGCGATCTTGATGCTCCCTCAATACCGACTGAACCTAGATGTGATAAGGTAGTGGTGGAAGCATCCAAGTCTGTTTTGTCATGGAATGTAGTCGTTCTAAAGGGGAAACTAGAAAACACTGACTGGGCCACCTTTGCAACCCATTATGACATTTGTATGTTTCAAGAGACGTGGTTGACAACTGAAATAAAGTATCAATGATATGCCACCTACTCCAAAGTTGCTAAGAGCAGTGCTGGAGGAAGGGGAAGACCCTCTGGGGGTCTATTATCTTGGGTGGCTTCACATCTAGGCTGCTCGCTTAGGCAAGTGGAAACAACCAATGATGATGTTTTATGCCTTTATCTCCTATTTCCTGATGCCAGTGAAGTGTATTTAGTCAATGTGTACTCTAGACCTGTTAGTTCAGGGTGTGAGTCTTTGGTGATCAGTTATCTTGCTGATTTCCTCTCTACTCTGCAGAGGGGGCCTACATAGTACATGGTGGGGATTTTAACTGTCATTTTGAACCATTAATCGCTTTCACCGATGGTTTTGTTTATGAGGAAGGTTATGGGGAATCCCCTCATTGACGATAGATCCGATCAAGAAATGGACACCACTGGCGTTCCAGATTAATGCCCTTGTATTGAACCATTCTATTCGAGCTTGCAATGGATGATCTAACTTGGATAAGTGAGTGTCTCATACATTCAATCATTTGGGGGCGGTCTTCTACTATTGATTATATCTGTGTGGATGTCAGGCTATGGCCTTATGTCATTGACATGGAAGTCATAGTAAGGCACAATAGTGACCACAATGCTTTGTCCCTTGATTTGGGGACTTTGTGGATAGGGGCTAATGATGGGGGGCACCTCTGGATTGGATCAGAGGATAGTCCTGGAGCCTAATAGGCGCAGAGTCAAATGGGAGGAGCTCACCCGGTCCCCTGAATCTGTTCAGCAATTTATAGAGTTATAGGCCCGGCTCTGAAAAAAATGAAGAAGGGCTAGAATTGGCAGAGAAATCAGAAGGCTGATGCAGGATCCTGGCCACGCACCAAGAACTAGTAGAGGAATTAAAAAAACAATTCCAAGGGAGGTTCCTCGGGGAAGTCCTAGGAAAATGTTCACAGGGTGGTACACCAAACAGTGTCGGGTGGCCAAAACTGAATTTCTAAAGGCCATTAAATCCAAGAATGCAGTGTGGGTTCAGTCCACCAGAATTATTTACAAACAGAGCCTAACTTCTGCCACGAAAGAATGGGAAACACCTAAGTGGGAGGCCTTGGATGGGGCATTCAAACGTAAGGATTTTAGGCTATTCTGGCAAGTGGTTGCCGCATGGTCTCCGGGGTCCTCAGGGGTAATAGAGAACAACATCTTGGCCGAACAGTGGTCTACCCATTTCAGTTCCCTGTATGATTTACACATAGGGGTCGAGGCTCTGATGTGTCCTATCTCCTGTGCGTCATCCATCCCCTATGGCATTGAAGCATATCCCATGATCAATATTGACGAGGTGGCCAGCGTCATCAAACTGATGGGTCCTAGAAAGGCCCTAGGATTTGATAGAATCCCAGGAGATTTATGCTGTTCGGCACCAGAAATTTGGATCCCCTATCTCACAGTTTTTTTAACGCTATTTTGGAGGGTATTTCCCTTCCAGCGTCCTGGGCAGGTGCTGAAATAATCTCCATCTATAAGAAAGGTTCCCCCTTCTCCCAGGTAATTACAAGCCGATCAGTCTGATCAACACAACGCAAAAATTGTTTGCACTTGTAATCTTAGAGAGATTGCAGGGATGGATGGACGATAGTAATGTTCTTAGTCCCCTACAGGCAGTCTATTTCTACTATAGACCAAGTATTTCCCCTTCAACTTCTATATTGGAAGACAGTAGACCTGGAGGGCCCTAGCCTCTATTTAATATTCATCCACTTACGGGCAGCCTTTGATTTGATCCCCAGAGAATCCTTGTGGCAAGTTATAGCAGACATGTGGGTTCCTGGATATCCTATTAACATTATCCGGAGACTCCATGAGGTGAACTTTGCACAAGTTCGATTTGCTAAGTTAGGGAATCTCACAGATCCATTCCCTGTTAGAAAGGGTGTGAGGCAGGGCAGTGTCTTGGCCCCCATATTATTTTTATTGTATGTTAACAATCTTATAGATTCACTTAACAATGTTACCAATGATGCACTGAGGCTTGCTTCAGACAAGATTCCCACACTAATGTTTGCTGTGACACCCTTCTTTTGTCCAGGTTACCGATGGGCCTTCAAAGGACTCTTGACTGTTTTAACAATTTTTGCAGATTTAGGGGACTGGAGATCTATATGAGCAAAACCAAGTACATGGTCCTTAATCCTACTCCAACCACTTGTCAAGGCCCAAAGCCGAATGTGTTTTTTAATTGAGGGTGAAGGCTTTTGAATACGCAGGGATAATACTAGGGGAGTGCATTTATTGGTCCTTACACATTGACAGGCAAAAGCTTAGACTGGCATAATTTACGGGTGGCTTGGCAAGGGCCTCTAAAGACTTCTTCAAACCTGTTAGCCCTGTGGTGGCTATATATAGAACACAAGCATTGGGGGCAGTCCTGTATGGGGTCAGACTTTGGGAACATAAAGCTGGGACTGGGATACAAAAGCTTGAGAATGGTTTTCTTAGGCAGCTATTAAGTCTCCCAACAAGTACACCCCCTAATTCGGTTGAGGTTAGACCTAGAAATAAGACCAATTACTGAAGATCTAGGGCTCAGACCTTTACTCTTTTGGAGGCGACTTTGGGCCACCCGGAATTAGAATCTATTGGGAGAGGATGGGAGAAATTATGGGCCTCCAGGGGGCCAGGAATCTGCCCTCGTTGTGTTACATCAGGGATGCCCTGGCCAAGTTGGGCACATCCAGGTTGTGGGAGGATCCCCCAGTGGATTGCCAGTCGCTGTCTAAGAGAGACCTTGTGGTTTCATATAGGCGTCTCAGACTGTCTATGATTTTAGAGAATGGTTCCCTGGGCCCATTGACCCAAAGATTCTTAGAGTTTAAGGACCTCTATGGTCACGAATATTTTTTAGATGAGATTGACCCACTGTTGGCACGTTACTGTTTGTACAGTTTAGGCACAGTGCACTGCCCTTACGTGTGTTGACTAGTAAGTGGAGGAGGAGCAATAATCTTCAGGATTTGACCTGCCCTGTTTGTGGGACATGTGAGGAGTCTGAGGCCCATGTCTTATTCTTTTGTAAAACCTATGCTCACCCGAGAAAAAAGTGGTTGCTCCCAGTTTGTAGGCTTCTGGGTACTAAGCAACATGTAGAGGCACTCAGAATCTTAAAAAACAATCCCTGGCAACCAATTGTTTTCTCAGTTGCGAGATTTTTATTCATTTTATTTTGTACTTGCAAAAAGCAGTTGCTATCGACCAACTCTGACTAATGCCCTGAATTTTGACCAGTGTTGCACTTTTTACCCAAAGAACTAAAGGAGCGTTTTGTCGATTAGTTTTATCGTAATCAAGTTTTATATGTACGTGCATAGTATTGTATTTTTTTATTTTTAATGGCGATGTATTGTCGCAAAATCCTAATTTAAACCATGGTTTATATGTATATTTTAAGCATATATTTATTGTATTTAAAATGTGTTTTTATGGCTATCATCCGCAATAAAGTATTTTTGACTGACTGACTTTAAAACAAGTGTATTTTATTCTTAAACCCTCTGCATATGCACATCTGGACATTCAAATTACAGCTGCAAGGGCTTGATGAAGTATACATGTTGGTAATGCAGTAGGCTAGAATACAGTCAGTATTTTGCAGGCCAGCACCGATTTTATGGAAATACAACCAGTAATTGTTAGGCCCGGTAGTTAAAAGAGGCGAAATTTCACCACAGCGGGCCCAGATGGTTAAGGGATCTCTGTCTCTGCGATGAGCTCAGGTTTGCAATTCTATGTCAGGACCGGAGGCTTCGGATTATGCTTTCCTCTCTTTACTGCATGAAACACAGCAGCCAATAAAACTTCAGTAACTCAAAAAACTACATTTCCCATGAAACCATGTAGTTTAGTGTCCACCAATCATAGAGGAACCCCCTGTACTGTATATCAGTCTCTTCAATACACAGTCCTTCCTCTTTCTTTGCTGCTGCAGCCACAGATAAGTCCTTTTCCGTCTTGCTTAATTAATTTTACCTGGTGAAGGTTTATTGAGTCATTCTCACAGTGTGGAGCGGGAGCTGGCTCTCCAGGGGTCACGGTGCTACTTTAATTGCCGCAATTTCGGGTGATCGCTTCATTGCGATCGTCCCGATTTTCCTTATTTCCCCTTCGACTCGAGGTTTAATGGTGTTTCGTGGCCAGCAGGCGTGGCTGCAATCAGCTTAGGAGCCGGTCGGCTCCTAGACCGTGACAGCGTCAAGAGGACTAGTCCTCTTTCAATGCCTTTGGTCCCAACAAGTTTCTCGAGCGAGGTGATCGCAGCGCACGCGTTGAGGAACGAGTCTATTTTTAGCTCGTTTCTTCACATGCGTTTACAATCCTGAGCCCTAGAATGCCCGACGGGGTGAAATTACGCATTAAGGCCTTGCCTGAGGGAAATTGCAGGGGCTCCCTCCACACCTTATTGTTGCTGTGACACTAATCTTGGATATCATTATTACATATCCCTGCTGGGGCTTTCTTTTCCCCCCCCTTGAACTCCTACATATATCCTCTATTCCCATGGCATACTACGCAGAGGAGGATGAATATCATCAGGATCAGCCTGACACAAATGATGATCATCATATGGATGAAAGACTAGTGGAAGCGCTGGGCTATCATGTCCAGGATTCCGTGAACCAGGCTCTTATCAATGCACTGAAACCCTATGCTCAACCCCTGAGACGTTTTGGGCAACGCTAATGGAGCGGACATCCTCTACTTGACTCTGGTTCTCAGCAAGATCAGCCTGCTGAATTGGGCACTGCCCAAGGAGCCTTAAAGAGGCCCATGGCCTCTGCAAATATTTTGGCGCACATGGCTGCATCGGTTCTTCAAGACCAAGGATATGGCTCGTTCTTTTCATTGGAGACTCCCGAGGCAGGTCTGGATGCGTCCACCTTGCCAGAAGGTTCTCCTTCCTCTGCCTCTCATTCCTCCGGTTCGGATTTAGACCAGGAGAACCCTAAACCGACCGGAAAGCGCAAACGCAAGTCCCATAATACTCAAGAGCGAGATTCTTCCTCTCGTGCACTTTCTTTTGATCCTGAGAATATAATCCATCCCGATCCTCGGAATGGATCCCTTGTACGGAGGTAGCACATTATGTGCAAGATCACATTAGAAAGGGTTTCGACCGAGATGTCCAAAGTACTCTGCGTTCAGAATGTCCCCGTCCTTCGCTACTGGTTAAAGTAGCAGAGACCCCTGAATTAGACCCTAATATAGTGACATTTATGAGGAAATTTTCTGAAGATCCTAAAAAAGGACTAGATCGTGCCAGGCCAAATTACTCGAGATATCGGGGCCTATCACGAAAATCCTTGAATTAGCAGTTCAAGCCAAAGAATTTGATTCATCTCTGGATCCCCAGACAGTGCTAGAATGGGCACAACGAGCCATATGCTTATTAGGTAACACAAACTGCTCTATGTCTACAGAGTGTAGACGTTCTTTTTTGATGAGAATTGACCCCAAGTTAGCTGAATTAGCTCCCAGTGTCGCTGGATCTGCAGCAAATGGCTGACTGTTTGGCGATAAATTCGTGAAGGACCTAGGAAAGTATGTTGCCACCCTTTCCGCCTTAGACAAAGCCCAATCCTCTAGGAGGAAAATGTTTAATAGAGGCCTTTCTGTTAGGGCCGGACGTTTTAGAGGTCGAGCGTCGGGCCGTGGTTTCAATCAGGCCTCTGGAAATTACAGTCAGCAAAGTCAAGGCTACTATTCCAGATCAGGGTTATACCCATCTGGAGCCCTCAGAGGTAGAGGATGTGGCTACCGCAACAACAGAGGCCATTTCAACTCCTCCGAAGGGACTTCCACAGGTGAGAATTATTCCGTTTTCAGTAGTTTTTCTAGGGGGAGATTGAAAGCTCATCTGGCAGCCTGGGGGCGCCTATCACAGGACCCATGGGTCCTCCAGATGGTGCGAAGATACAGAATAGAGTTTTACGCCCCTCCTCATCAGACGTCTTTTCCTCGTCCCATTCTTTTTTCCCAGACAGAATGCTCTTTCATGGAAAAATAAATAGTGCTTCTTCTTCAGAAACGTGCCATCTTCCGGTCCAACCTTCATCCTGCGGGGTTTGTAAGTTCGATTTTTCTGGTTCAGAAGAAAGGAGGCAGCTCTCGCCTAGTTCTCAATCTGAGGGAATTCAATTCTTGGTTTGTTTACCGACATTTCAAGATAGAAGGAATCCACCTCTTGAGAGACCTTCTTCTATCTTACAGTCCCTATTTTTGAACCCCATTGTCGGTACCTTCAGTTTTGTTGGAGAGGGATTTGGTACGAATTTGCCGTCCTTCCTTTCAGTCTTTCGTCCGCTCCTTGTTGTTTGCCAAACTTTTAAGACCTGTGGTTCAACTCCTCAGGGAGAGAGGGGTCCGCCTCATTATTTATTTGGACGATATTTTGATTATGGCTCAATCAGAAGAGGCAGTTCTCCTTCATCTTACTTGGACAATTCAACTTCTTCAGGATCTGGGATTCCTGATCAATCTAGACAAATCGGTGATGACTCCTTCCAGGGTTATAGAATTCTTAGGATTTCAGGTAGATTCCATCAAAGCACAATTGCTGTTGCCTCTGACAAAGAGGAGTGCCATCAAGAAAGAGTTGAGGAGAGCCCTTGCCTCTTTGACTATATCGTTGAAGACCCTGGCTCGACTAGTGGGTCTTATAGCTTCTTCAATCCAAGCTATATTTCTAGGGCCGCTTCACTATCGAGCCTTACAACGACTGAAGATCCTCCATCTTCGCAAAGGCTTAACTTATGCAGAATAGGTTGTTCTGTCGAATGAAGCCAGAGCAGAGATCGATTGGTGGTTAGCGCACATGGATGCATGGAACGGCAGGGCCATCCTTGCATCAAACCCGGAAGTGATTATAGAGTCGGATGCCAGCCTTGGGGTTGGGGCGCTCGTTGTGGCCTGGTTCAGACAGGTGGACGGTGGTCCCAGGAGGAATTGAATCTTCACATCAACTGCCTGGAATTACTGGCGGGGTCCTTCGCAATTCGCTCCCTATCTCTTCGGCAGGCGAAAGGTTGTATTCTTCTTCGGATGGACAACATTTCAGCGGTGCAGTATATGAACCGGGACTAGGTCCTGTGTGTTAGTGGAGCCCGCAAAAGAACTTTGGCAATTTTGCCTACAACACCACATTTCGGTGACTGCGGAATATATTCCGGGTCGGGCCAATCTGATTGCAGACTGGAACTCTTGCTTCCTCAAAGATGACAGTGATTGGAAACTGAGTTCTCTGGTCTTCAGCAAATTGAATGCCCTATGGGGTCCTTACAAGATAGATCTATTTGCCTCGAGACTCAATACTCAGTTGACTCGGTTTTTCAGCTGGAGACTGGATCCCTTGGAGTCGGGGACAGATGCTTTTCTCCAGTCTTGGGAGACAGGGATGCTTTATGCGTTCCCTCCTTTTGTCATGATTCAGAGTACTCTCTCAGGTGCGGAGACAGAAAACGGAATTAATTTTAGTGACTCCCATTTGGAAAGCACAGCCTTGGTTTCCAGTGGCGATGTCAATGTCGTGCGCTCTTCCAGTTGCGATTCCGCCAGACCCTCAGCTACTATTAGACCCGGTGGGCTCTCCTCACCCTCTAATATGGATGGGGCAATTGTCCCTCATGGCATGGAGAATTTCCAGAGACGTTGGCAGGTGCCTGGAGTTTCGGATGACGCAATGTTTTTCTTGTCCCAATCTTGGGCTCCTTCCACATTCACAAACGGTAGCAATCATCCTGGAAAAGATGGGTGTGTGGGTGTGGTGAACGAAATGTTGATCCCTTGGGCTCCTCCATTGTGATGATTGTCAATTTCCTTTCTGAGCTGGCTGCTCAGGGTTTGGCGTACAGAGCTATTAATAATTTCAGATCGGCAGTCTCAACAGGCCACCCCCACATAGAAGGGAAACCGGTGGGGGAACATCCGTTGGTTTGTGAACTCCTTCGTGGAGTTCGCATGGTTAAGCCACCTCAACCTAAATACTCCTCGCTTTAAAGTTTTTAAAATCATGGCCATGCATCGAAGATCTTTCTCGAAAACAACTTTCGGCGAAGTTAACTATTTTACTGTGTCTGTTGTCCTGTCGGAGAGTATCTGACGTTCGAGCACTGGATTTGGCAGGTAGAGTATTTACTCCTTCGGGAGTTTACTATTTCCAACCGTACAAAAATGAGTTCTAGATGTGTTTCTTACCCAGCTTTTCCTCACCATCAAAAACTGTGTATTGTGAAATGTTTAAAAGCTTATGAAGAATGCACTAGGGAAATATGTAGAAATTTACAAGGTCATTTGTTGATTTCTTTACAAAAACCCTTTGGTCCTGTTTCTGTTGGAACGTTGGCACGTTGGGTTCGATGGATCTTACAGGAAGCTGGTATAGATGTTTCTATATTTGGGGCACATTCAGTTAGAGGAGCGATGGCTTCTAAGACGTTCTCTGTTGGTTCTCGTTTGGAGGATATTATGAGAGCAGCTGATTGGTCATCCGACTCCACGTTTAAAATATTTTATCATAAACCAATTGTAGATGTAGTGAGAACTGTTGTGAATCAGCTTTGAACGTGCATAATCCGAAGCCTCCGGTCTTGACATAGAATAACATTTTTCGAGCTAACGCATCAAGAATTTCCAATTCTATTAAGGACACGGAGGCGAGGATTATCCCACCCAGGCAAGTTACTGTAATATATATATATGTTATTTCTGAACATATTCTTGCTAAATAACAGTTCTTACATAATTACTTACCCTCCCGTTTTTTATGGTGTGGACATTAAGCCATATAAAAGGCTATTATTAGTATTGTATATTTCTTTATTCTAGGTACGGAAAACAAAGGGGTCTGATCACAGTTGCGATGAGGAAGATCCAAGAGTAATACAGAAATCAAAGGTCCTTGATCTGCCTACGGAGGGCGAATGTCAGTTCGCGGTTCGGTGTTCTAAGGGTTAATGGAGATGCTCCTGAGTTTGGTTAGTTTCTGAGAGATTCCAGTTCCAAGGAGTCAAGTACTTGTTTGATTTATGGCAAAGAAAGAGGAAGGACTGTGTTATGAAGAGACTGATATACAGGGGGTTACTCTATGATTGGTGGACACTAAACTGCATGGTTTTATGGGAAATGTAGCTTTTTGAGTTACTGAAGTTTTATTAGCTGCTGTGTTTATGCAGTAAAGAGAGAGAAGCATAATCCTCGCCTCCGTGTCCTTAATAGAATAGAAAATTCTTGACGCGTAAGCTAGACATTTTTTTATTGTTTCATGTACTTTCTCTTTCTCTCAAAGAGGTGCCCAAAACACATAGGCTTCAATGGAGAAGGGGGTGCCCCGGTTCCAGTCTGCCAGCAGGTAAGTACCGGCGTCTTCGGAGGGCAGACCAGGGGGGTTTTGTAGGGCACCGGGGGGGGCACAAGTCCACACAGAAAGTACACCCTCAGTGGCACGGGGGCGGCCGGGTGCAGTGTGTAAACAAGCGTCGGGTTTTCAATAGAAAGCAATGGGAGACCAAGGGGTCTTTTCAGCGATGCAGGCAGGCAAGGGGGGGCTCCTCGGGGTAGCCAACACCTGGGCAAGAGAGAGGGCCACCTGGAGGTCAGATCCTTCAGGTCCTGGGGTCTGCGGGTGCAGAGTCTTTACCAGGCGTCGGGTCTTTGAAGCAGGCAGTTGCGGTCAGGGGGAGCCTCGGGATTCCCTCTGCAGGCGTCACTGTGGGGGCTCAGGGTGGTCAACTCTTGCTACTCACGGTCTCGTAGTCGCCGGGGAGTCCTCCCTGTGGTGTTTGTTCTCCACAAGTCGAGCCGGGGGCGTCGGGTGCAGAGTGCAAAGTCTCACGCTTCCGGCGGGAAACGTGTGTTGTTTCAAAGTTGCTTCTTTGTTGCAAAGTTGCAGTCCTTGGTGAACAGAGCCGCTGTCCTCGGGAGTTCTTGGTCCCTCTAGATGCAGGGTAGTCCTCTGAGGTTTCAGAGGTTGCTGGACCCTGGGCACGCGTCGCTGGAGCAGTGTCTTTAGAAGGGGGGAGACAGGCCGGTAGAGCTGGGGCCAAAGCAGTTGGTGTCTCCGTCTTCTCTGCAGGTTTTTCAGTTCAGCAGTCCTCTTCTTCTTAGGTTGCAGGAATCTAGTTTGCTAGGTTCTGGGGAGCCCCTAAATACTGAATTTAGGGGTGTGTTTAGGTCTGGGAGGGCAGTAGCCAATGGCTACTGTCCTTGAGGGTGGCTACACCCTCTTTGTGCCTCCTCCCTGAGGGGACGGGGGCACATCCCTATTCCTATTGGGAGAATCCTCCAAAATCAAGATGGAGGATTTCTAAAGGCAGGGGTCACCTCAGCTCAGGACACCTTAGGGGCTGTCCTGACTAGTGGGTGACTCCTCCTTGTTTTTCTCATTATCTCTCCTGGACTTGCCGCCAAAAGTGGGGGCTGTGTCCAGGGGGCGGGCATCTCCACTAGCTGGAGTGCCCTGGGGCATTGTAACACGAAGCCTGAGCCTTTGAGGCTCACTGCTAGGTGTTACAGTTCCTGCAGGGGGGAGGTGTGAAGCACCTCCACCCAGAGCAGGCTTTTGTTTCTGTCCTCAGAGAGCACAAAGGCCCTCACCACATGGGGTCAGAAACTCGTCTTTCAGCAGCAGGCTGGCACAGACCAGTCAGTCCTGCACTGAACAATTGGGTAAAATACAGGGGGCATCTCTAAGATGCACTCTGTGTGCATTTTTTTAATAAATCCAACACTGGCATCAGTGTGGGTTTATTATTCTGAGAAGTTTGATACCAAACTTCCCAGTATTCGGAGTAGCCATTATGGAGCTGTGGAGTTCGTTTTTGACAGACTCCCAGACCATATACTCTTATGGCTACCCTGCACTTCCAATGTCTAAGGTTTTGCTTAGACACTGTAGGGGCATAGTGCTCATGCACCTATGCCCTCACCTGTGGTATAGTGCACCCTGCCTTAGGGCTGTAAGGCCTGCTAGAGGGGTGACTTACCTATGCCATAGGCAGTGTGAGGTTGGCATGGCACCCTGAGGGGAGTGCCATGTCGACTTAGTCGTTTTCTCCCCACCAGCACACACAAGCTGGCAAGCAGTGTGTCTGTGCTGAGTGAGGGGTCCCTAGGGTGGCATAAGACATGCTGCAGCCCTTAGAGACCTTCCCTGGCATCAGAGCCCTTGGTACCAGGGGTACCAGTTACAAGGGACTTACCTGGGGGCCAGGGTTGTGCCAATTGTGGAGAAAATGGTACATTTTAGGTGAAAGAACACTGGTGCTGGGGCCTGGTTAGCAGGGTCCCAGCACACTTCTCAGTCAAGTCAGCATCAGTATCAGGCAAAAAGTGGGGGGTAACTGCAACAGGGAGCCATTTCCTTACAGCCTGCCTCCTATATCCAGGTCTATGTAGATTTTATTCCCTCCCACTTGCCCTCTTCCATGTTATTACTGAGTAAAACATTGTTTTGGCTGCTTTCTTCGACTTTTTCCAAAATACATGTGAAACATTGACAAAACCAATGAGTAGCTTCTCTTCAGTGATCAGTGACCCTCTAGAACTGAGCCTGTGAAGTAGGACTTTGACTGCATTCCCCTATGCTACTCCACTCTACACCAGTGTACTCTACAATGCTACACTCAAATCCAATTTACACTTTGATCTGCACCACTCTATACTATGCAACTGCATTTTACATCATTGCACTCACACTACTCACTCCATGCCACTGAACTCTACTCTGCACCATTGCACTCCATGCCACTCTACTCTGTACCACTCTATTCTATGCCACTACACTCTACACCACTGCCCTGTATGCTGCTGCACTCCACTCATGCCACTCCACTCTATGCCACTGAACTCTAGGTCTCTGCACCCTTCTCTACGCCACCCTACTCTGTCACTGCGCTCTACTCTCTACCACTCTACTCTATGCTGCTCAGCTCTACCCCATTGAATTCTGAGCCACACTACGTGTTTCTTCACTCTACGCCACTCTACCCTACACCTCTGCATTCTACTGTCACTGCACTCTGATACTTCACTCTACTCTGCACCACTCCATGTCACTGAACACTACCCCACTGCACTGTACGTCACTCTGCTTAACACCACTCTGCACTACTCCATGCCACTGGGCTCTGCACCACTCTAGACCACAGCATAAACACCACTGCATTCTACACCACTACACTACACCACTGCTTTCTGCACCACTGCACTACACCACTGCTTTCTGCACCGCTGCACTCCACACCACTCCTCTCCACACCACTACACTCAATACCACTTTACTCTACACCTCTGCACTCTACTTTGCCACTGCACTCTACTTTGCCACTGCACTCTATGCCAGTCCATTCTTCTCTGCACCACTCCCCTACACTGTATGCCACTCGACTCTGTGCTACCCCATTCACAGTTTGCCACTCTGTGCCAAAGCTACACTACTCCTCTTCACTCTACACAGGGCCTCTAAATGCCAATTTACTCCACTCCACTCTACGCCACTCTACACTATGCCACTTCCCTCTATGCCACTTCACTGTACAAACTAAATTCCATGCCATTGTAAACCACTCTACTGCAATCCACTATATGCCACCCTGCGTCAATCCACAACATGCCACTCCACTCTGCTTCACCCCACGCCACTCCAGTCTACCCCACTCCACTCTACACCATCCCACTCTGTCACTCTACTCTGTGCAACTCTATGCCGCTCCATGCTACTTAATGCTGCTCTACTCTGTGCCAATGCACAGTATGCCACTCTATGCCATTGCACTACTCTACGCCAATGCATTTCACACCACTGCACTCAGTGACAATCTACTCTCTGCCACTGCACTCTACATTAGCCCACTCTTCTCTGCCACTCCCTTGCACCGTACTTCACTCTATGCCACTCTTCTTCACTCTACACAGTGCCACGTTATGCCTCTCTACCCTGTCCACTTGACACAGTGCCACTTTGTCACTTCACTCTACAAACTCTGCTCTACACCACTCTAAGCCACTCTACTGCAATCCTCTCTATGCCACTGTACTCCACTCCACGCCACTCTACTCCCTCCACACCACTCTGTAGTGGATCCTGTTTAGTTTTAATGGGAATCAGGAGTTTAGCTTAGCCTTCTGGTTTGCAGGCCTGTGCCCCCATCACCTAGTGACTTTTAACCTACTTAGCCTGCTCTGTTTTAGCACATTTATTTAATTATTTCTTCCAAGATGGCAGCTATGTTTATAGTTAGGAAGATGTTTTAATTTCACGTTATCAGTTGCACTCTGTAAAGGCGTCACTATCAGCGTCAAAGACAAGTGATATACGTAGGTATTCCCATCATGTTCTTTCCCACTTACGGATGACAGGAGCATAATGTACTTTGGAAAGAATTGTTTATATAATTGTCGCTGCAAGAATGCCTTTTTAACTATCGTTTGGGAACATACCTGTGTCAGGAGTCCTACAAGATCTATATAAATACGTCTCACACAGGCAAGGTTATCAGAGGGATTCCTACCAGATGCTATCAACGCTATCTATGCTACACATCGCACCTGGTTGGGGGGCTCTTCTCATTGACATGGTACTGGCAGATTAGGTTTATCGCACCTAGCTCTCTTCAGGTTAGAGATTAGGGTCATCATGCTAGGGTATTAGGACCTATTTTACATTTCATGTTGTTGAAAGATGGTAAGGGTCTTTATATTCACGACTCTCGTTTTTACAATTCGGTTTCTTGCATTGTTTATTATCTTAATCATTGAAGCCAATGCATTTTACAGTAGACTGCAGTCTTGTTAATAAAACCTATTGAAGACTTTTCTTCATCTCCTTCATTGCCTGTGTGTGACTGAGACTTGTTGCACATGTGAGAAAAGGGTAATCTCTGTTTAACTACGTCTCCCCTGAGATGTCGCTCTCTTGAGTCCATGCATAAAGGCTGCCACAAATCACTTTTACTATTTGGGTTTTTGGTGAGGTACTGCTTGTGAGCGGGGAGGGTTGGGCTGACAGTTGCGACTTGTTGTAGGATTGGCATAGTCGCCTACAAACAAAAGTACTGTCATCCCTAAACCAGCAGTCTTGCCTAGAGCAAGAGTCCAACTATGACACGGTGCCACCAACGATGGTGTTGTGGCACTAATTTACAGATGCCCTGAGTATCACTGTCTCACACACACAACAGGTACCCTAAGTACCATTATACAGAGATGTATGTGGTCTTTGGGAAGATCCACCTCAGCTGAACAGGGAGCACCTAATTAGGCTGGAGGTTGTTCAAGTTCGAACTCTTAAAAGGACCTTCTCCCCATTTGGTGTTCCATCTTTTTACCCATTTCATAATGTGGCTAATGCCATGGACATTCCTGAGAATGTCAGATATGCTTTAACACTCCACCTAATAGGGCATGGCTTAAGAGATGAAGGCAGAAATGTCACAGTCATAGTAGAAGCTAATGAAGCTTACCAAACAGAAACATTCTGTTCCTGGGTCACCCTTCCTCAGGAAGACCTTAGAACATATAAATTCCACACATAGAATTGCAAATGTACCACAACAGTACCAAGCATACCAGTATCGTGAAATACTGATTACTTATCAAGAACATCAGAACTGGTATAACCCGTTCGCTGCCAGGCCTATTCCCCCCTCCTGTGCCAGGCCTTTTTTTGCCTATTTGGAATAGTTCTCGCTTAGGCCCTCATAACTTTTTGTCCACATAAGCTACCTAGGCCAAATTTGCGTCTTTTTTTTCCAACACCCTCGGGATTTTAGAGGTACCCAGACTTTGTGGGTTCCCCTGAAGGAGGCCAAGAAATTAGCCAAAATACAGGGAACATTTTGTTTGTTTTTTTAAAAATGGGAAAAAAGAGCTGCAGAAGAAGGCTTGTGTTTTTTCCCCTGAAAATGGCATCATCAAAGGGTTTGCGGTGCTAAAATTACCAGCTTCCCAGCTTTCAGGAACAGGCAGACTTGAATCAAAAAACCAAATTTTTCAACACAATTCTGGCATTTTACTGGGACATACCCCATTTTTATGATTTTTTGTGCTTTCAGCCTCCCTCCAGTCAGTGACAGAAATGGGTGTGAAACCAATGCTGGATCCCAGAAACCTAAACATTTCTGAAAAGTAGACATAATTCTGAATTCAACAATGGGTAATTTGTGTAGATCCTACAAGGGTTTCCTGCAGAAAATAAAAACTGAAATAAAATGTTTTTGAAATTGACTTGAAAAAAACAGCCATTTTTCTCCACGTTTTACTCTGTAACTTTTTCCTGCAATGTCAAATTTTTTAGATCAATTTACTATTGCATCCGCTGGACTCTTCTGGCTGCGGGGATATATAGGGCTTGTAGGTTCATCAAGAACCCTAGGCACCCAGAGCCAATAAATGAGCTGCACCTTGCAGTGGGTTTTCATTCTATACCGGGTATACAGCAATTCATTTGCTGAAATGTAAAGAGTCAAAAATAGGTAGCAAGAAAACCTTTGTATTTCCAAAATGGGCACAACATATGGTGTTGAGGAGCAGTGGTTATTTGTGCATCTCTGAATTCTGGGGTGCCCATACTAGCATGTGAATTACAGGGCATTTCTCAAATAGACGTCTTTTTCACACACTGTCTTATATTTGGAAGGAGAAAATGTAGAGAAAGACAAGAGGCAATAACACTTGTTTTGCTATTCTATGTTCCCCCAAGTCTCCCGATAAAAATGGTACCTCACTTGTGTGGGTAGGCCTAGTGCCCGCGACAGGAAATGCCACAAAACACAGAGTGGACACATCACATTTTTCCACAGAAAACAGAGGTGTTTTTTGCAAAGTGCCTACCTGTGGATTTTGGCCTCTAGCTCAGCCGGCACCTAGGGAAACCTACCAAACCTGTGCATTTTTTAAAACTAGAGACCTAGGGGAATCCAGGACGGGGTGACTTGTGGGGCTCTCACCAGGTTCTGTTACCCAGAATCCTTTGCAAACCTCAAAATTTGGCTAAAAACACTTTTTCCTCAAATTTCGGTGACAGAGAGTTCTGGAATCTGAGAGGAGACCCAAATTTCCTTCCACCCAGCGTTCCCCCAAGTCTCCCGATAAAAATGGTACCTCACTTGTGTGGGTAGGCATAGTGCCCGCGACAGGAAATGCTCCAAAACACAACGTGGACACATCACATTTTTCTACAGAAAACAGAGGTGTTTTTTGCAAAGTGCCTACCTGTGGATTTTGGCCTCTAGCTCAGCCGGCACCTAGGGAAACCTACCAAACCTGTGCATTTTTGAAAACTAGAGACCTAGGGGAATCCAAGACGGGGTGACTTGTGGGGCTCTCACCAGGTTCTGTTACCCAGAATCCTTTGCAAACCTCACAATTTGGCTAAAAAAAACACTTTTTCCTCACATTTCGGTGACAGAGAGTTCTGGAATCTGAGAGGAGCCACACATTTCCTTCCACCCAGTGTTCCCCCAAGTCTCCTGATAAAAATGGTTCCTCACTTGTGTGGATAGGCAAAGTGCCCTCGACAGGAAATGCTCCAAAACACAACGTAGACACATCACATTTTTCTACAGAAAACAGAGGTGGTTTTTGCAAAGTGCCTACCTGTGGATTTTGGCCTCTAGTTCAGCCAGCACCTAGGGAAACCTACCAAACCTGCGCATTTTTTAAAACTAGAGACTTAGGGGAATCCAGGACGGGGTGACTTGTGGGGCTCTCACCAGGTTCTGTTACCCAGAATCCTTTGCAAACATCAAAATTTGGCTTCAAAAAACACTTTTTCCTCACATTTCGGTGACAGAGAGTTCTGGAATCTGAGAGGAGCCACAAATGTCCTTCCACCCAGCGTTCCCCCAAGTCTCCTGAAAAAAATGATACCTCACTTGTGTGGGTGGGCCCGGTGCCTGCAACAGAATAAGGCCAAAAACTTGTGGAGATAGAGGGGATAGCACAGCGAGTTGATAAGGACATATTCTTCTTTTATACATCTTTAGGCTGACTCTGCTTTGGGGACCCACACAAGTGAGGTGTCATTTTACTTGGGAGACAGAGGGGAATGCTCAGGAGTAGAAATTTTGTGCTGGAGCGGTGATCCTACTAAGAAAAGTCTTTTTTAAGCATATTTTGAGGTTTGCAGAGGAGTCTGGGTAAGAGAATGTTGGGGGATCCACGCAAGCCACACCTCCCTAGACTCCTTGGGTGTCTAGTTTTAAAAAATGTCTGGGTTTGGTAGGTTTCCCTAGATGAAGGCCGCACCCACAACCAAAAACATAGGTGCCCCCTCCCCCCAGACACAGGTACTTTTGCAATATATAATTTTGATGTGTCCACGTACGTCCGTGATGTGCCAAACACTAAAATTGTGAAAAGAAACGCACTTAGGTTATGTGAAAAAGACCCCTCACCCACCAACCAAGTTGGTGGCATGCTTCATCATCGGGGTCCCACCTGAGACACCTAGCGTGTCACAAGTGTGCTGCAATGCCTGATTACAGCGGAGCAGGTTTTGTCATTTGTACCACACATACTGGTTGGATTTGGCATGAGGGTGAGTGATGGTTCAGTAGATCAAATTTTATTAACAAGAGATTTCACAAAAGTGAAATGCACTGTTAATAACTGACGGGCCAAAAAACTGAACAAAGGACTCACAGCTCATGAGCTGTAAAGCTGCGTCAAGGCACCAACCGTTTTACAGTCCATTCATACACCTTTCATACATGACATGCACAAGACCATTCACACCGCCAGCCATGGCCCCAGCACATTACACCACTCCCATCGACAGACAGCGCCACTCAAGGGCCCATCACTTACATACACCCACATACCTGACACAGCAGTCACACTAGCTGATGGGAGTGTGTGGACTGACGTTTGGCTGGCACCGCCAGCCAAACGCCACCCCACGCACACCGCCAGGCAAGCACCACCCCAATCACACCACCAGCCAAGTGCCACCCCACACACACCGCCAGCCAAGTGCCACCCCACGCACACCGCCATCACTTTTTTTTCCGTTTATGAACAATAAAGAAACCACTAACTAATTATAAAACAAGTACAAAACTGCAAACACAACAGCTCTAACTAAATACATGACAGTAATGCCAACCGCGAAACTGAACATACGAAAATATAAAATAGGCAGTTTACGCTCAAGGTATTTCCTCAAATGTTTTCTTGGTGTGGTAATTTCTGAAACAGCCGGGCACACACAGCCCAGGCTTTGAAGGGCAATCGGGGCAGTACATCCGGCTCTCCCTCTGGATACCTCTTCGGGCACATACTCAACATTTATTAGTGGGTAAGTCTTTCTTGGGAGTGGGAGGAATGTGATCTGGAAAGTGGCGATCTTTCAATCTAGCCACTTCCTCCACCACTGCTACTCTAGGAACTCTTGCCTGTTTCACCACAATAAGGCTCTCTATCACCGACTCCTGAAATTTAACAAATGTAATCCTTGATTCAGGTGAACAATCCTTGAACACAATAAAGGTATTAAAAGTTGCCTGATGAAATAAATGTAGGGCCAACTTTTTATACCACATGTAAGACTTTCGCAGAGCAGTGTAAGGTTCCAACCTCTGATCTACTCTATCAACACCACCCATGTGCCTATTGTAGTCCAAAATGCATGCAGGTTTGTGCGCTTCCGCAACCCGGCCCCAAACAGTCACAGGGGAAGTACTCTCATCATGGATGGTAGATAGCATGTACACATCCCTCCTGTCTGAAAATTTCAGAGCTAGCAGCTCAGTATTCCGCAAGGCACTGCACTGTCCCCTCTCAAGTTTTTTACAGACAAGCTCCCTTGGATATCCTTTCCAGTTAGAACGGGTTGTGCCACAAGCTACAGTGTACACTCTAAACAACTCCTTGAACAACTGCACTCCAGTGTAGAAATTATCTACGTACAAATGGTGACCTTTGTTAAACAGTGGTCTACTAATGTCCCACACAATTTTTTCTCTAACTCCAAAAGTGGCCGGACAACCAGGAGGGTCAATACTGGAATCCCTACCAGTGTAGACCCGGAAATTATACACGTATCCTGTACTGCTTTCTGACAGCATATACAATTTAATCCCATACCGTGCCCTCTTACTAGGAATGTACAGCTTAAAAACTAAACGCCCCCTGAAAAGGACCAAAGACTCGTCCACACTTATCTCTTTGCCTGGAACACAGACCTCTGAAAACCGATCTACAAAAATGATCAAGGACAGGCCTAATCTTAAAAAGACGGTCACAATCAGGGTGATCTCGTGGCAAGGCTAAAGCATTGTCTACAAAATGCAGCATACGAAGAAGAAGCAAATAGCGATTACGAGTCATAGTTGCAGGAAATATAGGTGTTGCCATCAAGGGACTAGTAGACCAATAAGAAGCCAGTGACGGCTTCCTTATCAACCCCATCAAAAAAGTCAAACCTAAAAACATTTTCATCTCTTCAAGATATGTGGGAACCCACTGAGTAGCTCTAGACTGAGGCCCAAGTCTGGCAGCGTTGTCCCTCAAATATTGCTCCGCATACACATTAGTCTGCTCCACAATCTCTTCCAAAAATACATTTTCCATAAACAAGTGAAAGAAATTGACAGGCAAAAAGTTTTCTGTATTGACTCTACACCATGGGAGACTAGTAAATGCAGGTAACTGTGGCTGCTCCATGTTTGGGGCAAACCAGGAGTCAGGTCTTCTAATGGGAAACCCTTCAGCCCCAGGCTGCTGCACTCTTGGCACATCAATGTCCTCCTCTAAAACAGACCCTTCATCTGCACTAAGAGTGGCTTGATCATCAGAAGAATCCTCTTGGACAGAAAACTCACTGCCAGAATCTCTCACTTCCTCCTCTGCCTCAGATGCAGAGTCAGTCTCGTAATCATGGTCTGAAGACGACTCAAAAAGCATGCCAACAACCTGCTGAGCGGTCACTCTGCGGCTAGCCATGATCCTCACTAACAACAAATGGATTGCCAACAACCACCAGCACTAAAATAAGTAATGAACAAAGTGTAGCTTTATCACAAAGAGTTATGTACTACAAAACTATACCACTCACTTGCCTGAAAAAGCTACTTACCAGCAACTACTCTGCACAGACACAGCAATCACCAATGGTATCCCACTAAAAAGAAAAAAGGAAAAAGCAAATTAGACATATGACAACACAAATATCATTGGGCCCAAATCTAAGGACAATTTCACACACAATACTTCATTTAGTACACCACCTACAAACATGTCATTCATGCATGTCAACAATACTCCTTTGGAGTACATTGCTTTCACTTACCTAAAACATGCAACTATGCAAACCGCAGGACAACTACTGCCAAAACCGCAAGGATCCACAGCAAAGGAAGCAAAAGCTTTGAACTAGAACAAAAAGAAGAAATAAACGGTTATAATCACAAATACAAATACTTCGCCAGTTGACAAACACCCCGCCACCAAGAACTTAGAAACTGTCCCTGGTGCCTAAGTGGCTTCTGCCCCCCTTGGGGGCAGATGGGCCTAAAAGAAATAGGCTGATCTGCCCCCAAGGGGGCAGAAATGGCCAACAGCTCTGTACCCTGTTTGGGGGGGCGACCCTTGCCAAAGGGGGCGAATAGGGGTGCCCCCAGCACAAAAAAAACTAAGGGGAGCAAGAAAAAAAAAAAATTCCCCTCATGTCTTGGTGGCTTCTGCCCTCTTGGGGGCCGATAGGCCTAAATAAATAGCCTGATCTGCCCCCAAGGGGAGCAGAAATGGTCATCAGTAATGTGCCCCCCTTTGGGGAGCGACGCTCGCAGAAGGGGACACCCCCCCACCCACACAAAACACACACACACACAAGATCCCTGGTGCCGAAGGGATTCTGCCCCCCTTGGGGGCAGATGGGCCTAAAAATATAGGCGAATCTGCCCCCAAGGGGGGCAGATATGGCCAACAGCTCTGTGCCCCCTTTAGGGGGTGACCCTTGCCAAAGCGGGCACTCCCAGAACAAAACAAAAAAAAGGGGAACAAAAAAAAGAAAATCCCTGGCGTATTGGTGGTTTCTGCCCTCCTTGGGGGCAGATGGGCCTAAAAAAAAATAGGCCCATCTGCCCCCAAGGGGGGCAGAAATAGCCAATATTAATTTTCCCCCCTTTGGGGGGGCGACCCTTTCCCAAGGGGTGCCCACAAACACACAAAACACACACCACACAATCCCTGGCACCTAGTGGGTTTCGACCCCCCCGGGGAAGAGATCGGACAAAAACATGGCCGATCTAGCCCCGGGGGGGGGGATGAAACATATAAAAAAAAAAATCCCCCCGGGGCAGCGTCCCTTGACTTGCCTAAAATCCTTGGTGTCTAGTGGCTTTTGACCCCACCCAGGGGCACATCGGCTGAAAAAACGGCTGATCTGTCCCCCCGATCAGCCGTTTTTTCAGCCGATGTGCCCCCAGGGGGGGGGGTCAAAAGCCACTAGACACCAAGGATTTTAGGCAAGTCAAAAAGGATTATTTATGCCCCCAAGGGGAGCGACCCTTGCCCAAGGGGTCGCTCCCCAAAAAATCCTAGTGAAAATAAAATCCCTAGTGTCTAGTGGCTTTTGACCCCCCCAGGGGCACATCGGCCCAAAAAACGTCCGATCTGCCCCCGGGGGGGGGGGGGCGAAAAAGGATTATTTATGCCCCCAAGGGGAGCGACCCTTTCGCCCTCCCTCCCCCCCCCCCCCTTGGTGGCAGATCGGCTGAAAAAACGGGCGGGGGGGCCGAAATATGAAGAAAAATAGCCCCCCATGGGAGCAACCCTTGCCCAAGGGGTCGCTCACAAAAATAAATATGCCCAAAAATCCCTGGTGTCTAGTGGGGATTCCTGGTCCACGATCGCGGGCCCAGCCCGCGATCGTGGAACAGGAATCCACTGAAAACAGGCACAGGGGGGAAGGAAAAACCCTTTTCTTCCTGTGTCTGTTTTCCCCCCAAAACCCCCAAAAAGGGAAGGACTCACCTGTTTGAGCTCCTTTCCCTCGACGCGCTAGAAGAAAATGACTTCCAGCGCGTCTTAGGCAACAATTGATGACGTCGGCACGCTGTGAGCGGAACCGTGTTCTGGGACGAGATCACCTCGTCCAGGCACCCAGGGGGTTAATAGCGCTCTACCACATGTAATTAAACTCGTGATATTAGGTCCTTTAGGTAATGACGGACCATCGTGGTCAGTGTTTGCCACATATACACCACACGTGGTGTACAAAACATGCAGGCAGCTGATCTGCGCAATCTATACAATGAGTTAGTAAAACTATCTAGAAGACTTGTTCAGTTCGTAATGCAGACTTTGAACACAACACCAGTGCGCCCAACATCACCAGCACCCACTGGATATCAGTTGTCCACTACTGGGATTAATCCACAAACAGTACATTCTATCATGGGCAAAGTGCCCACAGAACAAGAGAAAATCCTGTTCTGGAAAGCCTAGAAAACTAATCAGCTGGAAGCGTGTTTCCCCGTACAGAACCACAGGAAAAACATAGAATTCTCACAATGTGCTTGCCATTCAGGATGGTTCCCTCAGTGGATGACTGCGCCACATGGGGTACAGTCTTTGCTGAGATTTATACTACCACACGCGTTACCCAGACACTTGCTAATTTACCAGAAGTGTTAAAACAAATTCAAAATGAACACGGGGCTGCTTCAGCCCTAGATTTCGGGATGAAACTGATGCGTAACTTCAACTCAGTCTCCTCAATAATACTTAGTAACATTGAATGGGAAGTGGTAGCATTGGCTATACGCTAATGGCTCTGAGAGATTCCACATTTGGAACAGGAGAAACAACTACCAAAAATTATTTACGATACCTATACTAGTATAGAACGGGATAGTTTGGGAGCCAAGCAGAAAAAGCCTGAAATACAGAGTGCCAACCCTAAGAAAGGTACCAAGCAAGCACAAGAGGATTCTAAAAAGCGCTGGGATAAACAAAAGCACATTAAAGACAGACGAAGTCAGAGAGCAGATTCTCCACACCCAGAGAACTCTGAAAGGAGATATAATCTCAGAAATAGAGAAAATATAAAAGCTCCTGACAGATATACTGATTCAAGTCCCTCTTATTCCTTTCAGGATGCACCGGATAGGCATAGCAAAAGAGTGGGTCGGTCAGAACAACGGCCTGACTACGTGAAACAGAAGAAAGACTCACCGCAGTCATCAGATAAAAAAAGAAGACAAGTTCCCGCAACAAAAGCCACAGTTTAAAAAGAGAAAGGTGACAGCACTGTCAGTTAAAAATGCCAGTACACTTGAGAACATTGCTGAAGAACAACACTTGGGCTGTGACACTGCTGGACAGCGCAGCAGAAGTCACGATATGTCGCTGAGTCTGAAAGATCATCTGGATGACTTTATTGCAGTTGAGACTGCAGATGGGCGTGTTCTCCCACCCGACAGGGTTTATGATTTAAATATCCAAATTGAGGGAGACATAGAGCGCACCTTTAGTGTAATATTCTGAGTTGTGATATCCTATTGGCCGAAAGAGACTGGCCATCTGACCACGTCCATAAGCTCCTACAAGTGGATGATGTAATTTTGCCTTCTTTCTCTGATCTTGTTTCAGAGGCGGTTAAACAAGCCTACTGTGTCGAATGGGCTTTAGCACAGACACCTGTGCTATACCGCAACCATGTGGGTTGGGATAAGGATTCTCCTTGCCATGTAATACCAATAAGGTCTACACCCCAGCCTCAGCCTCAATATCCTGTTAAGCATGAAGCTAAAGCTCCAGTGAGGGAGATCCTCACTCAGCTCGAGTACCAGGAAGTAATTGAGCACTGTGTCTGCAATGAATAACCAGTTATTTCCTGTTGCAAAACCTCACCATTCATATAGAATAGTCTTAGTTTACAGACACTTAAACAGTCATACATGCACATATGCAATCCAAAATTCACACAGCACAGCATTACTTAACAACATAGTGCGTAAAAAATACAAAACAACATTGGATTTCTCTTATGTTTTTTTCTGCCAAATCTTAGCACACAAAAGTAGGTACCTGAGTGCATTCTCATTTGGCTCACAAAATCGCTTCTGTCATTTGCCCCAAGGCTACAAGAACAGCCCAGGGCTGTTCTCAGCCAGTGTAACATCAATATTGCATTATATTGATCCTGAGGCATTGTCCTATGTGGATGACATCTATCTCACAGATGACGACCTTAGCATTCATCTTTCCAGGGTCGATCGGATCATTCTGGGATTCACAGCCTTTGGTTACAAATTTAATTTTAGGAAAACAAAAATAGCCTTTCTCAATGTATTGATCCTGGAATACAAGCTATCAAACGAGTGAAAGAGCCTGTCCCCACACTTTTTAGACAAATGTGCCCAACTCCAGCCACCAAATACTATCAAGGAACTACAGTCTTTACTTGGTTTCTTCAACTTCACAGAACATATATTCCTGATTATGCACAACGCATCAAGCCACTCTCATTTATAATGCCCAAGTTTTTCTAGCAGACACTAGACAGTAGGGTTCACATGCCTCCTTAGAGGATTGAAACAGGATATGCTAGAAGCAAAACAGTTTCACACCTGTGACAACGAAACAAATGTGGTCATCAGAATAATTGCTGGTGCCATTGGGTTCACTTATGTCACTTTTAATGAAAGAGACACGGTGCCCATAGCATACAAATGACATTTATATTCCAATGCAGAACAACGCTTTGCACCTATATAAAAAATTCTAACTGCAGTACACATGGCTAACATCAAGGAGAGGCTACTTGCCCAAGGGAAACGCATTATTGGCATTACATCAGTGCCAGCCTCGGAGGCCGTCACCAAACCTAGTGTTCCTAATGCTACAGCATTACATCCATGTTGGTTTCAGTGGGCAACCTCCCGGACTGCCACTGATGTTGATTATATCTTTAATCCAAAACTTCAAACACAAGAATTCCTCCAATACGAACAAGAGTACCCCACACCCCTAGACATTTTGTCGCTTGACAGATACCATACTGTCATTTACACTGATGGTTCAGCACAACCAGCGGTAGGTTCTAATATTCAGTACTCAGCCGCTTGCGCAGCCGTGAGCAGAGTGATGAAGGATGGTATATTCCACCCTCACAATACCTACACGGAGACCCTGGGGGAACTGCACATGCCAGCTGACTGAACTTAAAGCCCTTGTCCTAGCACTGGAACATACAGATCCAGGACAACTCACATTTATTGTTTGTGATTCGTATTACTGTGTCCAGTCCTACAATGATTATCTTAATCGTTGGCGATTGAATGGGTTCAGAGACTCAAAGGGGAACACCATAAAACACAAAACTCTGTGGGAGAGGGTAGCTGATCTGAAGGATAAGCTACCGAATGCTCATGTATTCCATAAATTGGGCCGCCAACTTGTAGGTGTACATGTTATTGGCAACATTTTAGCTGATGAAGTGGCCAAATCCGCAGTAGCTACGGCTTCTGTTTCTGCAGTGACTCGTTACCAGACGAGATTGGATAATGAAATTTTGGCTGCCATGAAAGCTTCGGCTGAGGGCAAGCCTCTCCCAAAAGCATACCCTACAAAAGAATGCACAGAATGTTGCCTATGGAACACCTCCTGGTGTTGGAGATCGAGTGATCCCCAACCAAGACCAGAGATTAGATCTAATAAAAGCAGCGCATGAGGATGTCGCCTCTGCACATGCTGGTGTTGCGGCCAGGCCACAATAACACTCTTACAGATATGCTTCTGGTGGCCAGGTCTATGTAAACAGACCAAGCAATATGTTCTTTATTATGACATTTGCCAGCAGGTAAAGGGCTCAAACATCAAACACCCAACACAGACATCCCTCTTAGTGTTCAACAGGCCACTACAATGTGTGTACCTGGGCCATTGTGGTCCCTTACAACCTGATGGTGCATACAAATACATCTTAGTCCCTGTAGATTCTTGTTCTTGATTCCTGTGGATATGCCCTCAGTGGTCGGCTGACACTTTAACTGTTATTAAAGACTTGCTGATCTTTATCAGTACATAAGCGGTTGCAGCAGTCCATTCAGACCAAGGCCCTGCCCTTGCCTAAGGTATTCAGGAACACCATGAGAACAATGGGTGTTGAACTCCATTCCTCCTCACCCTACCATCCTGAGGGAAATTCAGTTGTGGCGAGAAGGAATCGAGATCTAAAGAGTCCTTACAGCTGGAGTACTAGGTTCTAGCTGCAGTTGGCTTCATCACCTATACGGAGTCCAGAGAGCACTGAATAATCTGCCAAAACGGTCCTTGGGAGGACGCATTCATTATGAGGTTCTCTTTGGGATACCTATGTATGTCCCAGATCTAGATGGCCTTGGTTTGGTAGCAGCAGATACACTTTTTGACATAAATGAACATCTCACTGTCTTACAGGAGCTTGAGCAATTGTGTGATGATAAGTCATCCGCCAGTGCTGCCACTTTAGGAATAAGGGATTTGCCAACAACTTCTACTGGCTAAATTCCTAAAGTTGGGGATCTGGTTTGTGAGAAAATTGCTGTGAAGAAGGAGTTCGGACCATCCTACAGAACACCGGTCCAAGTCCTAGGAATACAAGGTACCAGAACTGTTATCCTACCACCACTGCCTGGTTCCAAAGCAAACAGATTTGTTTCCATTGACAACATCAAACTACACCATGTGGCAGATCCTGCAAGGTAGACTCAGAGGTCCCTTGGGTAGATCCCAGTCCCCTCTCACTACCCAACAGAACATACCTCTTTAAAGAAGAAACAAAAACACTTCTGACAACAACAGCATGTACAACAATGCTACAAATGCCCCCTTGAGCATGGGGAGGACAACAAATGAGCTTTTGCTGATTCCTGTTACCACTTCACAGACAACAACTGTCCAAGATGTGGCTGTCTTCTGCTTTAACTCAACACAAACAGATGACATCACCTACTATAGTCTCCATGTGAAGTGGACCCATCCACCAGTAATGCACCAGCTCCTGAGTTTGTAGAGACTGCTTTTGGTTACTTCATTGACCTTGATGACTTTTCTTCGACTTCATCCGTAACTGCAATTGAAACTGTTTCAAAGACATGTAAGCTGTATATATGGCTTAAAAATAACAATTGGTTTATCCATGGAATTATCTGTGGATATTTCTGACATTGCTTGCTTTTCTAGTGTGTATTGGTTTTGTGACTGTTTTCTTTCTGCTTATAAATGGTAATTATCTTCCTGAACGCTCTTCTGTTGAGCCTGTGGATGAAGTTTTAACTCCATATCTTTCCTCACATAACATCCGAAGAGACTTGTGCCTCGTGAACATTTCAGCAGTACCAATTCCTGATGGGATTGTGTGGGATAAAGTTCCATTTGATATATACGGTGCTGCTGAGGTCATTCAAATTCCATATGTTTTTAAAATTTCAGTGACTGATGTAACTATACCTTGTGTTGTTTCTGATGACTGGGATGTTCAAACAGTTGATTCCATGCTAGCTGAATTGCAGTATTATACCGTATTTGAAAGTGATGTGTACACTAACACACAGAATTATGGGGAGATGTTCTGTTATAATAATTGGAGACATTACTACCTGCACCGAGTAACTAGACACAGATCCGTATTTAATTACACAC
Organism: Pleurodeles waltl; assembly: GCF_031143425.1. Taxonomy (NCBI): domain Eukaryota; kingdom Metazoa; phylum Chordata; class Amphibia; order Caudata; family Salamandridae; genus Pleurodeles; species Pleurodeles waltl. The sequence continues at coordinate 170,232,015 of NC_090437.1, forward strand.
AGTGGTAACACTATTCAACTCCGTCTGTGGGGAGTCTAAAGCATTATTCGGATAAACTAACATATTTTTCTGGGCATGACATTAAGAATGCAGATTCATACTATTTCAAGTTACCACCTTCTAAAATTATAAAAATGTTGCTAACAAACACAAAATTGATTTATTCAGATTCCTTTGTTTCCCGACATGCAGTTGAAGGTTAAGAATACTGGAAGAACACTATTAGTGTGAAAAGTGTGTGGGGATTACAAGATTGGCAAATTCAGGGTAGGGAAGCTTTATTTAGAGCATACCTTATTCCTGTTCAATGGTCTTTTTAAAATACACAATTCAACAAACATCATGTCTAGGGTTAGCAAAGTTAAAGGAAATGAATGCACCCAGTATCCCCACACTGGCAAAATTCACCAATTGGCAGTGCTTCCTAAATGTCCCGAGGAAAAATTGGATGCAAAGGTTCAGGCTGGTACCTATAATTCTTCACTTTCCAGTCCCGGCGGGTGATTATTGTGGCAAGTAGACACAAATGGGTGTGTCAGGGGCGTTTTGTTAATTCCTCCTGGGGTTTCAAGATTAGCCAGCTGGGCCCTCGCTCTGTCTCGGGTCAACACTCGGGTATAGTTACTACATACAATGTGGGTAAACTGTGCCAACAATGGTTGCAGACTAACACCTTATCAGCAGTTATAGAAATCTTAATACAATACCTGAAAACATAGACTTACAAGATTTCTTGTTAGGTCCCAGAAATCCTTGCTCTAAAAGATTTATCTATGCCATATACAATGAGATCTGGAAGCTTTCTCAAATGGAAGCAGCTGCGCATTTAAGGCAGATAGATAGGGAAAACTTGGAAAAGGCTTTAGCTGTTGTTGATAATGGCATGAACACACTGTCCAACAGAATTTACTCCCTTAATAACATAGTGTAATCTGCGATAGACATCATTCAGAATGACATGTCCTTTTTACACCATGGACAAAGTCAACTGCGTTCCATCATGCAGTTAGGTTGGACACTACAGATTCTAAAAAATGGCCATGTTCCATGGGAATACATTAAAAGTAGTTACCTGTTTGCTGCTTTTCATTTATCCAGGGAACAGACACTGGCTGAAAGGTAAGCAAGTTTCACAATGCTTCATATAGAAAAGTTAGAAAAGTTGCCTTTCACAGTTGCAGAAAGTCCATCAACAGCATTGCTCATACATGGTATTATAAATTTGACCATTTCTACCTTTCGTTTTTTGAAATGCTTGAAACATCTTGCCGTGGGAAGATACAAGCAGCTAGCTGATAGCTATATTAAAGAGTGGGAGTTGCTGTTTAAATATAAATGTTTGAACGGTGAAACAGAAGTCTTTCTCAGTGGAAGCGGATGTGAGACTATTGTTAGTCATTCAATGATTCGCAAACAGGTGTCCCTTCATGGCCTTTGCAATGTGGGGGTTGCAAACCTGGCCTGTTTTCTGAAGGGTACTCCCATCCCTTTGATTCAGCCAGCATTTCAAATACTTTTGAATGGAAGTTGTGTGGTCCTGAATGGACAAAATTGTTGCGGTATGAGACTAGGAATTGCCTACGCAATTTCAGTCTATAAGATGGTAACTTGTTGGTAACATGTTTTATCCTCCCCACATGAGATAAGAGTAAGTGAAATGTGGCCTCACATTGGTACTACTAATGTAAATTATGACAAGCTGAGCAGACTAAAGGCACTAGTGTTCCAGAAACAAGTTGCGTTGACATCTGCTAGAGAGACGTATGCCCTCCAGATAGCAAGATCATCAGCCGAGATACAAACTTCCCCAAGCATTTTAGAGAGTTGGTGTCCAGAATATTCAACCCTTCAAGCACTCCAGAGATTATGCACTTCTTTAAGGCTGTCGGTCTGAATTCGTGTCCATCTTCCAGACTGTCTACGTAGTCAATCCTTCAGCCATCCATTCACTCTTTTCAAGTGTGTTTGGCGGCTTTCCTGTGACTTTGGCATTGATTGGAGGGATACTGCTGCTGTTGTTCCTGATACGCAGTGGTTGTGCCTTCCCAGCTAAGCGGAGTGATGGAGCTACTACCACCAGCCCAGCTGTGACGTGCTCGCATGGTACAGTTCATTGGTGCTCCGTTGCTGGAAGAATTGGAGCATGATTAGTCACTGTCATTCCGACCAGTCTTATGGTGTGTGCAGCCAGTCTTTCATTGCACCTGGTGCCTCTTCAAACATCTACCTTCAGTGTCCCTTTCTGTTCCGCCAGTGCCTCCTGTGGACCGAGAACTACTATTGTTCCCGATGAGGGTTCATTCACGGTGGTGCCCTATGAGACTAATTCCAAAGAGAGGGTGCACACTGTCTGCACTCCAGCAACAAAGTATAACCCCAAAGCATCATGGTAAATGCAGTCGATTCATAGTCCATTCAAAAAATAAAAAGAGTATTTCACCTCCATACGTGCAGCAAGTGCTGTGTATCCCTGTACACAGGTTTCTGGGTTTAGCCCGTCATCAACGAGGAACAGCGTGGCTTACTTGGAGTGCCACCAAATGTCTTCTCAGGTTTAAGTACCGCTCATGGTGCACAGGTGCCTCCCAAGGCTCGTCAGCCGTGGCTCAAGGGAGCCATCAAAAGACAGTTTCAAAGATTGGGAGCACACTGCCTGAATTACTAAAAGAAACCAAAAAGGTCAAAACAAGACATGTAGTTATTGTAATTTGCGGAATTACATGACTAGAAATAAAAGTTCACTGCAGGATTGAGGTTTTTATAGCAACACTTTATTGAAATTTTATACAATAACAAGGAAAAGGTCGCCTTGCTCGACAAGCTGATCAAATCATGCAGCAAAACACCCTGAGTAGAGACCCAACAGGAGTGCAGCTCCATAGCTCCCCCTAGACATGCAACTGACTACCCACATATCTTAGCTCGTCAAACTGCTGTATGCCCACCATTTCTTCCAAGTTTTATTGTATTTGTGAGGACCTCCCCTTGCCACATATATGGTCACCTCCAATTTGCCACATCAGCCCATACCCCGATTGCAGGTCTCCAGGGACGGGGCCACCCCAGAAGTCCAGTTGCAAGCACTGTCACGTTTGGCTAAAAGTATGCCTATCCCCACTCACATTCTGCCACCCCTGGGCCCTCCCATGTCGTTGAGTATGCCAAGCAGAGCAATTCTAGGGTAGGTCCCCACTCTGTCGCCCACCACAGCACACAACACATTAAAAACAGCAGTCCAAAAACCTTGACTAATTGGGCAATGCCAAACCACATGAACATAGTCCCTTCTTGGCTCCTCCCAACGGCGGCAAGCTGGAGAGGGGGCAATACCTGCCCTATACATATGGGTGGGAGACACGTATGCTTGCTGGAGGTATTTGAATTGGGTGAAGTGGAGCCGGGCAGAAATTGTTAAAGTGCAATGGGCCATGCAGGCATCCTTCCAGTCCGCCTCAACCAACTCACCAAGCTGACTCTCCCACTTTTCTTTCAATGGGAGTAATGATGCAGATGAGTGAATTACTAAGGATCTATAGATTTGGGAGACCCCCCTTTACCTAGAGGAATAATGAGAAGTTTGGTCTCAAGGGGGCTATATTCAGGGAGATCCTGCAGTGCATCATTGTACGTGGATGATGCATGACGGAGTTGGAAGTAACTGAAGAACTGGGTGGCAGGCATGCAGAATTCGGACTAGAGCTCCTGGAAAGCATTCATATGACTTCCACTTCACACATCGCCAAGCCTTGAGATCTCTATTGAGTCCGAGCCCTTAAACCCATCAATGGAAGCTGCCTGCTCCAGCCATCTACCCTCCCAGTGGGGCCTCCCCTGTCAGCCTGCGATTCCACCCCCTGCACCGCAGCACAGCTCTCCACACTCCGACCACCAGGGTTGCTTCAGGAAAATCTGAGGAAATGGGGGCACCGTCCAACACATTTAGGACATTATCCAGGCCCAGCTCAGCTCTATACACGGGGTGATCCTCATCCCTATGTAGCCAATGGTTTAGGGGGTAGCTGTGGTGCCCAGTAATGGAGGCGGTTACGTGCCATAAAAAGGCTCCCATTGTACATAGACCGTTTTCATTTGCCTAAGGCTACTTTAGGCCTGCACCGGTCCATATACATTTGCGGCTGGGGGACTGAACTGAGACAAATCATGCCTGCATGATGTGGAGGGGGCAGTTCTGTAAATTGTATAAACATTTAGGAAGGGGCATCATTTTAAATGAGACAATCCTGCCCATAGTGTTAAGAGAAAGGTGGTATCTTTACTTTTAAACCGTTCTGTTTCGAAGGGATTTCAGAGATCTGATCTCTGGGCTAACCATTATTTGATATTTGTTTAATCAGTTATAGGGGCAATGTCTATCTAAATGCGATAGTGTTTCCTGAGTTTATAGTCTTAGCACTGTTTGAAAACAGACATGTAAGGTCGTCAACTATCTTTGAAACACAGGCGTGCTGTGGATTGATTTTTATCCTAGTTCGGTTGTTTGGCATTAGTTACTGAATGCGATTTGATGTGATGATGTGACGATTGTTTTAGTGGTGTTAAGGTTGGAGTGGGCTTAAATATGGCCCTCCTAACGAGTTGTGCTGAGAACATTTAACTTTAGTAGTTTACATAATAAATGCGCACTGCACAATTAACAGTAGTATCGCATCTCCTGTTTCGGATGTGAGATGGGTCCATACGTGGAAATACTGGCTATAAAATCCCGCACACGGAGACACCAGGTGCAAAAACACCAACACTCTGAGTTACAGTTGACGTCACCTGAGGCAGGGAAATTACCACTAAAGAATTTCTCTAGATCTGCACAGATAGTACATTAAAACAAATCCTCCCCCAAATGGATTACAAATATCACCCCCCAAACCTTACCACATACACACACCCAAACAGCACTATTGACTGGGGTCAAGCCCTGCATTACTTTAGACTCCAGGAAGTTCAATTGCTGATTATGCAGCTACAACATGAGGTACAAGTGTAGCAGCAGGCAGCACAACCAAGGACTCCGGCACCCAACCGGTGCAGGCCAGGCCCTAGGTTGATCAGGAGATATCTGAAATGTTTGAATATGTTATATCTATCAGACAGACCTGGATGTTATTCTCAGCCTACTGGATGCAACCGTGAATGCATTACAGCCTAATACACTGGATAAAGTACCTCCTGCCGTACATTATAATTAAATTGCAAGTCATTGAGAATTTCCATAACCATATAGAGGAACGAGGCCAAAGGCTGAGCTCCTTCATAAGGTTATGGAACTCTGAGGTGATGTGCACTATCCTTATCATGAACGCCATGGATACCTTATCCCATGTAACACATGGTCAAACCATTACCTTTCCCACAAACCACTTAAAACCTTGGTGTGGGGTTTTTCCTATAAAAGAGTGAGCATGTTTGTAAATAGGAAGAATAAAAATACAAATTCTACTGCAAAATTAGACATGTTAGATATTTGTTGCAAACAGATATTAAAAACAGTTCAATACAAGCATGCTTTAACAAATGCTGCAGCAGTTCAGTATATGTAAAAACATGCAGAAAGATACTAGCTTTTTTCTAAGGAGTGCAAAAAATACACATATTCTCTCTGCTTGTCATTCATTGTAAACTATTAAAACAGAGCAGAAGAAAGAAAACCAACGTTCTGTTTGTTGCTTTAAACAGTTGCTTTAATATGCTCCGTGATCTGGCCTGTCTTTCACCTCAGGTGTTGGTTATGGCAGAAGGCATTGTGACATCAGGGCTCAACTGTAATAATGTTCTAATACTCAAGCCCTAGTGCCTTTTCTTTATAATCTGCTACTGGGTGTGTCCCAAGTCACTGATTATAAACAAATTACTGACTGCTAATTATACACAGATTACAGAACCCCATGCATTATATTGGCATTTGCACTGTCACCCTTGATAACGCGTCCCGCCCTAGGTAATTTACTTACTCTGGGACTCGTTTTAGGCCTGATTGGGGGCACCTTAAGACGAGATAACTAATCAGCATATCAATCGATAGGTCAATAACCTCATCAGTATTCACAATAGCGAATTAATCAAATTAGCTAATGACATTAATAAGAATTCAAACTCACCATAGCCTTCAGCCACGAATAACCACACACAATTTAGTAATAGTTATGTTATTTATTCCCTATTAGTTACACTCTACTAGCAAGTTTATTAGTCTCAAAACCAGGAAACACATCAATAAGGTCACAATATGGCAACTTGAGTAAAATTTAAGCAAAGCAAAAATTATAAACATTAGAACAAAACACGGCGTCAACATGGATCTGTTTAGCAGAGTATCATTAGTGCATCTATTCAACACAGCAACAAGTCAGTCATTTTTGTCTATTTGCATCTGCTTAATGAACTCCTTAACTAACCTCGAAATAGCATCAACATGTTGGGCTTCATGCAAACAATTTAGTAACACAAATTTGGAAAATATCTAACTAGGGTCTCTGTCAAAAGCAGTTGGTACCTAGAAAGGAAAGGCAAACAGACAATTACAATTTCATTAACAAATAGTTACTCTCCGTAATGGGTCAGCATACAGAGTCAGTCTTCGTCCTCAGGACAGTAGTCGATCCGCCATCAGCCAGGACAGAACAGCAAAGTCTCAGCAAACAGGGCAGAAAGTTCTTCCCTCTTAAGGAGGTGAAGTAAATGTTGGGTAGAGAGGATGGCTCAAAGTAAGGAAAGTCTCTCCAAGTAGTGATAAGGTAATGGCTTCAAGGAACAGCAAAGGATGGCAAAAAGAGTGGACGACTTCTCCTTGTAGCATGTCATTATATTAAATCCGTCGAACAAACCCTTAATTTCCAATTGGGCAAAGTCTGGCGCACCACTATCTCTGTCCAATAGTTAAGTGGTCACCTCACTAGAATTTTCACCTAAGACAGTTCTCATGCAGTTCATTGGCTCCTGTGATTTACGTCTTCATCGGGTGAGATGGCAGGTAAGAAAAGTTACACGCACGGCTTCAGTTAGTAGTTTCATTGTCTCTACCAGTTTAGGCGACCTTGCACCTTTTGCGAATTACACTGTTGCATTCAGCAAGAATGTCCCCTTGAGCAAGTCGGGTCTCATGAGAAAGAATTTACTACGGCTACTCACACATCTCTAGCTTCTGGAAAAATACAGCTTTATGTCCTTCAGGAAGACAGCACAGTGCACGTTAGAAAAACACATTTAATATGAGACCAGGCAGCTAGGCCCAGACTCTTGCTAACTAAGGCCTAATGATTTATTCAACAAAACCTTAACATATAACTCTTAATGCTAAAACAGAATCATACATTAGTGCATTAATAATTCATTTTTAGTCAATTTCATTAATCATCGTATACATTGGTGGCCACTCCCCATGGGCACATTTCAAATACGTACATTAGAAACATTTTAATGCATTTTCTATGCGGCTTCATTGTTCCTTAATTTGCAAGCGGTTCATGTTAATTTTGATTATAAAAGTTACACTCCAACAATCCCTCCTCTGATGACTCTTGTCATCACACAAATCCTTCCTTTAATGACTTTGTCACTTCTAGATCTCTTTGATCACAATTTCTTCCTTTTGGTTTGCCTTTTCATATTTTGCTCTGAACATTTTCTCCCTTTTCTTTTCTTCCCTCCTCTCTTTATGTTTTGCCAATTTTGCTTTAATCCTTTTGCTAATTTTGCATGATAACCATAGTCCAAATAAACAAGCCAGAATAATCACTATTCCCTGTATTAATTTTCCCAATATCCCATGCCAAATACTACTAAACCAACTTCCCACATGAGCAAGTCCTTTTCCAACCTTTTCCCAAACTCCTGGTTCCTTCAATTCCTTCAAATCTGCACTATCTCTTGTTAGGTTAGTAAGCATACTTCTAATCTCATTACCATTGTCAGGTATGTAGGCACAGCAATGACGCTCATTAAGCATCTTACAGACCCCGCCACTCTTCGCTAAAAGAATGTCTAAAGCAAGCCTGTTCTAAAGAGTCATAGCCCTCTCCGCAGCCAGTTCAGTATCCATCAGGAGTATAGCCCCTGTGAAGTTTGTTTAAATGTTATCCACAATAGTAGATAACTTTCAAATCTTTACGGAGTTTAAGACAACCCGTACTGAAGGAATTATCGCTCCAAATATGTCTCCTACTACACCAGCAGCAGTTTCTCTCTTTTGTCTAGCACGAAGCAATTCAGTCACTTTCGGGAATTTCTTTAAATCTTCCAGCTGGTAAATCTTTGGGAAAAATATCCCCAAGTAACATGTCCCATACCATCCCTTGGGAAGACGGTAATAAGCATTAAGTCCACAAATATAGTAAACCCATGGGATCGCTTGATCCATTCAATTTAACATAAAGGTCCATTTATTCTGAAACAAAAACACATGCTTACACTCACTCGTTCCCACAAACACATTGTCATAATATGACTTCGGCCGCGTTATGCAAAGCCTACCTACATGTTTCGCATCTAAAGTTAGCTTCCCTTGTTCCCTAATCCCATTGTAATTACCATTATTAAGAAATGATCGTTGCTGCAAGCCTTTTTCTAATTTCCCTTTTAAAACCCTCCTTCTATCTTCAGTGTGCTCTAGAAAGCTTTTCTCTACGGGTGTAAGCTAGCATGTCAAATTATTGCGGTGTGCATATGATGTACTGATTGCTACTCTAGGTTCAAAGAACCCTTTAATCAATTTTATGGCATAATATTTAGCTACACTATTCAGATCTTCTATGATAGGCACATAAGAGAATACAAGGTCATAGTTAGAGGAAAAATATTGCACTTCTTGTTGGTTATAGAAACGCATTAGTAGCAGACTAGAACTAATCCCATAAGTTAGTGGCAAGCTGTGATATGTAACTCCCTCTTGGACTGAAAGGAATTTGTGTATACACATAACAAGCTTTAGCATCCATAGTGTCAACATACTCACTCAGCAAGCGATAGAAAACGTTAGTAGACAGTTCCCCTTTTGCATTAGTTTCGTCATGCAGATACTTTGTATCTTGCTCAAACTTCTCCCAAGGTGTTAGTGTAGCAGTCTCAGAAACTGTAGCATTGTTACCTTCATTCTCATCCACCAATCGCATCTCCACAAACAAAGCTATAATGAATATCACGCACACAACAACCAAAGCAACACCCAAATATTTACAACGCCTACTCCCCTCACTATCATCTCCCGTACTAGGCATGATCTGTAAAGAATCAGAAAGTGAAGTACTACAAATATAAACAACAATCAACAGAGGATGGCTAAAGCCTTATTTTTTTCTCTTTTTTTTTCTCTTTTACAGCAAGGCTAAGAAAAAAGTCCCTTTTAGCAAGTATTTACAGCTTCTTCATTCGCTCCCAGGGTCCTTTGTCAATCCGGTTAGCAGCTTGTCACAGTCAGTTTTCAAAAGTCACTTTAGGTTAATAGCGACACATCTGGTAATTTGTCAGTCTCTGTTTTCAAGTTTCTTTAATTCAATTTCAGCTTAACACAGTCTCTTTATCCCGTGGCTGAACTCAGGTTCCATAGTACTGACCTGGAACTTCTCGATCAAAGCAAAATGCTAGGAACTCTTTTTGCCACTCTGCTGAAGTTGCATATGCCCATTCAGGACCTGCGTATCTTCTGTTTGCTATTCTCTTTCTTTTCAATTTGCGGTCACCTTGCAATTCTCCTTCGCTCAGGTCTTCTTTTCTTGTTGTATCTATCTCCTCCTCAATTGTCTCATCAATGACCACTTTTCCTTTTGCTACTCGCAACTCTGGCCACTTATCTCCTTTAAGTGTCCCTTTATCGTTCGGCCTTTCTGGTTGCTTTTCAATGCCCTCCTCTTGTGCTATGGTGTTTTTTCTTGCTGGACCTGCAAGTGGCTCAGGAGGAGTCTAGATACTCGGACTTCCTTCTGTCTCAACTCCTTCGCCTTTGGGTCTGTCAAGGGTTCGACTTCAAACCTGTATCCGTCTGCTTCTGGGAGAACCTCTCTCTGGGTCGGTTCTCCTGGTGCCTCAGTTGAGATAGGCCCACTGTCACCCCTCTGGATCTCGTTTACTGTTTGAGTGACCAGGCCGTCCTCAACGGGCTCTCCTCCAGTCTCAGTTCCCCTTTGATTACTCTCTGGCCCTGAGACTTCCTTTTCTGTAGCTGTTATTTTCGATAATTCAATTTCCTCATCAGTTGGACACGTCACCTTCTTTGTGTGACTGGCATGGATCCAATTTGGAATTCCGGCACACTTCACAGCAGTGGTAGTTGTTAGTATCACTTGATACGGCCCCTTCCAACGTGGCTCCAATCACAACTTCCTCACATGTTTCTTGACAACAACCCAGTCACCAGCTTTTAGGTTGGGACCTGGATCATTTATCGGTGGCAGTGTGGTTGCTTCCACCTGGTGAGAGAAAGAGCGGACCACGTCAGCCAGACCCTTGCAGTAGTCCAACACCATATCATCTGTGATATTCACAAGTGCATTTGCAGGTACTGCGGGCAATCGCATAGCTCGGCCCATGAGAATTTCATGAGGAGATAGTCCTGTTTTCTTGTAGGGTGTGTTTCTCATTGACATCAACACTAAGGGCAATGCATCCGGCCATTTCAAATTTGTAGCTGCGCACATTTTTGCCATTCTAGACTTCAGAGTACCATTCATTTGTTCCACTAGTCCTGATGCTTCAGGGCAGTAACTGCAATGCAACTTCTGTTCAATGTTCAACGCAGCACACAAGAGCTTAACCACCTCATTGTTGAAGTGACTTCCTCTATCTGATTCTAAAGAGATCGGAAACCTGAAACGTGGTATCAATTCCCTTAGCAGCAACTTCGCTACTGTGAGACTGTCATTCTTACGTGTAGGGTAAGCTTCAATCCAGTGACTAAAAATGCACACAATCACCAACACGTATCTCAGACCTCCACACGCAGGCATCTCGATAAAATCCAATTGCATCCTGCTAAATGGAACTCCAGCTCTCCCAATGTGGCTCAAATTCACCACTGTCCCTTTCCCCGCATTCATCTGCTGACAGATGATGCACCGATGACGGATCACTTCTGCGGCTTGTCTGAATTTTTGATTAAACCAATCAATTTTGAACAATCTCATCATGGCATCTCTCCCAATATGCGCTTGACCATGGTAAAACCATGCAAACTGAGACAAAAGACTGTTTGGCAAAACCATTTTCCCCTCATCTGAAACCCACAAATCATCTGGTCTTTGTACACACAGCATTTTGAGCCAAAAGCGTTTCTCCTCCCTGCTGGCACGACCCTGTAGCAATTTTAATTCTTCTGTTGTGTCAACCACCCTCAATGCGTAACCTGTGCATGTCTCATTTTCTGTTTCAGGTAACAATTCCCACTGATCCTTGAACGATATACAATTCAATGCGCAAAACCTTGCGACTTGATCTGCATATCCATTTCCCATTGACACAAAATCTTGCGATTTCACATGAGCATTGCATTTCACCACGGCAATTTCAAGAGGTAACTTAATCGCGTGCAACAATTCCTTAATTCTTTCGCCATTTTTCACTGGAGAACCAGAAGAGGTCATGAAACCCCTCTGGGACCATAGCTGGCCAAAATCATGGACAATTCCAAATCCGTATCTGCTATCGGTATAGATAGTCGCTTTCAATTTGTCAGAGGTAAGGCATGCCCTAGTAAGAGCAATCAGTTCAGACACTTGGACAGAATATACCCTTTCAAGCCAAGATGCTTCCAGTGATTGTACATACAGCACATCCGGCTCTCAATACTGAGTCTCTCAGACATGAGCCATCAACAAAGATAATGTAGTCATTTTCTTCCAATTGAGTATCCTTAATGTCAGGTCTCGGCTTGGTGCATAGTTCTCTTACCTCAAGACAATCATGTTCTATCTCTTCAGCATCATCAACATCTGTATTTTCATTGGGAAGCAGAGTTGCCGGGTTTAATACTGTACAATGCTTCAGTGACACATTTGGTGACCCCAATATAATTGTTTCGTACTTGGTCAGTCTGGCATTTGTCATGTGCTGGGTCTTAGTTCGGGTCAATAGTATTTCAACTGAATGTGGGACCATTACTGTTAAGGGATGTCCCATCACTATGCCTTTGCACTGAGTGAGGCTTTGACCAACTGCTGCAACTGCACGCAGACAACCCGGTAAGGCTGCTGCGACTGGGTCCAAAGTAGCTGAAAAATATGCTACTGGTCAGCTTGCACCTCCATGGACCTGGGTCAGGACAGACAAAGAACAAGCATCACGTTCATGACAAAACAGGACAAAAGACTTTGTGTAATCAGGCATACCTAAAGCTGGAGCCCTGCACATACACTCCCTCAACTCAATGAACGCTGTTATCTCTTTCTCAGACATAGTTAGGGTATCTGGGCCATCCTTAACCTCCTTACCTGTCAGTCTCACCAAGGGCTTGGAGATAATGGAGGAATTCGGGATCCACTGACGACAGTAGCCCACCATTCCCAGAAACATCCTGACATATCTCCTGGATGTCAGGGGATTCATCTGTAATATGGCAGTCACTCTTTCCTTAGATATTTTCCTCAACCCTTTCTCAATCAAATGGCCTAAATATTTCACCTCTTTCTGAAAGTATTGCAGCTTCTTTGGGGACACCTTGTGCCCATTATTTCCCAAATAATTCAATAGGGCAATAGTGTCGTACTTGCAATCATCTCTTGTTTTGGAGGCAATCAATAAATCGTCAATGTACTGTACTAGAGTCGATTGGAAAGGCAGTTCCAATGACTCCAAATCCTTCTTCAAAATTTGGTTGAAGATAGATGGTGACTCCGAAAACCCCTGAGGGATTCGACACCAACTGTAAACCTTGTCCAGGAATTTGAAACTGAAGGGAAATTGGATGTCCTTATGAAGAGGCACAGAAAAGAACGCTTGGGACAAGTCAACGACTGAGAACCATTCTGCGTAGCATGGAACTTGAAACATGATCACAGCTGGATTTGGCACTATTTGGCAGCACTTTACCACTATGTCATTGATCTTTCTCAAGTCTTGAACAATTCGGACTTTCCCACAGGGCTTTCTTAGACCCATTATAGGCAAATTACATGGGCTGCTCATTACTTCCTTCAAGTCCCCCTGTTTCACGAAGTCTGCAATTATCTGCGTCACCTGTATGAGGACATCCTGTGCCATGTGGTACTGCGGTACCTGGGCAAACACCGCATTTGGTTTCACATCGACTTTGACTGGTTCTACTCCTCTTATCAGTCCCACTTCTTTTCCTGTCAAGTCCCACACCTTCTCTGTGACTGTCCCCTGCAGGTCTGCGGGCAAATCAGTCATCGTGAACATCGGGAAGAAGCTTATTAAGGGGTACTCTTCATCTGTAGTCTCTGTTTCTGGCTCTGAGATCTGACCATCATCCCCCTCGTCATCACTGTTTGTCTGCACTTCGATTCCCTCGTTCGAACAGGTGATAGAACACCTCGTCTTACACAGTAAGTCTCTTCCCAGTAGGGACACGGGACTTGAATCACAGACTACAAACCTGTGCAATCCCTGAAAGGTACCAATTTCGACTTGAACCGGATCTGTGAGCGGGTTGATCAGGAGCTAGTTTGCCACTCCCACTACTTTTATTGTGCGTCCTGAAAGGGGCAATTTCGGAACCTCTGCACTCCTGACTGTAGAGCGTGTGGCTCCTGTGTCAACCAAAAATGAGACCTTGTGACCCATCACCTTCCCTTGCACATAGGGTCCCCTCTGATCTACCTCTAGGGACGCTGCAAGCCTGCACTCCTCACTATCTGAACTGTCATCCGACCATTCATCGTTTATTCCATTCTCACCACGCAATGGGAACTGTTGTACTGTGTTATTTTGACCCATTCCTTGACTTGTGACCTGTTGAGGAAGCATCACCTTTTGCAGTCCCATTGGCGCTAAGGGCAACTGCATTTGCTGTCTAGGTACCACTGGAATCTGCTGTTGCACTTGCTGCATCTGCACTGGTTGCATACGTGGCATCTGCACCTGTTGCATGGGTTGGAGGCCCTGCATTTGAACCATATTATTCTGAAAATTTGGATTAGGACCCCTCATTCTTGGTCCTTTAACATTTTTAAATGCACTGACATCATTGCTTTGTTGAACCGCACCCTCCTGCACCATCATCGGGCACTCCCGCTTCCAATGTTCCACGCCCCGCACGCATGGCATGGTAACACCTTCTTCATCCCTTGCACGTCACTTTGTACCACAACGGTATTCAAATCTGGACCACGGTGGACAAAACCTCCTCTACCTCTGCCTCTTGTTTGCGTCTGAAACATTCTGTTTCCCTGCGGCTGTTGCACCATCTGTTGTACTCCATTTCCCTGCATCCCTGCTTGCGCTGCCTTAATTTGCATCACCATCACTTTCTCCTTCAGCTTTCTCTGCTTCAATTCGATTTCATCACTACAGTATTTTGCATACTGCAATACCTCATCAATCGGCTTCGCTTGCCAGCAAATTAAATGATTTTTAATCATCTGGCTAATTTCTGGTCTCAACCCTTCAACGAACCTGAACACAAGGTGATTCATGTCTTTCGGCTCTATGACTTCCGTGCCACTGTAATGCTTGAATGCTTTCAACAACCTCTCATAGTAAGCATGTATCGACTCTTTGCCTTCTTGTGCCGTTCAATCAAGCTTTTGCCAATCAATATTTTGCGGCGACACTTTCTGTTTCAAAAACTCTATTACCTTGTAGTAATGCTTCATTACCTCCGGAGAGGGTGCTCCGGTAACCCTATCCCTTGCCGGTTCTGCAGTCGGCCAGTCAACACTTCTCTTGTACTTGAGCCATAAATCGGCAGGAACTATGATCTCAAACAATGTATTCAAGTCTTCCCAAAGACACTTTGCAAGCTTCACAAATCTGTCTGTCTGCTGATACCACTCTATCGGCTTTTCCCTCAGCTTGGGGAAGTCATTTGTGAATAAAAAAATGTCACCTCTAGACCACGGTACATGGACAGGAACCCCTCCAGCCATCTCTCTCATGGGTAGCTTTTTTATTGTACTGGTATCTGGTGCTGGTTTTGCCTGCTGCTGCTCCAAGCAATCACTTTTCCTTTTATCTCTCTTCATTGCCCATCTGCCTTCCCACTTCTCTAAGGCTCCCCAAACCTGCGCGCTCTGCAAAATTTCTTTAAGGTGTGCTTTCATCCCAGTAGACCTCATGTGATCAAAATCTTTGGGTTCGAAGTCCAATCTGTAACTCCTCTTTAGATGCTTAGTATTGTCTAAGTCTATGCAATATTTGTCTGCTAGATTTGCCAACCTTTGATGCACCTTGCTCACTTCTTTAGTTATTTTTGGACACAGATACCTCAATTCTGCTTCAGTGTATGACTCTAGCCTATTCACTCCCATGCTCCCTTCAACTAATTCAGCTGCTTCCACGCCCAACCTCACAAAATTCAGGTATTCCTCTCTCTCTGACCGCTCTGCTATCGCAGGAGTAGTCTGTGGTGAACTCAGCTTGTCTAGCCATTCATTCAGTTGTTGCGCAGTCAGACCTTGCAATGAAATATTTCCAGCCTGCATCATTGGTGGTTGCGACATATTCGTACTGGGTATCTGTGGAGTTAGTAGTCCCAACCCAGCCTGTCTCATTGTCTCTAGAGGGACCCCAATCGGACTGAAATCCAACAAGGACCTAGATCTCTCTGCTATCTGTTCTCCCGGTGTCCTCCCTTGGGAACTTCCTGCAAACCCTCCTCTTAGCATCTCTTGAGTCATTACTCCTTGGTCACATACACTAGACTTTGCCTGAGCATATAAAGGTACGGGTGGACCAACTGTAATCGGCAAAGATATAGCAGCTGGCGCCTGCCTGTCTCCCAGACCCTGGGGAGCAATAGCTTCCACCGTCTGATTCATTACGGGTGCTGTGACTGACTGCGGTCCTGTGACCAAAGTGTAATTCGGAACCATCTGTTGCTGCGGCTGGGGCAGCAGAAGTGGAGTTGGCGCCATCTTTGATCTTGTATATGCTTGGTCAGGCGGCACCATCAAATTCATAGTGGTCTCTAATACTGGAACATCAGGGTAGAGCCTCTGAACCGGTGGTGGCTGCAACTGTGTCTGCATCTCTGGCGCAGTGGATACGCTGACACTATTCTGCACTGGAGCTGGTGTCGTGACTGCATTTACCTGAGCTGTATGTGCTGTTCCCTGATTCTGTGTGGAATTTACAGGACCTGCACTAGTACTTGGTCTGTTGTCATTCATGGCATATGGCGGTGGACGATCCTGTAACAACTGATTAAGGAACTCATCATCATCTGAGTCATCTGCATCTGCCCAAGACCTGTTATTCTCTTTTCCTCTACTAGAACCCTTGTCGGTTTTACAAGTGGCCTTTCTTCCTTGTGCGTCGGAAACATCCTGACTCCATCTATTATTTCTCTTCTCCACAACCTGGTCTCGCTATCCCACCTAGCCTCCGCTAGCGTCTTTTCTGCTTTTCTCATTCTCCTCTCAAACTTTTGCTGCCTTTGTCGTATGCCCATTAATTCCCAAATTGCTAACGCCTCCAACTGTGCTGGCTTTGGAGGCAGCTTCTGCTCATTTAACGCCTTCCGCAAATTCTCTAGAACCCCTATGTTGAACGTCCCATTCTCTGGAAATGCCAAACACCCATCTTTCTCTGTTAATTTGCACCATTGCTTTAGCCAAAGACATGGCATGACTCCCTTCTCCTCCATTACAGCATAAGCTGGAGTATCCTCTGGCGGTGTAGGCTCCCCCACACTCGCGGTAAAGTACACATCTCCCCTCAAAGCGCTCTTTAGAGCCTTGAAGAACTTCATTTTTGCGTTTCTTATTTCGTTTATAACTGAATCAGGAAGTGACTTTAATTCCCAGAACACCCTTTACCTACCTTCCCGACCAATTGCCTCTCACAGACGGCTGCCAATCCGTGCGCGACCCTTCTCACTAACTGACCTATCCCAGCGCGGCTCCAATGACGTCACACTCGCACACACTGCGGCCGACAAAGTCCTGCAGCTTGTCTTCCTCACTCCCTATTCACACAACCTAATGCAATATATTGCGAGCACTTTAACAACTAAACTCAAATTTGCCGGTTTACTACAGGAAGGGTAACGCAATCGCTTCAGAACTTTACAGAGATTTCACTTGAAGCCTCAGCCGCTACTCTCTCCTTCTCAGATCCCGCACTCGCAAGCAAAATTTGACCCGCAAATTTCACTCTCGACTTGTCAATGGTTTATCCTAGTGCACTTTAGAACTTACCAAATCTCCATCGAAGGTTTTCACTCACACACTCTGACTCAAACTCGACTAGTCAATCACGCCCGATTGACCTATTTAAACCGCGCAAATTACAACATAAACCAAGTGTCTCATACACTTATCAATATACTCTGGAGTCATAGACCACGCAGAGTCCGTACATCACCAACGACCACTTGGACAATTTTTGAGCACAAAGCACCAAACTCACATAAAGTTCGCCGACTTCCCTACTCTCATACTGCGGAGTACATCCACTCCTACTAAAACATCACCTGGCCTAAAATCTTCACAGACCTCACAATTCAACTGCGGTATGCATAAGCTGTGCAAGAGCAAATCCTACTTCACTCATACCATCACTAGAACGCCAA
This sequence comes from Pleurodeles waltl, assembly GCF_031143425.1. Lineage (NCBI taxonomy): Eukaryota > Metazoa > Chordata > Amphibia > Caudata > Salamandridae > Pleurodeles > Pleurodeles waltl. Next base: position 170,249,707 of record NC_090437.1, read on the forward strand.
GAACATACCCAACTCACTTCGGCAAGCTCAGGGGTCCCGGGAAAGCCATTTGGCATTAGGGGAACATCATCTCTCCAATTTGAATCATTTCAAAACCAACCCTAAACAATGGACCCTCGTCTTAGGGCCCTCAAAGGGCCGAAACCGTCCTCTGCTACCAGAACTGATAACGCATCCCACCCTAGGTAATTTACTTACTCTGGGACTCGTTTTAGGCCAATTAATCTTTTGACCCTGATTGGGGGCACCTTAAGACGAGATAACTAATCAGCATGTCAATCGACAGGTCAATAACCTCATCAGTATTCACAATAGCAAATTAATCAAATTAGCCAATGACATTAATAAGAATCCAAACTCACCATAGCCTTCAGCCACGGATAACCACACGAAATTTAGTAATAGTTATGTTATTTATTCCCTATTACTTACACTCTACTAGCAAGTTTATTAGTCTCAAAACCAGGAAACACATCAATAAGGTCACAATATGGCAACTTGAGTATATATAATATAAATAACGTTATTTTGGGTAAAAGACATAAAAGTGTCCAATAAAACAACATACCACAATCATACAATACAATAGTTAAGAATAGGAGAGTGCCACATGATACATTAAAAAGTCTTTACAATTCCCTTCCAAGATAAACTATTAAAACACACAATTACAATGACAATACAAGATGAGCATCAACTTTTAAAAAACTGGGAGCCTTTCTTTCTTAATATCACTTAATAGTCTACTTCAGCCTTCAGTACTTTTGGTTTTGCTAATCAGTCAGCAGGGATTCCTCTACTTCTTATGGCCCATGCACTTTGGAGATATCTTGCGACTGCAAAAACTACCTTATCACTTGTGTCTCTTATCAAAATTCGTAGGGATGTATTATATTTCCTTATCCCCATTGATCTACATAAGGGAATAATCCACTTATTCCTTGGAACCAGGTATCTGGGGCAGAAGAACATAAAATGTGCAAGTGTCTCTAGTTGCTCACGGCAAAAATTGCAGAAGCTCAGGTTGTTATCCTCCTTGCTCCACCTTGCAGTGAATGTCTTGAGTGGCAAAATCCCTAACGTAACTTATATAAAAAGGCTTTTGGTGTGGGGAGGATTTATGTTGTCCATGTAGGCCTCAAATTTGGGACTGCATTTATGATCTAGAAACTGTAGTGTCCTATTGCCTACGGTCTTTTTGGTCCAAATCTGCACCAAAATGGTCTCCCAATAGGACCGCTTTATACGTGCTTTTACTTCCTTGGTTAAAATATAGGGATCTCTCCACACCTCCTCCATTTTAATGAATTGACTCATGTCCCTAATATATTTAAACCAAGGAATTTTTAACACGCCATCATCCGCTAAAAGCTCAGCTGCTGCTGCTTGATAAGTGGACAGGTGTTCAGATGTCCAAAGACGGACCCAGTACATAAGAGGTCTTAGGGCAATTTCTTTATGAATCTCATTTACAGCTAGATCAAATCTGAGGGGTATAAGAGGAGTACTCGTCGGCAGCCGCAGAAAGTTACGCATAAGGCGATTTTCTGCCGTTGTTATACTTCTAGATTTGCAGTACCCCCATAACTCAGCACCATAAATTGAAGCAGCCACTGCTGCTACTTTGTATACTGTGATGGCAGGTGAAATTTCCCCTTCCGAGATGTTGGCAATTTTCCTCCCTATCACTGCTGACCTCTGCCGGAGAACGGACAAACTCTTTCCAATCTGTGCCGCCCACTGTTGATCGTCCGCTAACCTAATCCCCAAGTAATCAAATTGGCTAACTCTCTCTACCAATTGTCCAGCTATGGTCATTTTCCCCCTGAATGACTTATGCGGATTGAAGGCCATAAACATGGTCTTAGTTGGATTTATTTTGAGGTCCCTCTTATCGCAAAAATTAGAAAAAGCATCAAGTTCATTTTGGAGGCCCATTGGAGTTCTTGAGATCAATAGAGTATCGTCCGCAAACATTAAAATGGGGACAGGGACTCCTGATAGCTTCGGGGCATCATGGTTACACTGCATCAGCTGAAATACCACACCGTTGATAAAGAGGTTAAACAGTGTGGGAGCCAGGACACACCCCTGTCCGACCTCACCTATCAACGGGTATGGTTTTTGTCAGATGTCCACCTTGAGACCAGCAAACCTGAGCATAAGTGCCCTCATGAAGATACTTTATCAATCTCAGCAGTTCTTTATCAAGTTTATAAGATTCCAGGACATTCCACAATAAATCCTGTGGGACCATATCAAAGGCGGCTTTCAAGTCAATGAAGGCCACATACAAGAGGCTCTTGTTAAGTATCAGGTATTTCCAACATAGGAGGTTAAACCTGAACACCTGATCTACTGTACTCACTCCTTTCCTGAATCCTGCCTGAAAATTGGAGAGGATCTGAAAGTCCTCTATCCATGTCTGCAGTCTGGTCAGGACCTGCTTGCAGAATACTTTTTGACTCACATCAATTAGACTTATTTGTCCGTAGTTAGTTGGTAGTTCCCTTGACCCCTCTTTGAAGACAGGAACTATAATTGCTCCTTGCCATGTGGGAGGAAGTCCACCACCCCTCAAGATCTCGTTACTAAGTGCATTTAGATATAAAGACCAAGTTCTAGGTCAAGACAAATACAAGTCACCCGGGATACCATCTAACCCAGGAGCCTTTCTTTTACTCAATGTTTGGAGAGGAAGAGTTGTTTCTTTTAGGGAGAAGAGATCCAAATCAAAATTAGATGAAATGGCTGCCCCAGACGTTGGTGTATAAGAAATAAAAGACCCCTCTGGTGTTGGTGGAGGAACAGTGGTGCAGCTAGTCTGAGCCACTCTGTACAGATTACCAAAGTGTGACACCCAGGTTTCTGGCTGGGTTGCTGGATAGCTCTCCAAGTTTTGGCAATGTCCTTTTCCTGCCACTAACTTCCAAAACAATTTTGTATCCTTCTCACGGAGAGCATCTACCAGAGCATTCCAATGTTTGGTTTCCCACTCTTTTTTGGTGTTTTTCAGTGTTGTTTTGTATACAATCCTGGTTGCTCTTATCTCTTGGCGACTCCCTACCTTCAGTGCTCCCAATAGCTGTATTTTAGCCTGTCGGCAGGAACTAGAGAACCATCCCAATGCTCTATCCCTAGTTTCTATCCGCCTCCTTGCTACCTGGAAATATGGTCTTAATCGGTTGACCAAGATACCATGCAAGTTAATCAGGTCAACCAGTGCAAAGTCAGTGTATTTCAGAGGGAAAAACGTAAATATAACCACTTTACATATTGATATCTGAAAATTTGCATCTTCTGCCACCATTTCGCATCTCACATTTTTATAGTCATTCGTCGCGACTAAAACATTACCCTTCACCCATTTAGTCAGTGTATTACAATTAAATGTGGAAGTTGAGAAAGATGTACAGAGAGCGTGGTGGTCACTATCGTCTCGTGGAGAGACAACCATATCTGTAAGAGAATTCCAGAGTATATCATCTACTAAAATATAGTCTAAATGGCTCGAGTATGGTCCTTTCCTATATGTAGGCAACGCCGGAGTGTCCGACTTCGTGTTTCCATTTGCTATTCTTAGCCAATAGTTTTTATTAAGTTCTCAAATAAATCTAATGCTCCCCCTGTTTTCTTTGTTGCGACCTGGACCGGGCCTGATCTGTCCCAGGGGTCTGCAAACTGGATTCCTTCTTGTTGATAATCATCCTTACAACTCAGCTGCATATTGCAGTCTCCTGCAACGATTAAGCCCTGCCCCCATGGTAAATGGTTCAAAAGATCTGTAAGCAAGTTTAACAGAGCAATCTGGGTACTTTGTGGTCCAGGTCTGATGTATATGTTTACAAATACTATGCGAGTAGGCCCCCTTGGACATCTAAATTCAACCTCCACAGCTAATATATCCCTAGTGGGGGTAGATAGCTCCTTTGCCTTGGGGAACAGATCATGCTTTAACCAAATTATCAGGCCACAGGATGCCCTCCCAGATGGCGATGGAAGCGCAGCCTTCTGGAAGGTCCAGTAACCTGCTATGTAAATCATAGAAGGGGCCCATGACTCCTGAAGTAGAATGATATGATGTTGGTCTATGAAACTGCACCACTCCGGGTTGGTTGCTTTTGATAGCACACATGCCACATTCCAGGATAGGAGTTTGATTAGGGGATCATTACCATCCCAACATTTTGCAATCTCTCATTGATCTTATTTATAGGGGATGCTGTCCCACAGTCCCTCCCTTCTACTTGGTCATTGCAATGCAAATTAATCAAATTAGCTAATGACATTAATAAGAATCCAAACTCACCATAGCCTTCAGCCACGAATAACCACACGAAATTTAGTAATAGTTATGTTATTTATTCCCTATTAGTTACACTTTACTAGCAAGTTTATTAGTCTCAAAACCAGGAAACACATCAATAAGGTCACAATATGGCAACTTGAGTAAAATTTAAGCAAAGCAAAAATGATAAACATTAGAACAAAACATCGCGTCAACATGGATCTGTTTAGCAGAGTATCATTAGCGCATCTATTCAACACAGCAACGAGTCAGTCATTTTTGTCTATCTGCTTAATGAACTCCTTAACTAATCTCGAATTAGCATCAGCATGTTGGGCTTCTTGCAAACAATTTAGTAACACAAATTTGGAAAACATCTAAATAGGGTCTCTGTCAAAAGCAGTTGGTACCTAGAAAGGAAAGGCAAATAGACAATTACAATTTCATTATCATATAGTTACCCTCCGTAATGGGTCAGCATACAGAGTCAGTCTTCGTCCTCAGGACAGTAGTCGATCCGCCATCAGCCAGGACAGAACAGCAAAGTCTCAGCAAACAAGGCAGAAAGTTCTTCCCTCTTAAGGGGGTGAAGTAAATGTTGGGTAAAGAGGATGGCTCAGAGTAAGGAAAGTCTCTCCAAGTAGTGATAAGGTAATGGCTTCAAGGAACGGCAAAGGATGGCAAAAAGAGTGGGCGACTTCTCCTTGTAGCATGTCAATATATTAAATCCGTCGAACAAACCCTTAATTTCCAATTGGGCAAAGTCTGGCGCACCACTATCTCTGTCCAATAGTTGAGTGGTCACCTCACTAGAATTTTCACCTAAGACAGTTCTCATACAGTTCATTGGCTCCTGTGATTTACGTCTTCATCGGGTGAGATGGCAGGTAAGAAAAGTTACACCCGCGGCTTCAGTTAGCAGCTCCATTGTCTCTACCAGTTTAGGCAACCTTGCACCTGTTGCGAATTACACTGTTGCATTCAGCAAGAATGTCTCCTTGAGCAAGTCGGGTCTCATGAGAAAGAATTTACTACGGCTACACACACATCTCTAGCTTCTGGAAAAATACAGCTTTATGTCCTTCAGGAAGACAGCACAGTGCACGTTAGAAAAACACATTTAATATGAGGCCAGGCAGCTAGGCCCAGACTCTTGCTAACTAAGGCCTAGTGATTTATTCAACAAAACCTTAACATATAACTCTTAATGCTAAAACAGAATCATACATTAGTGCATTAATAATTCATTATTAGTCAATTTCATTAATCATCGTATACATTAGTGGCCAATCCCCGTGGGCACATTTCAAATACGTACATTATAAACATTTTAATGCATTTTCTATGCGGCTTCATTGTTCCTTAATTTGCAAGCGGTTCACGTTAATTTTGATTATAAAAGTTACACTCCAACACCCTCAACCTCTGAGGAAGGTGTTAGCAGTAATGTATTTCCTAGTAGCGCATGGTTTCTAGACAGTTGTCAGTGAGCTACCTGCCATGGCACTGCCATCGTTCTCTAAAGTGCTAAATTAGGGGATTAGTACAAGTATTTCCAGATGAACCACAATGAATGTTAGGAAGGCTACATTTTATACCATAAGTACATTTTCCAATATAACACATGTCCTGGACTGTTTGCATGTGGCCCTTGTAACACCTCAAGCAACTGTACAGATATGACGGAATCTGAAGATGCTGTACCCCATAAATGTGCAGATGGTATAGACCTAATAATCAGTTATTTGCTGTGCCTATTTCACTCCACACATAATTCACTGATCCAGTAGCACAGCTGGATTCAACATATTATGACAATCCACAAACCAAAAATGACCAGGATGTTAGGTGGGCAGAGGTTAGGTGGGCTGAGGTTAGGTCCTCTGCCCACTGTCAGCACCCTCCATGGTAACTGGATACATCAGGGCTGCTATGACTTAAGCCACATAGTATTTTGCAACCCTTCCACAACAAAATGTAAAAGAAGTGAACAGTCATGTGTATGACACTTGGGTTAAAAAAAGAAAAAGAAACAGGAAAAATAAAAACACGTGCGGCACCCAGCCGCATTGAAAAAACAAAAGTAGTTGGAGACTCTGTTATAAAATTAATCATGAAAGTAACACTCCATAATGCCCTGCAGGGCTTCACCTGCATTTGGTTTCTCTATTTGTTGTTGCCCCAGGATGGCAGGAGCACCACCAAGGTAACTTTTAAATACCATGGGTGCTACAAGGACTGTAGCAGCACCCCTCTCCTATCCCCCCAATGAAATTAAAAACTGTCTGTAAGTTTCTGGGGTTAGGAAATGCATGACACACAGGCTCTTTGTTATTTTCTCTAAAGCACTTCTATGGTTGGAACTTCTGCTGCACTGCCTGGGAGTGCAGCGACTTCTAGAGGTGGGTTATATGCCTACATGTTATGTGGTTTAAAGATTTTAAAGAAAGACTCAAACACATGTATTGTTGATTTTCAATGCTTTGTTAACAGTATAGCTACCCAATGGATCCCTGCTTAGGGATCGCCATAGGAGAGCAATCCACAAGCAAGGAGCCATTCACTAGGCACCAGGGATTTTGGCAGCAGGAGCAGCTCCTTGGGCATGGGCGTGTGCTCCCCATCTTCCATTCAAAGTTTTAGACTTTCTATGCTCTCCCGGTGAATGGGGTTTATTACCCCCAACCTGCACCCCCGGGGCAGGGTTGACAGAAAGCCCATTAGACACCAAAGAAATATTATAAAAATAAAATATAGCGGCGAGGGCTGCACACTGTGTGCATAGCCATTCTTCCTCCCCCAAAAAGAGGTGAAACAGTCTTTCCGCCCTTCTTGGGGGTTAGTTTGGAGGTTTGTCCCAATCTGCCTCCCCTGGGGGGTCAAAAAGCTCACTATACACCAGGGAATATGTATTAAAAAATAAAACATAGGTCTGGAGGCTGCCCACCGTGGGCATGGGCATGGCCTTGGCCCCTCCCCTAAAGGTGATGAAAGTCCCACCCAGGGGCAGAGAGGGAGCTGAGAGCCCACTTGACACCAGGAAAAATTAAAATAGCACCAAAACAATCAAACGGATAGGGTGGCCCACCCTGGCATTTAGTCATACCCCCAACCCAAAGGAGCAGTAATGTCTTTGTGCCTCCCTGGGGGTAGATAGGAGGTTTGTCCCAAGAGGGGAGGTTGTCCCAAATCTGCCCTTAGGATCATAGAAAGCCCACTAGATATCAGGGGGTTTGCATTTGTGGCACAAAAGAGGAACAGGCTTCGCACTCGTACTCACACCCCAAAAAAGGACAAAAAAGTATTTTGGCCTTCCCAGAGGGCAGAAAGAGGGTATGTCCCCAATTTGCTCCCAGGGGGACAGAAACCTCACTGGATGGAAGGAATTGTTTTTTTAATAAAATACTGGGGACACGAGGAGCACTCAGGCAGAACTTAGAAGCCCATAATTCCTCTGCCAGCCAGGAGGCAGGGCCCACAACAGCAGCACCGGTTGTGTGCATAAATCAGCACCCATGCAGCCTGTGGTGCGGATGTGTGAAGTATTTGGGCAGGGATCAAAAGCCATAATGCCTCTGCCAGCCAGAAGGCTGGGCCCACAACAACAGTGCTGATCGGGCACATAAATTAGTGCCGCGCAGCCCACTCCCATGTCAAACAGGATTACTTTAGAAGCCATCCCAGAGTAATTGGATGATCATCAAACTATCTTAGAAGTCATTTTCTCATCATCCGACATCATCAAGCTCTTGAAGTCATCAGCAGAGTTTAGAAATGTGTGCTGGATGATTTGAGGATGCCTTGAAAATGACTGTCCGATTACTTGGCAAGCTAGGGTTGTTCTTGATGGTTTCAGGATGACTCAAAAATGAGTATCTGATGATTTCACAAGATGGGATTATTGCTGATGATTTGAAATGAGTATCTGATTACACCACAAGACGGGATGGTTCTTGAGGATTTGAGCCTATTTTAAAAATAGACTATCAGATTACTTCCCAAGTACTAACAAATGGAAATGCTTCCTGATGATTTAAGGATGCGTTACTAATTACCTCAGGACCATGACTATCATTCTGTTTTCACTTTCGTTAGAAAGTTTTAACCTGTGGCATGGTTTCAGAATTATTTGTGGATTATTTCAAATTGAAAACCATTTAGATGGTATATACGTTTTACACTAGATGCAAATAAGCATGAAATATGCTTCAGAAATCGATGTGTAAGGTTAATAGATTTATTGGCTTGTATGCGCACTTTGAATGAAACCTGTGATTTCAATTTGTGTTAGCACCCTATTTTAAGTGAGGATGTAGCTCTTTTAGAAGACTGTTTTTTCGTACGTCAATGAAAATTGTGCCAACCATTCTCTAAATGTTTACCAAGTTGTTCTAGGCTAGCTCAGTAGGCTGATTGCCTGCTGCAATGAACTGAATAACTGCAGGCTTCTGGTTTGGATCTCAGCATGGCAATGACTCTTATTTTCCACTGCACAAAGTGGCTAAATGAGAACCTTTGGACAGTGATGCTTTTTATAGGTGCCACTGAAATGGTCTATGGAGTACTACACTATGTAGCAAGGATAAATATATAATGTAATGGCAAATGATGCAAAACTGTGCGGCACGTTCTGCGCCTGTCATTGTTTAGACATGATAACACACATTGAAACATAAGGGATCCCAGCACTACAGAAAAGATAAAGATTTTGCAGTTAAAATTATGAATATTAAGTAGTGCACATTCTAAATGTTATCTACCAACAAATAATTATGTCATGAATTTTCTCCTAAACTAGAATTTAAGTCAAATAGTTTTAAGCAGTAGAAAGTTAAAATAGTGCTATAACTTGCTGTAAAAATCACTAGTCTCCTACCTAAATGTAGCTTGTTGACATAAATGACTAGCAGAATACGAAGACAGTGCCTGCTGCGGTGATGTGTGTGTCTGCAGGTCACTTTGAATTTGAAACAAACAAAATGAGCGTATTTTTGGTGAATAAGCATGCCATCTTATAGTGCGATCCCAGCTTATCGCAAAAGATATTTAATATTAGGAAATTGTCTGAGAAATAGAGTGTGAAATAGGCTCAAAAATATAAAGCAACGCAGCGCTTCCTGATAAATGTGCAGCATCTACACGATTTAGCAGGGTGACTTATAGACAGTTGTTAGTTGTTACCATGTCATCCACCTACAACATTGTGCCCTGGATTAAGTCAGTGGTCTTCAAACTTTTTAATGCCGCCCCCCCCACTTGAAAAATAAAAATCATTGAGCCCCCCCTCAGAATTTTTCACAATTATTTTAGAAAGATGACAATGTTTAAATAGGTTTAATCCTATTTAAACATTGCAGTTAAGTACGGTTACCTTTTTAAAACTGCAATAACATGCTTCTGCTTAAAACAAAGGCATGTTATCTGTATACTATTTATTTTGGCCAGAGTTTGGCGCCCACCCTGGGATCACTTGAGGCCCCCCAAGGGGGGCCCGCCCCTCAGTTTGAAGACCTCTGGATTAAGTTCATTCTCAGCAAACAACAAGTAATTCTTTTCTGGGGCGTTCCCCTTTCGATTTTCACACCTCTGCGCAGTGTGAATGCTTTCTGCCAGCATGGAGCCAGCACCACACACTCCCCGCGCCTCCCCCTCCCTTCCAGCAACAACAAAGCATTTGTTTCTATAAAGATTTTGGCGCCAGGACTGTGGGCTTAACCAAAGACACGGAAAAACAGGAACATTATTACAAAGGTTTCTTAGTACATAAAGCAGTTTGTACTTCAATGTTACTTACAAAAATGAAAGCAAAGCACAAATAATTAAGCATTATGAGTGTGCTGGTGCCCCATTCTAAGTTTACAATTAATGGAACCCCCCCCCCCCCTCCTTCAGGAGGCTGCTGGTATAGCCCAGGCTTCCTTTCCATGAATGAACTTTACTCTTTAGTTGAGATCGAGAATGAACATATTCAACAAGCAGACGGGAAGCATTGCAGTGCCTGGTTACACAGAGATTCTGAGCTCCGTGAAACATGGAGGCCCACAACAGACCGAGAGAGACGAGGAGATAGACAGATGAAAGCCCCCCCCCCCCGAGGTGCCACGCAGCACAGGGGAGGAAGCGGTTGGCTTTGGCCAGTGTGAAAGGTATGCAGGTCCATGCTAGCACAAGTGGGCACATGTGTGACACCTTCAGCTGCTCTGGGCTTTTTCCCACCCCCATCAGCACAGCCAGTCCAGGTTTTTATACAACAGTACTTTGCATATTGGGATTTCTAGGTGCATACTACAAGTCCCAGAATGCAAAGTGTCCCTGTCAAAAAGGCAAGACTTGCTGACACGAGGGTGTGCGTATCTCTTGCACTGGATCCAACACCACAGTTCTGCCCAGATAACACGGACATCTAGAAAAGCCTTATGACCTATTACACATGCACCTCCCCAGCCAGCATTACGTCACTACCTAGCTAGAGGCACCCCAATCCAGATTTGCTGACACCTACTCGTAAGGTTGCCACTTTCCTAGAGACAAACACTGGCCCTTTGTTCATGTTTTAAGATCCTGCGAAGCGTCGAACATGATAAAGAAATAAAACTTTGTATAAAAGTGTCTGAATTCGTTTTTAATACTGCTTTTTCTGCCTTTGTATACTTTTATTATCAGAGACGGCATTAAGGTAGCTCTACAACACGTATTTAAGTGATTTCTTTTTATGATACAGTTTAAAGTATGTACTGATGAAGGGAAAATACTAAATGTAGGTTATCTTCCTAGTTTTTGTAATACGTTAGTACTGACATGTTGTAGTCCTACGTCTCCAAAATAATGGTCCTGCCAGTAAAAAAAGGGCTATGTGGCAAACTAGCTATCCATTAGCCAGCACAATGATTCCCTTACCTATGCTTACCAGATTTTCAGTACTGAAAACCAAGACATGCTACAGACAGATGTAGGATTACAATATGTCAGTAATAGCATAGAGTAACACAAAGCATCTGTAACATTGCTGTAGACACTTTATTAAAATCTTACATCAACATATCCACTTCAGTTGCAAAACTTATGGGCATTTTCATGGCAATCACAGAGTAGAAAATAAAGGGAAAATTTGTGATATACTTTAAGTGTATGCATTTCTGCTAACACATGGCAACGAGTTGACGAGTGGATTAAGGTTGTTATTCTGGGCCGAAGGGAACTGCTGAACCTATCATGTTACCAGATATTCCCTGCTTTGTGCCCACTCCCAGTCGTTTATAGGTCAAAGTGTACCAGACAACACCACCTACTACACTCTACTCCATCCAAAACTACTCCTCTCCACTTCACTCCAATCCACCTAATCTACCCCACCCCACTCTACCACACTTCATTCCAGTCTACCCCACTTCTCTTTTCTTCACTCTACCCCATGCTACCCAAATCTACCCCACTCCAGTCCGATCGAACCCACTCTACCCTAATCCACCCCTCTCCAATTTACCCTAACCCACTTCACCCCAAACTACCCTACCCCAATCTGCCAAACTCAAATCTATCCCACCCTAACTCAGTCTACCCCACTCCAACCTACCCTACCGTAATACTCCCAATCTACCGACTCCATTCTATCCGAATTTACCACACTCCATTCCAATTTACCACACTCCACCACATGCTACCTATATGTACCCCACTCCATCCAATCTAACCCAATCATCCCACTCCAATTTACCCTACCCAAAACTACCCTACTCTACCCCAGACTACCCTGCTCCAGTCTACCCGTCCAATCTGCCCCACTTCAATCTACCCCACTTCACCCTAATCTACTCCACTGCAATCTAACCCTCTCCACTCCAATCTACCCCACTCCAATCCACTCCACCCTAATCTACTCCACTCCAATTTACCCCACTCCACCTCACTCCAGTCTTCCCAGAATTACCCCACTCCATCGCAGTATATCCCACTCCACTCTGCTCCAATCCAACCTGCTCCACTCATTCCTCTTCAGTGTACCCCACTCCACCCTAATCTACACCACTCCACGACACTACTCTTCCCTCAGTCTTTCATTCCATTCCAGTCTCGACTCCAATCTATCCAACTCCACCCCAATTTACCACACTCCATTCCACCCAACACAATCTACTGCACACCACTTTACTTCACTCTACCACATGCTACCCAAATCTGCTCCACTGCATCCAATCTAACCCAATCGACCCCCCTCCAATTTACCCTACCCTACTCCACACCAAACTACCCGATTCCAATCTATCCCATCCAGTCTACCACACTCCAATCTTCCCCACTCCACCTCACTCCACTCTTCCTGAATCTAACCCTTTCCACCCCACTCTAATCTACCCTACTCCACCCAAAGCTACTGCAAGTTAACTTACTTCACTCCTATCTAATACTTTGACCTGCCCAAAACCCCCACTCTAATTTACCCCTTTCCAATCTACCCCACTCCACGCTACCCCAATGTACCCCATTCCACTCTACCCCAATCTACCCCATCCCACACCACAAACATTTAGTCATGCTCAACAGCAGCCACACTAGTGTGTATATAAAGGCTACAGCACATTGCTAAAATCAATATTTCTCGCATAGGGGAGGCTTATTGGCCTTGCCAATGCTTTTTTTAATAGGAAGCAACACTTTCCAACCAGCAAAAAAACATTATTTACAAAGGTGCCTTAAATGGGACTAGATCATAAGTGCCAACAGACCCAATTCAGGTGGGAGATTTTCACTTTCTCGCTCTTTCCTCTTAAAATGTCGGTATGTAGGCGGAGCATAATCACGTGATAAGCTATGCCATGCCACAAGTCAGTTCAGGTGATACCACTTCTGACAGTGACAGGAGAAATGGCAGCAGGCAGCTGTACTGAGAAAGGACTACCTGCTTTCCTACTACAAGAAAGTCAGAGGTGTGATCATGAGCAACATTTATTTACTTGAATTGTTCATGATAACCCCAGCCACAGGTAGCCAAGCCTGGACACTTTAAGCAGTATTCTAGGCCCAGAAGAGAACTACCAAATACAGTGGAAACGGCTGAGCTTTAAATACTATTATCGTCTACCCATATCGGCATATTTATGTCTTGGCCTGGTAATGTTGAGACCTGTTGGCATATTTTTTTGCTGGTAATGGTGAAACATGTCCCTGACAGCAAAATAACTGCCAGAGATATCTTCAAGAATGACAAGGATATGCAAATTATTACATGAATAGATGCCAACATTACAGCTGCATCCCCCGGTAAAACCTGAGATGTTTTCCTAATTATGTATTGAGTAGAAACTATGTGTAGAGTAGAAACTGTCGGCTTTGTTCTTCCATGCCATGGACGCATCACAGTCTCTGTAGTCACACTCCTCGCATACACAAGTCCTGAAGTCTTATCCCTCAGCACACTGCACAGATCCTGGACTCCGACCCCTCATCAGACAATGCAGGCCGTTGACTGCCCCATTTCCTTCCCAACCCCATCCCTCGTACTCCAGAGCAGACCACGCCTGCCCTGGACTTCAGCATCCTTTCCTTGATACACTGCTGCTGATACACTACCATTCCAGCAGACAACACATGCCCTTGGCTCTCACTCCAGCAGTTAACACAGGTCCTGGATTTAAATGCTCTTCCTCTGACTGAAGGGCACAGGATTCCCACCCTGACTTACAGGCCCTGGACTCAGAACTCAGCAGTTCAGGGCATGGACTCATCCCAACAATCATGATCTAGACTCCAACCCTAATACTCATCACAGGCAATTAGCATACACCCAACACAGCACAGGCTGTGGACTCCTGCCCTTCTGTATGCATGGAGGTTTTGGACTTCAATTCCTACATGGAGGCCCTAAACTCCTACCCCATTATTCAACCACAGGCCTTGGACTCACACCCTGGTCCATAACACAGGCCCTGGATTCACACTCAAGCACACAACAAAGGGCCTGAACTTGCACCGTCTGGCAAATAAAACAGTCCCTAGACTTCTACTGCAGTACACATACAGGCCCTGTACTCCCACATCAGACACAGAACTCTGGCCCTGAGCTCTTTCCCAGCACACCCACTGGTACACAACACATGCCCTGGCCTCAAATCTCCTGCTCCTGAGAGACGATCACTGGATTCCTGCCCTTGAAATATGGGTGCTGGGCTCCCACCTCTGAGGTACAATACAGGCCCTGTCATAGCTTGGCACACAAAACAGGTTTCGGGTTTCCATCCCTCGGTAAACACGAGCTGTTGTTTCCCATCCAAGGAAACAACAGGGCCAGAATGAGTTACTAGCATGTAGTCATCTGATCTCTGATCACCTCCGTAGAGGCTTTCAAATAGTTTCTCCTGACATCAGTAACCCACCTTCTTGCTGCTTATCTCCCTTGCAGCAGTTCATCTGCTCACAGTTTCCACCCTCTATAACAGGACCTTTAAAGCTTCCCTCAGCCTAAATTGTTCACTTACTGAACCATTTGCCATAAACTGCTCAACCAACTGACACTTTGCCACAAGTGGAGCTTCCTGTGTCTCAGTCACCTGCCTACAAGCAGCCATTTGCTTATAGCTTCTCTTGCACTCAAACGCTCACCTAAGGATATTCTGTCATTCATAGTATCCATAATGTTCCAGTGTACTCCCTTAGCCACAAACACACTACTTCTCCTATAGGTAATGTGTCACTTATCCCAGTCACAGGTCTTCTTATCTGCATATTCTCTCATACATAAAGCTACATATTTACAGCTTCTGATGGATACAACTACCTGTGGATTCCTCACCTAATGAATACTCCCATGGCGCCAGCATTCGACGGAAATCTTCTTCCTAGTCTCTGCACGTCAACGAGGACGTCACTCTAGCCCACGCGACGCCGTCTGACGTCATACAGACAATAAGAGGTCCTCGACGACGTGCCGACGTCAGTTCCCTTTTTTCAGTGCATTCGAAACGGTTATCTTCGAGGGAGCTACTGTTACTTTAGTGGTTACAGTGTGTTTTCTGCTGCGTAGTTCTTCTCTGCGGTAACAATGTCTCAGAGAAAGTCGGGTTTCAAGCCCTGTCGAGAGTGTGGGGGCAAGATGTCCATTACAGATCCTCACTCCGACTGTCTCTGGTGCTTGAGCTCCGATCACGACGTTGTGACTTGCGATTCATGTCAGCACATGAATCCGAAGGCCCTCAAGGAACGTGAGGCTAAATTATTCCTGGCGAAGTCGAAGAGAAAGGAAAAACATCACAAGAAGTCTTCCTCGCCAAGGTCTCATCGGCGTCATCGAGACTCCCGGCGCCGTAGAGATTCACGGCGTCATTCAAGCAAGGAGACTCGTTCGAGGTCGCCTTCGGCTCGACGTCGGAGGACTTGGGAGGTCAGTCCCACGGTCACGCCGCATCCATCGACGCCGTTGCCCTCTCCGGCGTCACCGACTTCGCCTGGACAAGCGTCTGTGGTTGAGGTGATGCAGCCTCTTGTGATGTCTCCGGCGTCGCGGACGTCGAGGCCGGCGTCGGGGTCGCCTTCGATCCAGGCACCCCAGTATCCGGCTTTTCCAGCCCCTGGAGCCGATAGTACCGCATTTCTGAATGCGATGTATACCATCTTTCAGCAGATGGCTCCAGGAGGTGCTCCGGCTGGTCCTTCGGGGCCTTTGGCCTTTTCATTGGGTGATCCTGCGCCTCTTCGGCCAGCACCCTTTATGCCCTTTCTCCCTTTTGGGAATGTGGGCTCGGCGCCGACGGCCGCTCCGGTGGCTTCAGAGGGATTGGCTCCGGATGTTTCCATCCCGTCGACGTCGGGATTTCGTCCTATGACTCCAGTGGGTCCATCGGCTCTAAGATCCCTTTGTCCTGTTCCTTCATCGGCGCCGAAGCTGTCTGTGGCGCCGGATGCGGCGTCGGATGCTTCTGGAGATCGGCGCCGATCTTCGACTTCGGCAGAGGCCATGTCGACTCCGCGCATTGAGCAGAGACTACATTCAAGGAGGCGTGCTCTCCGTCTGTTGGAAGAGCAGGAGTACCAGCGAGTCCTGGAGGAAGGAGAGGTTGAGGACTCGGGTGATGGACTGCATGGTCTGGATACGGCCAGTGGGCTGGATACTTCCCCTGAGTGGGACCTTTCATCTCCAGGGGAGTATACGGAGGAGGCTGCTTCCTTTCACGCGGTGGTGAGGAAGGCGGCTAATTTTCTGGGCCTGCCTTTGCCGGTGGCAGAGGCGAAGCAGAATTTATTAACGGAGGTGCTGCATCCGGCCTCTGCTGCAGCGGAGCCTCTCTTGCCGTTTAATGAGGCTTTGCTTGATCCGGTGTTGGAGGTGTGGAAGAAGCCTGTATCTTACTCTGCAGTTCATAGGGCTGTGGCCAGGAGATATCGGACTGCACCATCTGATCCTGGCTTTCTTTCAAGACACCCTACGCCGGAGAGCTTGGTGGTACAAGCCTCCTGTTCTTCAAATTCAGCGCCTGGATCCTTCCCAACGGTGCCAGGAGACAGGGACTCCAAAAAACTGGATGCGCAATCCAAGAAAATATTTTCTTCTTGCAGTTTGGCGTTGAAGGCCACCAACGCAACTTGCATTCTGGGGAGATATGTCCATGCTCTTATGGATGATATTTCATCTTCTTTTACGGAGCTTCCCCAGGGACTCTTGGATTTTGTCTCAGACGCCCAGGCTGCCGCAACCCAGATTATCCAGTCTGGACTGGACACGACCGACTCAGTGGCTAGGGCGATGGGCACGGCTGTGGTGGCAAGGAGACAGGCCTGGCTCCGTAATTCAGGGTTTTCTGCGGATGTACAGTCGACCCTATTAGACCTCCCGTTTGATGGGGACAAACTGTTTGGAGCAAAGGCAGATTCGGCCTTGGAGCGATTTAAAGAGAGCAGGGCCACAGCCAAATCGTTAGGGCTGCAAGCTCCTTCTTCCTCTGCCTCTTCCAGATTTTTCAGGAGGTTTCGTGGATTTGGGCGTGGCTCTTCCTCCTCTTCCTTTCGGGGGAGGTTCCAGCAAGCCGCCTCCTCTCACCCCTATAGATCATTTAGAGGAAGAGGTAGGGCCCGCACCAGAGGAGCCTCTCAACAGCACTCTGCCTCTTCCTCGTCCTCTGGAGGGGTGCAGCAGGGAAAGCAGCCTTAGGCTTCCACCATTTCCCACTCACTCCTCTCCTGTAGGGGGAAGATTACGGCATTTTCTCCACACGTGGGAGACTATTACAACGGACACTTGGGTTATCAGTATTGTGGAGAAAGGCTACACCCTTCCCTTTCGGGAGTTTCCGCCCCCCCTCCCGCCCCGCCCATCTTATTGTTCAGAAGAACACCTCCTGTTGCTAGAACAGGAGGTTCAAGTCCTCCTTTCAAAGGGCGCAGTGGAGTTGGTTCCAGAGCAGGAAAGGGGTCAAGGTTGTTACTCAAGGTACTTCCTGATTCCCAAGAAAGATGGTCGGTTGAGACCGATCCTGGATCTGAGGATCTTGAATTGGTTCCTCAATCAGGAAAAGTTCAAGATGCTGTCCCTAGCACAGGTGCTTTTGGCGTTGAACAAAGAAGATTGGATGGTGTCTGTCGACTTGCAGGATGCTTATTTTCATATCCCGATACTCAAGTCGCACAGGAAGTATCTCCGGTTTGTGGTAGGGTCGCACCACTATCAGTTTGCGGTCCTCCCGTTTGGTCTTACTTCAGCACCTCGAGTCTTCACGAAGGTGATGTCAGTGGTTGCGGCAGAGCTCAGAAGGAAGGGGATAGCAGTATTCCCTTACTTGGACGACTGGTTGATCAAAGCCAAGTCCCCGGAGCTTGTGTCGTATCATCTGCAGTCAACAACCCAGTTGTTGTTCGACCTGGGCTTTTCGGTGAACGTGCCCAAATCTCACCTGGAGCCCTCTCAGCGCCTCCTGTTCATAGGGGCAGTACTGGATACAACATTGAATCGAGCCTTTCCTCCGCCTCAGCGGGTTCAAGATATTCAGGAATTGGTTCCAATGTTTCGAAATGGAGCAGTAGTTCCAGTCCTCAAGGTCCTTCGTCTGCTCGGTCTGTTTGCCTCCTGCATACTGTTGGTCACGCATGCTCGCTGGCACATGAGGGCTCTTCAGTGGTGCCTCCGAAGGCAGTGGTCTCAACACAAGGGAGATCTAGAAGGTGCGGTCAAGATCTCCAGAGATGCTGCTGTGGACTTGAAGTGGTGGATTGCGAGCAGCAATCTTTCACAAGGAAAGCCGTTCGCGCAGTCGCCACCAGTGGCCACGGTCATAACGGATGCTTCCACTCTAGGGTGGGGAGCTCATCTGGGGGATCTGGAGATCAAAGGACTTTGGTCTCCAGAGAAACAGAGGTTTCATATCAATCTGTTAGAGTTACGGGCTGTACGTCTGGCTCTCAAGGCCTTCCTCCCTTCCCTTCGTGGTCAGTCGGTACAGGTCCTGACGGACAATACTACCACGATGTGGTACATAAACAAACAGGGAGGAGTAGGGTCGTACCTTCTCTGCAGAGAAGCTCTTCGATTATGGTCCTTGGCAAAGGACCATCAGATTTGCTTGGTAGCAAATCATCTGGCCGGGGTCTTGAATGTACGTGCGGACAGTCTCAGTCGCCAATTCTCGGCCGACCACGAGTGGCGTCTCCATCCAGATCAAGTCCGTTTAATCTTCCAGATGTGGGGGTTTCCTCGAATAGATCTGTTTGCCACTCGGGAGAACGTGCATTGTCCGTTATTCTGCAGCCTCCAGTATCCGGGGCAGGGAGCATTGGGGGACGCGTTTCTGATAACCTGGTGCGACCAGTTGCTTTACGCGTTTCCCCCCATACCCTTGATTCCTCGAGTATTGAGGAAGATTCGCCAAGACCGGGCTCAAGTCATCTTAATAGCTCCGGATTGGCCAAGGAGGGTGTGGTACTCCGACCTTCTCCAACTCTCGCTGTGCCCTCCGCTCCGTCTCCCTCTCAGGGCAGACCTCCTCTCGCAGTCGCAGGGGCAGGTTTTACACCCCAACCTCCAGAGTCTACACCTACATGCCTGGAGATTGAACGGGGCAACCTGAGTTCCTTCTCTCTCCCGCCTGATGTAGTGGATGTTATATTAGCGGCCAGGCGACACTCCACTAAATCTATCTACGCTAATAGGTGGTCTAAATTTGTTATCTGGTGTGGAGAGAGACAGATTGATCCCTTACATGCTCATCTGTCAGATGTTTTGTCTTTTGCTCTGTCTCTAGCGCAGAAAGGTTGTGCAGTGGCTACCATTAAAGGTTATTTGTCTGCCCTGTCAGCCTTCATTTGTCTTCCAGATCAACCATTGTTATTTAAATCCCCTATTGTTCTCAGATTCTTGAAAGGTCTTCTAAATAAATATCCTCCAAAACCATTCGTGATGCCTCAATGGGATTTGTCCTTGGTCCTCACTTTCCTTATGGGGTCCCCTTTTGAGCCTATGCATTCTTGCCCATTAAGGTATTTGGTTATTAAAACAGTCTTCCTGGTGGCTATAACATCTGCAAGGAGAGTGAGTGAGTTGCAGGCCTTATCGGTAAAACCCCCTTATACAACTTTTTATGGGGATAAGGTGGTGTTGAGGACCAAGGCTGCTTTCCTCCCGAAGGTTGTTTCACCCTTCCATTTGGCCCAGACAATTACTTTGTCCACGTTCTATCCTCCGCCTCATCCTTCAAAGGAGGAAGAGAGACTACATCGATTGGACCCAAAGAGGGCGTTGAGCTTCTTCATTGATAGAACGAAGGATTTCAGGCTGGAGGATCAGCTGTTCATCGGATACGTGGGCAAGAGGAGAGGAAAGGCAGTCCACAAGAGAACACTCTCCAGGTGGGTTGTTCTTTGCATTAAAATCTGTTACTCTTTGGCAAAGAAGGATCCTCCTGATGGCATTAGAGCTCATTCCACCAGAGCTAAGTCGGCCACTACGGCCTTGGCCAGAGGTGTTCCTGTGGTCGACATCTGCAAGGCCGCAACTTGGTCGTCCCTTCACACTTTTGCGAAACATTACTGTTTGGACTCTGAGGTCAGAAGGGACGGCCATTTTGCACGGTCAGTGCTGCAGGATTTCTTGGTTTGACCATACAGGCACCCTCCACCGGGAGTGGTACTGCTTTGGGACTCTATTCATTAGGTGAGGAATCCACAGGTAGTTGTATCCATCAGAAGAACGAGTTACTTACCTTCGGTAGCGACTTTTCTGGTGGATACATTAGCTACCTGTGGATTCCTCACGGTCCCACCCGCCTCCCCGTTGCCTTTCTGGTCTTACCAAGTAATCCTTGAGTGCGCTCCTCTTGGTATTCAAGGTTGCAATAGATGTTGTATATATGGATACTTGTGTATATTTATATGTATATATATATGTATATATCTTTGTGTATATACATGATTTGCATATATTTGTTGGTTTAAAAAAAAAAAAAGAGAGAGTTATATTAAATTTACAGCCATTTTATTGCAATGTTGTGTATTTTACAATGTTATGGGATGTTGCCTTGCTCTTTCATTGCATTGGGTTGTTGTTCTCATGCACGTAAAAAAATGTTGGTACTGACGTCGGCACGTCGTCGAGGACCTCTTATTGTCTGTATGACGTCAGACGGCGTCGCGTGGGCTAGAGTGACGTCCTCGTCGACGTGCAGAGACTAGGAAGAAGATTTCCGTCGAATGCTGGCGCCATGGGAGTATTCATTAGGTGAGGAATCCACAGGTAGCTAATGTATCCACCAGAAAAGTCGCTACCGAAGGTAAGTGACTCGTTCTTCAGTGCCGTTAATTGTGCAGCCATTTACAGCATCTCTCATCTAGCAATTCCTCATGCACAGCTTTCCTTCCTAAGGCTGTTTTGCTTGTAAACAGTCAGCCACTCATAGCCTACCACATCAACTCTCCTAAAGACAATCACTCACATCTTCCTCTGCCCTCAGTCACTATCCTGCTGAAGTTGGACAACCCACTCAGCACTTTTCCCTCAACTGTTCAATAATGGATGCATAACCATTTTCTCCCAAATTTGATCATCGTCAATATTTGACCCAGAGTGACTCAGGCGCTCACAGCTTCCCCCACTCCCAGCAGTCATCTGCAAACACTTTGCCACTCACATGTTCCGCCAGGCGATCATCTGCAGACACTCAGCCCCTTGCCCTCAACTGTTCACATCTTGCCATGTATTATTGCCTGACACACATGTTCTTATGGCTCCTCATAAACAAAACACTCACCTCCTATTAGACCTTCATCCATGCATGCCATTTATTATCTTTTAATTGTTCCACCATTTGGGTTTTCCCTCCGTTGACTTTGCCCTCAACACTGTGCTTCACCTGGGATGTAGAATAGGCAACTGGCAAATATTGGTGACTTCTCCTCGGAGGACATAGATCAAAGGTTAAACATGGTTCTGGTAAACTGAGGGGGTGGCAATGGTGGTGGTGCGCCTCGAAGACCTCTGGTTGAGAAGATGAAATGGCTGCCATCATGGACAATCTCCAGGGACAATCTCCAGAAAAAGGTTTGGAACCACGGAGTAAAAGTTCAGATCTATCTTGAAGTTTTTTGTTTTTTTTACATCATCAAGTAGTAATCCTCACTCATACTGATGCTATCACAGTTTCATCTCCGATTATTCGAGGCTCATTCTGAAGTTGTCATACAATCATCCTAAAGCAATCCGCAGGCTTCTTCAGGTTGTCGTAGAATCATCTTGAAGTAATCAGCACTTATCCTGAATTTGTTATAGTCATCCTGAAATATTCTGTACTTATTTCAAAGTTTTCATATAATCATCAAGGAGCAGAGTTCACTCATCCTGAAGTTGGCATAAGGTAATCTAAGAGTAATCCACACTCATTCTCAAATTGACCTGGAGTCATTTTGTATTGATCTGCACTAATCCTCAAATTGTCCTGGCATCATTTTGTAGTAATCTGCACTAATCCTCAAATTGTCCTGGAATCATTTTGTAGTAATCTGCACTAATCCTCAAATTGTCCTGGAATCATCTTGTAGTAATCCACAGTCATCCTCAAATTGTCCTGGAATCATTTTGTAGTAATCTGCACTAATCCTCAAGTTGTCAACTGGTACTCCTGGAATTGTAAACAATCATCACACACTTTCAAATTAAGTCATCAGGAACTCATCCTAGAGTAGTTCTTGTGATGACTCTACAGTCATCTCATTTAAATATTTCGCCCTATACACATACTTCAGGATGGTTTCGGATGACTTCCCCAGATAATTACATGAATAGCTCAGCTGAAGTCATCAGATGACTTCAGAATTACTCTAGGATGATCTTCCTTTTTGACTTGGGACTGTGTGGGATGTGAGAAGGATTTGGGGAGGACTCAGAAGCCCATAATACTTGCGCCAGCCGGGAGGCAGGGCGCAGAACAGCAGGGCTGTCTGGGCGCATAAATGAGCACCATGCAGAACACGGTGCAGGATGCGTAGAGGATTTGGCCGAGAGTCAGAAGCCCATAACCTCTCTGCCAGCCACAAGGCAGGGCCCACAACAGCACTGGCCAGGTGCATAAATTTGTTTTATGTAGCCCAAGGTACAGGACGCTACTGGACGAGTGCCCTGATGAAGACCGAGCCAAGAGCATGCCCCTCAACATCCGTCCGGACCCGAAGGAGGCTGGGCTTGACCACCCTCCTAGATCCTTTATCAAAATCATTTATACTTTTCAATTTTTCCCTGAAAATGGGGACGAGGAAGCTAAATACCATTCTGAAAGTAGACCGGGTAAGGCATCAAGATCTCTGACCACCTTCCTCAATAGTGCCATGGGCACCATTGGCAGGAAGATAGAGAAGTAATGCTAAAGAGAGGTGTTACCATACAACAAACTGTTAATTACATTTCTGGGACTCCTTACCAAAAGATACTGATGACCTACTAGAAGAGAAGTATTGTTAACATGAATACCTGTATTTCTTGTGAATTGCTAATGATAGCGCGTCCAGCCCTTATAAATTACTTGTACTTGGACACGCTAGAGGTCGGTGAACCTTTTAACCGAGTTGGGCTCTCCTCATCCAAGAATAGTCGGATCTCTCAAATCAATAGTCAATAACTCTTATAATCGATACCTAATACTTAATTAATAGATCAAACGACACACTTAGGAATCAATAACAATCGGTATTTTGACGCGCCATGACCTTTCAGTCATGAATAACCACACCAGTTTATTCGAAGTTAATGAATTTTATTTCCCTATATTAACAAAGCTAGCATGATATAAGTGAGTCTCAAAATCAAATGGTATACATATACAAACATTACTATCTGTCCATAGTGGCGGAAGAAACGCAATCTACGCAAAATCTGGATTATAATGCACTCGGTTATAGCAATGCAAATCACTAATATAAGTAACTGAATTTGACTAATTGCATACATCGGTCAGCATAACAAGATTTCAATTTAGCATGGTGCATCAAGTGAATGTCTCAACTAACTTCTAATTAGCATTGGCATGTGGGGCTTCATGCAAAACGAATTTATGTAACACAAATTTAGAAAACTTCTATCTTGGGCCCTATCAAAATAGCAGTTGGTACCTAGGAAGGATAACACAATGCATAATACAATTATCTTTTCATATTTACCAAATACAATCAGCATTTCAAGAAAAGTCTTCGTCCTTCAGGTATCGGTTCGACCAGCATGGGGCAAATTTCAAGGGGGGCAAAGTTAAGGGCAAGTTTCCTTGCGGCAGCAAGGAGAATGGGGCAAAAGTTACTGCATGGGCAGGACGGGGCAGATTTAAAGTAAAAGTCTCTAGGGTGAGAATTCTTTAAAGTCTCTTTCTCTGCAACAGAGAAAGGGCATCAGGGGCTCGTCCCAAAATGGCGTCTTGAATCAGACTTCAAAATGGCATCGTAGAAAATGGCTGACTTCTCTTTGTCCGGTGGGTTTAAATAAGAAACATTCCAAATTCTTCAGGGTCTTCCATTGGAGGGTTCATAGGGTGGCTTCCTTTTGACCAATGAATAGTGTCTTTCTCCTAGTACTCATTTATGCATAAGGTGTCCTTGGAGCCTTGGAACACAAGTTGCAACAAAGTTTGCCAATTAATTCCCTATCAGTGTCTTCATTGTCCGCACCTGCAGAAACTGACCTTGCTTAAAAGGGATGAAACTAGCCTAGCACGAAACCTTGAGATAAGTGTATTAGTCATCTCTACTGGAAAAATACAACCTTAAGGTAAAATAGTATGTCTTTGTTAATACAAGTGAAAACCACGCAGTTAAATTTGAGACCAGGCAACTAGGCCAAAGCCTCTGCTAAATTTAAGCTAAGCATATAACAGTTTCAACAAGAAAATCATAGAATACATTTGCAATTATGACGAATTACTACATTGTCAATTCTTCATGATTAATTAAGCTCGTTTATAATAATGGCGAACTACCCCGTGGCCACAATTTCCCACGTACATTATTTTTCTTTGCTAAAATCACACTACCTTATACGATTTTGGTTTACATGATATATAAATATTTGTTAGCCTCTCTTTTTCTGCGTCATCAATCCCTCCTCTGATGACTAATTATGTCATCACATCAAATCTTCCCACAAATTTTATTTCATTAAAATTCTGTTTTAGTAATTTGGCACTTCAGTCAATTCCCTCTTCCTTTTGGTTCCCTTTGATTTTTCTCTGTATATTTCTACCATTTTATTTTCTTCTTTCTCTTCTCTTCTCCTTTTGTTTCTTGTTTTCAATATTTTAATAGCTTTCCATATTCCCCAAATACCTAATAAGAAGATTAATATTATTACTATTCCTTTTACTATTTTCAATAATAGTCCGTTCCAAATGTTGCTGAGCCAATTTCCCACGGAAGCAAATCCTTTTCCAACCTTCTCCCATACTCCTGGTTCTTTCAATTCCTTCAAATCTGTACTTTCGTTAGTTAAATTTGTAAGCATTTTCCTAATTTGCCCGCTGTTGTCCGGAATATAAGAGCAACAGTGACGTGCACTAAGCATTTTGCAAACGCCGCCATCCTTTGCTAAAAGAATGTCTAAAGCAAGCCGATTTTGAAGAGTCATAGCTCTTTCTGCAGCAAGTTCAGCATCCATCAGGATTATAGCTCCTGAGAAGTTTGTCAAAATGTTATCCACAATAGTAGACAACTTTTGTATTTTAATTGAATTCAAAATGACTCCTACTGAAGGAATCATTGCTCCAAATATATCTCCTACCACACTAGAAGCTGTCTCCCTTTTCTGAACATGATGGGATTCAGACAGCTTTGGAAAATTCTTTAAGTCGTCCAATTGATAAATCTTTGGAAATACTATTCCCAAATAACATCTCCCATACCATCCTTTTCGAAGACGATAATAGGCGTTAAGTCCACAAATATAATATACCCCTGGAATAACTGGGTCTTGTCTATTCAGCATGAACATCCACTTAGCTTGAAAAAAAGTATGTTTACATTCACTCGTTCCCACAAATATTGTGTCATAATATGATTTAGGTCTATATACACAAAGCCTCCCTACGTGTATTGCATCTAAAGCTAGTTTCCCTTGTGTCTTTATCGCAGCAAAAGCATAGTTATCTACAGATGTCCTTTTGTGTAATTCCCTTTCTAATTTCTCCTTCCCCACTTTCCTCCTATCGTCAGTGTGATCTAAAAAACTTTTCTCTATCGGTGAAAGCAAGCATGTAAGTTTTTCTCTGTGAGCGTAAGCTGTGTGAAAAGGTGACAATGGCTCAAAGAAACCCCTAACTAG
This sequence comes from Pleurodeles waltl, assembly GCF_031143425.1. Classification (NCBI taxonomy): domain Eukaryota; kingdom Metazoa; phylum Chordata; class Amphibia; order Caudata; family Salamandridae; genus Pleurodeles; species Pleurodeles waltl. The sequence continues at coordinate 170,275,758 of NC_090437.1, forward strand.
CTTTATATAATAATCTCTTGCTATTTTACTCAGGTACTCAATTATGGGGACATATGCAAATACAACATCATGATTGGAATAAAAGTAGTGAATATACTCCTGGCCATAAAATCTGGTCATTAGTAAACTACATGAAATTCCATACGTAAGAGGCATGCTATGGTATGTCACTCCTTCTTTTACTGAGGTAGGTATTTGTGTGCACACATAACAATCTTTCGCATCCATTGTCTCAACATACTCATTCAGCAAGCGATAGAAGATGTTAGAGGATAGTTCTTTCTTATCGTGTAAATACTTCTCGTCTTGTTCGAGTTTCTGTAAAGGAGTTAATTCAGTAGTAGGTTTAGAAGTAGAAGCTTCATTCACGTCTCTCTCATTCTTCCCATGCATTCCAAGAACTATTGCTATAATTATTAGTACACATGCAGTTATTAGACCTATACACATGTATTTACAACACTTCATTTTATGTCCCTTTGTAGTACTGCCTGGCATGATCTATATAGAATCAGAAAGTTGAAGACACTTTATCAAATCAGGTTTGCAGATATATATAAAGCTGAACGAGTTAATGTTCACACTGTTTTCTTTTAGCAGCTTAGGGCCAGATGTAGGAAGGAAGCAATTTGCGAGTTGCAAATTGCGAGTTCTTCCGACTCGCAATTTGCAACTCGCAAATTGCTATGCAGTACGGTGTCTCAGACACCGACTGCAACTCACTATGGGGTCGCAATGACCCACCTCATGAATATTCATGAGGTGGGTCGCAAATTGCGGCCCCATAGCGAGTATAGGCACTCGCTAACATGGAGGCCTGCTGTAGTCAGCAGGCCTCCATGTTAGCGACCTGCTTTTAAATAAAGCATTTTTTTTTTTTTAATGTAGCCCGTTTTCCCTAAGGGAAAACGAGCTGCATTTCAAAAAAATCCGAAACCTTTTGTTTCGTTTTTTTCAGGGCAGGGAGTGGTCCCTTGGACCACACCCTGCCCTGAAAAAATATTTTGGGGTCCAGTCTCAAACTGGAAGGGGTCCCATGGGGACCCCTTCCAATTTGCGAGTGGGTTACCATCCACTTGAAGTGGATGGTAACTGCGACTCCATTTGCGACCGCGTACGCGGTCGCAAATGGAGTTGCATACCACTGCGACTCGCAAATAGGAAGGGAACACCCCTTCCTATTTGCGATTCGGAAATGCATTTTGCGAGTCGGTAACGACTCGCAAAATGCATTTCTGCATAGGAAACACGCATTTGCGAGTCGCAAACGGCAGATTTTGCCGTTTGCGACTCGCAAAGTGTTTCCTACATCTGGCCCCAGGTCTCTTATCGGTTTAGCAGCTTTGTCTCAGAATCGGTTTCAAAGTCAATCATGTTGTCAATGTCTTATTCGGTAATGTTCATGGAATTTTACTTTTCAGGTACCAAAGTGTTGTTCTGCTTTTTCGTTCTCAAGACTGAGAGATAGGAATTCGTCTGACCAATCGTTAGTGCCTCTGTATGCCCACTCCGGACCAGAATATCTTCTGCTCGGTATTCTTTTCCTTTTCAATTTTACATCTCCTTTTGATTCTCTCTCGCTGGTGCCTTGTTCCTTGGCTGGGTCTTTCTCTTCACTTGGTGTTGTTATTGCGACAGACACTTCTTTTCTTTTCTCTTTCAACTTTGGCCCTTCACTTTCGTTTAATATTTCTTTAGTCCTTAATTTCACTGGCGATATGCTTTGTATCCGTTTCGCACTGTTTTCACCTGATGGACCTGCAACCGGTTCTGGAAGAGGTTGAACGATTTCACTCTGTCCCGTCTCGTCTTCTCCCCCTAGGAGGTCAATCAGGTCTGCTTCTGGGAAAGCCCTCCTCTGATCAGGCTCTCCTGCTTCTTCACCTGTCGCAGGCTCCTTGTCACCTTCAGGATCTTCGTCACTTCCTGAGGCTTCTTCTTGGTTACTCTCAAATGGATCAACTTCTTCTTCTTCAGAAATTATTTCTCCTTCCTCTATTTCTGCTTGTTCGCCTTCAGGTTCTCTGTGTCCTGTCTCGGTGCCTGGTACTTTTCTGTCCGTTACTGGTGATTTCAGTGCTTCAACTTCCTCTTCTGTGGGGCACGTCACCCTTTTCGTGTGACTGGCGTGAATCCAGTTGGGAACTCCCGCACACTTCACAGTGGTGGTAGTTGTCAGAATCACTTGGAAAGGTCCTTTCCAACGGGGTTCCAGACACGATTTCCTCACGTGCTTCTTTATCACGACCCAGTCACCTGCTTTCAGGGCGTGTCCTGGACCTTGGATCAGTGGCAAGGTGGTTGCCTCCACCTGGTGAGAAAAAGAGCGGACCACATCAGCCAGACCTTTGCAGTAGTCCAATACCATATAATCGGTAATATTTACAAGTGCATTTGCAGGAACTGCTGGAAGTCTCATGGCTCTGCCCATGAAGATTTCATGCGGTGACAGTCCAGTTTTTCTATCAGGTGTATTTCTCATTGACATTAACACCAAGGGCAATGCGTCAGGCCATTTCAAGTTTGTGGATGCACATATTTTCGCCATCCTCGATTTCAATGTGCCATTCATTTGCTCCATTAGTCCTGATGCTTCAGGGCGGTAGCTACAATGCAACTTTTGTTCAATGTTCAGTGCTGCACACAGTAATTTGATTACTTTGTTATTGAAGTGACTTCCCCTATCTGATTCTAAAGAGATCGGGAATCCGAAACGTGGTATTAGTTCTCTCAGGAGTAGTTTTGCAACTGTGAGACTGTCATTTCTGCGTGTAGGGTATGCTTCGATCCAATGACTAAAAATACACACAATCACCAACACATACTTCAAGTCTGCATGCGTAGGCATCTCAATGAAATCCATTTGCATCCTGCTGAATGGCCTACCCGCTCTTCCAATGTGGCTCAAATTTACTACTGTCCCCTTCCCTGCGTTCATTTGTTGGCAAATGACGCAACAATGGCAAACTGCTTCAGCAACTTGACGGAATTTGGGATTAAACCAATCAATTTTGAATAGTCTAATAATGGCATCCCTTCCAAGGTGGGCTTGTCCATGATACAACCTGGCTAATTGCGTTAAAAGACTGTCTGTTAGAACCAATCTCCCTTCACTTGAAACCCAGAGATTATCTGGTTTCTTTATGCATTGTAGTTTGCTCCATGAGAGTTTCTCATACTTACTGACATTATTTTGTAGGAATTTCAATTCTTCAATTGTATCTACAACCTTTAGGGCAAAGGCTTCACTTGGTTCAAGTTCTGGCTCATTTATTAAGTTCCATTCGTCTCTGAGCAATATACAGTTCAATGCGCAAAACCTTGCGACTTGATCTGCATGTCCATTTCCCAAAGAAACAAAGTCTTGTGATTTCGAGTGTGCACTGCATTTTACCACTGCTACTTCCCCTGGTAACTGGATGGCGTGTAACAATTCTCTTATTCTTTCACCATTCTTCACTGGTGATCCTGAAGAGGTCATGAAGCCTCTCTGTGACCACAATTGTCCAAAATCATGCACTATTCCAAATTCGTACTGTCAGTGTAAATGGTGACTTTCATTAATGCGGAAAGTTGGCAAGCTCTAGTAAGGGCTACTAGTTCCGCTACCTGTGCAGAATAAACTCCCTGAAGCCTAGAAGCTTCCAGAACACCAGTTATTGTACATACAGCATATCCTGCTTTCAATATTCCCAGTGCATCCCTTAAACATGAACCATCAACAAAAATGATTTGATCATTTTCTTCCAATCGGGTGTCTTTGATATCAGGTCTTGGCTTTGTACAAAATTCAGTCACCTGAAGACAGTCGTGCTCGATGTCTTCAGCGTTCTCAATTTCGACATTTTCACTGGGAAACAAAGTTGCTGTGTTCAACGTAGTGCACCTTTTAAGCTGCACATTGGGTGATCCCAAAATTATTGTCTCATACCTTGTAAGCCTAGCACCGGTCATGTGCTGTGTTCGGGAACGTGTCAAAAGTATTTCGCCTGAGTGAGGGACCATGACTGTTAAAGGATGTCCCATCACTATTCCTTCACTCTGATTTAGGCTTATACCAACTGCTGCTACAGCACGCAGGCATCCTGGCAAGGCTGCTGCAACTGGATCCAAAGTAGCTGAAAAGTATGCTACTGGTCTGTTTTACGCCACCATGGGCTTGAGTCAAGACGGACAAGGAACATGCATCACGTTCATGACAAAACAATGTGAAAGGCTTTGTGTAATCAGGCATACCTAAAGCTGGAGCCCTGCACATGCATTCCTTTAATTCAATAAAAGCATCCATTTCATCTCTTTTCAACACTATTTCATCCAGCGCATCTTTCTGGGTCAGTTTCAATAAAGGTTTTGCTAGAGTTGAGAAATTGGAAATCCATTGGCGACAGTAGCTCACCATTCCCAAAAACTTTCTCACCTCTTTTCTCGTTTTGGGTGGACTCATTTGAAGTACACTTGTTATTCTTTCTTTCATGATTCTTCTCGACCCTTTTTCTATTTGGTGACCCAAATATTTCACTTTCTTCTGGCAGAATTGTAATTTCGAGGGGGACACTTTGTGTCCATTCCTTCCCAAATGATTTAACAGAGCACTAGTGTCAACCGTACAGTCATTTTCTGTCTTGGATGTGATCAGTAAATCGTCAATATACTGTACCAAGGTTGATTCAAAAGGTAACTCCAACGATTCCAAATCTTTCTTTAGAATCTGATTGAAAATTGATGGTGATTCCGAAAACCCTTGAGGAATTCGACACCAACTGTAGACTCTGTCCAGGAATTTGAAACAAAAGAGAAATTGGCTGTTCTCATGAAGAGGCACAGAAAAGAACCCTTGTGACAAGTCGATGACTGAGAACCACTCTGCATCACATGGAATTTTAAACATTATCACACCTGGATTTGGCACCACGGGACAGCATTTGACTATTATGTCATTTATTTTTCTCAAATCCTGAACAATTCGGACTTTTCCACTCGGTTTTATTAATCCCATGATTGGTGAATTACATGGACTACTTAGTACTTCTTTCAGTACTCCCTGTTTCACAAACTCATCAATGAGTTGGGCGACTTTCATGAGGGCGTCTTGCGACATGTGGTATTGTGGTGTCTGGGGAAAATTTACATTGGGTTTTACGGTCACTTTCACTGGTTCTACTCCTTTGACCAATCCTACCTCTTTCCCTGTCATATCCCACACTTCTTTTTCAACTGTTTCCTGTAACTCAGCAAGAATATTTGCTTCAGTGAGCATTGGATAAAGAGTAATCAAGGGATACTCTTCATCGACAGTTTCCACTTCTTCCCCTCCTAAACTGTCCTCTTCTTCCTCATCACTGTTTGTCTGAATTTTAATTCCCTCATTTGAGCACATAATCAAGCATCCCAATTTACACAATAAATCTCTCCCTAATAGGGATATCAGACTTGAGTCACACACCACAAATTTATGTGACCCTTGAAAGTTACCAATTCTGACTTGCACTGGATCTGTGATTGGGTTTGTCAGATACCTATTTGCTACTCCCACTACTTGAACTGTTCTCCCTGAAAGTGACAAATTTGGTACTTCGATGCTTCTGACTGTAGAGCGTGTAGCTCCGGTGTCAACCAAGAATGAAACGCTGTGACCCATAACTCTTCCTTCCACATACGGTCACTTTTGATCAACTTCCAAGGATGCTGCAAGCATACAATTTCCCTCCTCATCTGAACTTTCACTCTCCCACACATCGTTTATTCCATTCTCACTGTGTAACGGGAATTGGTGTACTGTGTCATTTTGATTCATTCCTTGACCCGTGAGCTGTTGAGGAAGCATTACTTGTTGCTGATTCATTGGTGCTAAGGGTATTTGCATTTGCTGATTAGGTACCATAGGAAACTGCTGTTGCATTGGCTGCAACTGTGCCATTTGTACACGGGGCATTTGCACCTGCTGTGGTTGTACGGGTTGTAAACCCTGCATCTAATTCACATTATTTAGAAAATTTGGATTTGTACCTCTCATTTTCGGTCCTCTCATATTCTGAAACGAATTGACACCATTGTTTTGCTGACCTACACCTTCCTGCACCAACATTGGGCACTCCCGTTTCCAATGCCCGACGATTCCGCACATGTGACATGGCATTACCTTCTTCATTGCCTGTATACCGTTTAGAACCACAACAGTATTTAAATCAGGACCATTATTCACAAAACCTCCTCGGCCTCTGCCTCTCATCTGTGACTGAAACATCGCATTTCCCTGCTGTTGCTGCTGCTGCGGCAACTGTTGTTGGAAAACTTGCAAACCTGTCTGAGCTGCTCTAATCTGCATCACCATCACTTTTTCTTTCAACCTTTTCTGCTTTGTCTCAATCTCATCACTGCAGTATTTTGCATAGTTCAACACCTCATCGATCGACTTTGACTGCCAACAAATCAAATGCATTTTAATCATCTGGCTAATTTCGGGTCTCAATCCTTCTACAAATCTGAACACAAAATAGAGCATGTCCTTTGCCTCAATCGTCTCCGTGCCACTGTAATTTTTAAATGCTTTCAACAATCTCTCATAGTACGCATGTATTGACTCTTTAACTTCTTGTGCCGTTCTGTCAATTCTCTGCCAATCCACATTTTTCGACGCAACCTTTGTTTTCAAATGCTCAATCACCTTATGGTATAAACTCATTACCGTAGGCGATGGTGCACCTGTGTCTCTATCTCTTTCTGGTTCACTTGTTGGCCAACCTACAGCCCTTTTACAATCTTCCCACAAATCTGCCGGAACCACAATTTCAAATAAAGTATTCAGGTCTTCCCAAAGACATTTTGTGAGGTTCACAAATCTATCTGTTGATACCATTCGATCGGTTTCTCTCTTAATTTAGGGAAGTCATCCGTAAAGGATTGAATATCACACCTGTGGCATGGTACATGGACAAGCTTTCCCCCTGCTGTTTCTCTCATTGGTAACATGGTTATCAAATCATCATTCTGTTGTACCTTCTCATTCCGGTCTGAGGTACTTTCTTTCTTCTTGTCCTTTTTCTTAACCCACCTGCTCTCCAATTTGTCTAAACATCTCCAGATCTGCGCGCTTTGCAGTATCTCTTTAAGGTGTGTTTTCATCCCTGCAGATCTCATGTGTTCAAAATCTTTTGTCTCAAATTCTAACCTGTAACTTCTGCTCAAGTGTTTGGTCTTACCTATATCGATCTTGTTTCTGTCTGCAATTTCTTGTAACTTCTTATGTATGCTGCTTACTTCTCTTTCTAGGGCACATGTATCTCAGCTCTTCTTGTGGGTATGATTCTAACCTGTTCAAACCCATCGTTCCCTCTACTAGTTCGTCTGCTTCCATGCCCAATCTTATTTGATTCAAATACTCTTCTCCCTTCCCGCTGGGTGTACTCTGTTGGGAGTTCAGGCTGTTCAACCATTGTGTTAGCTGTTGCGCGTTCAGTCCCATCAACGTAGCACTTACATCGACTGCTACTGATGGTTTCTGTAACGTTTCTGTTTTTGAAGTTAGCGGTACTATTAGTGGTGGACTTGACCTTACCACTGTTGACGGAGCACAAGCTGGAATTGGACTGAATTCCAACAAGGACCCAGATCTATTTGGCAGTGTTCCTACCGGAGTCGTTTCTGGAGTATTTTCTAAGCATCTTCTCCCTGTCTCATTTTGTGTCATTACCCCTTGGTCGCATACATTTGGGTTTGCCTGTATATACAATGGCACTGGCGGACTTACAGTGATGGGCAGAGATATTGCATCTGGATTCTGTCTGTTCCCCGAATTCTGTGGCATGTTAATCCCCACATTATGGTTCATCATGGCTGGCATACCTAACTGGCTTTCTGCTATTTGAGTGTACCTCAGCACTTCTTGCATTTGCTTTTGAGGCATCAAAATTTGTGTTGATTCCACTTGAATCAATGTCGGTCTTTGATAATTCTGTCCTCCCTGCGCCATTAAATCAGAAGTCATTTCCAGATTATGCTCAGGTTTCAATTTAGGCACGTCAGGATATATCCTTTCAACTTGTGGTATTTGTGGTGTAAAAGGCATATCGGGACTGCTCTGCCTCTGTGATATTCTCAGATTCGGTGTTACATTACCCTGTATTGGTTCCTGAGGGGCAGTACTGGTGCTTGAGCTATTTTCGCTTTCCACATATGGTGGCGGGCGATCGTTTAGTAATTGCATAATGAACTCCTCGTCGTCTGACTCGTCTGACCTCCTCGAATTCCTATTATTTTCTCTATCTCTGGACTGACTCCTGTTTGTTTTATAAGTAGCTTTCCTTCCTTCCGTCTCTGCCTCGTCAGTAATTGCTGGAAACAATTTAATTCCCTGCAATACGTCTGATCTCCAAACCTTTTGAGTACTATCCCATCTAGCATCCGCTAGTGTCTTTTCTACTTTTCTCACTCTTGTTTCAAATTTCTTCTGTTGTTGCCTTCTAGCTATTAGCTCCCAAATTGCTAATGCTTCAAATTGTGCTGGTCTTGGAGGTACTTTCATGTCGTATAGTGCGAATCTTAGATTCTCCAAAACTCTCAGATTAAACGACCCATGGATAGGGAACGCTACACTTCCATGCTTTTCTGTTAATTTGCACCATTGCTTTAGCCAAAGACATGGTGCGACACCCTTCTCTTCAATTACGATGTAAGCTGGTGTACCCTCAGGCGGTGTTTCTTCTCCTACGTATGCTTTAATATATACATCTCCCCTCAAGGCACTCTTAAATGCTTTGAAAAATTTCATCTTTCCGTCTTTTATTTTCTTTAAAAATTGTAATCAATAAGTGACTTTAATTCCCGGAATACTCTTCGCTTGCCTTTCCCCACCAATCGCGCTCCACGGACTGTGTCCAATCCGTGCACGACCCTTCTCACCGACCAACCTATCCCAGCGCGGCTCCTAGTGACGTCACACCCACACACTGCGGCTGACAAAGTATTGCGGCTTGTCCTCCTTCATTCAGCTTCACTCAAAACTAATTTCTGCAATATATCGCGAGCACTAACCAAAAAGAAAAAAACAAATATGTCGGTTTACTACAGGAAGGGTAATACAATCGCTTCAGAAACCTTAGGGAATTTTCACTAGCCTCGGCAGTTATTCCATCTTTCTCAGTTTCCCACTTTTGCAAGCAAAATTTGACCCGCAAATTTTACTCTCAACTGATCAATGAACTATTCTAGCGCGCCTTAGAATTCGTCAAATCTCAAAGTCGAAAATTTTCTTTCATTCCTCAATATTCATACTGACTCGTTGACCACGCCCGATCAACCTATTAAACCGAACAGATTACAACATGAATCAAGTGTCTCATACACTTTTCAACATACTCCGGAGTCTCTTGACCTCTCAGGGCCGTCCCAACATCAACAACCACGTGGACAATTTTTCTGCACAAAGCGCTACACACATGTGAAGTTCAACGACTTCCCTACTCTCACACTTTGGAGTAACACTCCTCTAAAATCTTTTAATTGGAGTTCGTAACCCCCTAAAATCCTCACAAACTTCACAATTCATCTGCGGCATAAGCTATGCAAGCGCAAAACCCTAACTTCACTCATACTGTCACTAGGAACGCCGAAAACATTCTCACACCTCCATTTCCTCCATTCGCAAGCTCCGAGATTCCGGGAAAGTCATTGGGGATTTAGGGCATCATCATCCCTCCAACTTGTTTTATCAAAGAAAATTCTAACTTGACTCAGTCTATTGTTCGGATGGGGTCCCAAAGGGCGAAACCATCAATCTCTGCTACCATCTACTTGTACTTGGACACGCTGGAGGTCGGTGAACCTTTTAACCGAGTTGGGCTCTCCTCATCCAAGAATAGTCGGATCACTCAAATCAATAGTCAATAACCCTTATAATCGATACCTAATACTTAATTAATAGATCAAACGACACACTTAGGAATCAATAACAATCGGTATTTTGACACGCCATGACCTTTCAGTTATGAATAACCACACCAGTTTATTAGAAGTTAATGAATTTTATTTCCCTATATTAACAAAGCTAGCATGATATAAGTGAGTCTCAAAATCAAATGGTATACATATACGAACATTACTATCTGGCCATAGCAGCGGAATAAACGCAACCTACGCAAAATCTGGATTATAATGCACTCAGTTATAGCAATGCAAATCACTAATATAAGTAACTGAATTTGACTAATTGCATACATCGATCAGCATTACAAGATTTCAATTTAGCATGGTGCATCAAGTGAATGTCTCAACTAACTTCTAATTAGCATTGGCATGAGGGGCTTCATGTAAAACGAATTTAGTCAACACAAATTCAGAAAACTTCTAGCTTGGGCCCTATCAAAATAGCAGTTGGTACCTAGGAAGGAAAACACAATGCATAATACAATTATCCTTTCATATTTACCAAATACAATCAGCATTTCAAGAAAAGTCTTCGTCCTTCAGGTATCGGTTCGACCAGCATGGGGCAGATTTCAATGGGGGCAAAGTTAAGGGCAAGTTTCCTTGTGGCAGCAAGGAGAATGGGGCAAAAGTTACTGCATGGGCAGGACGGGGCAGATTTAAAGTTAAAGTCTCTAGGGTGGGAATTCTTTAAAGTCTCTTTCTCTGCGACAGAGAAAGGGTATCAGGGGCTCGTCCCAAAATGGCGTCTTGAATCAGACTTCAAAATGGCATAGTAGAAAATGGCTGACTTCTCTTTGTCCGGTGGGTTTAAGTAAGAAACATTCCAAATTCTTCAGGGTCTTCCATTGGAGGGTTCATAGGGTGGCTTCCTTTTGACCAATGAATAGTGTCTTTCTCCTAGTACTCATTTATGCATAAGGTGTCCTTGGAGCCTTGGAACACAAGTTGCAACAAAGTTTGCCAATTAATTCCCTATCAGTGTCTTCATTGTCCGCACCTGCAGAAACTGACCTTGCTTAAAAGGGATGAAACTAGCCTAGCACGAAACCTTGAGATAAGTGTATTAGTCATCTCTACTGGAAAAATACAACCTTAAAGTAAAATAGTATGTCTTTGTTAATACAAGTGAAAACCAGGCAGTTAAATTTGAGACCAGGCAACTAGGCCAAAGCCTCTGCTAAATTTAAGCTAAGCATATAACAGTTTCAACAAGAAAATCATAGAATACATTTGCAATTATGCCGAATTACTACATTGTCAATTCTTCATGATTAATTAAGCTCGTTTATAATAATGGCGAACTACCCCGTGGGCACAATTTCCCACGTACATTATTGTTCTTTGCTAAAATCACACTACCTTATACGATTTTGGTTTACATGATATATGAATATTTGTTAGCCTCTCTTTTTCTGCGTCATCACTAACGGCTGAGAGATTGTCAGACACTGTCTCAGAGTCCCCACATTCACTGAAAAGAAAAAGAAAAAGAAAAACTGAAGCTAAAGGTTCTAAAAGATCTATTGAGGGGAGGGTTGTACAGTACAACAGGAGTACGGCTAGCGGAGTGGAGAAATAAAAAATTCTAACTGCTAAAAACATCCCTGGGTTGGACACTGACAAAGTTTTTGCCATTTTAAAGGGAATAGGGGTGTTTGTAAAAAAAATATAATTGGTGGACTCGATTTCATCCAGATAGCAGGTGGTCAAACTAAATACCATTAATTCTTTAGAATTAATATAAGAGGTAAAATCTAGGCCAGGGCGAAATTATCATTACACCAGAGTAATCAGAGTCATTTCAGTAATTACACATTATTCTTATGATGTTAAATTACCTAAATTAACCGACTGCTGCAGCATGAGTAATAAGAGTAATTTGGGTCAACAATCCTACCACTAAGCACAGAAGCAATGAACTAAGAGAGAGAGCAAGTGGCTGCTGGTTACTACTGTTTGTGCCCTATAGCATTCAATGCTATTTTCGTAGCGCAAAATGAATTCTCTAGCTAGAGACCTGGAAGTCCTCTGCTCTGCAATGGTTGTGCTATACAATGTGATATGGGGAGGTGATTTTAACATCCATCTTTGCCCATTACCTGCTAGGGAAATCTGTGGCTATATGGATAGAACAGACTTAGGTTCAACATACTTTGTCCATGAAGGGCATGGCAAAAAGCTTAATAATCTTCTTTTTGAGCATAATTTTGTTTTCACGAGTGAGGGCAGTGTTCCGTATACACCATTTGAACATACATTTATGTATAGAGGGCCTAGAACCACAATTGATTTAATTTTAGCCACAAACAACTTAAGTTCCCTGATTTGTAATTTTAAAAATGTTCCTAACTGGCGAGGAGATCACAATGCCCAGAGTGTAGAAATTAACAGCCCTTACAGTAAGGTCTAACCCGGAGGATCTGAATTTAAAAACAACATAAAAATTGCTATCACAAATGTTATCATTCTGAGATGGAGTAGGGTCAATCCAGTAAGCATTTTATCCAACCATTTACCTGACAAATATATGTTTGTCAATGTTTAGATTAGAAAGCGGAGGATAAGGATATTAGGAGTGCTTTTTAGGAAATCACCAGTGATGTCAAAGAATGGCTAAGGAGTCCATCCTCTCATATTGGTAATAATAAACCCAGTGGCTGGTTCTATTCTAACTGCATTGAAGCACTCAGGTCATTGAAGGAGGCAGAAAATAGACCTACTAGAATTAAACCTGAAGTTATAGTTTGTAGATGGGCATATAGGGTTGTGCTGGTTGATAGGAGGCAAACAATAAAAGAAGAGGCATGATCAGCGTTAATTACTGCTAGTAATCTCTTGCACAAGCCTGGGCAGTTATCCACGTCTTGAGACAGGCATCCTATGCTAAACTTCTTGCTATTTGGTGATTGTACCCACTTTAAAAAAATTAAAAAAAAGAAGAACAACTTTATTCGGCATATATTGGGGACAAAAGCACATAAAATCAAACACACTAATAAAAACCTTATCAATGTTATAAACTGCAATCAATTAATATAATCCTCTAAAATCCTTTAAAATACACAGTATATAAATCAGCAAATAATCTCACCAGAAAACACACCAAAACTCAAGAAGTATTTAATATAGGAGATCATTTCAATGATTATTTAATAATAAAGGAAGTAAAAAAACAATATCTGGGATAAGAATATAATGTGCAAAAAAGCATAACATGTCAAGTAGATTGCTTGGTGTACCCATCACATGGGCAGGGCGGCAGAAAAGCATGCCATGAATCACTAGTTGCAAAAGCCACTAGATGATGAATTAGATTTAACCTAAACCTGGTAATATAAAATCTATGTTGTAAATTATTTATCCATAGCAAATAAGTGATTGCCCCCATTTACATCGATACGAAACTCCATGGATGCCTCAGACTGGGAAGAACGTGGATCCCAGAAAGCTGGTGATCTGTATCTGAATGACACATTTATGACACTGGAAGAGGCAGGGACGCACTTCAGTATAAGCCTGGTGCAATTTTTGCAATACGGACGTATGGCCCAGATGGTCAGGGACCTGTGGCTGACTTTCCCAGATGAACATAGTGAATCAAACGTTCTGAGAGTGCTGCTGGACCCAGGGTCCACCAGAGACATCATCTCTAGGATTTATGCCGCCCTAAAAAGTGATAGACATACAGACGTAATGCCTATGCATCCCCCTTTTGGAGGGGGAACGGAGGCATGCCTGAGCACAGATGCAGGGATGGCAAGCAATGCCAGATTTAAGTTGACACAATTTTACCATTCAAACAGAGAGTATCTGTATTGCTACATGCACTACGTGCAAGGTGAACAGTGGTGCTGGGTATGGACTATTGGCCTCTGCTTCCATTTTACATTGGTTCACGACTCCAGTTTGTCGAGTCTGGTTCTGTGCGTAAAGCACTGTTCTGTGTTTTTCCACAAGCTTCTGCAACCTGCAGGGTGGGGTGTTTTTCTGCTCAACTTCGCTCAATCTGCCTGATACGAAGGGCGCTATTTACATTCCTCGAGCTATCAGTTAGGACAACAGGGGGATGCGCCTGTACTCAAGGAGGAATGCAAGCTTCACCTTGGAGCCCTCTTCTGGGAACCTGTCCCGTTCCGAGGAGACGTCTTGAAGAGTGAACAAGGTACCGCCGATTGCACAATTTGTAAAGGAGGGGGGTCTTTTTCTAGAAAAGACTCCTGGGCGTTAGTAAATACTATAAAGGTCAGGAGCCTGGATGGACTGATTTAGGAACTCTCTTCTGGGTTGGACGCAACGCCAGGAGGACTGATTGTCCGAAGGAGGCTCCCTGTGCCAGACGATTTGGGTTCCCCGGCTTTGTGTACGGCGGAGGGATGCAGACTCTCTTTTCGGTGAAGCCTTTCAATTTATAAGCATTGAAGCATATTGTGTGTGCGTGTGTAATATGCACTTATTCTTGCAGTAATTTTTGTGTTATTCTTCATGATATCACAGAGTGTTTATATTCTCACAGTTATTCTTATGTTATTTTTCAGAATATATTAGAGTGGTCAGTTTTGCCATACGAGAACTTGCCCCATAGATAAACATGATTATTCTACTTACTAAGGTGTGCAAGAGTGATTGTTTCACATTGTGCTCTAAACTATCCTGAAGTGCATAGTTCTGTTATTCTGAAGGGTGAAGCAACACAATTTGGCGTAGTCAGCAGGATAAAAAAAAAAAAAAAGGAAAATGTTTTAATAAGATCAAAGCGAGTTCAAAAGTTCTCATGTATCAAATCCGGACATAGAAATAGCGGGGTGGGAAACTGCCCCGTATAAACTTTTAGCTCAGGAATGGTCACGTTGTGCTGGTTTGGGTGAAAATTGGAATGCATGTATGTTAAATGCAGAACCTGAAGATGTTTTTACATGTTTACAAAAAGTGTCAATTGACAAGGGAAAAGAGATTTGTACGTTAGGGAGGCAAGGCTGGATCTTGCTCTCTGCATACAGAAAGTTGCATGAAAAATGTTTACAGTTACAGAAAGACCACAAGCAGCTGGAGAAGGAGTTAGTAGAAGCCCGAAATTCCTCTACCATGTTAGCTTGTCAAAATAAATTGTTAAGTGATAAGCTTGAATGTACCAGCTGGTTGCAGAGAGAACGGCAGTTAGCGTCGCTCAACATAAACACAAGAAACGAAGAGGGAAAGTTAATAAAAAGAAGGTACATTTAGCTATCTCCCAGGCAGGATTAGCCTTTGACCCTGAATTCTGGGATGGAAACTTCTGGGATACGTCTGATTTTTCAGATGATAACTGTCAAGATGTTAGTCAGGAATGTTGTCCGTGCGCAGCCAATATATTTAGGCGAAAGTTACAGCATAGCCCAGCTAACCCTGGATGGGTGATGCTGGATGCTCTGGAGGATTACACACAGCAAGAACTAAGTGATGTGATAGACAGATTTCGACAGAGGTCTGGGGAAACATTGCTTACGTGGATGGTGCGAGTGCATGATATGAGGGGTCCAATTAGATCACGACGACGCCCGAGGCTTTGTATGTTAAGTACGGACCCGGTTATCCAAAATGAGTTTAGGACTTATCCAGGGAATGGTCCCATGACCAATCTGTTGGAGTTAGCGGCGCAAGGGTGTGCTCAGAAGTATCCGACAGAGTCAGACTGGCCGCCTAATGATAAACCTTGGTATACTTTGAGAGATGCAGTACAGAGATTGAAGGAGGAAGGGATGAAAACAGCTATCTTTCTAGGTAATGCTCATAATTTGATGAATGGAATTTTAAATGTGTCTGTGCGAAACCGGCTGATTAGGTCCGCTCCTCCTGCATACAAGCATGTCATCATGACTTTGTTAATTAATCAGACTGGTAACCAATGTTCCCTCTAATTTTTTTCCACTGTGTGCGGCAGTGTGCAGTCTCTGTGCGCTGCAGCCAAGGATACGTGCACCAAAAAATAGACCATTCACGCACGCGCAGCGCATACCTAGCCAAGATCTTTGGCATTAGCCTCTCCATACCACTAAAGCAAAAAAGGGATATCATTGCTCCATGCAATAGGGCATCAAGACAGTTTTGTGACCTGGTTGCACAGCCCAAGGACATGACCTGTTAAGTGCCACCTACACCCCATACAACAAGATGAAGGTACTCTAGAGCAGCATGTTTCCAAACAGGACTAGAGTGATGATGCAGGGTAAGTTTAGATATTTAAGGTACTGCTGGAAGTCATTACTGCTGAAAGAGAGAGACGTCCGCACTATGCCATAGCCTTCCTACCCATTCCATCCTGATGGACATCACACTTTGGGGTGTAGATCTTCCCTAAGGTGGGTTTTGAGGGTGTCTAAGCATTGCCAGGATTTGAAAGAGTTTCAAAGTGTAGGAAGTCAAATGTTTATGGGAGCCCAGAACAAAAGATGCCTGATTCCGTTCTGGTGTATGTAGTCTCTAAGAAACATATGGCTGCCGAATTTTCGGTCCGCAGGGGAGGTTTTCACACCTTCTCCTCTTTATGCACCTTACATGCGAACTCTTCAGCTCAGTTGCGTTTGTTGGATCAACCTCAGATTACAATCATAATACGTTACTTTACACCGTTTTTAATCAAGCAATTTTGATGTTTCTAAAAACTGTGAACAGGAGCTACTGTATCCTTTTTAATGGTAGTTGATTTATGAACCTCTGAAGGATGAAGGGTTGGGTTAGCCCTGCCCATGTGAAAGCTTCGAAAACCTGTGACCAGCACATTTTAAGCTTATTTCTGTAGGAGACGCACTAGTTGCTTACAACATTAAGAATCTCTGCCCTCTGTTTTTACTTGCTCTGAGTCGCGCTATATCAGACTACCGTTCACTTCATACATGTCCTCGTGGCTGTGCTTGAAAAAAACAGCCTGGCCCAAGGTAGGGTTTGAGTAAAAACATATTACGAAGGCGATGAAATGTACACCTAGAGAAAAGCAGGTTTCTTCTGTCCATGGGATTGTGTAATTTGTCGTGGAGAGTGCGGGGGTCGTAACTGCCATGTAGATGTAGTTATTGGATGAGACACTGTGCCTGTTTTATTTATGTTTTCTAAAAAAATTCTCATAGGAGTCTTTCCCCGCACTTCAGCTGAAGTTGTAACATGCACGCTTGCCAAAGGGGCCTGCGCGATGGGAGAAGGAAAGGTGCGTGCGCGCCTTACAGGAAACATTGCTGGTAACCCACTGTCTCAGGTGGTAGAAGCGGTGCGTGAGTTGAGTGATTTAGGGGAGTGGGCTAAGCCAGAAAGGAATTCACGGTCTGAGGGTCGCACTGATAACAACAGGGTGACAAGGCGGGACATGTTTCTGGCCTTGATGAAAGATGGGGTGGGCAGGGATGACATTGATGGGATAACCACCAAGGACATGTGGGAGATGTACTGCAAACGCGGTTTGGATAAAAAGGAGGGGAGCAGGAAAGGGAACAAGAAAGATAACAAACTGGTGAACCAGAGAAAGGCAGGATGGGAGGAGCGCGAGGATGAACAGGGAGAGAGAGAGCCCCGTAGTAGAGAGAGATCCCCAGATGATGGAGATTGGGAGCAAGGGCACCGAGGCTCAGAGGGAACCCGGAGCAGAGAGAGAGACCGGGAACAGACAGGTCCAGAGAGAACTCGAGGCAGGGAGTGGGAGAGGGAGCTGGTAAGGTTGCGAAGCAGAGACAGGGAGGAGGAGTTCCCTGAGAATTACCGCAGACTGTATCCAGATCTGACTTGGGCAGACTCCGATGTGCGCAGAGTAAAAATAGACTATGAAACGGGTCAAACTCCGGTGCAGGGATGGGCTCGCAAAGATAACAGACCACATGTCAAAGTAGAAATTTATTGGAAACGTGGAAATGTTACAAAACGTTTGAGCCCTTGTTGACACCGGAGCGGAGGCCTCTTTAATTCATGGAAACCCAAGAAAATTCAAGGGACCGTACTTCACCATTACAGGATTGGGCGGAAAAGAAACCCCGGCAGTGCAGATAGTGGTTCCCATAAAAATAGGGGCACTCACAAAGAGAGAATACACTGCCTTGATTGTGCCCATTCCCGAGTACATTATTGGGATTGACATTTTGAAAGGGATGACCCTACATTTGGAAGATGGATGTTATCAATTTGGTTCCAAAAGATTTATATCAATAGCCGCCGCGAGGGTGGGGCTGTTGAAGATTCCTCCAGTAACACTTCCCCAAGCCACTAAGGTGATTCAAATGAAACAGTACAGAATACGTAGAGGACATGAAGAGATTAGCCAGACTATACATGACTTACTGGAGGCCGGGGTAATAATTCCCATCACCACTGCGTGGAATAATGCCCTCTGGCCTGTTCGTAAAAGTGATATCAGTTGGAGGATTTGCATTGATTATCGCCAGTTGAATAAATATACACCTCCTCTGACTGCGGCGGTCCCAGACACCATTACCTTGATTGAAAACATACAGAAACACAGTGGTACTTGGTATGCCACAATTGACATTGCCAATGCGTTCTTCACGATACCAATAGCTACTGAGAGCCAGCCCCAGCTGGAATTCCAGTGGGGGGGCGCAAGTACACCTTCTGTAGATTGCCCATGGGGTATTTACATAGCCCCACTATCTGTCACCGGCTGGTGGCAGAGCATTTGGATGAAGTACCAGTGGTTCCCGGAGTGCAAATTTCCCACTACATAGATGACGTGATGATGCAGGGAGAGACACAAGAACAGGTGCAGATTCAGCTAGACAGGGTGGTGGAACATTTGCAGAATAAAGGGTGGGAGATTAACCCCAAGAAAGTGCAGGGACCATCTCAGAGCGTGAAATTTTTGGGCATTCAGTGGAATCAGGGACACAGAGAAGTGTTGCCAAAAGTGAAGCAAAAGATTAAGGAATCTGCGGTGCCGCGAAATCGGAAGGAAGCCCAGAGTTTTATTGGACTATTCGGGTATTGGAGACAGCACATACCCCATTTGTCTCAGATTTTGGCCCCATTGTACAAAGTTACACGAAAGAAGAATGCATTTGAATGGGGAGAGTAGGAGCAACGCGCGTTTGAATTGGCGAAAGACGCCATTCAGCATGCTTTGGATTTGTGGCCAATTCAGGAGGGAGACATCGAGCTAAATGTGACAGTCCAGGGGCAGCATGCCAATTGGAGTTTATGGCAAAAACAAGGAAGAAAGAGGGTGCCCCTGGGATTTTGGACAAAGAAGTTACCCAAGGCAGGAGAGCGGTACACTCCCTTGAGAAGCAGCTGTTGGCTTGCTATTGGGCTCTGGTTGATACCGAGCATATTACATTGGGACAAAATGTGATTTTAAGACCTGAAATCCCCATCATGCAGTGGGTGATGAGTTCTCCTAAGACTCATAGAATTGGGCATGCGCAGGAAGCCAGCATTATAAAATGGAAATGGTATGTCCAGGACAGGGCACGAGCGGGTCCAAAAGGAACCGCCGTTTTGCATGAGCAGGTAACGCAGGCTCCAGTGGAGAATTCAGAAATGTTGCACAATGTACCTCCGGTGTGTGAATCTCCGGTGGGGTGGGGCCAGCTGTTCGCAGACTTTGTCTGCAGATGATAAAAAAACATGTGTGGTTCACAGAGGGCTCAGCAAAATATGTTGGAGCGAAAAGGCACTGGAAAGCAGTGTCCTATAATCCTGTTACAAAGAAGCTTTTAACAACTACAGGACAGGGAAGAAGTAGCCAGTTTGCAGAGCTTTATGCCGTGTATCAAGCTTTGAAACAAGAGCTACCCGGAAAATGTCACATTTAGACAGATTCCTGGTCTACCGCCAATGGGTTAGCTACTTGGCTTCCCACGTGGCATGCACATCAGTACAAAATCCATAACAAAGAGGTATGGGGGAAGGAGTTATGGCAGGAGATCTGGGAAATGTTACCTCAAAGCACCGTGACTGTCTATCATGTGGACGCTCACTGTCCAACTGATTCATTAGACCGATGGTTCAATTGTCTTGCAGACGATCGAGCCAAGATTCAAGAGGCTGAAGTGGAGGTGCAGAATTCTGATTAGGTGGGAATGGCTAAATGGGCACACCAGAAATGCGGACATCTTGGAGAAAAGGCTACTCACAGGTGGTCAGATTACATTGGACCAATGCCAGTGAGCAGAGGGTGTCAGTATGCCTGCACAGTGGTGGATACTTACTCTGGTTATCTCATAGCCTTTCCCTGCAAGCACGCAACTCAGCAGAGCACCCTGAAAACATTAGATCTGTTGATTCTGTACTATGGAGTGCAGCTCCAAATTCAAAGTGATAACGCCAGCCACTTCAAGGGCAGACTAGTGCAGGACTATTGTGCACAACACAACATTGAGTGGATTTTTCACATACCTTACTACCCACAAGCAGCGGGACTGATTGAGAGAATGAATGGGTTGTTGAAAGAACAATTGCGTAAATTGTCTGATGGGACACTGAAGGGGTGGAGGGATAATTTGTACGATGCTTTGCAAATTTTGAACAACCGACCCCTTACAAATGCCGAGACACCTCTCATGAGAATGCTCACACCTGCTTTACATATTAATCCATTTACAGCAAGCAATACCATTGTGTATTGGGAAACAGCTCCAGGAGCTTTGGCCCCATATCGAGCTACACCAGAATCTGCAGGACTTGACCTGCATGCTTTACACATCCATCGATTGAAGCCTAGAGACATCACTCTGATTGAAACATGGGTTGGAATTCAGATTCCCCCTGAGCATTATGGTCTAATCGACCCTCGATCTAGGCTTGCCCTGAGAGGCATCCAAGTTTTAGGAGGCGTGATAGATGCAGACTACCAAGGTGAGTTGAAAGTCATTCTCTTGAACAGTGGTGACACAGACCTAGTGGTGCAACCCGGTGATCGCATTGCCCAAATTGTCATCATGCCAGTTTATGGAGGTGTTGTCAAGAAGGGGAGTGCCCCAGCCCTTCTCACTGTAAGAGGCAAAGGAGGGTTCGGATCTACTGACAAGAACCCAGGGGCCAAAGTGTGGATTGAATCCCCAAATAACCCTCCTCAACCCGCTGATGCCATCGCCACTGGACCAGACAATATCCTGGTAGTTATGCGACCTGGTCAAGACAAATGGGAACATGTTCCCGCTGACAAATGCTATTTGCGAGAATGATAATACGTGTTTTGTCTTTTGTTCTTTTCAGATCATCCTGTGGGGTGCCTATGCGATGAGTGTGGTGTATGGAGCCCTTTGGGGAGACTCCACCGGGGAGCGGGAGGGGCTCATAGCCCAAAAATTCAATCGTCAGCCGCAGATGCCGACGCTGCTGCATCAACCGAACAATGTTTGGATTCATCTGGCGCAGGAAGTGCTGAATGTATCTCACTTCTGTATGAGTAACATGCCCCCTCCTGCTGCGGTATTATTGCACATCTTTAACAATACAAACCAGGATGGAATGGTGGATGTGAGTGACGTTCACTCCCATCCGTCACTCTATGAGTACTGCCGTCATTGCCCGGAGGTGGGCAGGCGGTTGTGGAGGAACATGACATCCATACTCACGTTTAACTTCTCAAATGGGGATGTGTGCTATTCATTGACCTGTGATCCTATAAAAATAGGTAAATGTGCTCAGCTCAAACTGGAGAAAAGAGACAAAAACTTAACAGCTGCACAACAGACATTGTGTCACTCACGAAATGACCTGACCTGTTTGAATGTAAATGATTCAATGTTCTCCCAGAATGTGGTGCCTGCTGCCAGCAACATTCAAAACGTTAAGTTGCCTAAAGGTTGGCTCTTTTCATGTGGTAACATCTCTTTTACCTACATCCCAGCCAATCTAACCGGAGGGCCTTGTGCCTGGTCACGCTTAGGCTTTCTCATGTTTCCTATGGATACTGCTCTACACCCTCACTATACCAGAGACACTATTCAATTACCTACAGACTGTGATTCTAAAATTTCATTACTTTCCAAAACGGAATATGTCAGTTTAGCTGGTTCTATCGTAGGGGTGCCAGGGCTTGCAGTGTATAATACCAGAGTTATTAATAAACTTGCATGTTTAGTAGTTAAGAATATTAATTATACATCAGCTGCTTTAGCTGAGCTGTTATTAGATGTACAGGGAACTAGAAAAACTGTTTTGCAGAATCGCGCCGCTATTGATTATTTACTGCTCAAACACAACCATGGCTGCAGCGATTTTGAAGGGTTGTGTTGTTTTAATTTATCCGACCACTCCATATCAATCAACTCCCTCATAGAGGCCCTGCATAAGTTAGTGAAGGGGGTGCAGCAGGATGTTGACAAGGGGTGGTGGGATTGGGTTTTTGGATGGCTGCCTAATTTAGGCCAACTGCGTTATACCCTTGGTGTAATCATTATCATAACAGTTGTTTTAATTTCGTTATGTTGTTGTATTCAGTGTGTGCCTAACCTTCTGTCTCAGTGTCGCCCAAGAGCATTGCCATTTCAGCTTATAGGATATACTTAGTTGTAAGTTGGCCAAATGGTCCAAGGGTGGAATGTATTGCTACATGCACTACGTGCAAGGTGAACAGTGGTGCAGGGTATGGACCATTGGCCTCTGCTTCCATTTTACATTGGCTCACCACTCCATTTTGTCGAGTCTGGTTCTGTGCGTAAAGCACTGTTCTGTGTTTTTCCGCAAGCTTTGGCAACCTGCAGGGTGGGGTGTTTTTCTGCTCATCTTCGCTCCATCTGCCTGATACGAAGGGAGCTATTTACATTCCACGAGCTATCAGTTAGGACAACAGGGGGATGCGCCTGTACTCAAGGAGGAATGCAAGCTTCACCTTGGAGCCCTCTTCTGGGAACCTGGCCCGTTCAGAGGAGACGCCTCGAAGGGTGAAGAAGGTACCGCTGATTGCACAATTTGTAAAGGAGGGGGTCTTTTTCTAGAAAAGACTCCTGGGCGTTAGTAAATACTATAAACGTCAGGAGCCTGGATGGACTGGTTTAGGAACTCTCTTCTGGTTTGGACGCAACGCCAGGAGGACTGATTGTCCCGAAGGAGGCTCCCTGTGCCAGCCGATTTGGGTTCCCCGGCTTTGTGTACGGCGGAGGGATGCAGACTCTCTTTTGGGTGAAGCCTTTCAATTTATAAGCATTGAAGCATATTGTGTGTGCGTGTGTAATATGCACTTATTCTTGAAGTCATTTTCGTGTTATTCTTCATGATATCACAGAGTGTTTATATTCTCACAGTTATTCTCATGTTATTTTTCATGATATATTAGTGTGGTCAGTTTTTCTATATGAGAACTTGCCCCATAAATAAACCTGATTATTCTACTTACTAAGGTGTGCAAGAGTGATTGTTTCACATTGTGCTCTAAACTATCCTGAAGTGCATAGTTCTGTTATTCTGAAGGGTGAAGCAACACAGTATCTGACTCCGCAATGTCTACACAGAGTTTATCCTACCTGCTCTGCTGGTAATGGGAGATGCACCGTATCCTTGGCTACCTTTGAACACTTTACATGCACATGCCAAGTAGGGAGCCCCTTTTCGGAGGAAATATTACGAGAGATGCAGAGGGTGATGGATATAAAAGTAGAACTAACAGAATGCCATTGCCTACTGGGCCTGTTGCCACCCCACAAAAAAGGTAGCAAGATGAAGTACCGATTTGCCCAACTGGAATTAGTTCTTGCCAGACGCCCTATTGCTATTCACTGGACAAGCCAAGCATCACCAACAGGGAGCAAATGGGGGAGCTGATCTACTGGAGAGGGCGGTGGCAGAGGAGTGTCGGCTCCGGAGGGTCTGACTCAATGACAACACAGGAAGAGATCTAGGGAGCAATGGTAGACCTGCTGGGACAGGACAATGAGGCGGCAGACAGTGACTCTGCTGGGAATACACAGGAGACTGCAGTAGTGACCACTGATGCAGCAGGGGACAACTAAATCAGACCCTGGCTGACCTGCAGCGCACCCCCCATGTTAGCGCAGGCAGGAGTTTTACAAGGATTGGTGAGGTCCACAATGTGTTAAGCGATAAACTATGAATATGCTGAGTGCTGTATGGAAGGTATGAAGATTTAGTGCTGTTGGGCACCCCGGCCTCCCCTCTTCATCTATGCTCCAACCGCTGGCCAAATATGGACCAATCAGGGGATATGAGCGTGTGCCTAAGTGTCTCCTGTACGTTTACTCGTCTTCTCCCACCCATGCTCCCTGTGCCTCTTGCTCTCCCTCCTCCTTCACTGCGATGGAGCCTGAGCACCCATTCTGGACAACCAGCCCATCTGGAGATGAGGTATCACTATTGTGCTGCAGACTTATTTGTTTGTTCATGTTCTGAATCAGGACGACGCCCCAATGGTTCTACCCTACACAAATGTATGTTCTGTTTCATTGCAAAAATTAGAATAAAGGAAGTTTAAAAAAAGACTGCTGATCATCTCAAGGATAGCACCTTTTTAAAAAAAATAATTAATAACTCCTATTTTAACGATTCTATTTCCCCTACGATTGAATTGGTATTCCACCAGACATCTGGGTGGCTCATTTTACTAATATCTACACAATCCTGGAAAATGTGCAAGCAGATTATGGGGATTCAAACATATTGGAGATTGCCGAAAAAGTTATTGACAATGATCCTCTTGTTTTTTCACTAGAGGAACTGATAGCAGCCATCAGCAGCAGTTGCAGTAGGAAGGCACCTGTGCTGGACAGTATGACTGTCAATGTGTGAAACTGGGTTGTTGCTTGAATGGGGGTGAACCTGTTCAAGCAACAGCCACAATCCCTATCAGGGTGAACCACAAAAGTCAGGCTTACTTTAGAGACAATGTGTAAAGTATTTATCAGCACACAACCAGTAATAAAGTGAAAACACAGCACAAGAAAAATCCCACACAAATGTAGAAAATTAGAGGAAATGTTAATAAAGTATTTGACCCCAAAAAACAATTAGTAGACCTGGAGTTATGATTATTTTATAGCTTAAGGTAAAAACTAGCTCCTTAAAGATTAAAGCACAGGACGAGTCAAAGTTGAAAAATATGGTCAACCACTATGGAGCGTACGTTGGATACAAAATGTGGATTGAGCCCAGTCAGCGCTTACCTTGGAACTTAGAAGAGATTTCAACAAATTCTCTGAAAAGGTAAAGCTCAGTGGGGAAATGCTGCAGGCGGATTCCGAGGAGGAGGGGTCATCGACGGGGAGCCGCTGGACAAAGCTGCAGTGAAGATTTCTTTGTTTGACTCTTTTGGAAGTTGAAAATCTCTGGACAGACAAAGCTGAAAGCTTTATCCAACAAGAGTTCCAGGAGGTCAGATACCCATTTCTCGAATGACCGCTAAACAGGATTTGCTGCTGTGGTGAAGAACGTAGCAGGAGCTGCCGTGAAGTGAGGCTGATCGGTGATGTACCTTAGGCGAATAGTCAAACAGGATGGTCCCAGTTTCCTCTTGGTTCTCAGAATAGTTTTTAGCCAAAATGTTCCAAAGTCCCAAGTTTTGGATTTTGGTTATCCGGGCACCTTTAACACCACCACATAAGGTCCAGAACTGGATGGGCACTACTTGGGTGCGGGGGGAAGGCTAGGGCTCACTCAGGCTGGGTCCAGGTGCGAGGTCAAGATGGTTGAAGCCTTTTCTGTCCATGAGGCTCTAATCAGGAGGCCAGCCAACTAGCTTTAGAAGTCACTCTGGTAGACCTAGGTTCAAGTAGTGGAACAGGGCTCAAGCAGTGGGGCAGACCTCTGTGGTTTTATGGCAGGTTCCAGGCAGCAAATCAGTCCTTCCAGGTGCTGCAAGTACACAGCAGCAGACAGTCCTCTGAAATTTCTTGTGCAGGTCCAGAAAGTAAACTGAAGTAGTGTCCTGCCATTTGATAAGTTTTGTTTTGACCAATGACTTTGTGTTTCACCACTGCGCATATTAGTTGCTCAATGTTCACCAGTAGCACATGGTATGTTTTGTTCAGTTGAGCCGCCTATTGGCTTTGACATGGCATTAGCCATTACTTTCTGTATTCAGTTTAGCCGCCTATGGGCTTTGACATTGCATTAGCCATTACATTCTGTATTCTGCCTATTGGCTTTGACATGCTGTATCCAGTCTAGCCGCCTATTGGCTTTGACATTGCATTCCTATTGACTTTGACATGCTATTAGATATTCTGCCTATTGACTTTGACATGATATTATATATTGCATTTTGTATTCAGCTCAGCTGCCTATGGGCTTTGACATGATATTATATATTGCATTTTATATTCAGCTTAACTGCCTATTGGCTTTGACATGATATTATATATTGCATTTCATATTCAGCTCCGCTGCCTATTGGCTTTGACATGATATTATACATTGCATTTTATATTCAGCTCAGCTGCCTATTGGCTTTGACATGATATTATACATTGCATTTTATATTCAGCTCAGCTGCCTATTGGCTTTGACATGATATAAGACATTGCATTTTGTATTCAGCTTAGATGCCTATTGGCTTTGACATGACACTAGACATTGCATTTGATATTTAGGTTAGCTGCCTATTGCCTTTAACATGACATTGCATTTGATATTTAGGTTAGCTGCCCATTGCCTTTAACGTGGAGTTAGACATTGCAGTTGAGAATCCAAGCTGTATTTTTCCAAGCTGTGTTTTTGCACCAGAGAACCAAGATGTTTTGCTCTCACAGTAGACTAGACCTGATAAGAGAGAGTACATGGGCGTTGTTTCTCTTCCCTTGAGCTTGGGAACAGGAGTAGTCTTGGAGACCTGGCCAGTCTCCAAAAGGCTTGCTCAGTTTCCCAGGTCTGAGAGGAGGGGGCACACCTTTGTAACGAATGTAACAGGCTGCAGAGAGTCAGATTCGAATCTGCCGGACCTCGTGCTGGAGCTTGGCGCAGGCTGCCAGCAATCCCGTGTGGGTAGATGAATCTCTCTTTCTCGCGGCTGACAGGGGTCCTCAGCTTGCAGACCTTAGAAAGATGAAGCTGTGAATAGTTCCCACACGGTGAAGTATTTGTTTTGCTTTGCATTCAATATCTTATAAATATAACCTGCTGTGTATATTGCAAACTGATATATTTTGTTTGATTAACGCGGACTTGAAAGCTACTAATTCGTCATTCATTCATAAACATTGTGGTTGGGGAAGAATAAAATAACAATAAAAGTCTTCTTTGACCTCACAAGTGCATTTCTAGTGTGTTATGTTAGTGCTTAGAAACTAAATAAGAGGAAAGCACTACAATTGGTACCAGAAGTGGGGTCGGTCATTAAGAGGTGATTAAAGGGTTTGACGAGTTAGTAGATTTCTAAGTGCACACTTTAAAAGTGTAATTGTTTTTTTGTTGTTTGGAGAATTACAGAAATTGTTTTCTGTTTGGAGAATCACAGTAGCACGGCAGACCATGTCTGAGAATACATGTGTTGATGAACTGCCTGATGGTGCTAAGAAAAACTGTGAATTGTTTTCTGTTTGGGGAATTACAGAAGAAAATGCATGTATAGCTAAAAGGCCTGATAATGTTTTGAGAAATAATTCCCGTTGTATATATGTAGAAAACGTGTGTTTTGGAAGTAATGATGACAGAAAGGTCTGGATACCTTTATCTGCTTACAGAGAAATGCAGGAGAAATGTAGGCAGTTGGAACATGAAAATAGGAATTTACGTGAGCAAATTAGCCCGACTGAAAGTTATAAAAGGGCTGTTTTTGAAGAATCTTTCTTGTCCCATTCCAGTAATGAGGGGGTTAAGACAGCTCCGAGCTGCACTGAGTTTTCGTGTGAGCCAGGGTTTTTGGCAGCCAAAATGCATTCCTTAACTGATAACACGGACGAGAGAGCTCGGAATGTGATTTACGAGTTACCGTTGCAAAATGCACAAGTAAAACGAAGGATTTTAGAGCAAGACACCCCGAGTTCCATTAGCTTGTTTGATTTTTGGAAAAAGAATAGCCCTCATTTGAGAGAAATCGTAACACTTTTGTATATGGTCACTGTGAAAAATAATATGCAGCTGCGCGCGTGTGATTTGGCAAATGAAATAATGCAGACTTTAGGTTTCTGCGCAGTGCAAGAAGGAAATACTTATGTACATTTAAATCATGAACAAGGAAAGAAAATAGTGCCCCTAGCTAGAATCATACAATGGATCTGGTACTTGCAAGACAGGGCTAGAGTACCACAGATAAAAGAATTACCGATGAAATTGTGTGCACCATTTGAATTGTGTCTACTGAAGATAAAAAGCATGTTTGTTTTACTAATGATTCATTGATTGAAATGTTGTTTTCTGGCACAGTAGAAGGAACAGCGTTGTATAATGTGCGTCAGATTTTAAAGCAAGAGCTACGTGAGATGTGTCATTTTTATGCTGATTTTTGGTTCTTTGATAATGTTTTAGCCACATGGCTTGTACCTAACTGGTTCAATTACCTTGCAGATGTTAATGAGAAAAATTCAGAGAGAGAAGTGTTCACCCAGAATCCTGACTTAGTGGGGATGGCTAAGTGGGTGCCCCAGAAATGTGAAAAGCTGAGAGAAAAAACCACTTACAGGTGGGCAGAGATGAGAGAGATGCCCATTCCCCTAGATTTGATAAAAACTGTGCAGCACGCACAAAAGCAATCTGTCATGCAAGCAGTCACAGAGCAGTTGGGGAGAGGAAAGTTACCAGAACAGAAATGGCAAAGTGATCAGGTTTTAGGGAGAGTGATTGCTGCAGATTACCAAGGAAAAATCGAAATTATGCTGATACCTAGAAAAGAATCTGATTCATTCACACAAATTGGAGACAGAATGGCCCAAATTGACAAAAGTGCAGTGAATGGAGGTTTGGTAAAGAATGAGTCTGCCCCAGCCCTTCTGACAGTGCAAGAAAAGGGAAGCTGTGGCGCAGCAGATAAAAACCTCAGTACTGATGTGTGGGCTGAAGCCCCAAGTGATCCTCCAGAACCTGCAGAAAATATAACAAAGGGCCCCAAAAACGTCCTACTGATTATAAAACAGGGAAAGAAAGAGGAAGGGTGCAGTTTAAATGAAAAATGTTATTTGCAAGAAAAGTCATACTTGTTTCTTTTGCAGATCCTACCACGTTTCGCCACTGTCCCTGAGTGCGCTGTGTGGTCCCCCTTCCGGTGTGTGCGTGTGGGGTCGGGGAAGGGACCGAATCCCCAACCTGAACCTGGCTGAGTAAAGTGCCAGCACCATGGATCCATTTTGCGCAAACTGCGCCTTCAGTTCAAGTTCAACTTGTTTGCTGTGTTTTTTTTTTTTTTGCCTCTCGTATGGAACTCTGACTTTTGCTTATCTTCCAGCAAACCTTTCAGGTGGACCGTGCACCTTTACATGAGCAGAACTCATGCCACATCAAATTGCTAACACTGTTGAATTAGAGACTCATTCAGAGAAAAAAAAAAAAAAGAAAATGTGCCCAGTCTTCTCTATGTAGATGTAGCTGATGTGAAAGGTTATGAGATCAATGTGTTAATCCACTTCTATTGCTTTACAGGGATTGCTTTGATCATAATGTTTTTTTTGTGTGCTGATGTTTTTTTTTTTTTTTTTTGAAATATGAGATATGTGAAACAAAAATTCATTGGTCAAAGGGCGGAATGTCCTGCCATTTGATAAGTTTTGTTTTGACCAATGACTTTGTGTTTCACCACTGCGCATATTAGTTGCTCAATGTTCACCAGTAGCACATGGTATGTTTTGTTCAGTTGAGCCGCCTATTGGCTTTGACATGGCATTAGCCATTACTTTCTGTATTCAGTTTAGCCGCCTATGGGCTTTGACATTGCATTAGCCATTACATTCTGTATTCTGCCTATTGGCTTTGACATGCTGTATCCAGTCTAGCCGCCTATTGGCTTTGACATTGCATTCCTATTGACTTTGACATGCTATTAGATATTCTGCCTATTGACTTTGACATGATATTATATATTGCATTTTGTATTCAGCTCAGCTGCCTATGGGCTTTGACATGATATTATATATTGCATTTTATATTCAGCTTAACTGCCTATTGGCTTTGACATGATATTATATATTGCATTTCATATTCAGCTCCGCTGCCTATTGGCTTTGACATGATATTATACATTGCATTTTATATTCAGCTCAGCTGCCTATTGGCTTTGACATGATATTATACATTGCATTTTATATTCAGCTCAGCTGCCTATTGGCTTTGACATGATATAAGACATTGCATTTTGTATTCAGCTTAGATGCCTATTGGCTTTGACATGACACTAGACATTGCATTTGATATTTAGGTTAGCTGCCTATTGCCTTTAACATGACATTGCATTTGATATTTAGGTTAGCTGCCCATTGCCTTTAACGTGGAGTTAGACATTGCAGTTGAGAATCCAAGCTGTATTTTTCCAAGCTGTGTTTTTGCACCAGAGAACCAAGATGTTTTGCTCTCACAGTAGACTAGACCTGATAAGAGAGAGTACATGGGCGTTGTTTCTCTTCCCTTGAGCTTGGGAACAGGAGTAGTCTTGGAGACCTGGCCAGTCTCCAAAAGGTTTGCTCAGTTTCCCAGGTCTGAGAGGAGGGGGCACACCTTTGTAACGAATGTAACAGGCTGCAGAGAGTCAGATTCGAATCTGCCGGACCTCGTGCTGGAGCTTGGCGCAGGCTGCCAGCAATCCCGTGTGGGTAGATGAATCTCTCTTTCTCGCGGCTGACAGGGGTCCTCAGCTTGCAGACCTTAGAAAGATGAAGCTGTGAATAGTTCCCACACGGTGAAGTATTTGTTTTGCTTTGCATTCAATATCTTATAAATATAACCTGCTGTGTATATTGCAAACTGATATATTTTGTTTGATTAACGCGGACTTGAAAGCTACTAATTCGTCATTCATTCATAAACATTGTGGTTGGGGAAGAATAAAATAACAATAAAAGTCTTCTTTGACCTCACAAGTGCATTTCTAGTGTGTTATGTTAGTGCTTAGAAACTAAATAAGAGGAAAGCACTACAAGTAGGAGAAGCTTCTAGAAAATTCCGCTTGCAGGTTCTGGTTTCCTGCTTCCCCTGTCCTAGCTGTCTGCATGAACAATGCAGGGGTTATAAGTCCATTATGTGAAGGCAGGGCACAGCCTACTCATTTGCAAGTGGGGCTGTGCCGAGCTCCACCCCCACATCCTGCCAATAATGACCCATCACATAATCCTTCTGTTGTGTGGCTGTCTTTAAGGACAAAATAATGTTCAACTGCTGACTACATACACCCAGTCGTGTGACTCAGGAACAGGCTGCAGGTACCAAACAGCTAGGGCAGGAAAATGCCAAATATCTAAAACTAAATGAAGAAATCAAAAGCCAAAGCTGTGGAATGCTTAGAAAAGTTATTATTCAAATAGTGAAGTCAAAACAAATTACCTCTCACTTACTTAAATTCTTGACTTTATCCAGAGAAACTATTGTAATTAATCTGAAATGTACTTGTCGCACACACAAAGACTGAAACAACAATACACAATTGCTTAATGTATGAATTGGCACTACACAAACATTAATAACATAAAAAGCACATGACAATGATACAGTTTCCAAAACCAACATTAACACATCCACTTGAAGAATAAAAATCCATTTTTTTAGCTCCACCTTATAGAGCAAATCATGCATGGAGGCGCTAGTTATAAGTCTTTATAATAGCTCAGTCTGGGATGTGCATTAAAGAGCAGTACTTGAAATTCTCCCTGAAGGCCTAATCTTCCTTAATAGCGCTTGCCACCTACTCCCTATTGTTGACACATAACTGGTCAGTAGGAACTGCCATCTGAATGAGTGGCTTGCCAAAACAAAAACAAATTTAGAAAAAATAGGAGAGGTGAAGGCAAAACTTTGGGGGTGACCCTGCAGAGAGGGCCAAATCCATCAGTTAATGTCTCTGAAGCAAATATAGATATATTAGGTGCACTTTTAGGGAGATGTTTGTAGATCTGGTATTTTAATGACTTGGTTAACCTCCTTAATTGTCCCAATTAACAAGAAAGGAGATTGGGCTCACCCCAAAGAATCACTTCTTGATTCATTCCTCAAGGTGGCAAGTAGGATATTACTTTCAAGACTAAATAATTAGGCTGAGGAGAATTAACTACTTTTGGATACACAATATGATTTCTGTAAGTGGGTAGGAACAGTCAAGCAATGCCTCAACTTAGCTCTTTATTAGAAAATGTACTCCAGCCAACAAAGGTCCGATCTATATGAAATTTATGGATTTGATCAGCACCTTCGACTGTGTCAATCATGGTAAACTTTGGTGTATAAGGTGTTTGAGGTTTTGAAGTTTGCAAGGGCTTCTCATTGCAAAAACCTAATGAGAGCCATGCAAGTCAGCCCTCCCTAGATTCCTCTGGGTGTCTAGTTTTAAAAAAAATGTGCAGGTGGGCTGGGGTTTCTCTAGTTTTGGCTGAACAAATGCCCAAAATGCACAGCTACCCACATTGCAAAAAAGGGTACATTTTCAGTGTAAAAATGTGTCCATGTTGCGATATGTCCAATTTCCTGTTGTGGGCTTACCCATTCAAGTGAAGTACCACAGTTATCAGGCAAAATGTTGGATCACAGAATAGTAGAATATTTGTTATTACCAATTGGCTTTCTCTACATGTGTACCTTACAAATGTAAGCCATTGTATAAGAAAGGCGGCATTTTGAAAAACACTCTTTCAATCACATGCTAGTATGGTTACCCACAAATGCAGAGATGTGCAAATAACCACTGTCCCTATACTACATATCTGATGTACATTTCACAAAAACATAGATTTCCTTCAAACCTATTTTTAACTCTTTTTACCATATGAATTGTTCTATATTCGGGACACAATGAAAAACCATAGTAAAGTGCATTTCAGTGTTTGGCTCTGGGTACCTTAGGTTCTTGGACAACCTACTAACCCTGGATATCCCTGTGACCAGAAGGATCCAGCAGACGTAATGGTATATTGCTTTTGTAAATCAGCCATCGTGATTAGAAGCTGGAGATGATAACAGTGTCACAAATGGCTGTTTTTCCTACTCATTTTCTATATTTTTTTATTTCAACAGTTAGTTTATTTGGGAAAACCTTGAGGGATGTACACAAATCATCCATTGCTTATTTCAGAATTGTGTGTGCTTTTCAGAAAACTATAGCTTTCTGGGATCACCCATGGATTTAGAAGTAGAAATTGGAAAGATTGAAAGCACACACATTTGGGCTACTGCTTTGAAAATTCCAAAACTGTGGTAAAAATTTGTTTTTCATGCAGTTCTTCATGTTCCTGAAAGATGGGAAGATGGGAACTTTAGCACAGCAAACCTTTTGAAATTTTTTAGGAAGAAAACTGACTTGTTTTTGCAGAAATCTTTTTCCCATTTTACCCCAAAAAACTAAACAATCAGCTATAGCCTGGCTATTTTCTCAGACCCCTCCGGGTGAATCCACAAACCCTGGGTACCTTTAGAATCCACAGGATGCTGGAAAAGAAGGATGCCTATCTGGCACGGGTAACCTATGTGAAAAAATAAGTTACGAAGGCCTATGCACAAAGCAAATAGCCAAAAAAGGGCACAGCACTGGGATGAAAAGGCTTAGTAGTTAAGAGTTTAAACATTCTTCTTAAGTTCAGTAATATGATGTGGTTTCTAACATGTGGTTATTGGACTTTTACTGTGGTGACCCCTTGACAAAGCCAATAAGTCTGGTTTATTTAAAT
Source organism: Pleurodeles waltl (assembly GCF_031143425.1). Classification (NCBI taxonomy): domain Eukaryota; kingdom Metazoa; phylum Chordata; class Amphibia; order Caudata; family Salamandridae; genus Pleurodeles; species Pleurodeles waltl. The sequence goes on from NC_090437.1 coordinate 170,309,399, forward strand.
GTGATGTTCTATCTAGTGTAGGTGTGGTGGTGGATACTATGACTTTTACGCCCATCTAAATTATGTGGGCAGTGTTGGTCTTGGCCCTCTCAGCAGCACCATCCCCAAATGTTTTGCCTTAAGCCTCCTGTCTTCTGAACCCGTTTTTGTTGAGTTTTAGGACTCTGTGCACTTTACTAGTGCTAACCAGTGCTAAAATGCTCATCCTCTCTCCTTTAACTATGACGAAATTGTCTTCCACCCAACTGCCACATTTAATGTACTTGTAAGTCCCTAGTAAAGTGATGCTACATTTGCCCAGGGTCTGTAAATTAAATGGTAACAGTGGGCCTGCTGCAATGATTGTGCAACCCACTTACATAGCACTTTAAACATGTCTCAGGCCAGCCATTGCAGCTTGTGTTTGTGCAGTTTAAACTACCATTTCAACCTGGCAAAGTAAAACGTTTGCCAGGCTCACACCTTCCTTTTTCATACATATAAGTCACATCTAGGGTAAAGTGCTACTACATGTACCAAGGGGCTGTAAATTAAATGCTACTAGTTGGTCTTCAGCACTGATTGTGCCACCTATTTATGTACCCTTTTGAAACATGTCTCAGGTCTGCCATTGCAGCCTGTGGGGGCCGTTTTAGTCTGCCCCTTCAACCTAGCAAAATAAACCTTTTGCCCAGCCTAAGCCTTCCTTTTAAATACATATAAATCTTCCCTTTTTCTCCCGCTTGTTTTGCTGCCACCCGTTTCCCGCCTACTGCGAGCTTCTGCCCTCTGCCACACAGCGCCCTCCTCCTTCCAGTACCTACTTAATGGGGGCACAGTGCAACCCCCAATTGAGCGGATCCCAAGCCCAGCTCTTTCTCTTGCTGCTGACCCTCGATCAGCCAGATTCTTGCCCTCCTTGTACTTCATTGTTCTGGTCTTTGTCTTTTGTGCCTTTTTCCTTTGCCTTTCTCTTTTGTGTCTGCTTGTGCTTTTTTTCCCTCCCTTTTCTCCCTCCTTTTCCCTTCTTCTTCTCCCTTCTTTTTCTCTTGTTTGTTTTGCCGCCACCTGTTTAATGCCTCCTGCTAGTCCTGCCTACGGCCACCCAGCACCTCTACCGCCTCCTAGTATCTACTTAATGGAGGCAGCAGCACAACCCATTGAGCAGGTCCCAGTCCCAGTCCCAGCACTCTCTTTCGCTGTCTGCCCCTGATCACCCAGATTCTTGCCTTCATTGTGCTTTGTTTTTTCCTCCTGCTTGATTTGCTGCTATTTCCTGTGTCCCACTCACCTCGCCCACAACCACCCAAAACCCCTACCTCCACCAAGGACCTACTTAATGGAGACTGCAGCGTGGCCATTCCGCTGCCATGCCAAAGGCAAGCTCCCTGCACTCGTCCATGCTTGGACCGCCCCAGCACCCTGGTTCTTAGAGACCCCGCAGCTACACCGCCACCAAACTCTGAGCCCTGAACCACTGCTACCATGACAACCATTGCTGCCACACCTCCCCTCAATCCACAGTAGGACCTTTCTCCTGAATCTTCTGCTCATTCTCATCCATCATCAAATCACCCACCAACATGCCATCCACCACCATGCGGACCAATACAACACACTTACTTCACAACAACTTGCCTGCTTCCTCCTCAACACACTCACTTTGCAAACATGCCACCAAGATATGGGACCTCATCACCACCCTCACTCCCGATGTCGTCCTCCACACTGAGACCTGGCTCACACCAGTATCCACTTCCAACATCACCACACCAACACCCGATGGATACATCATCACACAAAAAGATCGCACCAACAAGCCAGAGGAGGGATGCCATCATCCATTGCACCACTGAGACAGAAGACACCATCTTGCATTGGAACTCCGCAACTTCAAATTCCAAATAGGCAGAAAAAACACCATCAGAAGCACCCTCGTATACAGATCACCCGGACCACAACCCAACTTCTGTACCATTATCCCAGACTTCATCACCCATCTCACATTGACTCCAAAGACAAAATCTTCCTCAGAGATCTGAATTTCCATCTCAACGATCTTGGTGACAGCAACACTGTCAGCCTTCTTGGCAGCATGAATAACATTGGATGCACCCAACGCATCACTGACCCCATCCACAACGCAGGGAACATGCTGGACCCCATTTCCACCCCCAGCAACAGGGTCTAGTATAGCCATGTCAACAAACTCACCAGGACCGACCACTCCATCGTACACTTCAACATCTCCAGCCACCACTTCTCAACCACCAAGCCACCCAGCACCTTTCCCCCAAGCTGGAACAAAGTATAAAGAGTCAACCCCGTAGCCACAGAAATCAGCATCACCCCTTCCCAAGATTATCTCCTAACCAGGGTCCCCCAGAGATTACCAGTACGACACCAGTCACAGAGTATTCATCATTTGGCACTGTAGCTGGCACCTGTCATTTACAACTCTCAAATCTCAAAACATTCTGCAATGGCTAGTGACTATAAAAGCCCACGCCATTGGTAGCAGAGGCACATGTATTCTTACCACAGTCAGTGGGTGGAATGACTTGAGTACAGGAGAATGTAGCGCACATTGTTTATTAATGGTCTGTACATTGGAGATTTGATTCAAAGAAACTTCAGTGGTAACACTTGGTAGATATGACAAATTGTTACTGTGCATATGACATACAAACAGTCTGCTCCCCCAACACACACATAGGGATAGGACCACATCACACCACCACTGATGAGTCAACTCAGGAGGACTATTGTAAGCAATCATGTGAAAATACAACACTTGCTAACCCACAATCACCATACCTGTATGTCACTGGAAGCACTGCTTGATGAGCTCAGTCCTAGAGTCAGATCTGGGACTGAGGGTTTGAAAAGTTTTAACACTCCGTCCATCATTCTTTTGTGTTGCTAAAGTTGCCCTAAGTGGGAAGGGTATGCCCAGATGTGGTCCCTTGCTCTCTGTGCCACTGGATTCAAGCTAGCCTGGCTGATGAAGGGTGATACTCTAAAAAAGGTCCCAGGATGCTTGTTTCCGGTCCAGGGAGGACCTGGCCCGCTAGTTCGGACTATACTGTTCCCATGGGGAACAGGGTTAAGACTGATTTGCATATGGTTGGGTCCAAACTGGGGTGTCATGGTGAGCAAAAGAATGATGGAGTAAACCCAGATCTGTGACTGGGGGTGAGTGTTGGAAAAGTTTCAACACTCCATCCATCATCTTTTTGTGTTGCTAAAGTTGCCCTAAGTGGGAAGGGTATGCCCAGACGTGGGTCCCTTGCTCATTGTGCCACTGGACTCAAGCTAGCCTGGCTGATGAAGGGTGATACCCTGAAACTGGTCCCAGGATGCTTGTTTCCAGTTAAGGGAGGACCTGGCCTGGTAGTTCGGACAAGACTGTTCCCATGGGGAACAGGGTCAAGACTGATTTGCATATGGCTGGGTCCAAACTGGGGTGGCATGGTGAGCAAAAGAATGATGGAGTAAACCCAGATCTGTGACTGGGGGTGAGTGCCTGAAAAGTTTGAACACTCCATCCATCATCTTTTTGTGTTGCTAGAGTCAGCTGCACCTTCCTTCTCTGCCTCCTAATCACTTGCCATGTCAGCATTACCAGCCACTGGTCCAGCTTCCTCACCCTCATCAGCTAGCAATTCGTATCTGGCGTCTCAGGGCTAGATTGTGGAGCATGCAGAAGGCTACTACTATCTGGCATTCCTTTTGGGGTGAGTAGAGGAGGGCACCTCCAGATAGGTCCAGACACCTGAATCTGGCTTTCAGGAGGTCAAATGTCCTTTTGATTACACACCTCATCCTCCTGTGGGGCTCATTGAGACTGACTTCCCCATCCGTGGCAGGGTACCTCACTGGTGTAAACAGCAAGGGAAGGTTAGGTTAGCCAGAGTCACCTGTGTGGAAAAATGTAGGACCAGTGGCATAACAGGTACAGTGACAGGGAAGAATTTGATGAAAGATGCAACAACATTGAACCACATTCAAATAGGTACATACCAAGGAGCCAGGCCCTCTCTGTGTGTAGTTGTGCCATAATGCGTGGGACATTGCTGTTCGTCAAAATGAAGGAGTCATGTACAGATCCAGGAAACTTGGCTGTGACCTGTGAGATGTACTGGTCTGCCAGATACACCAGCTGAACATTAATGGAGTGGTAGTTCTTTCTGTTCCTACACACCTGTTCATTGGCACTGGTGGGAACCATAGCACTATGGTTGCTATCAAGGGCCCCTATCACATGAGGTATGTGTCCCATATCATAAAAGTCTGCCTTCACATAGGTACGTTGGGGAACCTGATGTAGCTGTCTAGGTGTTTCAACAATGCACACATTACATCCTTCAACACTAGACTGATCATTGCCTGTGACAGCTCTACTGTCAAGCCCACTGTATTCTGAAAGGAGCCTCTGGCAAGAAAGTGTAGCACTGACAGGACTTGTACTGTGGGAGGGCTGGAATAAGGATTGCATATGACTGGTAACAGATCAGGTTCCAACTGTGTACATAGATCAATGATTGTCTGACGATTCAGACAATAGGTTTGTATGATTTGCCTGTCCTCCAGGGTTGCAAGGTCAACTAGTGGACAGTACACTGGTGGTTGTCTCAATCTCCTCATGGCAGGATATCTAGGTAGAGAGGAGAGAATGTACATTGAGAAATGCACTTGACACATGTAAGCTGAACATGTCAAAATAGCACAAACCTAACACTGTTGGAAATGCGTAGCACAGCTGACATAAAAAATGGGTATGCAAAAGAGCTTTGGACCCCAGCCTTGCAGCACAATGCTGAATCTGTAAGTCGGTTAGGATACATGTCACATGTGTCAGCACTACCATGATGGCACAACATGGGGTTACTCCCCAATTTGTCCTAATATGTATATGCACTTAAATTGGCACATCAATGCATGAGATGTGCACAAAATGGCAGCCACCTGTCCTGCAGCACTGGACAGATGGAAGTGACATAAGTCCACCGGCGTATGTCGTCATGGCGGTAGGTGGTCGCTACTGCCGTGCAACTTGTCATTGGTTAACATTTCTGCTTATGGGGGATTGGGGCCAATGGTCATGACCGCTTGCGGTGACACTCCTGTACGTGGCTGCTGCGACCGCCATTTTCTACTGGCTTGCTCACTTGACTCCTGACACTGTTGCTAGCAAGACCTCCATTACCTGAGCTGCTGTGTACTGTCTCTGGGAGCCATCATGCCATGCCCTGCAGGTGATAGGGCCCAACCTTCACACCAGAAGAGCTGGAGAAGCTTGTGGATGGGGTCCTACACCTGTATGGACAGCTAAATGGGGCACCAGAGGAACAGGTGAGCCCAATTCCCTGGTCATGTGTGATACGGGTGCATGTGACGGTGAATGGGTAAGTGTACCACCGGTGAGGGAGTGTAGATGCATGCAGAGGGCATGAAGTGAAGGCATGTGGGCAGAGAGGCTAGGTATGTGTGGGCACTTGATGAGTCTGATGTGTATCGGCCTCTCCTGTTAGTAGGGTGCCAGTGTACATGACGCTCTCCTTTTGTTTGTGTCATCCAAGCAGGTAAAGACCCACCAGAAGAAAGGGATCTGGCATGCCATTGAAAAGGAAGTGTCGACCTTGGGGGTCCGTAGCCGGCGGAACACCCATTGTCGCAAGCGGTTGGAGGACCTGAGACGCTGGGCCTGGAAGACCGCAGTGGCCCAGCTGGGGATGTCCTCCTAACGAGGGAGGGGTGCCTGTCAAACCCTGACCCTAATGGCCTGCATATTGGCAGTGGCCTAACTGAGGTGGATGGGTGTTTGAGGGCAGCACAGCAGCCACAAGGGGAGAGTACTGACTGTATCCTGGGACTTGCATAGGGTTGTATGGGATTAGCTGCCTCACTGTAGCTTATGTAACAATGTATTCAATGCAACGTGTGTGTAGATTTAGGGGGAATGGGTAGTAACCACCCGGCCTGACCATTAATTGTAGACGTGTTTTGATGGTTTGCTGTCAGTGGATGTACATCTCCCATATCCAGTATTCTCCATGTCTGCATTGTGGAGATGGTCTAATCAGATTGGCACATGCGTGACTCCATCCTGCCTTTATTATGGATGTGAGCTTGTGTACCACCCTAGCCACTGAGTATGACCTGCTCCATCACTCTGCATTTGGTCATTTGTGGCTCTAAGGTGTCAGTCAACTCCCATCTGTATGGCACACCTGTATATGGAACTGTATGACTCTTCTTATATCATTGGGACAATAGAAATCAGGTACTGGTAATGGTGGTGACTCCATGTGAGGCAGCCATTACAATTCCACCACAATTATGGCTTGTGTAAGACTGGACTAATGGCTTGACAGTTGTATCCCCATATATTGGTAATCTGCTATCTATTGGATATGTGAAGGTTGGTCAAGTAGACTCATTTGAAATATAGCTTTGAAATGGTCTGATTGTAAGCATAATGCATTTCTCGGTGCTAGGCTTGTGGGGATGAAAAATTTGAACATAATGGAATAGTCCTAGAGGTGGTAAGTGCCTAGACAGACCTCGTCTTTCAGAATGTGTAATGTTAATGCCAGGTATGCCAATGCCCTAGCAATTACAGTGCTATATAGCTTATTGGCTGCCTACATTATGTCCCAATTGTTACTTGAGGGCACATCTGATGAAGTGCGACCATGACAGCTACCCTTGGCATAGCTGAGGTGGGTGTTTAGGACAGGATTGGGTATTGTATTTCTAATGAAATGTTGATGTGAAATGTAGTATTTCCTCTGCTGAGGCAGCCCTGTGTAGTAGTGTGATGTGTTGTCAGTGCCAAGGCGGTGGTGTTGGGCCATGCACACATATTGCAACCATGTATTGATCGTAAGAGATGTGTGTTGTCAGGACTTCGGTACAGGTATTTTCAACTCTGGAATAGTGTGCTTAAGGGTGGTGTTATGATATTGTGAAGTCCTGCTGGTGAAAATGCATGTGTGGTGGTTTTGTATGTGGAGCATGATGTCATATGTGTGTTCCAGATGTCCATCAGTTGTGACATTGCAATGAGTGATTGGGTAAGGATGTGTTATATGTGCAATATGGGCCATTGTAGATGCACTTAGTTGTATGATTAGTAGTGATACATATGTATTTGTTGTCTGCAGATATTCCTCTGTGATTGGGTTAGGCTAATCACATGCCTGTTCTCATTACTTGTATTGTACACATATCAGATGTCACCGGTATGGCTGTCTAACTTGTAGTCGCTTAATCAGATATTAGTAAGATGTTACCATTATTGAACAGAGTGTTATGTCAGCCATGTAATTTGACAGGCAGATGCTGTGTGGTGTGTGAGTGTAGTAGTATTCACTGTCATGGATGTCTCACAAAGGACATGGACTTATCAGCTGTTGTAACTGTACAGGCACGATGTGTTTGGTTCAGTCAGCTGCACTTCTAATAAGTGATAGGGGTATGGAGAGGTTTTATGTGAATTCAGGTACACATTTGTACTTCATCCAGGGCATAATGTGCACGCACACATGGCTATGATGGTGATCATGTGGATGACTCCAGTGGTGCAGACTTACTTGGATATTGATGGAGGTGTGAGGGTTGGCATACATGGGTAGGTATTGGTGACATGTTGTGACATGATGTAGGAAATGTGTATTGGCACTTGAGATAGCCTAGACAGGATATGTATTATCACCGATGTGCATGTTTACATGTGTGTATGTGAGGTAAGTGTTGACCCTCTCTCTCCCTATCTCTCTCTCTCCCTGTTTGTCTCTCTGTATTTGTGTGCATCAGCATTGGCAGGCAAAGGAGAAGAGGCACAGGCGAGTGGGGATGCTGCAGGCTATGGGACCCGGAGTGCTGCTATCCCCCAATGGACACTCCTTGGCGGACCCTTCTGGGACCACCCCAGCACCATCATTGTCCGCCGTCCTTGCTACCGCTGCCCACCCTGTAGCTCCCCACCAAGTTGCCCATGCCCACTCACCCAGGAGGGTGTCTCCTTTGCCGCAGGCACCTCTGCCCCTGCCACAGTCAGCCCTTCTGCCCTAGGTGAGGAGGCTATTGACCTCCTGAAGTCGATCTCTGTGGGTCAGTCAACCATTGTGAATGCCATCCAGGGACTGGCAGCTCAAGTCCAGCACAGCAGTGCGTTCCTGGAGGGAATACACTGTGCACTGGCTGGCCTACAGGCACTGGCCTCCACATTGACAGCAGCCAGTCCCCCTTTGTCTACCGTATCCCCTCCACCTACCTCTACCCAAACCCCTCTTCCCAAACCCCTCTTCCCAAACCCAGCCAAAGCACACAGACACACAAGCATGCATCCACCTCAACAGCCAAAAGTACCACTGACAAACACAAGCACCACAAGACCCACCACCGGCATGCGCACAAACAACACCCTCCTGCAGACACACCAAAATCCACTATGTGCACTGACTCCCCACCACACCTTCCTTCACAGAAACTACACCAGACACACCTGCAGCCACCATACCAACATTGATAGATCCAGCCATACCTCCTGTCTTGCCCACAGACAGCACAATAGCAGCCCCGCAGATACCAACCCCACTCACCATATCTGAACCCACCACAACCACCGACACACCCACATGCAGCACATCTACCATACCTACAGACTCCAAACCAACAGACAGTCACCTATCCAGCATGGCATCTCCCAGCAGCTCCTCCCAAGGCACAAACGCCCACACTCACCCACCCAACAGACACCCACCACCCACAAGTATTCATTGCATGCACTTGCACCCAAGACATCCACACCAACACCTCCTATAACCACTCCCTCTATTTCCACTCCCACACCTTTTTGCCATGACCACCCCCCTGTTCTCTACTCCTCTCCCACCCTGTGATACCCCCAAACGGTCCGTGTCCCTCCCCAAGTCCAGCCCTTCCATCTGCAAGTCCTCCCCTGCACCCCCTGCTATTACACATGCCCCTCCCCTGCCAAGAAGTCCACCTCTCCAACGCCCAAAAACCCCCCTCTTAAGCCCAAACCCAAAAACCCCTCCCAAGCCCAAACCGTCCCTCCGCCATGCCCCCAGCCCCTGAGGTGCCTGCCTGGCCCCTTGAAGCCCCTACCCTGTGGAGGACCTTTGGCAGTCAGGAGTCAAGTAGGCGCACACAGAGGTGCCAATTGTGCCTTTGGCACTTTGGACATCGGACTGCCCAGTGGGTTGATTATTGTATATAGTTATTTATTTTCTTCACTACCTAAAGATTTTAATACATTTTGCCCAACCTGTTGTTGGCTTCGATGGTAACATACTTGTCTTGCCTTTCTTTCGACATGGCTGTATTTTATTTGGTGCCTTTGGTTTGTTTGTGTGTGTGGGTTGTACTAGCTGTAGTGTCTGGCCTGCATGTGTGTGAGTGGCCCTGCCTTTTGGTCTGCTGTGATGGCTGTGTATTGTGTGTAGGATATGTTTGTATTTGGTACATTCATGCAAGTGGATTAATTGTGAAATGTTTGTGTTGAGATGTGTAATGGTGAAGTTGTGTGTCCTTGTGTGGTTGTTGTGTGTGGGTGAGTGTGGGTGGTAATGGATATGTCAGAAGCATTGTATGTTGTGTGAGCGTGATGTATGTTTTGTTGTATGGCTGTGTGATTGTGTATCTTGTTTGTCAGGTGTTGTTACGTGTTGTAGTATGTATGTGGTGTAATGTGGAGGTGTGACTGAAATCGCTTGACGAAGTGTTTGTGTAGTTACAGTTGTGTTGTCGTTGTGTGAATTGGTGCTGTTGTGTATTGTGTTTGACTGTGCCGGTGCTGTGTATCTGCGAGTTGCTGTGTGTATTGCATGTGTGTGTTGAGGATGGTGTGTGTAGTATGGGTGTGCGTGTGTGTAGTATGGGTGTGTGTATGTGCGTATGGGTGTGTGGTTACGTGTGTGTGTTGCCGTCGCCTACTGCCCGGGATCTGTATGTTGTGTGTGCATGTGTATTTTGAGTTTTCCCTGCAGTGTGTATACTCAGGGTTGTTGTCTTCGTCGCTGTCGCTGGTTCTGGAGTCGTTGTGTGAGCAGGAGTAGTGGGAGGAGTTCCAGTTTGGGTTCCATGGCTGCTCCAGACAGGTATGGCTTCCTGAAGTTGAATGTCTCCTTTTATAGAGTTAGTTTCCGACAGGGTATTCGTGATGGTGTGACCGCGGTGGAGACCTTGGCAGTGTGCAGCCTCGTAATGTGTCCGGCAGGAGCATGATGTCCGCTGGCCTGAAGGTGGCAACCGCCGTCCGTGGCAGCATGACTGCACTGGCAGTACACGCAGTACTTGGGCTGTCTTCTGCTGGGAGACCGCCATGGTTATAATTTGGGGGTCTTCTCTGCTGGCCCGTTGGCGGTACGACCACCGCCACTGACATGACGGTCATGGAACTGCCACACTCGTAACGACCCATTGTGTTACTGGGCCTCCTTCACAAAGCTCACTATCGGCTTATATGGTGTGTTCAGATACTGTTCTCTCATTCTTTCCCATCAGGGCATATGGTGGCAAGGCAATAAAAGTGCACTGTAGAGAAATAGTTAAAAGCCTAAGCAAAATCAAAATATGAATATCCATCAATTGGCCCTTACTTTACAGTGCAGACATCCACAAAGTTTTTTTGCTGCCATGTCAGTTGAAGACAAAAGTGTCTGTATGTGTGGATAGCATCTTGGTGTATTTGGCCAACAAAATCAATACAAAACTAAAACAGTATCTATACTTTCAAATATCTGAGAAAGATACAGATGAGCTTTTGAAAGCTGAAGTAATTTGCTATTTTTAAATGTGTTTGTATTTGTTATGAGAGTCCATGAAAACCTAAAAAATATCAAAACTAATGGCCACCAAAGACACGGAACTGGTGACCAAACAGTTATTGTGCTGCACCAAATGCATACATTCATTCATGCCCAGACGCGGGTCCCGGGCTCATTATGCCACTGGATTTAAGCTAGCTTGGCTCATGAAGGGTGATACCCTGAAACCGGTCCCAGGATGCTTTTTTCCGGTCCAGGGAAGACCGGGACTGGCAATTCTGGCTGGACTGTTCCCACGGAGAACATGGTCAAGCCTGATCTGCATATGGCTGGGTCCAAACTGGGTTGGCATGGTGAGCAAAAGAATTAATTGATTAAACCAAGATCTGTGCCTGGGGGTGAATGTTTGATTGGTTCTCCATTCCTTCCATATTTTATGTTTGTTTGCTCGCATCATGGTGTTGGCATCGGTCTAGAGTCAGAAGTTGAGATGATCCATGAGAGGCGTTGGATCCTTGTCAGTGATGGTGCCTTGGATGGTTTCCTTGAAGATGATGGTGATGCCCCCACCATGTTTGTTATTGCGGACTCGGTGTATCATCTTGTAGCTATCAGCGATGGCCATAGCGATGTCAGGGTTTGAGGACAGTTTTAGCCATTTTTTGGTGATGAAGGAGACGTCTGGTCATGGGTGGCAACGGTGTCCCAGATTTCCATGGCATGTTTGCATAAGTTGCAGGTGTATAGCTGGATGCACTGGAGTCGTGCTTGGTTGTTTGTATTCTTCTGTGTGGGTGTAGTGTGGGCGTTATTGTGCGCAGGTAGGCCCATGTTGTAAGAAAAACAGCAGTGCAGGCAGGTAAAGGGTCCTTTGGTTGAAAGTGGGGAGCCTGTGAAGCAGCTGTTATTGGGGTGGCTGACGTTCAGGGCCTGAACCTCCTTGCTGGTGTAGCGGTGGGGGGTGGGAGGACCGGGTCTCCTGGCACTAAGCACGGCCCAGGTGTGGATGGGTGCAGATGGGCTTGCCTTTGGCGGGCCAGTGGTGCGGCTGCACTGCGGCCTCCATTATATGTCCTGGGTGGAGGGAGCAGCTGGGGTGGGAGGCAGGAGGGTGGGAGCAGCAGTGGTGCGAAGGAGGCCTCTGCAGGGACATCAGCAGATGCAACCAGGCTCAGGAATGCGGGCAGAGATGTCGCAATCAGGCTCAGGAATGCAGATGCAGCTGTCGCAATCAGGCTCAGGAATACGGGTGCAGCTGTCGCAATGAGACTCAAGAATGCGAGCGGAGCTGTTGCAATCAGGCTCAGGAATGCGGGAAGAGCTGGCAGGCGGCAGGCAGGAGGGCTGTGGAGTGGCTGAGGAGCTGTGACTGGCCCAATGGGCAAATAGTTTTCTCTCCAGCAACGAACCTGAGAAAATAGGAACACCTCCTTTTATTCAGAGTGCTAAATAGGCATTGGAAATACAATATTTTTAGATTAATGGCTGACTGAGAGATATGTTAGAGGGCCCTCGAATAAGTAGGGGTTAGCCGAAGACACCTTGTACCCATGGAAGTAAGCTTATCCTGGTTCTTGACTCAGTTGAGGGGATAACTATAATAGGCAGCATACTGATCCACAAAAATATGGAATCTACAATATTGATAACCACTATATTGTCAAGATAAGTAGATGTGGAGTTAAGAATAGTAAACTTACACTGCCTATTTATACTTACCCAGATGATATAGTGGCAGGCTCACACGCTACAACTATGCAGATGACACACAAATACTACTTACATTGGAATGCCCAAAAATACATTGAAAACTCACAAATCTTCAGTTGCCTCAGAGCCATTGATCACTGGATGATTTGGAGCCATCTCAAACTGAATGCTTCCAAAACGCAAATACTCACTTGTGGCGACTGGAAAAATGATGACCCACTGTGCGCCTGGCCTGACAATCTGGGACCACCTCCTCAAGTAGCCAAGGAAGTTAAAAACCTTTGAATTACCATGGACTCCAAGTTAACAATGAACGCCCAAGTGGACAAATTAGCACGATCAAGCTTTATCACCTTGAAGACTATGCAATGCATCTTCCCCCACCTCGGATTTCCACACAAGGTGCAGGCCACTATCTCCTTGTACTATCTAAACTGGATTATGCCAATGGCTTCTACCATGGATCATCCCTATCTAGTATGAAAAAACTACAACGTATTTAGAACTCAGCTGCCAGGTTACTATTACATGTAAAGTCACAAGCCCACATCTTCCCTGCCTTGAGAGCACTACGCTGGTTACCTGTTGCCAGACGATCCACCTTCAAGCTGCTTTGTATAAGTCACAAAGTAATACATAAAACAGGAACACTTTTCATCAGAAACAAAATAACCAAATACATTCAACAAAGAAACCCCCGCTCAAGATTGGCACACCGCCTTAAAATACCACCATACAAGAAAAAGACAATAGGTTGTACATCCTTCTCTTTTCAAGCAGCCAAACTATGGAATTCATTACCCCCAAATATAAGATCCACGGATAACTATCTTGTCTTCAGAAGACTACTCAAGAGATGGCTCTTTCCTTCATAACCACCATATCCAAACAGCAATGGGCTGCATATGCCTGTGTTGATAAATATTTATAATCTGTTTCTGTGTATATTCGAGATATGCATAGTTCTTTAAGAAATATGTATAGTTACTATTTCATAATAATAAATTATACATGTACTCTTTAAGCCTATTTAACAAATGTATATTTACTCACAGTTAAATATATATATATGTGTGTAGGTGTATATGTGTGCGTATTACATATATCTGTGTAAATTATTCTTTGCTTAACATGTTAATAGGTCATTGCATGGCTCCTAGACAAGTTGTTATATTAAATACTTATGAACCCCTGCTATCTTTTTTTACATTACAATGAGCAAATGTTATCCTAACTGTTTAACAGCAAGCATTTCGCTATTGAAAAATTGAGGAAAGATAAACGAATGTTACAAAAGTACACTTATAAATTAACATCAAATATTACAAATCTTGAAAGTCTGTGTTCATACAATAAAACTCTACTTCTCATATTATTATATCCCTTGCACATACATTCACTTACTATGTATTTACATATCTATTTATTACTCTAGTCCTACTATACTAGAGAAAAAAAAAAAAAAATCTACTCTCTCGTAAGCTTTACTCTGTCTCCCCATTACCCTATGTCTCTATCAATCTATCCTCCATCCCCACGCTGACTCACCCCAAACCCATTCTACTACTTTGATCTCCAAAATAACCCTGCCTGAGCTCTTTCCTCCTCTACCGCTCCTGGCTCATCCCACACTTCCGTTTACTACTATGATCTCCCAAACAACCCTACTAAATTCTCCCTCATTTTTATAACCTTTGACTCATCCAAAACCCCTTCTGCTACTAGGATCTCCCTAACCCCTTTCCACAGACTCCTCCCTCCTCCATTTCTCCTTTACTCATCCAAAACCTCATCCCAAATACTATAAACTCCCAATTAACACTTCTGGATTTTTCTCTCCTGTATCCCTCCATTACTGTAGTCAATCCAACTAACAAACTCACATATCCTCCGCTCAAATTAAGACTGTACTATTTCCCTATACTAATCTATCACTAATTCCTTTTGGGTTCCGTAGTAGAGTGATACTCACCAAATAGCGCTTTGACGCCTCGTCAGGGGTAGTAAGCGCTATATAAATACAATTACAATTGATGTTTTGATATTTTTGTAGATATTTCTGACCAAGGTGCAGTGTCATTCAACCTGAGCTCACTAATGTAAATGCAGTGGGCTGTCCCATCTATAACATAGAGGAGAATTCTAATAAATTCTGGTCCAGAAAGAAAGTAAATGATTTTTCGGTCTGAAGCAAAATCAGTCACCCTTAGCATATGATTTACTCTTGTTTCAATCATTGCAAAACAGACTTGGTGATTCACCTATGAATTGTGATTTCACTTCATGTTTTCCTATGATGGATCACTCATGAATGTGCAGTATACTGTGAAGTGAATTATGAACCACAATCAGAAAAATTAGATTTTCATTGCATTACTTAGCTTAACACTGCTGAAGTTCACCGTATAGGAGCTATGATGAATGCTCAAGGCTGCAAGTCTTTTGCTTGTATGAGAAGACCAAATCCATGCATGAAGTATGTAAAACACTTTTTATAATTCACGGGAGCTTCTCAATGGTTATCTGTTGCGGACATTGAAGAACAAAGAAACACCTTACAAAAACTCTGATGTTCATAGGAGAACAAGATTCAAGGGAAGGCTGAGACTAAATGGATGTTCCTGGTGCTACAATAGGAAATGGATGGGCTCCTTAATCCGCTTTTCTTTTCTCTTGCCACTTTGATTGAAATCATTTTTGTAGATGCTGCAAACAACTCACTTGTGTAAAGTAAACTAAGGGGGTCATTCTAACCCTGGCGGTCGACGACCGCCAGGGCTAAAATGACAGGAGCACCGCCAACAGGCTGGCGGTGCTCCCATGGGCATTCTGACCGCGGCGGTACAGCCGCGGTCAGAAACGGGAAACCGGCGGTGTCCCACCGGTTTCCCGCTGCCCTAGGGAATCCTCCACGGTGGCGCTTCAAGCAGCGCCGCCATGGGGATTCCGACCCCCTTACCGCCATCCTGTTCCTGGCGGTTTTCACCGCCAGGAACAGGATGGCGGTAACGGGTGTCGTGGGGCCCCTGGGGGCCCCTGCAGTGCCCATGCCAATGGCATGGGCACTGCAGGGGCCCCCGAACAGGGCCCCACTAAGATTTTCAGTGTCTGCATAGCAGACACTGAAAATCGCGACGGGTGCAACTGCACCCGTCGTACCCTTCCCACTCCGCCGGCTCCATTCGGAGCCGGCATCCTCGTGGGAAGGGGTTTCCCGCTGGGCGGGCGGGCGGCCTTCTGGTGGTCGCCCGCCCGCCCAGCGGGAAACTCAGAATAACCGCGGTGGTCTTTTGACCGCGCAGCGGTATTCTGGCGGTTCCCGCCGCCCGCCAAGCTCAGAATGACCCCCTAAGAGTCTTACATCCACCCCCTGCCCACATTCCCACAAACATGCACTAAGATGCCACTTCATTTTGTTTATGGATGACAGAAGTGTAGGAAAGTACCATCTTGCCTGGCATGTTACCCCCATATTTCACTGTATATATGTTGTTTTAGTTGTATGTGTCACTGGGACCCTGCCAGCCAGGGCCCCAGTGCTCATAAGTGTGCCCTGTATGTGTTACCTGTGTTATGACTAACTGTCTCACTGAGGCTCTGCTAATCAGAACCTCAGTGGTTATGCTCTCTCATTTCTTTCCAAATTGTCACTAACAGGCTAGTGACCAATTTTACCAATTTACATTGGCATACTGGAACACCCTTATAATTCCCCTAGTATATGGTACTGAGGTACCCAGGGTATTGGGGATCCAGGAGATCCCTATGGGCTGCAGCATTTCTTTTGCAACCCATAGGGAGCTCCGACAATTCTTACACAGGCCTGGCACTGCAGCCTGAGTGAAATAACGTCCACGTTATTTCACAGCCTTTTTACACTGCACTTTAGTAACTTATAAGTCACCTATATGTCTAACCTTTACCTGGTAAAGGTTGGGTGCTAAGTTACTTAGTGTGTGGGCACCCTGGCACTAGCCAAGGTGCCCCCACATTGTTCAGGGCCAATTCCCCGGACTTTGTGAGTGCGGGGACACCATTACACGCGTGCACTACATATAGGTCACTACCTATGTGTAGCTTCACAATGGTAACTCCGAATATGGCCATGTAACATGTCTAAGATCATGGAATTGCCCCACCAATGCCATCCTGGTATTGGGGAGACAATCCCATGATTCCCCGGGTCTCTAGCACAGACCCGGGTACTGCCAAACTGCCTTTCCCGGGGTTTCACTGCAGCTGCTGCTGCTGCCAACCCCTCAGACAGGTTTCTGCCCTCCTGGGGTCCAGCCAGGCTTGGCCCAGGAAGGCAGAACAAAGGACTTCCTCAGAGAGAGGGTGTTACACTCTCTCCCTTTGGAATAAGGTGTCAGGGCTGGGGAGGAGTAGCCTCCCCCAGCCTCTGGAAATGCTTTGATGGGCACAGATGGTGCCCATCTCTGCATAAGCCAGTCTACACCGGTTCAGGGATCCTCCAGCCCTGCTCTGGCGCAAAACTGGACAAAGGAAAGGGGAGTGACCACTCCCCTGACCTGCACCTCCCCTGGGAGGTGCCCAGATCTCCTCCAGTGTGCTCCAGACCTCTGCCATCTTGGAAACAGAGGTGCTGCTGGCACACTAGACTGCTCTGAGTGGCCAGGGCCAGCAGGTGACGTCAGAGACTCCTTCTGATAGGCTCCTTCAGGTGTTGCTAGCCTATCCTCTCTCCTAAGTAGCCAAACCTCCTTTTCTGGCTATTTAGGGTCTCTGCTTTGGCGAATTCTTTAGATAACGAATGCAAGAGCTCATCAGAGTTCCTCTGCATCTCTCTCTTCACCTTCTGCCACGGAATCAACCGCGACTGCTCTGGAAGCCTGCAAAACTGCAACAAAGTAGCAAAGACGACTACTGCGACCTTGTAACGCTGATCCGGCCGCCTTCTCGACTGTTTTCCTGGTGGTGCATGCTGTGGGGGTAGTCTGCCTCCTCTCTGCACTAGAAGCTCCAAAGAAATCTCCGGTGGGTCGATGGAATCTTCCCCCTGCAACCGCCGGCACCAAAAGACTGCATCACCGGTCCTCTGGGTCTCCTCTCAGCATGATGAGCGAGGTCCCTTGAACTCAGCAACTCTGTCCAAGTGACTCCCACAGTCCAGTGACTCTTCAGTCCAAGTTTGGTGGAGGTAAGTCCTTGCCTCCCCACGCTAGACTGCATTGCTGGGTACCGCGTGATTTGCAGCTGCTCCGGCTCCTGTGCACTCTTCCAGGATTTCCTTTGTGCACAGCCAAGCCTGGGTCCCCGGAACTCTAACCTGCAGTGCACGACCTCCTGAGTTGTCCTCTGGCGTCGTGGGACCTTCTTTTGTGACTTCAGGTGAGCTCCGCTTCACTTCACTTCGTAGTGCCTGTTCCGGCACTTCTGCGGGTGCTGCTTGCTTCTGAGTGGGCTCTTTGTCTTGCTGGACGCCCCCTCTGTCTCCTCACACAATTGGCGACATCCTGGTCCCTCCTGGGCCACAGCAGCATCCAAAAACCCTAACCGCAAGCTTTGCAGCTAGCAAGGCTTGTTTGCGGTTTTTCTGCGGGAAAACACTTCTGCACGACTCTTCACGACGTGGGACATCCATCCTCCAAAGGGGAAGTTTCTAGCCCTTGTCGTTCGTGCAGAATCCTCAGCTTCTACCATCCGGTGGTAGCTTCTTTGCATCCACAGCTGGCATTTCCTGGGCATTTGCCCACTCCCGACTTGATCGTGACTTTTGGACTTGGTCCCCTTGTTCCACAGGTACCCTAGTCTGGAAATCCATTGTTGTTGCATTGCTGGTGTTGGTCTTTCCTGCAGAATTCCCCTATCACGACTTCTGTGCTCTTTGGGGAACTTAGGTGCACTTTGCACCCACTTTTCAGGGTCTTGGGGTGGGCTATTTTTCTAACCCTCACTGTTTTCTTACAGTCCCAGCGACCCTCTACGAGGTCACATAGGTTTGGGGTCCATTCGTGGTTCGCATTCCACTTCTAGAGTATATGGTTTGTGTTGCCCCCTATCCCTATGTGCCCCCATTGCATTCTATTGTGACTATACATTGTTTGCACTGTTTTCTATTGCTATTACTGCATATTTTGGTATTGTGTACATATATTTTGTTTATATTTGCTATCCTCATACTGAGGGTACTCACTGAGATACTTTGGCATATTGTCATAAAAATAAAGTACCTTTATTTTTAGTATATCTGTGTATTGTGTTTTCTTATGATATTGTGCATATGACACTAGTGGTACTGTAGGAGCTTCACTCATCTCCTAGTTCAGCCTAAGCTGCTCTGCTAAGCTACCTTTTTATATCAGCCTAAGCTGCTAGACACCCCTCTACACTAATAAGGGATACCTGGGCCTGGTGCAAGGTGTAAGTACCCCTTGGTACTCACTACAAGCCAGTCCAGCCTCCTACAAGAAGGTGATTATGTAATTAGGAAACTGCCATGCAGTGGCGGCCGCCCCAAATCTCAAGGGGAAATATATATATTTTTTAACGTATCTATCCTGCTGCGGACTGCCTCACTCCTCTTCTTTCTGGCTCCTGATGGTGTCCCAGCAGTCCCTGGGACACCAGCACAGGCTCCCCCACGCAATCCTGGTGCTGCTCTCATGCTATACGTAGCATGAGAGCAGGCACCACTGGTCTGATTATCTTGGACTGCTGCTCAGACAGTGCATGGGAGCCTGTGCTGTTTCTTCAACCTGGATGTACAACATAGCTGGGTTGGAGAAACCTAAGTGCGCAGGTCAGTTTGGCCAGCCTAAGACTGCCAGCCAAACTGACATGCACACTTTTAAATGCATTCTACTCCTTATACCCTCTCCCAAGACCCGGCCCTGCCCTTCTTTGTACACGCTGGCTCAGAAAATCAAGGTTCGAAAGACTGAGAAGGCTATTTGTGCACACAATTGGCACATGCAGTTGCAAATAGCATCATTAGTCAGATTCAATGTTGTGCTTCATGAAATAGCACTTTCCACCCCAAAATGAATGTAATCACATAAAATTACAACAGTAGGATGTACTTTTAAGTGTGAATAAATCTGTTCACACTGTGTTACGGGCATTTTGGGGTTAAGGAGCTGCACACAAAGAAGTGACCAGCCAAAAACTCTCAATTTGTGGATATTGATAAAATTCCTAGACATAAATTTCTACTTTGAAAAAGGGTGAAGATTTCCTCCCATCAATGTTGGGGAATAGGGGAGCAAAACTGAGACTAACAACTAGCTGTGTGGAAAGGTCCGCTTTATTGAAAACAGGTGCCCTTACCATGATAACCTAGGCATGCGCTTCACAAAAGTAACAGCCTCAATAAAACAAAGTTTATCTGTAACACCCCCCCACCCTTCCTTTCTTCCGCAATGCCTTATTGCAATCCTGTAATTTCTCCTTCTACTTGAATGATTGTTGACTTTGAACTTCATTCCAGATTATATTAATAGTACCTCTAACTAAGACAACTTCCTGCTAAATTTAACAACCTGACTCATCCAGGCTTGATATAGTCTACCCAGTTTTCCTCCACCTAGATTGCTGCTTGCAACAAGCATAAACTTATACAAAACATCTCAAATTGGCCTTCCCCCACTGGCACACCTGTTCTCAAGCAACAACAAGCTATCCTCTATCCAGAGCACCTGTCCTCAATAAATCTCCCAACATAACTTCCAATATACAGACCTTTGGAGCCTGGCTACAGGGACAGGTTGGAGGGGGTACAACATGTTTGTAACCCTGCCTACTGCCCAGCCACTGTGTCACCCAACAAAATGATGGCTGTGTAACAAAATGTCCACCTATATATCAAGGGGAGCCCAACAGATAGTCCAAGTAGGCGAACATAGCCCAAGCAGTCAAGAACTGCTCCAAATCCAAAATAATTCTGGGGTGGGGAGACCTCCCCGGGGTTGGCTACCCCCTATCCACCCCCCAAAACAACCATTTGGAAATAGGAGAGCAAAACTGAGACTGACAACTGGCTGTGTGGAAAAGGCAGCTTTATTGAAAACAGGTGCCCTTACAGTGATAACCTAGGCCTTTCTCTCACAAAACTAACAGCCTCACTATAAAGATTTCCTGTAACACCCCTCCAACCCTTACCTACCTTCCCCTCTCCCGCCGATGCCTTATTGCAGTCCTGTAATTTCTCCTTCTACTTGAATGATTGTTGACTTTAAGCTCTTCCAGATTATATTAACAGCAACTCTAATTAAGACAAATTCCTGACGAACATTTAACAACCTGGCTCGTCCAGGCATGATCCAGTATACCCGTTAGTTTCCCCCACATGAACTGCTGTTTCAACAAGCCTAAACTTCAGCAAAACATGTCAACTTTACCTTTCACTGCCACGCAGAAAAAGTCCTAATGACTTTTTCTGCCCCTCCTCACTGTGTACCTTCATATGCAAGCGTAATATACTGCGGAGACTGTCTTTGATGTGGAATAGATAGAGCTCAATGGCCATAAAGGACAGGTGGACCCCATCACCCCTAAAGAACTCTACATCCTCTATCTATAGATCAGTGTCCTCGATCACTGTAATACCTTTCTCGGCTCAGAAATCCCTTATTTCTTTATTGTTCTTTTACCTCGCCCACGCAATCGCACCCCGTTTTCTGGCCCACGCCTCGCCCTCGGCAGAACAAATGCTGTCCAAACTACATGGCACCCAGAACACTGCCTCTATATCACGCGTAAATCCTTTTTCATATGCACAAGCACATGCAAACCTTTTTCACAAACCAGATCGTTTTTGCCTAAATGCACTAATAGCAAGTCCAGGCACTGGCCCCTAACCATTAGCTTATTTAGGAAAAGTAACATCTCTTGTCATTGCATCTCTCCTTTCCCATCGATCAGGTCGGCATTGAGTCACAAATTACTTCCCTGGCTGCTCTGACGGGCTTGCCAGCTTGCCCACTTGATAAACAGATGGCCTACTAGCGATACTAGCGAAACTGACAGACTCTCGCTCTCCGGGCCCGGTACTGAACCTGTTACAAACAAACAACAGACATAACTAACAGATCGTGCTCAGCATGACTCCCCTCTTATGTGCACATACCACTAAAAACATTCAGAGACCCATCTACCCACCTTCATAATGTGTTACCTGCCCCATCCCCACATATCCGCTACAGTGGCCAACCCAATTTTAAAGGGATGAGTACCAAACGAGGATGCCTCTAAACCCATGGGCGAGCCTGCTTTTCTTAAAAGCAAAAACAACAGATGATGGACGGAATGCAGAGCAAATCAAACATTCACCCCAGTCACAGATCTGGGTTTAATCCATCAGTTTGTTTGCTTGCATGCCATTCCAGTTTGGACCCAGCCATATGCAAATCAGTCTTGACCCTGTTCCCCATGGGAACAGTCCAGCCAGAACTGCCAGGCCAGGTCCTCCCTGAACCAGAAAAAAGCATCCTGTGACCGGTTTCAGGGTATCACCCTTCATCAGCCAGGCTAGCTTAAATCTGGTGGCATAGCAAGCACGAGACCCACGTCTGGGTATACCCTTCCCACTTGGGACGACAAAAGCAAAAACAACAGATGATGGACGGAATGCAGAGCAAATCAAACATTCACCCCCAGTCACAGATCTGGGTTTAATCCATCAGTGTTTTTTGCTTGCCATGCCATTCCAGTTTGGACCCAGCCATATGCAAATCAGTCTTAACCATGTTCCCCATGGGAACAGTCCTGCCCGAACTGCCAGGCCAGATCCTCCCTGAATCAGAAAAAAGCATCCTGTGACCGGTTTCAGGGTATCACCCTTCATCAGCCAAGCTAGCTTCAATCTGGTGGCATAGCAAGCACATGACCTACGTCTGGGCATACCCTTACCAATTGGGGCAACAAAATCAAAAACAACAGATGATGGACGCAATGCATAGCAAATCAAACATTCACCTCCAGTCACAGATCTGGGTTTACTCCATCAGTTTATTTTGCTTGCCATGCCATTCCAGTTTGGACCCAGCCATATGCAAATCAGTCTTGACCCTGTTCCCCATGGGAACAGTCCAGCCAGAACTGCCAGGCAAGGTCCTCCCTGAACCAGAAAAAAGCATCCTGGGACTGGTTTCAGGGTATCACCTTTTATCAGCCAGGCTAGCTTCAATCTGGTGGCATAGCAAGCACAGGACCCACGTCTGGGCATACCCTTCAAACTTGGGGCGACAAAAGCAAAAACAACAGATGATGGACAAAATGCAGAGCAAATCAAACATTCACCCCCAGTCACAGATCTCGGTTTAATCCATCACTTTTTTTGCTTGCCATGCCATTCCAGTTTGGACCCATCCATATGCAAATCAGTCTTGACCCTGTTCCCCATGGAAACAGTCCAGCCCAAACTGCCAGGCAAGGTCCTCCCTGAACCAGAAAAAAGCATCCTGGGACTGGTTTTAGGGTATCACCCTTCATCAGCCAGGCTAGCTTCAACCTGGTGGCATAGCAAGCACGGGACCCACGTCTGGGCATACCCTTCCCACTTGGGGCGACAAAAGCAAAAACAACAGATGATGGACGAAATGCAGAGCAAATCAAACATTCACCCCAGTCACAGACCTCGGTTTATTCCATCACTTTTTTTGCTTGCCATGCCATTCCAGTTTAGACCCAGCCATATGCAAATCAGTCTTGACCCTGTTCCCCATGGGAACAGGCCAGGTCCACCCTGAACCAGAAAAAAACATCCTGGGACCGGTTTCAGGGTATCACCTTTCATCAGCCAGGCTAGCTTCAATCTGGTGGCATAGCAAGCACGGGACCCACGTCCGGGCATGCCCGTCCCACTTGGGGCAACAAAAGCAAAAACAGCAGATGATGGACGAAATGCAGAGCAAATCAAACATTCACCTCCAGTCACAGATCTGGGTTTAATCCATCAGTTTTTTTGCTTGCCATGCCATTCCAGTTTGGACCCAGCCATATGCGAATCAGTCTTGACCCTGTTACCCATGGGAACAGTTGACCCCGAACTGCCAGGCAAGGTCCTCCCTGAACCAGGAAAAAGCATCCTGGGACCGGTTTCAGGGTATCACCCTTCATCAGCCAGGCTAGCTTCAATCTGGGTGCATAGCAAGCACGGGACCCACGTCTAGGCATACCCTTTACACTTGGGGCAACAAAAGCAAAAACAACAGATGATGGACGAAATGCAGAGCAAATCAAACATTCACCCCCAGTCACAGATCTCGGTTTAATCCATCACTTTTTTTGCTTGCCATGCCATTCCAGTTTGGACCCATCCATATGCAAATCAGTCATGACCCTGTTCCCCATGGAAACAGTCCAGCCCAAACTGCCAGACAAGGTCCTCCCTGAACCAGAAAAAAGCATCCTGGGGCTGGTTTTAGGGTATCACCCTTCATCAGCCAGGCTAGCTTCAATCTGGTAGCATAGCAAGCACGGGACCCACGTCTGGGCATACCCTTCCCACTTGGGGCGACAAAAGCAAAAACAACAGATGATGGACGAAATGCAGAGCAAATCAAACATTCACCCCCAGTCACAGATCTCAGTTTAATCCATCACTTTTTTTCCTTGCCATGCCATTCCAGTTTGGACCCAGCCATATGCAAATCAGTCTTGACCCTGTTCCCCATGGGAACAGGCCATGTCCACCCTGAACCAGAAAAAAACATCCTGGGACCGGTTTCAGGGTATCACCTTTCATCAGCCAGGCTAGCTTCAATCTGGTGGCATAGCAAGCACGGGACCCACGTCCGGGCATGCCCGTCCCACTTGGGGCAACAAAAGCAAAAACAGCAGATGATGGACGAAATGCAGAGCAAATCAAACATTCACCTCCAGTCACAGATCTGGGTTTAATCCATCAGTTTTTTTGCTTGCCATGCCATTCCAGTTTGGACCCAGCCATATGCGAATCAGTCTTGACCCTGTTCCCCATGGGAACAGTTGACCCCGAACTGCCAGGCAAGGTCTTCCCTGAACCAGAAAAAAGCATCCTGGGACCGGTTTCAGGGTATCACCCTTCATCAGCCAGGCTAGCTTCAATCTGGGTGCATAGCAAGCACGGGACCCACGTCTAGGCATACCCTTTACACTTGGGGCAACAAAAGCAAAAACAACAGATGATGGACGAAATGCAGAGCAAATCAAACATTCACCCCCAGTCACAGATCTCGGTTTAATCCATCACTTCTTTTGCTTGCCATGCCATTCCAGTTTGGACCCATCCATATGCAAATCAGTCTTGACCCTGTTCCCCATGGAAACAGTCCAGCCCAAACTGCCAGACAAGGTCCTCCCTGAACCAGAAAAAAGCATCCTGGGGCTGGTTTTAGGGTATCACCCTTCATCAGCCAGGCTAGCTTCAATCTGGTAGTATAGCAAGCACGGGACCCACGTCTGGGCATACCCTTCCCACTTGGGGCGACAAAAGCAAAAACAACAGATGATGGACGAAATGCAGAGCAAATCAAACATTCACCCCCAGTCACAGATCTCAGTTTAATCCATCACTTTTTTTCCTTGCCATGCCATTCCAGTTTGGACCCAGCCATATGCAAATCAGTCTTGACCCTGTTCCCCATGGAAACAGTCCAGCACAAACTGCCAGGCCAGGTCCACCATGAACCAGAAAAAAACATCCTGGGACCGGTTTCAGGGTATCACCTTTCATCAGCCAGGCTAGCTTCAATCTGGTGGCATAGCAAGCACGGGACCCACGTGCGGGCATACCCGTTCCACTTGGGGCAACAAAAGCTAAAACAGCAGATGATGGACGAAATGCAGAGCAAATCAAACATTCACCCCCAGTCACAGATCTGGGTTTAATCCATCAGTTTTTTTGCTTGACATGCCATTCCAGTTTGGACCCAGCCATATGCAAATCAGTCTTGACCCTGTTCCCCATGGGAACAGTCCACCCCGAACGGCCAGGCAAGGTCCTCCCTGAACCACAAAAAAGCATCCTGGGACTGGTTTTAGGGTATCACCCTTCATCAGCCAGGCTAGCTTCAATCTGGTGGCATAGCAAGTACGGGACCCACGTCTGGGCATACCCTTCCCACTTGGGGCGGCAAAAGCAAAAACAACAGATGATGGACGAAATGCAGAGCAAATCAAACATTCAACCCCAGTCACAGATATCGGTTCATTCCATCACTTTTTTTGCTTGCCATGCCATTCCAGTTTGGACCCAGCCATATGCAAATCAGTCTTGACCCTGTTCCCAATGGGAACAGTCGACCCCGAACTGCCAGGCAAGGTCCTCCCTGAACCAGAAAAAAGCATCCTGGGACCGGTTTCAGGGTATCACCCTTCATCAGCCAGGCTAGCTTCAATCTGGTGGCATAGCAAGCACGGGACCCACGTCTAGGCATACCCTTTACACTTGGGGCAACAAAAGCAAAAACAACAGATGATGGACAAAATGCAGAGCAAATCAAACATTCACCCCCAGTCACAGATCTCGGTTTAATCCATCACTTTTTTTGCTTGCCATGCCATTACAGTTTGGACCCAGCCATATGCAAATCAGTCTTGACCCTGTTCCCCATGGGAACAGTCCAGCCCAAACTGCCAGGTCAGGTCCTCCCACAAGCAGAAAAAAGCATCCTGGGACTGGTTTCAGGGTATCACCCTTCATCAGCCAGGCTAGCTTCAATCTGGTGGCATAGCAAGCATGGGACCCACGTCTGGGCACACCCTTTCCACTTGGGGCGACAAAAGCAAAAACAACAGTTGATGGACGGAATGCAGACCAAATCAAACATTCGCCCCCAGTCACAGATCTGGGTTTAATCCATCAGTTTTTTTGCTTGCCATGCCATTCCAGTTTGGACCCAGCCATATGCAAATCAGTCTTGGCCCTGTTCCCCATGGGAATAGTCCAGACCGAACTGCCAGGCCAGGTCCTCCCTGAACCAGAAAAAAGTGATAGCAGCTGAAATGATGTGATGGGCTTGGCATCCTTTTGAATAAAGACCACAGCTTGTGCTGACTTCCTTTTTGCCCTTAAAGTTCGGGCCCAACATGCCGGACAAAGTTCTCTCTGGGTAAACACTCTATACCACACTGCTGCCCTGTCCTCTCTGTTCGGTCTTTGACCTGCGTAGCCACACCCAAATTGAGTCCTTTGTAAACTGTAGCTCCTCCCACAACAGACCTTGCCTTTCCCTGCCCCCTAATAGCTCAGACACCCTAAAGGCCCCAGAAAACATTCACACCATTAAGTTACTAAACAGCGCTGTCACTTCAGCATCACAAAACACCATGTTTAAAGTCACCAACATATTTTTCAACATATCTAATGTCACTGGATTCCTGGCTGTCCCTTTTTTCCCTATCTCCCTAGCCCACCCT
Source organism: Pleurodeles waltl (assembly GCF_031143425.1). Classification (NCBI taxonomy): domain Eukaryota; kingdom Metazoa; phylum Chordata; class Amphibia; order Caudata; family Salamandridae; genus Pleurodeles; species Pleurodeles waltl. The sequence continues at coordinate 170,336,248 of NC_090437.1, forward strand.
TCTAACATATGCTTCCCTAATATCCAAGCCAAGGGGGGGATACCCCCAAAACAGTTTACCCATGAAGGCGATTCTTGCCAAATTCCCTGCTATCGTCACCCGTGACTGTCCCTGCTTAATCAGAGTCAAAATGTATTGTACCACGTCATCCACCCTCTCCCAGTGCCTATGGCACTTGCACAACCCAGTTGCCACAAATTCTCGTTCATGATTGCAAGTACGCCTGCTGCGATGATACTGCCAGTGAATTCAACACCGGTTGAAGTATCGTCTGTCTCCTATCGTCCTTAAGTAGGGGGCAGCAGTACCTTCCTGAGCTCTGCATCAGTGGCTAGACTAAGGGACCTCTCACACTGTGAGTGAGACAACGCACCCGCATTTTCATTGCCCACACCTGGAACGTGCCTCGCTCTGAATGTTATGTCATGTTGCAAACAGATTAGAACAAAGACTCTCAGTAGCTTAGGACCTGCACATCCCTGGCTAATTGCCGGTTGACCACGTGCACCACCGTCATGTTCTCAATCCGAAACAACACCTTCTTATGGGCCAGTTCCCCCCACAAAGGCACACTGCCACAACCAGGGGAAAGAACTCAAGGAATGTGATGCTCCGACCACCCCATTTACAAGCAAGGGGCCATTCCTCTGAACACCATCTACTCTACCAATAAAGGCCAATGCCCACCCCCCCACTGCATCAGAGAAAATCTGCATGTCACACTCAAACACCAAGTCATCTGTTAAATTCCCTCAAGAAGACGCGCCATATCCTAAGGTCCTTCACTCTCGCCTTCAGTCACACCTGGTGGTGTGGTAAATGCCTGCCTGCCAAAGACAAGGTGCCTGCAAAACGTCCTCCCTGCTATCACAATCCCGCATGCGAAGTTCAAATAGCCCAACAAGACTTGTATCTCTCTGACATTTCACCTTTTACTGGCTCAGCATTTGATCCAAAAGCTGTGCCATAGCTACATTCTTCTCCCCTGGGAGTTGAGCTTCCATTGTCACTGAATCTATGTCAAGTCCCAAAAATTACAGAAGTACTGGGGCCAACTACCTTTTCTGGCACCATAGGGACACCCAAGTTGCCTATAATGTCTTGGAATGACTCCAACAACTAGTGGCATTGATCAGAGTCAGGTGAACCTACCATAAAGAAATCATCCACGTAATGTGTGATGTGTGTGCTCCCCAACTGTTTTGTAAATGCTTACTGCAAGAAGGTCCTAAAGCATTCAAAAAATGAACAAGGGATGGAGCATCCCATTAGCAAGGCTTTTTTGACGTACCAGCAACCCTCAAATTGTATGCAGTAAGTCAAAGTCGTCAGGATGTACCAGCAACAAACAGAAAGCCGACAATGTCACTCTTACCCATGAAAGCCCCCTATCCGACTTCTTCCACCAACAACGTTACATCCACTGAACCAAAAGACACTGACACTTTATCCTCAGGAATGAAATTGTTCACCGAATTTCCTTCAGGCCATTTTAAATGCTGGATCCAGCAGAACTGCCCCTGCACCGTCTTTGGCACCACACCAATAGGTGACACAATCAGGTTCTGAATCAGCCAGTCTGAAAAAGGGCCTGCCATACAACCGTCCTGTATTTCTTACTGCAATTTCTCCAATACCACCTGTTTGTGGGTCCCAGCTGATTTCAAATTGTCAGCCCATCGTCATCCTAGGTCCTGTGTAACCCAGCATGAAGCCAACAGTAAATTACTCCTGCAACCAAGCTGCTTCCTCTGGTTTATCATATTGAGCCAGCCTGAATGTCAACTGATCCAGATTAATTGGAGTAAGAGCTCTTCCCCGCAGAACCCTGGGAACTCCTGCCCCCTGTGTGTTATTAGGGGTGCTAAACTGCTGCCCCCCTGCATTGCCTGGTTTTGATTGCCACTGACTCCTGGCTGCCCCAGGCGGACACCCCCCACCATAGCAGTTGACAAGCGCAGGTCTGCCTAAACCCAAACATTCATGCCTGAATTTACAATAGTCTCTTGTACAGAGAACTTTGTTAAAGTCCCAGCAAGCCCCCAAGGTACAGTTCCCACTGCTCTAACCAGTACCCTGTTGTTTGGTCTTGTAGCCATCCCCAGGTGGGATGGTCCCCAAAGAGGCAATATACTATGGGTAACCCACTCGCCGTAAGTACCGTCTTGCCAATTTTGCAGGCCTCATGGTGTGCTGCCATAGGTCAGCATCAGTTTCACCCCACTGCACCTCCAGGTCAACAGCCATCCGAGCCCTCAACTCCTCATCATATTGGACCCAGGCATATCCCCCATAATTCAGCTAGGCCTTCTTGATCACATCCATTTATTTCAAGAGGGCTACTGACCTCCCTGGATACTTTTCACAGTAGACACTAGCAAAGACCAGGAAAGCCGCCGTCCAATTTTCAATATTTACTGGAACTTGCAGCCGTTTCGCCAGCTCGAACTTCTCCTCGTTGGAACCCTCTTTGGCCCTCAGGTCCCGATGTAGGAGGGTCAGCATTTCGATGTACTGCCTCTTCAAAATCCTTTCCTTCGTTGGCAACATAAGGTGAGCCCCAAGTGGTTTAGAAGTCCCCATGTAGAGGAGTTTCTTGATCTTCAACTCTGTGCTCTCTAATTGTTCCTGTTTCCCATCTGTGTACCCAACTACCTTCACCCCTTCCAACGTGTCCTTTGTCCCCACTTTAACGTCCGTCTGATTAGCACTGTCCCCCGCTTTGGCCACCTGGTCCATTCCTTGGGAGCACTTATCGTCCATCCCCATGTCGGCTACGTACACCCCTTTAGGCAGGCAGGCCTCCTCACTGCTAAGAGGCTCCCACGCCTCAACTGCCACCGAAGCCAGTGTACCATCATGACTTCTTTCCTTTATCTCACCTGGCATCAAGGTCGGTGGCAGTTCTTGACTCTGCCGCCTCTCCAGTTGTGTCTTTCTGGATGCGCCTTGGTGCCAACCAGGCCTCCCTGCTGCACTTGAGGCCTGCAACATATTAGGGACAACACATGAAATTCCCCCCACCCTCCCTCTTCCACCAGGCCTCCTCCCCACTCCTTGTTTCACCTTTGTCCCGCACTACCCCTTCCTCCATACTCTCCTCATCATAGTCCAAACACAGTGTGTTCACCTCTCTCCAAACCCACAGCCCATGACGTACCCGGTTGCTCATCAAAATATCTGGATGCACCTGAATGATATCTGTCAGCAGTAATCAGTGGGCAGGCGCTGAGAGGCTGAATAATGCCCCCGTCTCACTTTGCCTCGGGCCCAGCATCTACACGATGACCAGGGATGTCAGAGGTTGCCCCAATCCTTCCCTACTTGTATCCTTCTGATCCCGTGTTGCTCTTCTCCGTCGCCGCTGAACCCACTGTCCTAACGTTGATCCAACTGGCCGCCCGCGGACCGCCTTCTCTTCCTCCCTTACCAAGCTCCCCCAGGTCCGCTATGCAGCCCTTCCTAGACACCTGAAAAATAGAACATAGGGCCAGTGTGCTGGACAACACCCTATTCACCCGCTCCTGGTTTCCTCTGTTTCCTACTATTGCTGCAGTCAATATCGTTTCTCCCCACACTCTCCAATTTACTTTTCTCCTCACATACCCTCACTCTCTCCTATGTTATTCTTCCCCCTTCACTCACACATTCTGGAAGCATAAGCACCATTTTAAGGATGATCTGAACCTAAATAAAACATTAATTAAACGATGGATTGTGTTCGCCTACCCATGAAACTCTAACCAGAGCATTAAAATAAATAATGATGGCTCTTTTAGAGGGTCAGATTATGATGTTTTCAAAGGTGGTGGCAGCAACACAAGAGACTAAGATGATTCATTTTGCTTTTATATCTGATAATAAAATAGGTGCAAGCCTCATGTTTAGTGACTAAAATGTCCTGTGTACTCAAGTAATAGAAGCACTTATGGCCACGCTCAATAGCCCTAAACATGAAGAATGCAAAGTTTGTTGACTGCTGTTTCTTTCTCTCAGTGTCAAAACTAAATGTAGGCATCTGCTACTCAATAAAATCATATAATCCACTTCTATCATACCAAACGTGCAACCGATTTACAAAGGTATTTAGGAATATGTGAAGTAGTACTCCATTACTAATATTTTTACATGCCTTTGTGAATTGGTCCCAAAACATATAAAATGGGATTCAAATTTAAATATTTAGGGAATAGTAGAAAGGACTGTACCCTTGTTTCACTTTTTCTAATATGGAGCATGACATTTAGGGGCAGATTCACAGAGGCATGTAACAATCCGTAATAGAGTATTCCTGTAGTACTACTTCCCATGCTCATACATGGTCTTGTGAATCAGGTCCAAACTAGTGACAGAAAATAAAATAAGTTTTTCTTTCAAATGTTCAAAATGTGTATCATTGAGTTCACACCAAGCTTATGAAATATAGCACTTGTTGCATAACATAAACCCATTTTCCTTGCGCCAACCATTAGTTATGTATTAATTTACTTTCTGCATTTAACCCCTTTAAAGAAAGCATGCTGTGAAAAAGAAAACAGCCATAGAGCTTCAAAACAATATTTTAAATATCCATATTACCTTTGTTCCCCAAATCTCGTCATATAACAACTGAACTGTGGAAACATATCTTTTAGCTCATCCTTTTAAACTGCGGAACTCACAAAATGCAGATTCCAACTTATTCGAATACAGCAGATCCTTAAAGGGGGCATCCGATGAAAAGAATAGGTTTCTTACCCAGCCCTGCATCACTAACACTCACTAACAATAAGCATTCAAGAACAGTGGTTCTGAACCTTTTGACATCTGCGGACCCTCATTTATTCCTTATTGGAATCTGGGGATCCTCACTGATTCATTACTGGAAGTCACGGACCATGGTTTAAGCAACTTCAATTATTTGAACCTAAAAACGATACACAAAAATACAGACACAGGCATTTATCAAAAAAATACTCACATGATGAAATATTTTATTTTTTCACAGACAAATATTTTTAAAAACCACAGTTTTCATTTTAATGGGAAGATGGGTGCTTTTCTAAATTCATCAGAGGCCACCCATCTTCCATATTACAATCTATGCATTTGCACTGCTCCCACAAATCAATCTGAGGACAACACAATTTTTTGCCTCCAATTTCAAATTCCCTCACATTTACGTAACGTTTTAAATTCCAATTTTGCCTTTTGCTACTTTATATATATATATATATATATATGTATATATATATATATATATATATATATATATATATATATTTATATATATATACATACCAGTTATTAATTAGTTAACATTATTTAAAGTTGTTAGCAGTCGTGAACTCCCTGGGCAGACATCTGGGACCTCCAAGGGTCCCCGGACAACCGGTTAAGAGCTGCTTTTCTAGACCATCGTTCCTCTTATAACGCCTGCGAGGACCCCTAAAACCTGTCTTTCTAAAACCCTGGGGACACCTTAAATCAAGGCGGTACAAGTTTCAAGTTCAAGTTAATTTTTTTAATGCATAGTTAATAAAATACATCACATCATTCTATTTAAAACAAAATATATACAATCTAGGATATCTACTATAAATTCTAATGTGCATAAGGATAAAATTATTTAAGAATTTTTCTAATAAGTACCTCCTATTCCGAGGTGAGTACAAATTAGCTATACCCTTATGGGTTTAACTCTAAAATACTATAAGGAATAAAGTTCTAGTAACTTACTTTACTTGAACTAAAAATAATTCTGTAAATTCTGTACAAAGACTTATTATATTTATACTAATTATGAACTTATATTACTTTTTTTTATATTAAGCGTAAAAACTTGGTGAATTTAGCATTCAGAACAATGTCAGTGGGTTTAAAACAGGCAATCACCACTTGCCTGCAAGACCATATTCCAAAGTGCTCGGCAGAGCTGATTTTCTTTTGTTAGCTGTAAATGTTTCCAGGCTTTGATGTAACTGGCTTTCCTATCTATACATTGGTTTAAATAGCCAAACTCCAACCTAATTTGTGCTTGGGAGGTGTGCCCCGGTAGCTGGAATAAGGACCTAAAATTTTTCCCAGTGATTTTATTTAAGATATTAGCATCTTGTCCACACAGGGCTTCGCTTCCGTATCCTAAAGTTAGAATTAGTTTAGCTGCAATGACTTGAATCAGGGGCCGGTAGCTAGGGCTGGTAAGCATTGTTTTTTTAAGTGCGGAAAGCGAACAGTAAAACATTTCCTTTTCTGTATAGCTCCTGTTTCTGGGGGAGAAAGGAGCGCTGTTCATCAAAAAGTACACCCAGGTATCTATACTGGTTTACTTGTTCCAAAACACCCTTTTGTGTGTTCCATTTTTTTACTTTAGATTTTTTTTTACTGATTTCCATTACTTTGGTTTTTTTCAGATTAATTTCCATACCATTCTGCTCAGCATATTCAGATATCTTTACGATGAGCCACCGTAGCCCTACTTTGGTTTGACTCAGGAGTACTACATCGTCAGCATAAAGCAAGTTTGAAATAGTCATATCACCAAGCTTTGGAGTGTGCGCATTTACCTTATTTAGTTCCGCAGTCAGGTCTGATAGGAAGGGATTAAAGAGATATGGTGCCAGCACGCAAACCTGTATCAGTCCTTGTTTTGTCTTGATTTCCCTTGAAAGGAAAGATCTATCCCCCATCTCAACTCTTATCCATGTATCTGTGTGTAGCTGCTGAATTGCTTTTAACAGATTCTCCGGTATCCCCCAGGAGGCTAATTTCTCCCATAGAAGATATCGCTGTACCAAATCAAAGGGCAATTTGAAATCAACAAAACACAGATACAAGGGTTGATTTTTTTGTTTGCATTTGTCAATAACCATGGATAGAGTCAGAATATTTGCAGCCGTACCGTGGCCCTTTACAAAACCTGTCTGATTAGAGGGAATGATACTATTTTCGATTGCTCACCTGCGAAGATGCTGCAGTAAAATCCATGCATAATATTTAGCTTCTAAATCCGCTAAGGTAATTAATCGATAACTCTCAGGTTGTGATTTACTACCTCCTTTGAATATTGGATGGATTATTGCCCCTTTCAAGATTTTGGAATATCTCCTAGCGCTATACAATGGTTGAAAGTCAAGGCCAGTTTTTCACCCCAAAAGGCAGGATTCAGTTTAAACAAGGCATTTGGGATCCCATTTGGACCAGGAGTGCCCCCACTTCTGCTGTTTTTTATTGAATTCATAATTTCGGCCGTTGTAAATATTATTTTTTTGGTTCCCTTTTGGGGGGTAAGGGGCTTTAATTTTACTCTTTCTAGGCTTGACTTTTTTGTTTCCTCTCCTAAATTGTTGCTGGCTCTCTTTTGTTCACCAAAGTGGTGACTTAGGTAATCAAACCAGACGGCTTCTGAAATATTAGAGCTGGTCAAAGTCATCAGGGCTTTATTCAGGTAATTTACCATTTTCCAAAAACCTTGTGTATTTGATTTTTTACTTAGGAAAAGGGCCTTTGCCCAAAAATCATGGTTTTCCTGATGTTTATATTCCCATATTTGTTTCCGATATATATTGTTTAGATTTTTTAGGTCAGCCTTAATATAACGGTTTGTTGGATTCTTGTTATATAATCTTAAAACTCAATTTCGTTCTTTTCTTAATTTAATCATGTGTGCTGAAAAATGTATATTCTCGTTTGTTCTCGCACCTCGCCCCTGGTTTTGATACCTCTTTTGTGATCTATCTGCGAGAAGACCAGCCGCAAATCTATCTAGGAAAGTCAACCTGATGGTTATCAAGTCCCTGGTTATGTCCATATAGCATTGGCCAGTTATCGCCATTGATCGTTCACCAATGGATTCCTTTAACTTTTCAGTCCATCTGAGTTTTTTATAGTTTGTTGTAGTAACATCCCTTGGTGTAGTTAGTGCAAGGTTAAAATTAGGAAGGCCACCTCCCATCTCCAAGCATTGCTGGCCATGGTCACTCATTTCTGATTTTACAATATAAAACTTTGTAATTAACGTAAGCAGAAATAAGGAGGCCGGAGTATAGTCAATCGTCGCTTGGGTTTCAGTGACGTAGCAGGTAGTTGCCGGCAGAGTATCTTGTGGATATCTCCCATTTTGAAGTCTAAGCCCAAGAGCCTCAAGATCTTTTACTAAGGAGAGTGCTAATGTGCAAGTTTTTCCTCTCTCTATTACCCCCAGGGTCTGCTGTGGTACTGCCCATAATTGATCTTGCAAGATGGTTTGTGCATCCCTTTCAAAGGGATTTAATAATTTCAGGTTAAAGTCCCCGGTTATTAAGAGCTCCAGGGGACCTAGGTCCTGATGGGCAGTTAAAATTGTGTCTATCAATTTGGAAGATATATGTTTTTTGGATTGTGCATCTGGATGGATATAGACATTAATTAGCAGGGGTGGGCTGGAATGTTCCTTATTCCACCTGTCTATCTTCATTAGCAGGAAATCTTTGTTTTCCTCATGTAATCTAGTACATAATATGTTTAATCCTACTGAGATAAAAATTGCTAATCCCCCCTTTGGATGCCCATACCTTTTCTCCTTTATTGCTGGGGAAAAAATCCTATAAATTCATCAATTGCAAAAGGGTTGGTGGCCCAGGTCTCCTGGAGAAGAATAATTTGAAATTTCTTTAATACGCTTGATAGATCTTTTTGATTGGTGTTTGATCTAACCCCATTTATATTCCAGGAGCAAACTTGGAGAGGCGTTTCATGCGAAGTTACCAACTTATTGTGCGCCCTACTACTCGTAAGTCACAAGTTTTTCTCGATTGATTATTTCCGATATCCAGCCTAAATCTAGCTGTGATAAGGAGTGTGTATTAGATACAATGCACCCTGAGGGGTAGATTGCCATTCTTCCAGTTGCAGATCTCAGAACTGAGAAAGTTTTATCCAACTCTTTTGGTTTAAATTGATTAGCCGTATTAATTTGTTCTTCTAACGGGTCAGGATAGCCTATTTGTTTGGGTATGCTGAATTTAATTCCCCATTTTAAGAAGGAGAATTTTTCTTTAACAACTCTTTTGACCAAATGTGATGACCTCCAGATTACCAGGGTTGATTCATTTAGACCTCCTTCATTTGTTTTTTCCCTTGGTAATAACTCTATGGAGACAATATGAGTCGATTTTATATCTTTTAATGCAGGAATGGCTTGTAATGGTTTTAATATATTTCCTCTATTTAAGATATCATATCGTCCCCTAAAATGGTATTGCGGTTCAGGTATTAGCTGTAGACAGTCATTAGGCAGAATGGAGTTAGAGCTACCTATAGTGTCCACCTGGTCATCTAGTTGGGCTGCCCTTGGATGTTCTGTTACCTATATCCCTACCGGCGGCTCTCTATCAGATCATTCTAACTTTGTAGCCTTTCGCTTTGCTATTGATTCACTTAGGTACTCTTTCTCCGGGGTGGACTAGGCATTCTTTCTTTTTTGCCTGATGTTGGGCCAATTGGGCTCCGGTTTGAGCCCCTTGGTACTCTGCATATTCCAAATTTGCGACTGTAATTGTTAAACCCTCTTCTTCAAACGACCTCCTGTTTATTATGGGACTAGGACTCGTTACAGCTTGAGTCTCCGGTTGATGTAATTTAATATTCTAAGGTTCCTGCTTTGATTGGCCTATATCATTTGATGTTGGCATAATTAGTTGGTCATTGCTTTTTATATCCCCCTCATAGGAGTGTTGTTCGTTTTCGTTTTGGCCCTTTTGATTTAGGATGGTATGGCCCCTCACTCCAGTGTTGAATAGTGGAAACAGTTTATCTGCCGTTGAAATACCCTTTGTGTTTGTCACGGGGTCGTTGGACATTGGCATATCATCTCCTATGTCCAGGTTTGAGGAGGGGCTCAATTTTATAGCTGAGGGGCCCATTGAGGCAGCCCCTTTTTTATTTCTCGCTTTTCGTTGCTTTTTCTTTTGTCTTCTAGTAGGTGGCTTTACTGGATGAAATGGAAGCCCCGCTGGTTTGGGGGAGTCCAAACAGCCTAAATTTTCCTTACATGCTCCTTCCTGGTCATGTCTCAGTTTTTCAAGGGATTCTATCTCGTTGTCAGTCGATTTAATCGGACACCAATTTTCTCTGGTTCCAGGGTTTTTACTTTACCCCTCCCCCCCCTGATACAGGGGGGATTCTTTAGCTATAATTTCATCCTCTCTTTTCATATTTAAATTTTCTTTAAAGTTTGCCATCAATGAGTTTAGAGATTGTGGTAGAGTAGCCAGCTTATTGATTATGGGCTCGTGATTTGGCCATAGCATTCAATATACCCACCTGGACATCCATTTTAGAGGACTGATAAAACAGAGCATCCAGCGTTAGCTGTGAGGTTTTAAAAAAGATATCCCACACCGCATTTTGAGCCAGTCGGTTATGGGTATTCCGTGCGTGCAGTGTATTCTCATTATTTTCCTCCTTGACTTCAGATTCACTTTTAATATAATGGATGCATTTAGGGATCTGCATTCAAGAACAGAAGAATCCATTTGAGTTTCTGAGATTGCAATTTTTTCTTCTTGCAGGGGCACCTCCATATCTTTGTAAAAAAAGATATAAGTGGTGGGGCTCAAATTCCTGTTTTGGCAAGAAAGTTTTAATTTTAACAAGTCCAGATTATTAAGATTTTCCGAAATATGAGTAGTTTCAAAAGAATGATTCATTTTCTTTGCTTTACCATGCTCTTGTGGCCTCACGGCAACTTCACGTAAGGAAGAGCCAATTGCTCCTTTAATAATTACATTTACCTCAAATGGAGGTTGAATACCTAAATGAGGACAGTCGGTTTGGTTTTCCAAGGATGGAAAGTTAGAGGTAACAGGGGATGGCGAAGATGACCGAAGGGTCAGTAAATCTAGGTCATTGATTGAGCCCCAAAGATTTTCTTTAGGGTTGTCTTCCGTTTGGTTATTATTTTTTCCAGGGGTAAATTTTTCAGTCTGCCCTTCCACCTTAAGCCCATTTTTATCATCTTGCTCATATAGCAGACTACATTCACTTTTTATGGGGGAGATTGGATGGGGTAAGGTCGCGGAGCAGTTAGGTAAAGAAAAAATCACATCCAAAGGGTCCTTTAAAGAATCAGTTTTATGGGGGAAGTTTACTGATTTTTGAAGCCTGCTGAAGAAGGGGGCGATAGGGGAGATCAGGGATTAATGCTTTGTCTTTGTTTTCCCTTCTCATTTTGGTGTTGAAGGTGAAGATGAGGGCTTATTCTGCTTCTTGTTTCTCTTGGATTGCGGCTGAAGTGCCCTTTCTTTTCCTGACCTCATCTTCGCCGTCTGTGAAGTTTTTTCTTTAGTTATTCCTCCTTGCTTTTGTCTGATAGAACACGCCACCACACCTCAGAAGTGAGGGGCACGAGCACGCGTGATCCTTTTCGAATGTTGCCCAAGTTTGCTGCTGGCTCCTGTTAAGGTCCAAGCAATCTTTTTTCCTTTTTTCTTTTCCTGTCAGATAGATACGCCGCCACACCTCTGGTTTGAGGGGCACAAGCATGTGCGGTCCTCCTCCGGTACTATCACAACCAAGCTACTAGTGCCTTTTAGGTTTCTAATGGGCCGGTCTTACTGTGGCGGCCAAGGGAGTCCCACTAGGCCGACTGATTGCTTCTCCAGCACTTCCAGAGAACCCTAGGATTTATGGGTGCACCACCACACCTCAACTGTTTTAGAGTCTGATTACCTCCACAAGCCGCACCCAGATTTGGCTGATCCGCTTCTGTGGGGGCCTGGACTCACCCGACCTTGCCTACGCTGCACTGCCGTGCTCGCAAAGTAATTTGGCAAGCAACAAGCTTTGGCAGGTTTTGGCTTTGAAAGGGACACAACTAGAAGCGAAAGCAGTACAGTTTTTCTGCAGGAGAGGGCTACAATCGGATTAATTGCCTGAGAGTCAGTAACAGTTCCTAGATGCAGCCCAGATATTGCCTAGGTAGTTTGCCAAGTATTATAGCCCAGGTATAGCCAATAGTCTAAATAGCTTAGTACGGAAGTCACAGCGCTTGAACCTTAGCGGTTGAGTAGGAGTCTTGGAAAGTTTATTGAAAAGTACCCAGACCATGCAGCTTCTTTGCAGTTACTTACAGTGCACAGCCTGTTCACCTCCTCTGGCACTTTTCCACCACTTCCAAACGCCCGCACACACCTCCATTTGCCTCCTCCGCCGCCTTCGATAGAATTCTCCGGCAGCTAATGTGAAGTGGCGTCTTTCGGCCCCTTCCCGGAGCTGTTCCTGGAAGCCCTGGGGGGTCGGGGGTCTCACCGCTTTCAACCACCTCCGTCTCCCACCTCTTGCCACAGATAACATGGTACGAGATGGCCCACTGCAGCGGAGTTCAGAGGGAGGCAGAGGGAGGCACAGGCCGGGCTGGGGCTAAGCTGCTCACCCGGGCTGCTCACCCGTCACCTACGCCACCACTGGCCGCAAACGCCGAAGTCTACAGAGCGAGGCACGAGCCAGGCTAGAGCCGAACTGCTCGCCCTCCGCCTCCACCTCTGACAGCAAATACCGAGAGCGCCGAGAGCACCGAATCAACACCAACAAAAAGAAAGGACCGTACGTCAAAGGGAATAATTCTCTATAATCAAGGCAGTACTATTATTTGTTCAGCCTGTAAGGTGTCCACTTTGACGTATTTAACCCTCCACTTTAAGGCACATTGAAAAACTCACAAAATTAAACCCAGTGGAGACAGGTTAATGACGTTTTCTAAGCTACTGCCTAAACTGATTCCGACGTCCATGGAGGTTTAGTGGAGGGCTTGTTGCTTATGCGCCACTGGTGGATGGCCAACAGAAAATATACAAGTGTCAGCTTTTATACAGATAGTTTGGATTTTATGTCAAGAACGGAGGCTCCTATTATGCTTCTCAAACTTGCTTTATTTTAATAGCAGCAGTCAAGAAACTACAACTCCCATGGGGCTTAAAAAACAGAAAGCCAATGGGAGAACAACAAAAGTAAGTGATGCACCAATCACAATACACGGACATACGTGACCACTAAGCTTGACTGCGACCAGCCCTCTTACTTGCTGCTCGCAGTCAAGATAAGTGGTGTTTTTATACTTCTCTTGTGTTATTCCAATGTTTATATAGTGACGCGTTTAATTATTTTCTTTACAGGATATCGCTTGCTCGATATTGGTTTAAGCGCATTGTTGAATTGCTTTCCTTCTCTTTAGGCACGTCGCAGCGTTGCTTCCAGCCCTTGGGCTTCGGAAGCTTCGCTCGCTCGCGTTCTCCCTGAGGCATTTCTCTGCCTCCTTTCGAACGATCTAAACGGACGTTCCTTACCGTTGCTAGTTGTTCTCCTCAACTCGCGCGTCTCGCAGCCTTGTGGAACCCCGACTGCTCCTTTCAAACGGTGTCACTCCTGTGGCCTCGCAAGTATTTCCTCAGGCAATCTCTTTTTTCCCCGGTCAGACACGCCTTAGGGGCGTGTACTTATTTTTAACTCAGTATTTCCTGGTTTGGCTTAACCCTTTCAGTAGGGGCTTTTTTTGTTTGTTTTTGTTTTTCCTGTCACAATTATATCTGTTTTTTCTTCCCCTTTAACCATACTTTAACCATACTTTACAGTATTATGGATCCTCAGGATTCTTCCTTATCTAATACAAATGATTTTGGAACCCTCATTAATGAGGCTGTGGCTAAAGCTGTTTCAGCTTCTATGTCAAAAATGTCTAAGAATTTTGAAACCACTGTTCAAATCCTTTCTGGCCCATTCTGCGGGGATAGCAGAAAAAGAAAATTAAAGGATTTGTACATACAAAAACCATCCGATGGCGCTTTTTTGGCTGGTGAAGTCTCTTCACCCAGGGATGAGGACGAGTTTCCTCCCAGGCCTCCTTCTCAGGAGTGGAATAGTAATGTTTTTAGTAAATGTAAATCTAAGACAAAGCATTCTGTTATAGCGCCAAAACAAATTGTGATTTCCCACATTTCAGATACCGATGATGATATCGGTGATGCGGATGAGGCAGATGACGCCTCAGATATATGGGGTTCACAATCTCAGACTTCCCCTGCTAAAAAGCCTAAACTAAATGTTTCGGACCCGTTCTTTGCCAAAACTGTTCTAGATGCGGATGGTAACCCCATGTTCGATCCCTTGTCATAGTTTGGACTCTTGCTCTGAGCAAGACTGCTGGTTTAAGGATAACAGTACTTTTGTTTGTAGGCGACTGAGGGGGTTATTCCAACTTTGGAGGAGGTGGTAATCCGTCCCAAATGTGACGGATTTACCACCAGCCGTATTACGAGTTCCATAGGATATAATGGACTCGTAATACGGCTGGTGGTATATCCGTCACTTTACCGTCACTTTTGGGACGGATTACCACTTCCTCCAAAGTTGGAATAACCCGTTGAGTCTTTCCTACAACAAGTCGCAACTGTTGTCCCAACCTTACCGGCTCACTAGCAGCACCTCACCAGAAACACAATAATAAAAGGTGATTTATGGCAGTCGCTTACGCATGGACTCAAAGTAAGTTATCTCAGGGTATGTTGTGGTTGAACGGAGATTACCCTTTTCTCACGGATATATTATGTCTCATACAAACACAGGCAATGACACAGATGCAGTAAAGTTATAATAGCTTTTTATTTAACATAACTGCAATTTGCGATAAGTTGCATGGACTGCAATGATTAGGATAATGAATATAGCTAGTAACAGTATTGTGAAGAAGAGAGTCATTGTTATGAAGACCCCCACCATTTTGCAATACATGAAAAAGATATATAAGATGGAATATGCCCTATTACCATCATGTGAATAGGCCTAACCTCCTAACTAAAGGAGAGCTGGGTTTGCTAAACCTAATCTGCCAAAGCCGTGTCCATGAGAGGAGCCCCCAACCCTCGTTACCTTGGAATGAGGTCTCTATCTCAGACTCCGTAGGGACACGAAGACTGGGTCAGCATCAAGACGATTGCAGCATCGGTATCAGCGATGGTGGCGATGCCCTCTGGTCGGAATCCCTCTGATTATCTTGTCTGAAAGTGTGATGTATTTATACAGATCTACAAGGTCCCCTGACGTAGGTGTATTCCAAAACAATAGATAACAGGCATGCTTGGGACAGCAATTAATATCAACAATCCCTCGAAAGTATAGAGAGGGAAAATCCCTAAGTGTGAACACCTACTGTTTGTTTGTCTTTGGTGCTTGATCTTGACGCCTTGGCACGGTGACACTGATAATGTAACTCATAACAAGTGGCCTAACTATAAACAAGGCAGCCATTTTAGAAGAAATAAATACTTAAATGGGCTAAGACAGAGCAAGCTAAGTAGGTTAAAAGTCACTAGGTGACGGGGGCACGAGTCTACAAGCCAGCGGCTAAGCTAACTCTTGCTATCCCATTAAAACGAACTAGGATTCACTACACCCTCCCCATTGCCGTAACAGGTATGATGAAGGTACAGGAACCCAAAAGCTAAAAAATTGCTCCTGAACTAAAAGCTAAATGCTAAAACAAGGCAAAAAGCATTCGCATGTGTTAAAAATATGTTAAAACAAATCTGTCTAAAAATACATACAGAGATGTTAATATCAACTATGACAAGTACAGCGTGCAACAGCAAATGTCTATTAAATTGCATAATTTGGAATCGGGAAATGGCAAGTCAATTCATCAAATTATGTGTTATAAGCATGATCTTGAAGAATGTCATCGAAGTCACCAGTCAAGGACCTCAAAAATGAGTCAACATCGTCCGAAGTTAAGTCTAGAGCTGGGCGGACAAACGGATCCACAAAGCAGAAGTGAGCCGCATTTCCTGGTGCATCGATACTTGCTGCAGTGTCCTCATCCATGGTAGATCTCATAACAGAAGGCTCATAGGTGGCCTCGCGGAGCAACCTCAGTCTCAAGGGGCATGACCGTGTATGAACCCTCATCGGGGACATCAGCAGTTCGTGGTCCACAGGAGATGTCGGTGCAACAGCAAGACAGACCATAGGCAGATGTTCAAAGAGACACCATATGCAGCGGAAGACTGGTTGTACACACCAGAGAAGTGGCCGTAATGACAACGACCAGTCAAGCTCCAGTTCCACCAGCAAAGGTGCACCGAAGATCCGAACCATGCGCTCACGGCACAGTGGAGTTGGCGGGAGCGGCTCCATTGCTCTGTGTTGCTGGAAAGAAACAACCACCGCAAATCAGAAGAAATAGCAGTAGTAGTCTGCCAATTAAGGCCAAAATCATTGGAAAGCCACCAAACACCCTTGAAAAGAGAGAATGGATGGCTGATGGGATGACTCCGAAGACAGTCTGGAAGATGGACACGAAACCAGACCCGACAGCCTTAAAGAAATGCACAATCCCAGTGGTGCTTGAAGCATTGAATATTCTGGATACCAGCTCTCCAAAGTGTTTGGGGAAATCGGTATTTAAAAGGGATTGTATCTCGGCTGATGATCTCGCAATCTGGAGAGCACACGTCTCTTTTGCGGATGTCAAGGCAACCTGTTTCTGAAACAATAGCGCCTTTAGTCTACTCAACTTGTCATAGTTCACATTAATAGTATCTATGTGGGGCCACATGTCAGATATTTTATCTCTCGTGTGGGGGGAAACAAAACATGTCCACAACATGTAACGACCTTCGTGACTGAGATTGCGTAGGCAATTCCAGGTCGCATGCCGCAACAGCTTTGATCGTTCAGTACCACATAACTGCCGTTGGAAAGTACATGAAATACTGGACGAATCAAGGGGACGGGAGTACCCTTTAGAAAACAGGCCAAATTTGCGACCCCCGCATTGCAAAGACCGTGAAGAGACACCTGTTTGCATATCATAGAATGACGAACAGCAGTCTCACATTCACTTCCGCTAAGAAAGACCTCCTGTTCACTGTTCAGACATCTATAGTCAAAGGGCAACTCCCACTCTTCCTTAATAAAGCTATCTCCTAGCTGCTCATATCGTCCCACTGCAAGATGTTTCAGGCAGCTCGAGAAACGAAAGGTTGAAATCGGTAAATTAATAATGCCGTGCAAGAGCCAAATAGTTGAAGGACTCTCTGCTACTGTGAAGGGCAACTTATCTAACGTTTCCACTTGAAGCAGGGTGAAACTAGCCTCCCTTTTAGCCATTGTCTCTTGTTCCCTGGAAAAATTAAAAGCAGTGAATAGTTCACTCCCATTAATGTACCTCCATGGAATGTGGCCACTTTTCAGTGTCCGCAATGTCCAACCCAGCTGCATGATGGAACGTAGCTGTGTTTGCCCATGATATAACCGGGACAAGTCTGTCTGAGTGATATCAATAGCAGACAACACTATATTTGATAGTGAATAAATCCTGTTGGACAGCGTGTTCATGCCATTGTCGACAACAGCTAATGTTTTTTCCAAATTCTCTTTATCTAGTTGCTTTAAACGTGCAGAAGCCTCAATCTGGGAAAGTTTCCAAATTTCATTGTACATAGCATATAAAAAACGTTTTGAGCGCTGTTTTCTAGGACCTAACAGGAAATCCTGTAAGTCTATACTGTCAGAAAGAGTGTTCAGGTGTTTTTTAACCGCTGTTAACGTGTTTGTCTGCACCCATTGCTGGCACAGCTTACCCACACTGTATGTTGTAATTATACCTGTATGTTGACCTGATAGAAAGCGAGGGTCAGGCCTGTTAATTGAAAAAAACCCTGAAGAGTTCAAAAAACACTTTTGACACTCATCAGTGTCGGAGGGCCATACCAAC
This sequence comes from Pleurodeles waltl, assembly GCF_031143425.1. Lineage (NCBI taxonomy): Eukaryota > Metazoa > Chordata > Amphibia > Caudata > Salamandridae > Pleurodeles > Pleurodeles waltl. The sequence continues at coordinate 170,353,973 of NC_090437.1, forward strand.
CACCCGCCGGGACGGGAAAGTGAAGAATTATAGGTACCAGCCTTAACCATTGCATCTAGCCTGTCTTCTGAGACATTAAGAAAGTGTTGCCAATCTCTAAATTTTGTCGGAGTAGGGATACTGGGCGTGTTCAGTTCTTTTATATTTGCTAACCCCAGACAGGATGTCTGCTCAATAGTGTCATTTAAGAAAATCATTTGCACAGGAATCAGGCATGCCCGAAACAAAGCCTCCTTACCCTGTATCTGCCAATCTTGTGTTCCCCATGCACTTTTCAAATCAATAGTGTTTTTCCAATATTCGTAACCCTTAAGCGAGAGCCGGGAAACGAAGGGATCTGAATAAATCAATTTTGTATCTGTTAGCAAAAGTTTTCTAATTTGTGCCGGAGGTATTTTAAAATAATACGACTCTGCTTTTCTTGTATCATGCCCGGAAAAGTATGTAAATTTATCGCTGTAATACTTTGGACTCCCCTCCTGTGGTGTTGAACAGTGTTCCCACTGTGTGTAGTTCAAGAGAGGCATATATCTAGTGGCACGGTGTAGGTAGTGATGTCCCCAATTGTTATACCAGAACATTTCCCCATAATTCATTGTATAATCATATACATCATCACTTCCAAAAGCGGAATAGTCCTTCATTTCAGCTAGCATGGAATCAACTGTTTGGACATCCCAATCATCAGAGACAACATTAGGTGTAATAACATCAGACATTGAAATTTTGAACACGTATGGTATCTGAATAATCTCTGTAGGTCCGTATATATCGAATGGAACTTTGTCCCACACAATCCCATCAGTAATCGGTATAGCTGTAATATTTACAGGGGACAAATCTCGTCGGACCTTATGTGAAGAATGATGTGGTGTTAAAATTTCATCAACAGGCTCCACAGAGGAGCGATGAGGAATATAGTGACCATTAATCAGCAAAAAGAAAACAGTCACAAAACCAATCCATAAAAATAATGCAATAAATGTCAAACAGAACCATAGATAGTTCCATGGGTAGATCAAATAGTTCTTTTTAAGCCATCGATACAGCTTACCACTGTTTGTAAGTTTGTCAGACACAGGTGAGGATAAATCCGAAGAAAAATCATCAATGTCAATGAAATAGCCAGAGGAAGTCTCTGCAAACACAGGACCCGCTGAATTCTGATCCACCGCTCGCGGAGGTTCTTGATAGACAACATCAGTAGTCGTGGAAGTGTTTGTGTAAAATACAGCCAAATCTTGAAGCGGGGTGGTCACCGAAGATGTGACTGGAACCAACAAAAGTTCATTTTCCGCCCTCCCCATGGTCGAGGAAGTGTCCGGAACAGCAGTTGACATGGCTGCATAGTCAGTAGCAGTGATGTTCATCCTACTATGTAGAGGGATGTCCTGTTGGGTAGTGAGAGGGGATCGGGAACCACCCAAGGGACCTCCTGGTCTACTGTGAAGAATCGGCCACATGGTGTAATTTGATGTCATCAATGGAGATGAATCTATTCGATTTAGAACCGGACAATGGTGGTAGGATGACAGTCCTGGTGCCTTTTTTTCCCCAAGACCGGTACAGGTGCTCTGTATGATGGACCGAACTCCTTTTTCACAGCGATCTTCTCACAAACCAGATCCCCAACGTTAGGAATCCAGCCAGTCGAAGTTTTCGCCAATTCCCTTATTCCTAAGGTGGCAGCACTTGCAGATGATTTAACATCACGAAATTGTTGAAGCTCCTGTAAAACAGTGAGACGTTCTTTTATGTCAAATGGTGTTTCTGCTGCCACCATACCAGGGGCATCAAGATCGGGGACATACATTGGTATCCCAAAGAGAACCTCATATGGAGACCTTCCCCCCAAGGACCGTTTTGGCAGATTATTCAGTGCTCTCTGGACCCCATATAGGTGGTGTAACCAACTGCGGCCTGAACCTATACTCGAGCTGTTAAGGACTGCTTTAGATCACGATTCCGCCTCTCCACGACCGAATTTCCCTCGGGATGGTTTGGTGAGGAGTAATTGGAGTTCAACACCCATCGTACCCATGGTGTCCCTGAATGCTTTAGAGGCAAATGCAGGGCCCTGGTCTGAATGGAATGCTGCAACCGCATATGTACCGATAAAGATCAGCAAATCTTTTGGGCGTCAGCCGACCGCTGTGGCCATACCCACAGGAATCTAGAACAGGTATCCACAGCCACTAAGATGTATTTGTATGCACCATCAGGCTGTAAGGGACCACAATGGTCTAGGTACACACACTGAAGTGGCTTGTCTGACACTAAGAGGGATGTCTGCGGAGGGCGTTTGATATTAGAGCCCTTAATCTGCTGGCAAATGTCACAGCAAAGGACATACTGTTTAGTTTGTCTGCATAGACCCGGCCACCAGTATCGTTGCTGTAGAATTGTTATCGTGGCCTGTATACCAGCATGTGCAGAAGCGACACCCTCATGTGCGGCTGTAATCAGCTCTAATCTCTGGTCTTCATTGGGGATCACTCGATCCCCAACCCCAGGAATTGTTGTATAAGCAACATTCTGTGCACTGATATGGTAAGTATAGTTTGTAGGGTAACCTTTCGGAAGGGTCTTGCCTGCAGCCGAAGCTTTAACAGCAATCAGTATTTCATTATCCAACCTCGTCCGAGAACGAGTCACTGCAGCCACAGAAGCCGTAGCTACTGATGCTTTGGCCGCTTCATCCGCCAATGTATTGCCGGCAACATGTATCCCTACACGTTGGTATCCTAATGTATGAACTACATGGACACATGGTAGCTTATCCTTAAGATCAGCCACCCTCTCCCACAACATTTTGTGTTTAATGGTGTTCCCTTTAGAATCCCTAAACCCGTTCAGTTTCCAATGATTGAGATATTCATTGTATGACTGGACGCAGTAATATGAATCACAGACTATCAAAGTCTAGCTTCCTGCCTCAGTATGTTCGAGCGCCAGAAGAAGAGCCTTAAGCTCAGCCAACTGGGCTGTGCAGTCCCCTAAGGTCTGCGTGTAGGTATTGTGAGGGTGGAAAACTCCATCTTCCATCACTCCGCACACGGCTGCGCAAGCTGCAGAGTATTGATGTTTAGTACCTACAGCCGGTTGTGCTGATCCGTCAGTATAAATGATAGTATTATAACTGTCTAGTGGCAAGATATTTAGAGGAGCGGGGTACTCCTGTTCATACTGGAGAACTTCTTGTGTCTGAAGCCTTGGATCGAATACATAGTCGACATCAGTGGCGGTCAGAGACGTTGCCCATTGAATCCAGCGTGGATGTAATGCCTTAGCGTTCGGAACGCTCGCTTTAGTGACAGCCTCTAAGGCCGGCACGGGGAGACAACAATAATGCGTTTCCCCTGGGCAAGTGGCCTCTCTTTTATGACGGCCATCTGAACTGCTGTCAGAATCTTTTCTGTAGGTACAAAACGTCTTTCAGCATTTGAATATAAATGTGATTTATATGCTATCGCCACTGTGTCATCCTCATTAAAGGTGACATAAGTAAATCCAAGGGCACCAGCAATTATTATGATGACCAAATTTGTTTTATTGTCACGCGTGTGTAAATATTTAGCTTCTAGCATGTCCCGTTGCATGTCCCTAAGGATGTGTGTGTGGTCAATCGTCCACCGTCTGCTAGAAAAATTGGACTGAATTAAGTCATAAAGTGGCTTGATGCGTTCTGCATAATCTGGAATGTATGTTCTGCCACAATTGAAGAAACCCAGTAATGACTGTAACTTCTTAAGTGTGTTCGGAGGCTGTAGTTGAGCACACTTTTCTAGGAAGTGCGGGCCAGGCTCTTCCCCTCGTTTGATAGCTCATATCCCAGGAACAATACACTAAGAAAGGCTATTTTGCTTTTCTTAAAATTAAATTTATAACTGAGGTCTGTAAATCCCAAAATTATCCGATCGACCCTCGCAAGATGAATGTCGAGGGCGTCGTCAGTGAGATAGATATCATCCACATAGGACAATGCATCGGAATCAAGCTCATGCAAAATTGATGTTACACAGGCTGAAAACAGGCCTGGGCTATTTTTATAGCCTTGAGGTAAACGACAAAAGCGTTTCTGAGAGCCAAATGAAAATGCATTTAGGTCCCTGCTTTCATGCGCTAAATTCTGGCAGAAAAATCCATTAGATATATCCAATGTAGTTTTATATTTTTTACGCACTATATTGTTTATCAGCGCTGTGCTGTGTGAATTTTGTATAGCATAAGTGCGTGTATGACTATTTAAGTGTCTATAATCAACCACTATTCTATATGAATGATCTGGCTTTGCAACAGGGAATAGTGGGTTATTTATCGCAGATGAACAGGGCTCAATTACTCCCTGGTACTCAAGTTGTGATAGTATCTCCTTCACCGGAGCTTTTGCTTCATGTTTAACAGGGTATTGTGGCTGCGGCTGGGGTGTAGACCTAACGGGAATAACATGACAAGGAGACTCCCTGTCCCAACCGACATGATTGCGATATAGCGCAGGTGCTTGCGCTAAAGCCCATTCAGCAGCATAGGCTTCTTTCGCTGCTTCTGGAACAAGATCGGAGAAAGAAGGCAAAATGACATCTTCCCCATGCGGGAGCTTGCGGACGTGTTCAGGTGGCCAGTCTCTCTCGGCCAATAGGATATCACTAGTAAGTTCATCCCAAAATATTACACTAATAGTGCGTTTCACGTCTCCCTCTATCTGAATTGTCAAATCATAAACCCTATCGGGGGGAAGAACGCGGCCATCCGCTGTCTCAACCGCGATGTAATCGCTAGTTGCTGTCGCATCCAGATGATCTTTCAGACTCTGGCGACATATCGTGACCTCTGCCGCGCTGTCCAACAGAGTCACGGCCCACTTCTTGTTCCTCAACAGTGTTCTCAATACTACTGCAATTTTTAACTGTCAGTGCTGCCACCTTCTTCTTTTTAAACTGTGGCTTTTGCTGAGGAGTCTTTTCTTCTTTTTTAATGGTAGACTGTGGTGAGTCTTTCTTCTCTTTCACGTATTCCGGACGTCGATCTTGACGGCCCCCTCTCTCGCTACATTTATCCGGTGCGTCCTGAAAGGAACGAGAGGGACGGGAATCAGTATATCTGTCTGGAGGCCTAATGTGCTCCCTATTTCTGAAATTATACCTCCTTTTGGAGTACTCCGGATGGGGAGAATCAGCTCTCCTATTTCTTCTTTCTTTGAAATCTTTTTGTTTGTCCCAGCGCTTCTTAGAGCCCTCTTGTGCCTGCTTCGCACCCTCCTAATGGGCGGTACTTTGTAACTCCAATTGTTTAGGTTTGGCTCCCAAACTATCCCGTCCTATACTAGTATAGGTATCGGAAATTATTTTCGGTAGCTGTCTCTCTTGTTCCATATTTGGAGTTTCCCGGAGACGCTGGCGTATGGCCAGTGCCACCGCTTCCCCTTAAATATTACTCAGTATTATCGAGGAGATGGCGTCAAAGTTACACATCAATTTCATCCGCAGATCCAGGGCCGGTGCAGCCCCATGTTCATTTTGTATTTGTTTTAACACTTCCGGTAAATTGGCAAGTGTCGGGGTACCATGTGTGGTAGTATACACGGCAGCGAAGACTGTACCCCATGTGGCACAGTCAACCACCGAGGGAACCATCCCAAACGGCAAGCACATAGTGAGCAATCTATGTTTTTCTTGCGGTCCCGTATGGGAAACACAGCTTCCAGCTGATTAGTTTTCTGGGCTATCCAGAACGGTATTTTTTCCCGTTCCGTGGGCACTTTACCCATAATAGTATGCTCTGTTTGTGAATTAATCCCAGTAGCCAATTGATAACCACCAGCTACTGGCGGTGCTGGACGCGCTGGTGTAGTGTTCAACGTTCGCATCACGAACTGAACCAATCGTCTATATAATGCCACTAATTCATTATATAATACTCGTAAATCTGCGATCGGCATGGTCTGTATGCCTGGGTGAGGTGTATATGTGGCAAACATAGGCCATGTAGGTCCCTCATTACTTAAGGGACCTAGCCTCACTCTTCGTAGTACGTGTGGTAGGGCGCCTTCAAACCAGTTCTGATGCTCTTGATATGTGAGCGATATTTCATGATACTGGTATGCTTCGTACCGTACAGGTACGTTCGCAACTTCATATGTGTGAAATGTGTGCGTTCGTTGGTCAATCTCAGGAAAGGTGACCCAACAGTAAAATGTTTCTGTTTGGTATGCTTCAGTTGCCTCTATCATCAGAGTAACATCCCCGCCCTCTTCTGTAGGGCCATGCGCTAATAAATGTTGTGTAAGTGCATGTCTAGCATTTGCAGGAATGTCTATGGTATTAGCCATAGTTGTTTAGAGAAACGGAACACCAAATAGGGGAAGTTTTTTCCTTTTTATGAGTTCGAGCTCGAACAACCTACAGCTTAATTAGGTGTTACCTGTTCAGCTGAGGAGGATTCTCCCAAAGACCACGGACGTCTCTGTATAATGGTACTTAGGGTACCTGTTGTCTGTGAGACAGTGATAGTCAGGGTATCCGTAAATTAGTGCCTAAACACTATCGTTGGTGGCGCCATGTCGTAGTTTGGACTCTTGCTCTGAGCAAGACTGCTGGTTTAAGGATAACAGTACTTTTGTTTGTAGGCGACTGAGTCTTTCCTACAACAAGTCGCAACTGTTGTCCCAACCTTACCGGCTCACTAGCAGCACCTCACCAGAAACACAATAGTAAAAGGTGATTTACGGCAGTCGCTTACGCATGGACTCAAAGTAAGATATCTCAGGGTATGTCGTGGTTGAACGGAGATTACCCTTTTCTCACGGATATATTATGTCTCATACAAACACAGGCAATGACACAGATGCAGTAAAGTTATAATAGCTTTTTATTTAACATAACTGCAATTTGCGATAAGTTGCATGGACTGCAATGATTAGGATAATGAATATAGCTAGTAACAGTATTGTGAAGAAGAGAGTCATTGTTATGAAGACCCCACCATTTTGCAATACATGAAAAAGATATATAAGATGGAATATGCCCTATTACCCTCATGTGAATAGGCCTAACCTCCTAACTAAAGGAGAGCTGGGTTTGCTAAACCTAATCTGCCAAAGCCGTGTCCATGAGAGGAGCCCCCAACCCTCGTTACCTTGGAAGAGAGGTCTCTATCTCAGACTCCGTAGGGACACGAAGACTGGGTCAGCGCCAAGACGAATGCAGCATCGGTATCAGCGATGGTGGCGATGCCCTCTGGTCGGAATCCCTCTGATTATCTTGTCTAAAGTGTGATGTATTTATACAGATCTACAAGGTCCCCTGACGTAGGTGTATTCCAAAACAATAGATAACAGGCATGCTTGGGACGGCAATTAATATCAACATTCCCTCGAAAGAGAGGGAAAATCCCTAAGTGTGAACACCTACTGTTTGTTTGTCTTTGGTGCTTGATCTTGACGCCTTGGCACGGTGACACTGATAATGTAACTCATAACAAGTGGCCTAACTATAAACAAGGCAGGCATTTTAGAAGAAATAAATAATTAAATGGGCTAAGACAGAGCAAGCTAAGTAGGTTAAAAGTCACTAGGTGACGGGGCACGAGTCTACAAGCCAGCGGCTAAGCTAACTCCTGCTATCCCATTAAAACGAACTAGGATTCACTACACCCTCACTCCTTCACCACCCTAACTCCACAGAGTGGTCCCCGTCATCCCACGTGGGCAAATATATTGCTTCCAGACTAAGAGTTCCTCTTGATAAGCAGACAAGGGCCAAATTGAGATCTGAGTGCCCCAGACCATCCCTTTTTTCTCATATCACAGCGACTCCTTCTATTGACGAATCACTCCTGACCTTTTTCTCCAAATTCGGAAAGGACCCCCGTAAGGGGGTAGACAAGGTCTGGTCAAACTGCCAGGACAAGCTTCTGGATGTAGTGGGACCCCTGGCTCGTATTTTAGACCTGGCAGAATCGGCAAAAATGGACGAAGCAGACATTGATCCTGCTGAGCTATCTTTATGGACTCAGAGAGCCTTTTGTCTTCTTGGCAACGCTAATGCCTCCATGATTCACGAAAAGAAGGAAAGGATTACTCCTAAAGTTGGACCCCAAATTGTCAAATTTGGCTAACATGGATCCCGGTATTAAGGCCGATGGTCGTCTTTTTGGCGATACTTTCATTAAAGACTTGGGAAAATTCGTTTCCACTTTTTCCTCTATCGACAAGGCTCAACAAAACATCAAAAAGGTTTTCAATCAACGTGTTTTTGCCAGGGCCGGTACAGGCAGGAGCCGCTCTACCGGCCGGTCCTTCCAGGGAAACAGAGGCTCCTCTTACTCCTCTCATTCCGTCTACGCACCTCAGGCCTACAAGCCCCAATTCTACCCACAACGTGGCAGAGGCTACAGGGGTCGTGGTCAACGTGGATTACGATCCAACAATAACCAAGGTAAGCCCTGTTTCTGGCCTTCCTCCAATCGGGGGCCGACTTCGTTATTTCACCCAAAAATGGCACACACTGACTTGCTTTTCTGCAAGACTGGTCCCAAACGACCAATTATGCATTTCCTCCTTTCTTAATGATCACCAGGGTATTGGCCCAGATCAGGCGCCAGAAGGCCACATCAGTGCTGGTGGTCCCTTTCTGGCAGTCGCAAATTTGGTTTCCCCCTCTCTTGGAATTGGCAATCGACTCCCCCCTCCTTCTCCCTTCGTTCCCTTCTCTTCTTCTGGACCTGCTGGGAATCCTCATCCCCTTGTCCTCAACAACACTCTTCAGCTTTCGGCATGGAAGGTGTCGGGACTTCCCGACCTCCCATCGCAATTTCGGATGAAGCTGCGGACCTCATCAGTAAGGCCTGGGCTCCAGGTACCAGAAAGGCATATAGTTCCGCCTGGTCGCTTTGGTTTAGCTGGTGTGTGGGGAAGGGACCTCGATCCAGTTTCAGCATATGTAAATTATGTAATTAATTTTTTGGCTGCACAGGCTGGCTTAGGTAAATCATACAGGACGATCAATCTATATCGATCAGCGATTTCCATGCACCATGATCACATCAATGGGAAACCTGTGGGGGAACATCCCCTTCTTTGCCGCTTGTTAAAGGGAGTAAAATGTTCTTGTCCTCCTTTACCTAAATACTCAAAGTTGTGGGATGTGAATGTAGTACTGAATTTGTTTTTATCTTGGCAAGATAATTATGAGTTGTCTTTAAAAATGCTTTCTGCCAAACTCACTATGTTACTCTGTTTAGTTTCCATCAAACGTTTATCTGATGTTCGAGCTCTAGATGTTTCCTCTCAACAGTTTGCCCCTACAGGGGTATTATTTTCTGTTCACAAACGCACCAAATCTAATTTGCATACAGTTTTTTACCCATATTTTCCCAATCAGCCTAAGTTATGTGTTGGACAATGTCTTAAATGTTACGAAGAACGCACGGCCAATCTCAGAACGTCTTCCTTTTCCCAGTTGCTTATTTCTTTTCGCAAACCCCACGAGCCTGTTTCTTCAGCAACTCTTGCCAGATGGGTTTGCTGGGTAATGTCTTTAGCGGGTATAGATACCTCTGTTTTTGGGGCTCATTCCACTAGAGCTGCTATGGCCTCTAAGGCCTTCTGGGTTGGTTCCAGTTTGGAAGACATTCTGAGATCAGCCGATTGGTCTAATGATAATGTTTTCAGAACATTCTATTGTAAACCTGTACATACTGCAACTTCTGTAGTGATTAATATGCTTTAAAAAAGCATAATAGGAGCCTCCGTTCTTGACATAAAATGTAGATTTTCCTAGTAAATTATGACGGAAAGTCTTAATTTTATTAAAGACACGGAGGCGATTATTATCCCGCCTCAAGTAGGACAATTTCCTGATTTTGTCTTTTTTTCCCTCCCTCACAGCAACATCCTCGACATCTCAACCAGCTACCTGATCGGACCCTGGTTCTACCGAGCTTGTACGCTCCCTCTGAAGCCCCAACTTCGTTCCAGTGGAGTCTCCCGAACATTTCCCACCTTTCTCCTTGTCTCTTCTTTTGTTTGAACTTTGTTCAGGAACTTTGTTCTTTGATCTTGGCAGTTGCAATTTTTTCACTATTTTTCTGTTGTTTTCACACATGGACTAACCTCTCGCATCAAGAAAGAGGGCTGGTCGCAGTCAAGCTTAGTGGTCACGTATGTCCGTGTATTGTGATTGGTGCATCACTTACTTTTGTTGTTCTCCCATTGGCTTTCTGTTTTTTAAGCCCCATGGAAGTTGTAGTTTCTTGACTGCTGCTATTAAAATAAAGCAAGTTTGAGAAGCATAATACTTGCCTCCGTGTCTTTAATAAAATTAAGACTTTCCGTCATAATTTACTAGGAAAATCTACATTTCCACTGCTATGGTTACTGTACTTGAGCCCAATTAAGGCTTTTTGTCACTGTTATTTTGTAAGCTACTGAAAAAATGTCAACCTTGGGAGGAGAGGGCAGACTCAAAAGAAATTACCTTAATGTTTTAGTCTACGATAGTGATGAAAAAATATTGCAGGATGTCTCCAGTATCTAACCAGTCATACTAAGGGATTTATGAGCCTGATTCTGGTGGTAATACTGCAACCAGTAAAACCGATGCAGCGGGGTGCTGTGTAAGAGTTAAATATAATTGCACCATTCTAAGTTTTGAAAATTAGAATGGGGGATTATTCATTAACAACGTTTGTTTTCCCACGTTTCGAGGTACACATTTCTGAACGTGTGGTTGTTGACCGTACAAATTCCATCTGTTTTTACTTGCCGTAAAACATGCTGGCAAAAACCTGGTTAGGAATAAATTACATTCATGTCTGTAAATCTGTGCTGAAAGCCGTTAGTGTGCTGGCGAAGGTTGTGGTGTATTGAGATTGTATACATATGGCTGGCACTCAACATATTGCTTTCCCTTTAGTTTGCAATTTCCTAGTTCATTACCCCCAGCCAAAAGTCCCTTGAAACTGATACATTTACAACAAGGCTAGAGAAAAGAGAACCAAATTATCACTAAGGTTCCATGAAATTTCTGAACCTAATTTAAATCTTCCAGACAGGAGTTCAGATAATGAGAACAAAAGATGCATTCTTGGCAGATATGTACTTTATTACCAACCCTTTCTCGTTGTGATCACTCAGTACACCATATACATTTGACTGCTTACGCTGTCCTTATTAAAGTGATTGTCTTGTTATTTTCAGGGTTAAATTTCACATGTGAATGGCATCTTTAACAGTATCGGTGGTTTCACAACATTTTTAACTTGTTTCCTTAGTTGTATTGGAAAACATCCTGTCTCCAACATCGTCCTGGTGGAAGTTAAAATGGTGTTAAGATACATTCCCATAAAGTTGTCAACTAATGGGGTAAGGAACTGAAGCTGTCATTAGCGGCACATTCAGAGCTCTGGTTTAGGTATCAAACGCGCTTAGGGGGAGGAGAAAACCCCCGGCAACATTCGTGACGGGCAGGAGCCCTTTAAAACAGAAGACAGCGCTCCCGCCTCACGGGACGCGCTTAGGGGGAGGAGAAAACCCCCGGCAACATTCGTGACGGGCAGGAGCCCTTTAAAACAGAAGACAGCGCTCCCGCCTCGCGGGACGCGCCCGGGCGGGCCCGTCCTGCGCCCGTCAGCGACCGTAAGAGGCCGGGCTGGGCCATATTATTTTCTTCATGACTTCCGAGGTCGGTGACCAGTGGACGAACATATCTTACCCACCCGGACACCTTCTTAATATAGGTGAGCTGCACTTCTGGCCCTCCTGGTGTCTCAGTTTTTCTTAACAAAGCCCCAGTAGAGCTAAAATAAGGTGGGAGCAGGAGAGGAAGGGCACCCACGGAAATAAACTGCCAAACTTTGGGACTGGACTTAAGTGCCTTATCAAAGCAAGATGGGTAGACGGAAGGGGGGGATGCCTTTGGTCAAAGCCGACAATAACAAGACTCTAGATGGTTTCCTTCAAAAAGCGGTTGGGGCATTAGAAAAAGAAATTGAACTGGTGGAGCGCCGTCTGACTGCCCCCCATCAACGGAGGCTTTGTCGAAAACTCCACCACAACCTTTACACCCACCAGCTCTCCAGCCTGCCCCGCCAACTCCACCTCTAACTATCCAAACTACCCGAATGCCCGTCGCAGAGCCCCTGGACAAGGTCATATATCCTTCAGAAATTACACAGTCTATGCCAGATAGGCCTGCACCCTCCCCAGAGCATAGCTCAAAGGGCAAAAGGAAACGCGGGGAGGTAAACCTAAAGAACAAACGGGCCCGCGTTTTGAACTCCCCCAATCAAGCTGTGCCTACTCGGACTAAGGACTGTATACCTGCCCAAGCTACTAACAACGGCAGCCTAGACATAGCTTTCATAATAGATTTTATAAAAGACGAGCTCTCCAAAAAACTATACCCTATAACAACTCATCTATCAGCTATTGAGGAGAAACTTGATGTTCTCATCAAACCTAATCAACCAAATACTTCTTCCTCATTAGATTCACAATATTCGCAACAATATCTTCCCCCTTGCCCTCCAGTCAACAGTGCCAGTAACCTTCCTCTATCACCAAGTATGGCCCACATCTCTCAATCACTTTGCCCTGATTCTTCGCACCAACCAGTGAAGGCTTCTACTGCTAGACTGGCCAACCCTCCTAAAACTTGGCACCCAAAGAGAGATTCCTTCCTCCCAAGGCGGACTGATGAAATTGCTTCTTCCATGAACATGGGCACAAGACTGCTCAAGGTCCATACAAACTTTCCAGCAGACCGGATGCATAGGGATCTAGGAACCAATATGAGAACTTTACACCTACCACCGGAAGCTTGCCCTTATGTGCTTGTTATTACGAATGTTCCTAAGCTTAAGCCTAATAGTCCCGAATCATTTACAGAACTGAAAAATAAGGTAATTCACTGGCTTCATAGATATGCTAGATTTGCTTTTCACATGATACCCTCAATATTAATGGTGAGGAGGGTGGGTTGGGTGGGTCCACTCAAAAACCATGGTACAGGGGATTGTATTGTTATTAACTTTGATGCGCCTTCCCTTGTCCAACAGCTCTCCTTGAATGTGTGTCATTCTAACCCTCTAGGGGGAGTAATCTCACTTTGCAGGCTCCAGGCTTTTTACCCTCATAAAGCTGCACCAGCTATTAAGGGGGTAACAATGTCACCCAGAGGTCCCACTAGGGCACAGACACAGACTGATTCTCAGCCGAGACCCAGCCCTTTCTCGCTTTCGCTTTCTGAAATTGATTGACTAAAAGACAGCACTAAGTATAGTTCATCTCAGCCCCAAGGTTCAAATAATTGGGATAAAAAGTACTCTATAGCTAAAAATATTAAAACTCATGCAATAGGGCAGGGTAATCCCGAGGCTGAACAATCCCCCACTGCAGACACCAGAGACCCTACGCCAATCCCTACACTTGCCCAGCCAGATCCTTCTAAGATGGAAACTAGCATTGGGCCTTCCACCTGTGCCCAGAGTTCTGAAATCTGTACTGGGGGTGCAAATAAAGAGCGCAAGGCGATGGAGACTAACTTAGCCATAGATTTAGTAGACCTCAGTAAACTTGGATATCCATCACTACTTCAGACACCCGAACTGCTCACGTCATTCCTCGATCTAGATGGGGCAAGAAATACTTTGGGAAATACTGTAGTGGGAAATCCAAATACGGCTGGTATAGACGCAACTGAAAAGGGTATAACACTTCCCCACGGTATTCCATCTGCAAGAGAGAACCCTGCGGTTGAAGCTCCCCAAGACATAACTGATGGCCTAGATACCATCCTCAGTTGGAATATTGCAGGGTTGGAGAATAAAATGAACAACCCTGAATGGGGCAAATTCATAGACAAACATAAAATATGCCTTTTCCAAGAAACATGGGCTCTGGAGCCCAAATACAGAATTGGCTACAAAAGTTACTGGGTTCCAGCAACTAAGGTGAATTCAGGGAGACCCTCAGGAGGGCTGCTTATATGGCTCAGTTGTTCCTTCAAATGTCGGATTGAAATAATTGACTTGGGCTGTCCTGATTTAATGGGGTTATCAATACCATCCCTTAGCGAGAAACCACTTTTAATAATTAACATTTATAACAGGAGCCTGGGTAGCAAATATGAGTCCGACACATTGACTATTTTGGACAGCTTTCTTTCTAATAAATCACCTTCTCACTTTATCCTTATTGCTGGAGATTTTAATGTCACTTTTGAACCCTACTCGCTGGCCCAGGAATTATATAAAGATGAAGACGCCTACTGGGGTATCCCTCAACTGGTATCTAGCAAAAGACCAAAAACAAATAGATTAACACACCAGGTTGTGGATATTACACTGGCACATGGCTTGCGGGCTTGTAACGGGCGTTCCCGCTCAGATCCCAATCTTCACCCTACATTCAGGCGCGGGACACAGAAGAGCCAGATAGATTATATTTTGCTTGATATCCGCCTGTGGGGCTATATGGTCGACATGAACATTGTAGAACATGAGGAAAGTGACCACGAACCATTGATCTTATTCCTTAGGAACCTATTACCCCTACTTGAAGTCTCTTGTTCCAAGACCCACGAACAACTGCTTGCATTGACCAACAATAGACGAAATGTTAGATGGGAATCCCTGAGCACCGACACAGCCACTTTGGCATCTGTGTTCAGGCAGTTGGCTGATCATATGGATCGTAAATCTCAGCCTATACAAGATAGTGGTGTGCTTATAGCAGCACACACGCAATTTTTTAACTCTCTAAAAAATCTTTTCACTAAAGAGTCTGCAAAAGAAGCTAAAAAGAAGTGTAACGCAAGGTGGTTCAATGCCGCATGTAGGGAAGCACAACACAAACTCCTGAGAGCTTTAAGTGGAGGCCAATCAGACCATATAAGGGAAGCCAGGAAAGAGTATAGACAGGAACAAAGTAGAGCCCGTAGGACATGGGATGAATCTAGATGGGTTTCCCTCTTGGAGTCTGCTAAAATAAACGACACCCCGAAATTTTGGAAAATAGTGGCTGATGCCAGCGAAGATCCTAACTGTTCGCCTGGAGCCTCAATACTCCCTGTAGAGTGGACGGATCACTTTTCCCGATTATATTCTGGGATTATTGGTGCTACTTCTAGGGAACTGACCCATACCATGATTACTGAGAGTCCCAAAATTGAATTTACCCTGGCAGAAACCAAGGCTGCGATCGCTTCACTGAAATGGGGAAAGGCCCCCGGCCTTGATTAAATACCAGGCGATTTATACAAGACAAACCCAGATATATGGGCCCCATACCTGAACCTCATTTCCAATGCGGTAACTGCAGGAGCACCTGTCCCGAGCTCCTGGAGGGGAGCAGAGATAGTTCCCATCTTTAAGAAAGGTAACCCCTCTAACCCTGTTAACTACCGTCCAATCTCCTTACTTGACAACTTTCAAAAACTTTTTGCTAAGCAAATTTTGTCTCGTTTAGAAGAATGGATTCTGGAAACTAATGCCATTTCTGATTTGCAAGCAGGGTTTAGGCCCGCAGTTAGTACCATAGATCAGGTGCTAAGATTTTTAACATTAAAATGGAAGACTGTAGAAGTAGGCGGAGGTAACCTTTTTGTAGTTTTTATTGACCTTAGAGCCGCGTTTGATCTGGTCCCCAGAAATCAGCTATGGCTGACACTAGCTAATATGGGTGTCCCACATGCCCTCCTGAAACTTATTATCCGACTACACGAGAATACTTATGCTCAAATCAGGAGTGGCAAGAAAGGTGACCTAACAGAAGCAGTGGCTATTGAGAGGGGAGTCAGACAGGGGTGTGTTTTGGCCCCCACCCTTTTTCTTCTATACATAAATAATTGTATTAAGTATTTAGCAAACTGTACTAATGATTCCCCAAAGCTGGCCGGGACCAAAGTACCATGCCTACTTTATGCAGATGACACTATCCTTCTGTCTAAATCATCCATGGGAATTCAGAATCTGGTCAACCAGTTCGGTGTTTTCTGCAGAGATCACGGGTTAGACATTAATCTTAAGAAAACTAAACTCATGATATACAGTGCCCCGAATAAGAAGCTTAGAGCAAACATTAGGATGGATTCAATTCATCTGGAGAGGGTAATGGAATACGATTATTTGGGTATTAGACTATCTGATAAGGGCAGCTGGGATCCAGCTATAAGGAAAGGGGCACTAACAATCAGCCAAAGATGTGGAGTGATAGGACGTAAGGCTAGCACTGCAACAAGCCCTCCTCTGACCCTCATCTCTGAAATCTACAAAGCCCAAATTCGTGCCGCGGCCCTATATGGAGCGGAACTTTGGGGATTCCACAGACAAATGGATACTCTTCAAACCAAAGAAAATAATTTCCTTAGACGCATATCCAGACTGGGGAAGGGCACGCCGATGCTCCCCCTAAGACTGGACCTGGGTCTAAATAGCATTAAGGACACAGCATACCTAAAACCACTTCTGTACTGGGTCAGATTATGGAAAACGGAGGAACTTGAACCCTTCAGATTAGCAGTCAAAGAACTATTGCCACCTTGCTATGGATGGGAAAAAGTATGGTGGCTTAGGGAGATGAGGGCGGCTTGGGTTAAACTGAACTTGGCCCAGTATTGGGAGAATCCCGAGATGATCCCTGGCAATGCTAAACGCCTGATTAAAGATCGCTATTGGGAAAAGATTCATGAGGAATCCCTCGGCTCAATTGGGTTGGGTCAGTTGACAGCAGAGTTTCTGCTGGTTAAGCATGAACCTCTGCCTGAAAGCTTCCTGGATCTCCCTATGCCAGCCCGTGCTCGTTCCTTATTACTTCAGTTCAGATACGGAACATTGGCAGTCAACAGCTTCACAGCTTGCTGGTCAACCAATAGTTCTCTATCTGATAAATGTATAAACTGCCATCTATGCAAGGAAACTTCTGAGCATGTCCTATTTTTCTGTCCTCTGTACAAATGCCCTCGTGGGAAGTGGATTATCCCTCTGTGTAAAACACTGCCATCACAAAACCGAAACAGTGTATATAGAATATGCAAATATGACACTTCCATGCTGATAGTGAGTTCTGTTTCCAAATATTTGGCAGCAGCATGGAAAATCCGCAGTAGGACTACTACAGATCTTAACCCATCGGTCGAAGAACGGTCTAGAAGTTAGCGAACTAGCACCCTGTTATATTAATCTGGGATTTCAAGTAAAACGATTAGTATGACCTATCGACGATGTAAGAATGTAGCCCCGCGCATGATGGCTAGTGGGTTACCCCAATTGAAGTGACTCATAGTTCCTCAGCATATATAATTTTAAATCGTAAGTTGGAATCTATTCGATTAACTTATTTAATAGAACTGATTAACTTATAGCATTATTTTCCACTGGTTGACTTCTAGCCTTTGCCAATAGGAGCTACTATATGTAGTTTTTATGTCTTATTTTATATATAAACCTGTTTTAGAATGATTTTCATGCTTTTAACAATCGGTTAGCATTATTTTAGCACTTAGCCTCTTGCACAGGGTAAGATCCAGAGATTATTTTGAGAGCCTTGTCTTAATTATTTATGAAACTTTTTATGTAATTTTATGAATTTTTTCTTTCTGTATTAACTGCCAAATGTTTTTTTACTAAGTGATGGTTCATGGCTTTTATCTTTTTGTATGTAAGATCACTTCTAACTATTCAAATGGTCCAAATTTGGACCGAATAAACTATTGATTGATTGATTGATAGGTATCAAACGCAAAGACCAGGAAATTAAGGAAAGGAAACAAAACAACTGAAAAACACCTACCTTTTGCATATGGGAAAATACGGAACATACTGCTTTCTTCAAAATTACTTATAACTAGAAACAAGTATTTGCATATTAGCCAGAGGTTACCGCTGTTGTCCAAGGGCTTACTTAGTCTGTGTGGCCTAAGTAATCAAAGGAATGTATCTCCCATCTCAGGCCTGGGCCTTAATATCTGATCTGATACCCTGCTTATACCTGTCCCTGTAACTTATAATTATCGTTAACACTAAAGCACGATTACAAATCAGATGGTGAAGGGATGTCAAAATGACTGGGTCGGGAATCACAGGTAGCAGCATTGACTGCACCATTCACTTAGGAGTTACTGTCCCCAGAATGGAAAATAACCAACTGGACCTGGAATTGCCAGGTCCAAATCTGCATCGTTATCTCCAGTTCAAGAAAAAATTCTGCTCCCATTTACCACCTACTATTAGCAGGTGGTAAGTGGAATGGTGGACTTGTAGGGCAGGGGTGGGTAAGATTATCAGCAAGATTGTAAATCTGAATATCGGGCCTGAAACTTTAAAATGTTTTCTTATACTCTGTGATGCATTGATCTCTGGTGAGTCTCCATATTGTAAAGTAAAAGGAAAAATTTAAAAAATATATGTAAATTTGAAAATGAATATTACAAATGTTTTGTATATTAAATATGAATGTAAATTCATGTTATACATTCACTTTAAATGTAGAACAAAATATAAACAATGATACAGAACTATTAAATTAATTTTTAATGAAAACTTTAACGGGAATATATTAAATTACAATTGTTTTTCTGACATTTAAATTAGTGAATAAATGCTCATCTAATCGGAACAATATTTGTTTAATTTACATTAATAATTAATAGAAATAATATATAGAAAATAATTAAAACAAATGGAATTATTTCTTTAATGAAATGTATTGTTACAATATTTTAAATTCAAATATTTTAAATTAAAATATGTAACAATTAAACAATAAATACAAACTATTTTTCTATTGTTTAACATGAATTTATATTTAAACTATTAGCTATTTCAAATAAGTCAATTTAATTCATTACTATTTTCTATCGGCTTTATTTTATGTCTATACCTCCATTATTTTCTATGGAAGGGTCTTACAGTACCAGTGGTTGGCCATGTATAGTACTGAACATTCTATTGTTTCTTTTAGTTGTAGATTGCACCCAGAGTTTGTGAATACTGAAAAGTAGTACTCTTATTCAAAAGTGTAACTTACTCATAGAGTAAGTGACCTTTGAGACCCAGGCCCATTTTTTCTTACAGAAATGTTGTCTGACATAAATATTTTGTCCTAAATATCTGTTCCAAAAATATTATCCCAGTAGGTGCACATTTCGCAATAATAACTTCAATAGGGTGATATTTTTGTAGATGATGTTCGTACAAAGATTTTCTAGTACCAAACCATCAGTGGGCAGGGCAGGCTGTGGGCCTGTTAGGGGTAGCACTGCACTACTCCTCCCCAAAGCCATTAAGACTTCAAATTAATCGTTACAACTATACAGTTGCAGCAATAATTTAGTATGTTAACTGCCCATTACTAGTCTGTGTGCTGAGGGTGGAGGTGAGCTGCAAGCTTTTGGTAGTATGCATTACATAAGCAGCACATTATTGCTGCAAATTAACTGTGGGTTGAGAGATAACTACTTCAGAATGCACATTTGCTCTTCAGTCCTGTGCATATGGGGCAGAGTATTGTCTATCGAGATATCCATCAAGATCGTGGAACCACCTTAGAGCTAGTTATTGCCATTAACATACTTATTTCAAATATTTTGATAGCGCTTATTCTCAAATGTTGGTGGACCTTGATTGTCAATGGCGCTAGTGGAATACATGTACCGTTGAAGAGCAGTGCCTGTATTGTTGACAGCACTCAATGAATATTTGTAATCTGCTAAGGTGAGCCTGGTAGATGCATGTGTCGCCTCAGAGATAGGTCTTTTGTGTACTCTGAAGGGTAACTTTGTTTTTGAGATGATTTATTTGAGATTAAAGCTTTTTCACCTTTAATAATGTTAGCTTGAAGTGCCCTTTTGAAGACTTTAGTCAATCATTGGCAGTATTTGATGTGCAGCTGTCTTGTGGAAGTCCTTCTCTCTGCCTTGCAGGTGTTAGCTCTCCCCTGTGCCAGAGGAGTCTAAGTGATTTAAATGTAATTTAGGAGATAGCTCAGTTGCCCAATTTAAGACTGTACAAGTTATTTTACCTGGGGGATTTATGCTGCTGTCAAACAAATGATCTTGAGTCTTTGGATATCCACATTGACAAATTTAAAAACCAGTCCACAATTATGTGTTCTGTTGACATTTCAACCCTATTTTCACATTAACCAGTGCAGGGTCATCATCAGGATGGTAAAAATATGGAGACATCTTGGAACAAAAAGAAATATCAAATACAATATTATCTTATGGTGAGAGTATAGCCATCAGTAATTTGAAGAATTCTGAAATTGTCATAAAGACCGTAGACAAGGGCAGTGGCATAGTTAGTATGATATCCTATCATAACATATAATTTGTCCTACTCACATGTATATTTGTACATAGCACTAGTGCACTTTTTTCAGTTTGTTACTTTGCAGTGCGCCTTCACTACATAGGAGCACCTTATATATTATGGTATTATAACAAACATGTTATATTGATACTAATAAAATCACATATATTTTACAAACAATTCCTTCCAAAGAGGTTGTTGAACGACATAAAAAAAGTAGATGTGGAAGTGGGTTAGCTTGCCAGGTCAACATGGCAGTTTAAAACTGCACCCACAGGCTATGCAATGGCAGGTCTGATTCATTTTTAAAGAGCTACTGAAGTGGGTGGCACAATCAGTAAAGCAGGACCACCAATAGCATTTAATTTACATGCCCTGGGGACAGGTAGTGCATTTTACCAGGAATAGGTAAATTAAATATGCCAATTGTGGATAAGCTAATGTTACAATGTTTTAAGCAGAGAGCACATGTATTTTAGTATTGGTTAGCAGTGGTAAAGTGCCCAGAGTCCCAACGCCATCAAAAATGAACTCTGAAAACAAACAGGATCTCAGAAGGCAAAAAGTCAGGAAAGACCACGTCAAGGATGCCAGTTCAACCACTCCTATGGTTGTTGGTGATACTTTGCTTTCCACTGGGTTTGGCCTTCGAACCCGACTGGAGATTTACTATGAAGGTATTGAAAAATCACTACTGCCATGCAATACAAAATGATCACAGAATATTCTCCTTTTGTTTTGGCATTAAAAGCTTATCTTAATGTACTTTTAGATCATTGTATTCCTCATTTATAGATCAAAAGTACTTTTCAGTTAAGTTAATCATAACCTTATGCTGAAATCAGCCAGTCTGTGTGAACTGGACATAGAGACAAATAGATGCTGTGGAGACCATTCTGTATGTGAATTTATCGACTGCTGACCATAACACTGATTAGCTAAATGTGTACATTATTTTTCTTTGAAATATCTCATAGACATTGAGAGCTCAGGTGAAATATGCCACAGTCACCAAAAACTAGAACTAACTGCTGAAAAGAACACTGGATCTATGATTGAAGGAAATCACTTAGTAAAAACAACATAAAAAAACTCAATATGAGTAGAAACAGAGAAGTGATAAGTGTTAACTGTGAATATGGTGAAAACATTCCTTGCACATGGCTTGTAGAATTTATGATGAAATGGAACTAATGAGATATACAGGATACAATATCCCTGCTGTACATTATGAGGATATTGCAAGTCATCAAGGAGTTCCTTTATAAGGTCATGGAACATAAAGGTAAATTGTAATATTATTTTAATGTACAGTAGTTTGTTCATTATAGTACATCACCACACCATCACTCTTACCTACAAACTGTTTAAATCCTTGGTGTCTTGTTCTTTATTATGAAAGTAACAGTGTGGTTGAAGTAATCGAGAATGAAAGCAGACTCTGTAGTGTAATAGTAAACTCTCTAAAGAGCATTTAGTAGTTTGTTCCAAAAACGTATTAGGTTTTTCATGTTCATACTACATATACCGTCACCTAGATCGCAACCTACATCTCAACATCTTTTGAGAAAGAGTAGCAACTACATCAAATAGATAACACTCATCCTGCTTCTCTGTCACCCAAGAGGATATGCATTAAAAATGAAGGAGGAATCCTATGAAGAGTGAACAGCTTCTCATAGTAAGCAGAGGTGTAAGTGGCAAGTCAATACTATTTTTTCATTTCTAGGATAGAGACGAGCTTGCAATATATAACTGTGAATATATATATATATATGTATATATATATATATATATATATCAAAGAAAACAAGCACCCGACTTGCCAAGGCTCTATTATGGCGGTCTTGATATGGGTTCGGGTATCACATAAAATATTTATAAGTTCACTCATTCAATCCAACAAGAGATCAAGACACCAAACGAATAGTTCCAAAATATATTGTAAAAAAGAAGAAAGAAATGGTATTCCTCCCAACGCATTTCAGCCGTAGCCTTATTCACGGGTGGGGGTGTGTGACAAACAACAACTATAAATACATAATCACAAACACAAAAGAAGGACTAATCACAAAATCCAAAGTATATATACAAGTCCTTCTAGAAAACCATGAGTGCCATCTTGTAGAAGTATATAAGGCGAAATGTATACCAAAAAACATCATGTACGTATAAAAAAGCTATTCTTTAACCGATACGTGTGAATTTACACATCATTAATATCTCGGCTGATATATAAACATAACCATAAATTTTCTATATTCAATGTCATGTTAATTAAGTACCTGATATTACAGTATGCATTTGTTATTACCGTCTAGTCCTACTCCCTTCATCCTGGTTAGACACTCATAATTACATAACACTTACAAAAATGTGAAAATAGAAGCTCGAAGACTAGAACATTACTGAAATCCGAATCATATTAACTACCAAGGTGGGTGTTCATCTCCTCACTTAAATTTAACCCATTGGGCGACAGAGTCATAAATTTAATGATATATTTAGATTCAAGGGCACGTAGCATTTTTTGTCTATCACCACCTCTTAAGTTGGATTTAACTTGATCACAAACCACATATGTAAGTTGTTTCTCATCACCTTGGTGTACTTCGTGAAAGTGGCGTGCCACAGGGTAATTACGATCAAAGTTACGAATGGCTCTTACGTGCTCCAACATTCTCTTTTTCGCCTTGTGGATAGTGCTACCCACATATATCTTATCACATGGGCAACGTAGGCAGTATACACAAAATTCAGTGTTACAAGTAAAGAGTCCCTTTTTAGCATATTGGTTCTGCCCACCACCCCATGTTACATTTTTGCCGTCATTACTGTATCTGCATGTTTTGCACCGGTGGCAGCAGAAGAAACCGAAAATATTAGATCTCTCATTATCAGAATCGATGCTGCTACACACTATATTGGGGCTGAGTCTATCCCTAAGCGATCTGCCTCTACGGAAAGTTAAATCTGGGTTGTCACCCACTGCCTCATATAGGTCAGGGTCTGTCTGAAGAATATGCTAACTCCTAGTGAGTGCTTTTCTTAGATTAAATGTTTGGTTAGAATAGGTCGTAATAAACCTGATCTTCTCATTCCTGGTGGTGCAGTGCTGTGTACGGTATAGTAACTCTGGCCGTGTCATTACTTCCACTTTATCTACCGCCTGACGTATAACATCAGCACTATATCCCCTTTCACTGAATCTCATACACATGGTCATACATTCCTGCTGGTATTTCTCATTGGTACTACAAATACGTCTTGCTCTAAGAAGTTCACCATATGGAATGCTTTTAATCAAATTCGGGGGATGTGCACTCTTAGCATTCAGCAGACTATTGCCTGCTGTGCTTTTCCTGTAAAGCTTAGTGTGTACCATGTTGTTCTCAACATTTAGTTCAAAATCCAAAAACTGAATGGATGTTCTGCTATGTTGCTCGCTAAACTTAAGGTTACATTGATTATCATTAAGAATTGTAACAAAATTGAGTGCCGAATCAGCATCCCCTTTCCAGATGATAAAAATATCATCTATATACCGGCACCAAAGTACCACATTATCCTCATACTTACTTACATTGGACGCTACTTGCTCCTCCCACCAGCCCATAAATAGGTTCGCGTAGCTGGGAGCGAAGCATGTACCCATCGCGGTACCTTGGGTCTGTTTGTATATTTGGCCATCAAATAGGAAGAAGTTGTTGGTAAGGCAGTACCACATCATGTCAGATGGTCTGTGCGATGGGTACATGCTTCGATCCCTGCTACGCGAACCTATTCATGGGTTGGTGGGAGGAGCAAGTAGCGTCCAATGTAAGTAACTATGAGGATAATGTGGTACTTTGGTGCCGGTATATAGATGATATTTTTATCATCTGGAAAGGGGATGCTGATTCGGCACTCAATTTTGTTACAATTCTTAATGATAATCAATGTAACCTTAAGTTTAGCGAGCAACATAGCAGAACATCCATTCAGTTTTTGGATGTTGAACTAAATGTTGAGAACAACATGGTACACACTAAGCTTTACAGGAAAAGCACAGCAGGCAATAGTCTGCTGAATGCTAAGAGTGCACATCCCCCGAATTTGATTAAAAGCATTCCATATGGTGAACTTCTTAGAGCAAGACGTATTTGTAGTACCAATGAGAAATACCAGCAGGAATGTATGACCATGTGTATGAGATTCAGTGAAAGGGGATATAGTGCTGATGTTATACGTCAGGCGGTAGATAAAGTGGAAGTAATGACACGGCCAGAGTTACTATACCGTACACATCACTGCACCACCAGGAATGAGAAGATCAGATTTATTACGACCTATTCTAACCAAACATTTAAACTAAGAAAAGCACTCACTAGGAGTTGGCATATTCTTCAGACAGACCCTGACCTATATGAGGCAGTGGGTGACAACCCAGATTTAACTTTCCGTAGAGGCAGATCGCTTAGGGATAGACTCAGCCCCAATATAGTGTGTAGCAGCATCGATTCTGATAATGAGAGATCTAATATTTTCGGTTTCTTCTGCTGCCACCGGTGCAAAGCATGCAGATACAGTAATGACTGCAAAAATGTAACATGGGGTGGTGGGCAGAACCAATATGCTAAAAAGGGACTCTTTACTTGTAACACTGAATTTTGTGTATACTGCCTACGTTGCCCATGTGATAAGATATATGTGGGTAGCACTATCCACAAGGCGAAAAAGAGAATGTTGGAGCACGTAAGAGCCATTCGTAACTTTGATCGTAATTACCCTGTGGCACGCCACTTTCACGAAGTACACCAAGGTGATGAGAAACAACTTACATATGTGGTTTGTGATCAAGTTAAATCCAACTTAAGAGGTGGTGATAGACAAAAAATGCTACGTGCCCTTGAATCTAAATATATCATTAAATTTATGACTCTGTCACCCAATGGGTTAAATTTAAGTGAGGAGATGAACACCCACCTTGGTAGTTAATATGATTCGGATTTCAGTAATGTTCTAGTCTTCTAGCTTCTATTTTCACATTTTTGTAAGTGTTATGTAATTATGAGTGTCTAACCAGGATGAAGGGAGTAGGACTAGACGGTAATAACAAATGCATACTGTAATATCAGGTACTTAATTAATATGACATTGAATATAGAAAATTTATGGTTATGTTTATATATCAGCCGAGATATTAATGATGTGTAAATTCACACGTATCGGTTAAAGAATAGCTTTTTTATACGTACATGATGTTTTTTGGTATACATTTCGCCTTATATACTTCTACAAAATGGCACTCATGGTTTTCTAGAAGGACTTGTATATATACTTTGGATTTTGTGATTAGTCCTTCTTTTGTGTTTGTGATTATGTATTTATAGTTGTTGTTTGTCACACACCCCCACCCGTGAATAAGGCTACGGCTGAAACGCGTTGGGAGGAATACCATTTCTTTCTTCTTTTTTACAATATATTTTGGAACTATTCGTTTGGTGTCTTGATCTCTTGTTGGATTGAATGAGTGAACTTATAAATATATATATATATATATATAGTAGGTAGTTATAGTTCGAATCTAGTTTTCATTGGAAGAACATTTTTTGTTTTGCCAATAACTTTGGTGCCGCTTGACGAATCTTAACAACATTTTCAAAACTAATTTGACAGCTGGTACAGCTGCTATCTTGAAAGTTTTCGGGGTGATCCATCAAGCGGGAAGAGAATAAAAGGGGGGGAATCCTAAAATGCACCTTCCCAGTTCATTTTCCATTGGGGATTTTAAACATGAGTACAACCCGAAGCGCTGGACAGAATTACACCAAATTTGGTCGAAAGCTAGCACTTTGTCGAGAAAGTGTGCTTTTTTGTGATTTGGTGTAAATCCATTCAGTAGTTTCTGAGAGATTAGAGTTTTGTCAATATAGATATACAGGGACGTGGATCTGCAGAGCCGGAGGAAAAGCAAGGCTCTGATTGGCTGGCCACAACCTGACAGAAAAAGTTGTAGCTCCCATTTTGTTTGTCGCGTTGGCTGGAGAGTAGGAAAGAAGAGTGCAAAAATACAGAAGGGGTTAGGATACAGGTATCCCCTAGGGATCCCTCATGGTAAAAAAATTGCCCAATTTTTTTTTTTTGTCTGATCCGTGGATCCACGTGTTGATCTGGGAATCCAGAGAAAAATTGAAGAAATACCCCACCCACTGCATCCAACCTAATTGTGCACATGGCAAAAAGTCATGCACAGCATGGGTTTGGGTGCATGCAGGAGGGCTAGCCGTTGGGCCTCGGCCTGTGCTGGTTATATTTAGGTGTGTGCGTGCTTAAAAAACCCCAGAGAAATTCAATGAAAAAAACATAGGTTACAGGGACGTTATAGTTAGGTTCTGAGTTAACTATAACTACTGAATTTCTATGGTTTTGTGTGAGTAAATTCAGAACTGAGTGGCGTAACAAAGGCCCCTGGAGCCCCTGTGGTGTGGGGCCCCCAAGGTCCTGGGGGCCCTATCAGAACAGCACTAAGGCCTGAATGCTTACAATTGAGTCCAAGGGGGTTTCCATTTTCTTCGCAGGGGGCCCCCCTCACATTTCGTTACACCACTGTCAGAACCTAACTATAACGTCCCTGTATCCTTAGTTTTTTCAGTAAAATTAAAGGGATCTCCTCATTTTTGTCTACACCTTATCTTAAAGGTATAAACACACACAAACCACTGGTGTAACCATATAGAGCTATTCCTATACAATCAAACCTCCTTATGGCAGTATGAGAATCCAAATCATATAATCACCTTGTAATGAGTTACAGTTTATAGAATCACATGACCATTTTGTAGGAGGCTGGACTGGCTTGTAGTGAGTACCTAGGGGTACTTACACCTTGCACCAGGCCCAGTTATCCCTTATTAGTGTATAGGGTGTCTAGCAGCTTAGGCTGATAGATAATGGTAGCTTAGCAGAGCAGCTTAGGCTGAACTAGGAGACGAGTGAAGCTCCTACAGTACCACTAGTGTCATATGCACAATATCATAAGAAAACACAATACACAGATATACTAAAAATAAAGGTACTTTATTTTTATGACAATATGCCAAAAGTATCTCAGTGAGTACCCTCAGTATGAGGATAGCAAATATACACAAGATATATGTACACAATACCAAAAATATGCAGTATAGTATTAGAAAACAGTGCAAACAATGTATAGTTACAATAGGATGCAATGGGGACACATAGGGATAGGGGCAACACAAACCATATACTCCAAAAGTGGAATGCGAACCACGAATGGACCCCAAACCTATGTGACCTTGTAGAGGGTCGCTGGGACTGTAAGAAAACAGTTAGGGTTAGAAAAATAGCCCACCCCAAGGCCCTGAAAAGTGAGTGCAAAGTGCACTAAAGTTCCCCAAAGGACATAGAAGTCGTGATAGGGGAATTCTACAGGAAAGACACAAATCAGCAATGCAACAACGATGGATTTCCAAACGAGGGTACCTGTGGAACAAGGGGACCAAGTCCAAAAGTCACAAGCAAGTCGGAGATGGGCAGATGCCCAGGAAATGCCAGCTGTGGGTGCAAAGAAACTGCTACTGGACAGTAGAAGCTGAAGATTCTGCAGGAACGACAAGGGCTAGGAACTTCCCCTTTGGAGGACGGATCCCTCACGCCGTGGAGAGTCGTGCAGAAGTGTTTTCCTGAAGAAAGACCGCCAACAAGCCTTGCTAGCTGCAAATCATGCGGTTAAGGTTTTTGGATGCTGCTGTGGCCCAGGAGGGACCAGGATGTCGCCAATTGCGTCTGGGGACAGAGGGGTTGTGGAGCAAGACAAGGAGCCCTCTCAGAAGCAGGCAGCACCCGCAGAAGTGCCAGAACAGGCACTACGAAGTGGAGTGAAATGGTGCTCACCCGAAGTTGCACAAAGGAGTCCCACGCCGCCGGAGGACAATTTAGGAGGTTGTGCAATGCAGGTTAGAGTGTCGTGGACCCAGGCTGGACTGTGCACAAAGGATTTCCGCCAGAAGTGCACGGAGGCCGGAGTAGCTGCAAAAGTCGCGGTTCCCAGCAATGCAGTCTGGCGTGGGGAGGCAAGGACTTACCTCCACCAAACTTGGACCGAAGAGTCACTGGACTGTGGGAGTCACTTGGACAGAGTTGCTGGATTCAAGGGACCTCGCTCGTCGTGCTGAGAGGAGACCCAGGGTACCGGTGATGCAGTTCTTTGGTTCCTGCGGTTGCAGGGGGACGATTCCGTCGACCCACGGGAGATTTCTTCGGAGCTTCTAGTGCAGAGAGGAGGCAGACTACCCCCACAGCATGCACCACCAGGAAAGCAGTCGAGAAGGCGGCAGGATCAGCGTTACAGAGTTGCAGTAGTCGTCTTTACTACTTTGTTGCAGTTTTGCAGGCTTTCAGGGCGGTCAGCAGTCGATTCCTTGGTAGAAGGTGAAGAGAGAGATGCAGAGGAACTCGGATGAGCTCTTGCATTCGTTATCTAAGGAATCCCCAAAGACAGAGACCCTAAATAGCCAGAAAAGAGGGTTTGGCTACTTAGGAGAGAGGATAGGCTAGCAACACCTGAAGGAGCCTATCAGAAGGAGTCTCTGACATCACCTGATGGCACTGGCCACTCAGAGCAGTCCAGTGTGCCAGCAGCACCTCTGTTTCCAAGATGGCAGAGGTCTGGAGCACACTGGAGGAGCTCTGGGCACCTCCCAGGGGAGGTGCAGGTCAGGGGAGTGGTCACTCCCCTTTCCTTTGTCCAGTTTCGCGCCAGAGCAGGGCTGAGGGGTCCCTGAACCAGTGTAGACTGGCTTATGCAGAAATGGGCACCATGTGTGCCCATGAAAGCATTTCCAGAGGCTGGGGGAGGCTACTCCTCCCCTGCCTTCACACCATTTTCCAAAGGGAGAGGGTGTAACACCCTCTCTCAGAGGAAGTCCTTTGTTCTGCCATCCTGGGCCAAGCCTGGCTGGACCCCAGGAGGGCAGAAACCTGTCTGAGGGGTTGGCAGCAGCAGCAGCTGCAGTGAAACCCTGGGAAAGGCAGTTTGGCAGTACCCAGGTCTGAGCTACAGACCTGTGGGATCATGGGATTGTGCCAACTATGCCAGGATGGCATAGAGGGGGCAATTCCATGATCATAGACATGTTACATGGCCATATTCGGAGTTAACATTGTGAAGCTACATATAGGTAGTGACCTATATGTAGTGCACGCGTGTAATGGTGTCCCCGCACTCACAAAGTCCGGGGAATTGGCCCTGAACAATGTGGGGGCACCTTGGCTAGTGCCAGGGTGCCCACACACTAAGTAACGTAGCACACAACCTTTACCAGGTAAAGGTTAGACATATAGGTGACTTATAAGTTACTTAAGTGCAGTGTAAAATGGCTGTGAAATAACGTGGACGTTATTTCACTCAGGCTGCAGTGGCAGGCCTGTGTAAGAATTGTCAGAGCTCCCTATGGGTGGCAAAAGAAATGCTGCAGCCCATAGGGATCTCCTGGAACCCCAATACCCTGGGTACCTCAGTACCATATACTAGGGAATTATAAGGGTGTTCCAGTAAGCCAATGTAAATTGGTAAAATTGGTCACTACCCTGTTAGTGACAATTTGATAGAAATGAGAGAGCATAACTACTGAGGTTCTGGTTAGCAGAGCCTCAGTGAGACAGTTAGCCATAACACAGGTAACACATTCAGGCACACTTATGAGCACTGGGGCCCTGGCTGGCAGGGTCCCAGTGACACATACAACTAAAACATCATATATACAGTGAAAAATGGGGGTAACATGCCAGGCAAGATGGTACTTTCCTACACATTTGCATTAATTCACTCATTTTTTGATATGGTACTTCTTTTGATAAAATACTATTTCTTAATAAAGTGCTTATCATAGGTTTGACTCCTTAATCCTTTTACTATTAGCACATGATAATTTACTAAAATTCACTTATTATTTGTACAGTACTTCTTTTGATAAAGTGCCTTTTCCTAATAAAGTGCTTATCATAGGTTTAACTCATTGATATCATAATTATTTACATTCACTGCAGCAAATGATTTTCTATCTTTCACTATTGCCATCCTATCGAGAAGTAAAGTGCGACGTGCTGCAAAGAAATCTGACCCGCTAATGTACCTCATGATTCATCCTTATCTAAAAAGCCAGTAAGCCCCATGGGAACAAGCCATATTATAAATCAATAATCCATCAAATATGTGCTTGAGGTGGAACTATCTCCCAGTAATGTCCTTATATTTAATCAAGGATTCATTTTACTGGCCTCATTTAAGCTAACAATTTAATGACTGTCACATTCTCATATATTCCCCCATGTAAACAATTATATCTCAAAAGAAAGGGAAGATTATAAAACGGACAACCTAAATATAAATTATGTGAAAAAACATGTGTGCAAAGATGGAGCAGATGATAGGCAAAGGGATGGCATACTCTTCTTTCATTGAATATGCGCCTGTTCTAAAAATAAGAGATTTCCTAACAACATTTATAATTTTCATATTATTTATAAATGGACACGAAGTTCCGCATCCGTGTTCAAACCCCAAGGTATTTCTGTTCCTACCGTTATGATCCATCTGGATTACGCTCTCCTAAAGGCAGCTCTCGATCTCCCCCCTCATGTTGGTTTTGACATGATGACTACCATAATAATGAATATCCTTATAATCTCCAGCATGGTGATCCCAAATGTGTTTGGCGATAACATAGGAGTAGTCTCTATTTGCTATTGCTCTTAAATGTTGCAATATGCATAGTTTTAGTTTGTTTACAGTGCTACTGATGTACTTTTTGCCACATTTACATACTAAGCTGTAAACAACAAATGGGGTTTCACATGATATCCAGTTCCTGACCCTCCTCATGGATCCATCAAAAATGAGAACTCAGTCATACTCTTACCATACCGGCAGGCTTTGCAATTCTTGCACTTGACAAAACCTTCCGTTTGGAGCCAGCTTCTTGTTCCACTTCCTTGCGAGGGAAGATAGCTTTTGACTAGCAAGTCGTTCAAAGATGGTGTTTTTCTATAGGTGATCCTTGGATGTTCCGTCACCCATTCTTTCAATTCTTGATCTTTCGAATGATCCTCCAGTTCTTTCCAAGAGCTGTTCTGATTTCTTCATCTCAACAGTTATAGTCCATGATATACCTAATGATTTGATCCTGATTATTTTTCTTTTATTTTTTATCATTTTTAGGAACTAATAAGTCCTCCTTGTTCTTTTCCATGGCTCTTTTCATAGCATCCTCAAGTATGGATGCTGGGTATCCCCTCTTTATAAATCTCTGCAACATTTCCTCACCCTGTATTTTGAAGTGGCTCAATTCAGAGCAATTTCTTCTGGCTCTTAAAAATTCTCCATAGGGCACACTCCATTTAAGTGCTTTTGGATGTGAGCTATTGGTAAATAAGATGCTATTACAGCTGGTAGGTTTGTGGTATGGTTTTGTACAGATCTTCTCACATTCAACATACACTTCAATTCAAGGTTATTCTTTCTTTGCTTATTTCAGATGTAAATTCTAATCCAAGCGGGTTGTGTTTAATCGAATTTAGGAACAACTCAATTTCATTCTGCTCTCCTTCCCAAATTAGAAAGATCGTCAATAAAAAGACCCCAAAGGACCACCTTGTCCAAAATCTCAATATTTTCTTCTGTCCATAGACACTCCACTTCCCAGTGGCCCATCGTGAGGTTCACATAAGTGGGAGCGAACGATGATCCCATTGCTGTTCCTTTTTTTCTGGATATAACAGTTACCATCAAAGATGAAGATGTTATTAGTGAGACAGAACTCCATCATTTCCAACAACATCTGTGTGTGCTCCAATAAACTTAGTGATCTGCTGCGTAGAAAGTATGCACAGGCTTTCAAGTCATCCTCATGTTTGATTGAGGTATATAAAGACACAACATCCACTGTTGCCATTATATGCTCACATTTCCTTGGCATTCCAGTAATCCGATTAAAAAAATCCATGGAATCCCTAATGTAAGATTTAAGTGCTGCAACATATGGGAGTAAGAAAATGTCTAGAAATCTTGATGCATTTTCCAGTAATGAGTCACAGAAACTGATTGTAGGACGTCCCTGAGGATTTTTCATGCTTTTGTGTACTGTCTGCAGCACATAAATTGTTGGTGTTATGGGATGTTATTTTTTGATATGCATCAATTCCTCATCTTCCAATAAACCTTTTTTTGCCAGTTGTTTATTTTTCATGGAATATCCTCATGACTTCTTTCATAGGATCTTTCTCCAATTTTTCATAGTTGTCTTGGATGGATAATTGTCTATTCATTTCCTTGCTGTATCCACTACAATCCATCACAACTATGTTTCTCCCTTTGTCTGAGGCTTTTATTACAATATTTTTGTCTTTTTGTAAATCTTGTAATGCCCACCAATCATTGTTAATCATGTTATTTTCATATATACACCAGTATCAGGTGTATCTGGGGCATGTGAGTTTACTATATTCCCAAGATAGAGCTTAATAAATGGCACCAAAATGTAATTGCAAGATTTGATTCTATGTTCTACAGACAATGTAATTTTCTCAACTGAAAGGGTCTCCCATAATCTGTTCAATCATGAGTTAAACAGCGGTATGGTTTGTCCCAACCCCACTAATAGTGTTTGTGTGGCCATAACTAAAGGGACCGCCATCTATTAAGCTTTCTTTGATTTGCAATATCTACTTTCATCATAGGTCAGGCCCAGAGAACCATCCCTGGCTTCTCTTTGTAGCTGTAATTGAAATGCTTTATTAATTTCAGCTAAAACCTCCTCCCATTGTCTGCCCAACTTGAAACAGTGCCAAGGTAAGTGCAAAAGAAAAACACCACAACCTAGCAAGCTAAGGTTACTTTTGTTGTTGTTCCATTTTGCTAGTTTGCCTGGAGTTCTATTCCAGCATATAAGGATGTTGTTCTGAGTCTTTCTCCTCTTAGCACCCTGGGCATATATTTGTGAATTGTAGTGTAGTTTGTTCCCCATTTCATATTGGAGGTAGGTATCTTAAACTCAGCCTCCCATCACTTCTGGACAGGAGTTTTGGCATCAGGGATATATTCTGTGAAGTGTTTGTAAAATTATATCTGCTTTTTGTCATGGGGACTGCCTTTTATCCATTTTTCAAATTGTCAGGATTCTTGTAGCCCCTTGTTTCAAAGTAGGCACTATATGTCCCAGTGTCTAACCTGTGCAGCATATCGCTTTGTCTCCGGAAGGTTTTTGTTTCTTTCTTAAGGTCCGCAAAATGTTTTGCCTGACCATTCTCAAATAAAGAGCCCACCATAAGATACCTATTCTTTCTCCACACCTGAGAATGTTTTTTTCCACTGCAGGAGAGAAATCAGAGTTTAAAAATTGGAGTGAACGGTTAGAGAAAAGAGGTATGTGTAGGTGCTGGTTAATTTTAATTTTGTCCCATAATGCTAATGTAACCCAAGATGTAACCCAAGCGACAGGTGAACAGTACAGCCACTGGACTTGACAGAGAGGTGTGCCAGCAACAAGGAGATCAATAAAACACAACTGGTTCAATATGCCTGGTTTTCCTAGTTGCACCATAAATCTAAGCTCTGAGGCATGGAAATATGATTGGAGATGCAGAACTGCCAGTTCCCAGAGTTATGGGTCTATTCATGCTCGACCTGGCAACTCTTAGGGTCTTACCTTGCCCAAATAACTGTTGGAGTCCCTTCAACAAAAATGATGGGGTGGGTAGTCAAATAGTTTAAAATAATACAATATTTGAGGCAAACTCTTCACCCTGATTATGGCAATCTTTCTCAACCATGAGAAGTGTTTTGTATTCCATTTTTGAAACTCCAGTCTATTGTTGTATATTAACCTGGGGTAATTGAGACAGCTTGTGTTGCTTTATATCCTGACTTGATACCCACATATGTAGTTGAATCAGAGTCCTATCTTAAGAGAGAACCTTGTGGAGAGACTCCAATTGATTAGGCAATGGATAGAGTAGGATACCTTTTCATTTTCTGATAATTTAAAATTAGACACAGTACGAATCCTCTCCAGTGGCACAGAGTATAGGGGGTATGCTAGAGACACTATGATGTTGTTTGTAAAAACAGTAAGTTTGAACTTGTGTTGTCTCATGTATTCCCCACTAATATCCACTCTTTTCCTTATGGCATTTGCTTGCAGTTCAAATGTTCACGCAAATACAAGTGTTGAGACAGGACACTTTTGTCTAGTTCCTCATTCTATATCCATGGTTGCAGAGAAAGTACCATTTACTCTTATACAAGTTCTTGGTGCTTGGTAACTTGATGGCCTATTTTAGAAAGCGCTGACTAAAACCTAGCATTTTCTGTGCCATGCAAGTCCAGTCTACTGTGTTGAACGCCTTCTTGGAATCCAACAAAATTAGAAGGATGTTCCATTTTGTCTTTTTGGAGTTTTCCAGGATGTGCAGAAGTATTTTGGTATTGTTTCTACACTGACATTCCAGGATAAACCCTGATTGGTCATGGCTTCTTCATTTTTGGAATGAGGGCCGGAAATAGAGGAGTGAAGAGCTTTATGTAACAATGACAAGGAAGATAAGCCTGTATGAAGTGCACAGCGAAGGGTCCTTGCCTGGCCTGTATAGCTCTAATGGAATCTGCTACTTGCTCTGTCCCCCAAGTCATTAAACAATCTTGTGAACTCTGGGGCCAGCTTTATACAGTATATTTTCTAAAAGTGAGTGATAAAATAATTGGGGCCTAGGGACTTCCCTGCCTCGAGTTTGCTGATGGCACTCATAACCTCCTCCATGGCTTGGATTCATCCACAGCGTTTTTTAAATCTATTGGAATGGCATAGTTCAATTAAGGAGTGCCTTTAGTGCATTTGGCACCACTGCTTCTTTAACACATAAATGGTGATAGGTGATGAATATGACACCGTAATCATCAACAGGTTCTCCTATGCGGTTAGTTACCTCTGTGACCCGATCTATATTAAACGTCGATCTATGTTGACTGTCGCTTTAAGGTGCA
Organism: Pleurodeles waltl; assembly: GCF_031143425.1. Classification (NCBI taxonomy): domain Eukaryota; kingdom Metazoa; phylum Chordata; class Amphibia; order Caudata; family Salamandridae; genus Pleurodeles; species Pleurodeles waltl. Next base: position 170,389,323 of record NC_090437.1, read on the forward strand.
CAGCCAGAAGTCTCTCCGCTTTGTTTTCTGATGAATAGTATTTCTGGTGTATACTCAAGAAGACATGCCCTGCCTCGTCTATATAAAGCACCCTGACCTGGGCTCTGAGCTCAATAATGTTACTTCACAGTTTATTTGAAAATGTTTTGTGTTTTCCCTCAATCACCGCTAATTTTGATTAAAGCAAAGCTCTAGTTTCTGCTCATATCTGTTGAATACGTGACACTGGTGCTGTGACTGTGCCCCTTCGGTTTTGCTTCTAAAGGGGCCCCAAGAGTGGAAATATTATTTGTCCTGTGTGTCATTTTCAGTTAAGGATCTCTTTTTTCCTCTTCTATTTCTGCTTGGACAAAAGATTTTCATTGATCTGCCATGTGCCGGATCTAGGGATTTGTTGTTGTGTGTTGATGATGATGGTGAGTGGTGCATGGTCAGAGATGGATGTGTGACTTATTTCTACCTCCTCAATCTCCGACAGGTGTTCAAACTTGTTAAAAAGGAAATAGTCAAGACCGCTATAAGTCATGTATGCCTCCAAGCAGAAAGTATAGTCCGTGGCGTCAGGGTGGGAGTCCTTCCAAGACATCGACCAGGCCGACATTTCTCAACCTATATATTTCAGGTGCTGAATCGCTGCCATCAAACCTATGATGGGATCAATCCTTAAAGTTGTCTATAACCATATTTAGGGCCCCCACCCAGTATAAGGTCACCCTCCTTCCAGAATTCTAGATACTGCCTTTTTTTTGGTTTCGCCTGCACAGCGCTTGCACTGTGCTTGCAAAATCTGTTTTGATTTAAAAAGGAAAAAAAACAGTTAAATGGACTTACAGCCTGCCCCTTCACATACCATTTGTAGGCTTCCAGGTCACTCATTTTCTGGCTTCTCACTGGCCTGCAGCATCAGGGTCACTTCCTCTTTTCTGGGTGTTTCTTTAAGCCTTGCCAAACTACAGTTTCTGGTTGACACCATTGGTGGGTAGTCTGTGTTCTTCCACTAGCAGCATGCTTTTCGAGGTACTTATTTGATGGGAGATCCGTGTTTATGTAGGGTATTTATGTTTTCCTATATTGTGGAGGAACAGGACATCCATTCCCTCCCACTCTAGGATTTCTTGAAATCTTGGGTGGTGCTGCCCGAGGGCGTTGAAGTGAGGGCTTGAGGTGAGAGTTTACGAGTTGAGCTAATTACCAAGAGTTTATAAAATAAAAAACTGCAATCCTGATGTGGCCTCTAGCAGTGATCGATTCTGGAAAGTCTCAACAGCTTTTCCAGTCATAAAGCACCCACATCTGTTTTTAGGAAGATGATATCTTGCACCGTTTATATTTTATATTTTATCTGAGAGTTCACTCACTATGACCTAGTACCACACCGTTGTGGCATGTCATAACACCTTTTTTAACTTTAAGACATGCTGCACAGTAGCTCACGCTGCTATGTAACATGTCTAAAAAAACATTGACAAAAGCAACAGATTGCACAGAGGCGCAATCTATTGGTTTTGCCATTGCTTGTTTAAGAAAGGCTTCTTGCCCCCCTGTTTGTGAAAAAATATATTAGAATCGCTTTTATATAACTCAAATTTACAAAATGCTGTGGTTCAGCATGTATCTTTCCTATATAATGGCATATATCTTTGAAAAAATTAACATTTTGCCAAAAATTTATCCTTTGTAGTGATCACTCCTTATTTTCGAACAAAAGCACATCAAAAGAACCAAAAGCCTGTTTTCGTTTTCTGCTGTTTAAAGTGCAGCTGTAATTATGCTCTGTGAGCTCCTTTCATCCTAACTGCTGGTTAAGCAGGAGCAGGCATTCTAATGTCATAAATCACCTGTAATAACTTTTTATAGTTGAGCAGCTATATCATCTCGTTATTACAAGTGACTAGAGACATCACAACTCAATTATAATGAAGAAATTAGAGCATAGCTTTTATACAGGGATTTCAAGCTCTCATGTATCATGTATAGAATTATAAATAGGCAATAGTGAATTACAGGGATGTTTTTCATCGAGGGTGTCTGAGTGTCATCAAACAGACAAGGGCGAAGCTTGAGTTATCTATGATGTCACTCAGAACCCTGAAGTGAAAATCATCCCGTAAGTCACTTTTTGTCCAGCTTTAATTTTATGTTATGTATAATCCCCCAAAATGATTTACCTCTGCTTTCAGCAGTTATACGGGGCAGAGGAGTAATAGGGGAGCTATATATAACACGACCTCTCCCCCCTGACAGAAAGGTGAAAAAATACCTTACCTGTCATCCTTAACCTTTACCAACCACATCCCTTGCCTTCCTTACCCCTCCGGCATCCCTGCTTCCTTCTTTTTAGTAGGCCTGGTTGGAACTGGTAGAGTTTCACTCCGTGGAAGTCAGCTGAACTACAAAAAAACTCTGCAAGATTCTGTGGAGTTCTGTGTGTGGGCAGATTCGGCCACGTTTAGCTGCCAGCACTGATTTTTAGTGCCAAAAGCTTCTTTACTGCTCTAAAATCAGCACAAATGGTACCACGTGGCGTGCCAGAGGGCACTGCTTCTCTCTGATGCTTAAGTAGATTTTTGAACCACAGTTTTCTCAACAAAAACGGTCGCAACCTGCTGTGACCGCCAGCGTTGAGAAATCTTGCCAGAAAGCATTCTAGCACCCAAAAATCATGCTAGAGAATGCAAATTCTCGACCACTTAAATTTGGCGAGCCATGCGCAAGAAGACACCATGCCATGCAGCAGTTGGTGGATTTTTTCTGTAATTCTTCCCTCCACGCGGAGCACAGAGTGCGCAAAACTCTGCAAACTCCACCGGATGAACAGAATATTTTGCACATCCCTACTTTTTAGTCAAAGCAGACAAGCAGCACTGTGCTGACAGACTCTCAGAGAACCCTGTCTGCATTCCCCGGAAGGTGTTGATGACTTCACAACAGTGGCTAATGGCTCTCTACAAGAGCCATGCAAAACAAACAAAAATCCAATGAATGGAATGCTAACTAGAAAAATCCCTTACACTTAAACATTTTCTTCCATCCCACTTAGAAATATCAGTTACTTTTAGATTAATTTTTCATCACATGTTTCTCTTAACAAGCACCTTTCGTTGTCAGTTAAAGCATACATGCCATCATTTTAGAACATGAAAGTGGGAGATAGGCTGTATGGACTGTTACCATGAAGAGCATGGAAATGCTTCTAAAAAGTTGAGAGCCAATTGTTAATCGATTCACACAGTACTTCTAACTGCTATGCATTACAGATTAGTATAAAAAATGGTGGAGAGTTAAGGGGTATCATAGAGGAGGACTCATCTTCCTTAACCATGAAAGTACATCAAAAACCAGGAGCCCTACTTGTACATGTGGGCTAATCCACCCTTGGAACAAAAAGCAAAAAGCTTTTTATAGCGTAACCCTCACCCACTAGGGTTACCCGGGGGGGGGGGCTGCTTCATCATTTGGTTCTTCCCGTTCCACTGCAGAACAGGGAGTGCTGTGACCTGTATGTTTCACGGGAGCACTGTGTCATATTTAATCACCTGAACGATGGAAGATAGGAGTTGGAGGGGTTTGTAAAGTAAAACTAAAAATACCTGTCCGGTAGGAAAAACTGTGTTTTATTCTGTCCTTCCGGTGGTATGATTAAAATAGGGGAAGAAAAAGTAGAAAGTAATCTTGGGTTTCATTATAGAAAGCTTTTTTGCTTTTTTTCCCATGGGAGGATTAGCCCACATGTACAAGTAGGGCTCCTGGTTTTTGATGCATCGCAGATTAGACTGATGCATTTTATTACCATGCCTTCATTACCGAAGGACCCTGTAATTGTAGGAAAGTGGAGTATTATGTGGTGTGGGGGGTAAGTCCTCACCACATATTACACTCACAATACCTCAAAGATGGTCCATGGATTCACACTAGTAAAGAGCAGTCAGGCTTTACTTAGACAAACAAGTATTAGGCATTTCAGGGTGCCAACATGGATGATAAGTAACTGACATGAATCGAAAGAAATCAGACACCAATTTATAAAAAAATAGAGCTTATTTTTACCTAGACTATCAGAATTGCATAAATATAACTGGAGTTTTTGATTTTTGAAGCAAAATTAAATCACAGCCAAAATGGCATTTAAACATTATGTTGAAGTCAATGGGGAAAAAATCACTAGTGACAAAAGAATACTTAGACATCAAGTTACCAGGAACCCTTGCATGGTTAAAGTTGTGCAGGTCCTAGGACCAGCCCTCAAGTCAATTCAGTTTTACCCTGCCTGGGGCATCTGGGTGCAGAGCTGTCTTGGCTGTCCATGGTGTTGAGTAGGACTTGCGCTAGTGCTTATTTTACCGCCTACATGACGTTGCAAAAAAAGAGATGCAAAAACTCAGGTTGCACGAAGTGCCCTGCAGTTGCAGCATTGAGTGTGGGGGTCAGTTACAGGAATGGCAGACAGCAAGCCTTGGCAGCGATAAAGGTGACAGAAAGCTTTGGGAACTTCATGGGGTAACAGGAGTGACGTAGCGGCCTGAAAGACTCTGGACCACCTGTATTTGGGTGAGGGCCCAATGGCTGGTGAATCTTTGAATCCTGCAAATGTTTTTACCTGCAGTTTTCAGGGGACTAGTGCTGCTAGTTGAAGGGAGACTGAGGCTGCTTCTGGTTTCCCATGGGGTACCTCTGATTGGGAGTGCCTAGTTTGAGCCAAGGACGAGGGTCATTCACGCAGTTCCCAGTCTGTTGCCTCAGGGACGGAGTATCCCTCTTTTTTTTGTGTTGCAGTGTCCACAGTCCAGTTGTCGGCTCCTCTTGGCCCTTCTTTGAGGTTGGTCAGTCAGATCTGAGAATCTGGTGTCAGTTGTGCCCCTTAAATCCTGGATTTAGGGGAGTAAGAGGTGTGGAGACTAGTGGTCAATGGACAGCAAGCTGCTACAGCTAATCCTCCCTGAGGTGACCACATCCAGTGGGGTGGGTCATCTTTTCCTACCCAGAACCCTCTATTCTGCCACTCCTAACATGGCGGTATTCAAAACTTATTGCACAGACCAGGCTGCTCACCCTAGAGGTGTGGTCAGTCTGCTGGGGGTGTGCACTATTCTGCATATTAATTTCCTACCTGACCACGAACAAATTTGTCTAGGGGCAAGGGGAGGGCTATTTCTTCCTCTGGGGTACAACACAGATGGCTATCGGGGGGTGAAGCCTTTGAAGCTCATTGCCCTGATGTGCCCATTTACTAGCCTGGGTGGGGGGCAGGAGGTGTGACCTCCTTTCTGCCTCAGCCTTTGTCACTAACTCCTGGGAGTAACCACACTATCTGGCAGGAGGTCAGAACCCTGTCTTGGCTGCAACTGGTGCAGGAATGCCTGGGCTGACCGGCTGAAGCACAAAGAAGTTAGAGCAGACAGGTGGGTAACCTCTGAGGTGCCACCTTGGTACATGCCACCTGTTCCGTGACACCAGATTTGTGTCAGAAGACAGAAGACACATTGTTTGACACCAAACGTGACGTATTCAGGCGGTGCCATAATGGAGCTAGCATCCCGGCTCTGTCTGGGTGCAAATTCCATGTTATCTGATTGACTGGCTATCACTTATAGTGTACTTTAATAGAAAAAACATTATAGAGACATCTAAGCTTCTGCTCACAAGCCTGCACCTTAAATATAATGCACCCTGTCTCCTGGACTTCAGAGGCCTTCCTTAGGGATGTCTGACTTATATAAAAGGTAGTGCATTGGACTGTGCCACTTATGGTGAGGGCACAGTCAAACTTGAGCAGTTTGCACTGCTACTGCAAGCCTGCTAGCAGTAGTTTACTTGGGTCACTCCAGGTGGCACAACTAGTGCTTAAGCCCCTGGTAACTCCTTTAACACCCATGTCCTGGGCACCCCTGGTACCATATACTTGGGACTTACAAGGGAGTTAAAGTACTTGCCAACTGGGAATACCAATTCACATTTATCAATTTAGAGAAAGAACACTGGCACTGGTACTTTGTTGGCAAGTTCCAGCGCACTGTCAGAATTGAAAACCAGCATCTAGTAATTCAAATGGGGGGCAAAAAGTGGGGCACATATGCAAAGAGCCCAGAGTTCTTACAGTAATGTCGAAAAATTAAGAGTCTTCATTCTGCCTCACAGTATGTGTTCCTGTTTTGTGCTCATGACGTCACTCCAGGATACACTGTCACTGAACTATGCAGTGCTGATGCTGAGAGGCTAATAATGTCACATTTTTGGTCAAGGTGGTGCTTAATAAGGTCTGCTGTTGTCCTGGCTTTCTCTATTATTGCCGCCCCAGAATAAGACTTTCCTAGCCCTCGCAAACCACTGCAGGACTGACTGGCTGGCCTGCTTTGTAATGCTACGTGCTCTGTGCAGCTGAATTATTCTTCCTGTCAGTGGATAAAGTTTGGAGATGATTAACAGTGCTGCCACATCCTCCAGCAACAGACTTAGGGCCTCATTCTGAGGCCGGCGGGCGGCGGTCGACGCCCGCCTGGCGGGAACCGCCATATGGCCACTCCGCGGTCGAGAGACCGCGGAGGCCATTCTGGCTTTCCCGCTGGGCTGGCGGGCGACCGCCAGAAGGCCGCCTACCAGCCCAGCGGGAAACCCCTTCCCACGAGGAAGCCGGCTCCGAATGGAGCCGGCGGAGTGGGAAGGGTGCGACGGGTGCAGTAGCACCCGTCGCGAATTTCAGTGTCTGCTAAGCAGACACTGAAATTCAAAGTGGGGCCCTCTTACGGGGGCCCCTGCAGTGCCCATGCCATTGGCATGGGCACTGCAGGGGCCCCCAGGGGCCCCACAACACCCCTCACCGCCATCCTGTTCCTGGCGGTCGGAACCACCAGGAACAGGATGGCGGTGTGGGGGTCGGAATCCCATGGGGGATTCCTCAGGGCAGCGGAAAACCGGCGGGACACCGCCGGTTTTCCTGTTCTGACCGCGGCCATACCGCCGCGGTCAGAATGCCCTGCGGAGCACCGCCAGCCTGTTGGCAGTGCTCCCGCCGACCCCGGCCCCGGCGGTCCTTGACCGCCGGGGTCGGAATTACCCCCTTAGACCATTGGGAGCTGCTGCATTCATTTCAGACAGTAACCCCTGCATAAGTAACTGTGATGTTCTTACTTTATGATATACCTTTTAATGTTGCAGTGTTTGCTATGTGATGTACATTCTTTTATTGTGATGACCTCAAAGCGTTCTGGTGATGGAATGTTCTGTGAGGTCAGGAGACTGGCAGTTGGAGCTGAGAGGCAGCTGAGGCAGAAATATATACAGTTTCTACATTCATCCTGTTCTGCGTTTTGTTCATTGAACTTCACATTGGTGACGCACGTTGAAGAATCCATGATGTACAGTGACTAACACTGCCTCAATGAGCTCAGCAGACCAATGAAGTTCTGCATAAGAACAGAGGGTACCAGAGAGAAGACACAATGGACTGCACGTTAAATTCAGTGCAAGGGAGAAGCCATTCAAAGTGGAAAAACTAAGGCAGCTACTTTTGAGCCTGCCAAAAGTAAGCTTCTAAAGCGTTTGGGGAAGATGCGGGTTGACAGATAATGTTGCTTGAGCACTTTAAAAACTACTTCCCTTGGAAAACCAAACATGAGTTCTCTAGCAATCTGAGTCATTTACATAAAAGCCATTTTATCAGTTAGGGTGAAATACATAACAAACCAGATCGCCAAAAACACACACACAGCATGTGGGTGGTCATCTTAATTGGTTGGGTGACAATTTGCGAAGATAATGCAAAACAAGGCGTTTTACCAGTAGAAGACTCTGAGCAAAAACAAGCAAGAGGAAATGTGCGCATAGCATGTCGGTGGCCATCTTAATTGGTTGGGCGGAAACAATTGGGATGAAGGCATAACACAGAGTTGGTCACTACTTGTGACTACTGAACAGATCATCTGGAAACAATCCAACCATTCTATATGTGTGGTCTATAGGTTTCAGCATCGACACAACAGGAGCATTGGTGACAGAAGCTTTGCTACATATAACAAAGGTGACTCTTTTTTTATTTAAACAGAGTTGGAGTTTCACCATTTCAGGAAAATACCCTGTTTGAAGGAGAGATTTTGAAGGGCTTTTCAGGTTCTAAGGGTAGCAACAAATATATGAACTAAGATGCAGATTTTTTCCTAAACAGCCCAGGAGAGCAACCAATGAAGTGTGCTAAATGGAAAAAAGTGTTCACAAATTATGTCAGAGTGTGTGGAACACGTTTGAGTGTTTAGCTCAACTCTAGGTACTGAGGGACAAGATATAGTAGAGAATCTTCTAGAGTTGAGACAAGAAGATACCTGTGTTCTTAATGAATTTGAGATTTTGATGAAAAAACTGGATCTACATTACTTACCTCACACAAGTACTATCTTAGAACGCTATAATTTTGGAAGACGCATTCAAAAAGATTGGGAAACCATTGAGGAATATGTGACAGAGTTAAGAAAGTTAGCAGTGCCCTGCAAATTTGAATCTCTAATAGAATAACATGTCAATGAAACATTTTTATTACACTGCATGAGTGACAGAATAAGAGAGGACCTGTGGGTGAAGGGCGAACAGTTGTTAGAGGATGTTCTCACTTCAGCAAACCAAGTAGAGGGCATGATGAACACTGTTGAACTGCATAAAGAAAATACAGTGAAAGAAATGGTAAATGCTGTACAAGTCAAATCTCAAAGCAAACATTTTGGAAAATTCAAAGGAAAGTGCGTTTGGCATAGTCAATTTGGCCATATGGCCAACAGTAGTAATTGCCCCACTCATAAGTCAATTTATAAAAAAAGTGGGTGCTAGGTACACTTCAAGTTGTTGCCCTTCCTCTGAAAACTTGTAAAGTATAATAATAGATCCAACAAAACAGGTGAAGTGAAGGAAGTGGTCTTGCAAGTAAATGATTCTGTTTTTAAGGAACAAAGAAAAAAATATTTTACAAGTGAAAGAGAAGACTACAATCTATTCAGAAGAAAAACTGATAGTGAATGTTGTAGAAATACAAATGTTGTTTGATTTGTGCTCCAAATTTACCACTGTTTCTAACATGGTGTGCAGAAAATTCTTTCAGGAAACTTTTGCATCACATGGACATCAGGCCAGGTGGGTCCGGTGGTCAGAAAATTAAATTGAGATGGTATTTTAGAGGCAGAGTGAATGTGGTGGTCACATTATTTCTGGTAAAATATATGTGGAGGTCAAAGGGGATAATATCCTTGGGTGGCTACATCAGAAGGAATTTGGGGTCTCCCTTGAACCTGATGCCAAACTTCAAGTGATAGTAAGACAAGTTAAGCAAACGTGATGATTTTACCTGTCTTTTCCCAGAAGTGCTTACAAATAAGTTGGGTTGGGTTCAAAAATTTGTACGCTACATAACACTAAAACCAGAAGCTTTTCCAGTTATGGCTAAAGTAAGAAAGATTCCATTAAGTCTACAGGAAGAAGTTTGCAAAGAGTTGAGGAGGATAGAGTCAATGGGTGTTTTCATGCCCAATGAGGCCAGTAAGTGGCTTTCACCTACTTTGGTGGCACACAAACCCATAGGGGCTATTCCTTTATGCACAGATTTAAGGGGTTTGAACAGAAAGATGTTGTGGACAAGTGTCTCTTACCCAACATTTCTGATATGATGGCCAATTTGGTAGGTGCAGGATTTTTTTTTACTACTCTTCATCTTGCATCTGCCTACCGTCAGATTCAGTTGCATCCTTCGTCACAAGAGCTAACTTCATTTATAACTATGATGTGGGCTAATGCAGGGGTGTGGCCAACCGCTGATGCTTATGACCGCTACACAAGAAGCTCCTGCTTGTTACCCCATCCAATAGCATTGTGACTTTGAAAAGAACCCTGGAGGCCTTAAAATGTGAAAGAGCCCCCTCCTTGCACTGGTGACCGTTATGCTGGGCTCTGAGTGACCTGTGCAGACCCGCACCGCAACGGTTCGTGGATCACACACCATCACTGCGAGGAGGAGCGAACAAGATGATGGCAGCTGCTTACTGTGAGTTCTGTTGCTCGTTGGGCCTTTGACCCCGGGTGCGGCGGACTGGGCGGGCAGACATACATGACTGAAAAGGGTCTGGTCCTGGGGTGGTTTTCTGCCCGATGAGTGAGAGCCTCAGCAGGCATCGCTTTATGGAAGCAGTTTCCTGGAAGCAGTGTGAGTGCTGACAAGCCTACCTGCCTGTCCTGGAAGCAGTGGGCTCTATGGAGCTGAAGCCCTTCGAGGGTGCTTCATCGCACCGGGACACTGCCTCTTCTGTGTCCCTGGAGGTGCCTGGCCCAGTGGGGATGGCAGGGGCCTCTCTTGCCGCATGTGACCCTGGAAACCTCCACAAACTGGGTGAGTGCCTACAAGGCACATTATAGCGTGATACCGGGAGCCTTTGAGCACGGCTATCATGTCCTTAAGTTAACATCAGAGGGTCCCCATGAAATCTAATGATTTCTAATAAAACGGGGAGATGCAAGGGCCCCTCTGGAGACGTTCAATTTGGAGCTAAGACATTGATTGACTGCATGTGGTGCCAGAGCCAACAAGGAAGACAGTGGACTGATTGGGGAGCTGTCACTGCTGAACTCTAGTGAGACTGGAAGACATGCAGACCCCAAACCAAGCCATGACCCAGGGGGAAGCATTTGCCCTGCACTGGCAGGTGAGTGCACTTGGATAACGCTGACATCGATGATTGCAGGCCCGAAGCATGCTGGGAGCACTACAGGGCTTCCATATCTGTCTCCAACGCAGCAGGACCAGGCAGGCAGAGGCCCCCAGGTTGGCTTCTTTCAAGCATGTATTGTAACATCATTGCACTCACACAAACACCTTCACTAGCAAGAACTACGAGGGCCCTCACATACCATCCAGACGGAAGGGACTATATCAAGCTGAATGAATGCTTCACTAATATTCTGAGGCCCAAAGAAGGCGGGCTCCTGGACTTGGCGGCAAATTGAACCTACCATTCAAATATACCCTACTGGCACACCGAGCACTTCTCTCCCCCACAAGAAACAATGTGATCATTGCTCCAGTGTTACATGCCAAGCACTGGAGCAGGGTGTATGCCACCACCCGCTGTTGCCTATAGATCACCGGGAGGGGCCCACACTCCTGGACATTATGCAAGCTACCACTGCTTCGAGAGAGGCAATTGAAACCAAGATAGATACCCTAGGAGCAGACCTGAGCATTCTGAAAGATGACCACAGGCGTCTGAAGGAGAGAGTCACGACAGCGGGAAAGACAATCACAGATATCCAATTGAACATAGCTGTATTGTGAGAACAGCTCACGCATGTGGAGAAAAAAGTCCGGACACTGGAAATCCGAGCCGAAGATGCTGAAAACATATTGCGAGGAGGTGGCACAGGAAGGCCTGTCCCTACTCTATGCGTTGGAATAAGCACACAGAGTCCCACAGCAGCCGTCTCCACCAGGTGCACCCCCAGGACCAGTAGTGGTCCGTATCCCACACTCCTTCCTAGACCAGGCCATATGCAAAGGAGACATCAAAGCAAACAGTAAGGTTATGATTTTCTTCAAGTTCACCAGAGCCATACAGAAACAATGCTCCACTTTCAATGAAGTGAAGCAACATCTGGGCCAGATGGGACTAAAATATGCCATGCTGTTTCCCCGTGTGGCTGCGGGTTGCTACCCCGGAGGGAGCACAGTTCTTCTGCACTCCCCAAAAGACATGGTACTGGATGCACCTGAAGCACAGCTGCAAACACAGAAGACAGCACTGAGGTGACTGAGACACCCCCAAGGTGGTCCCCTCAGACTCGGAGGCTCAGCGTAATCAACAGCATGCCCTGCAGGTGGTGGAGCAATGGGTAAAAGTGGGACAAGTCCCTCCACTTCGATGTGTGATGATGGCGCCCGGTCCTGAGAGCCTGAACATGCCACCAACACATCTGCACATTCAGACATTGAACTGCCCAAAGGGGCTGCTGGAACAACAGATGAACTAATATGAAGCTGATGTTGAGCTGTAAGACACATTCATGTTAGGGGGGTTCCGGATTCTTCTTCTATTGGCTGAGGAATTACCCAGTTATTGCCAATTGGCCTCTGGGATCTGTCAAATATCTACTGTGTATAAATCGGGTGGGTGTGTAGGGCATGGGGTCCCCCACAGCCCACCACCCTCATGTTGTTAATCCTTAGTGGGTGAACACACACCAATATGTGAGTTTAATTGAAAGTTTTGATGAGAGGAACCTACCTTCTTGTCCTGGGATGTGGGCATTGGGGATTTTATTGTTTGTATGTTGTTGGGGGGGGGGGGTGTATTTGGTGCCCTGGAGGAGGACCCCTTGTAATACTGGACATGGGTGGTCCCTAGTCTTTGAAGTCTGAAATGGGTTTCCAATTTACAATGGTAACCCCCATGAATTACAAAATAATGTCCTAGAATGTTTGGGGCATGCACACCATGACCAAAAGATACAAAGGGCCTGATTTAGGGTTTGGCAGAGGGGGTTACTCCGTCACAATGTGACGGATAGCCTGTCTGCGGTATTACGATCCCATTATAGCCTACGGGGATTGTAATACAGGGGACGGGATATGTGTCATGTTTTTGACAGAGTAACCCATCTGCCAAACTCTAATTCAGGCCTAAAGTCTTTTCCTTCCTACGTAGGAGAGGGGTCCAAATAGCGCACCTCTGGAGATTCATCTTGTAGCCACGGAGAGAGTGGCGCTGCAGCGCAGGTAGAGGGGAGAAGCATATTATACTGTTTATTCAGTCAATGCCTGAGGGGCAGGGGCAGATTGGTAACGCGGGCATTCGGGCATCGGCCGGTGGGCCTGAGGCCCACTTCTGGGCCGATTTTTTGGGTGCAATGATGATGCCCGTTTTGAAGGGTTTGGGGCTCAGCTATGTTGTATGGCATTGCCAAGGCTGTGACTCTAGGGGGGCTAAGCACCCTCTGAAAGCCTGCAGCAGGGACAGACGGTCTCCTCCCCAACCCCTGGGGCATTGTCCCTACCTCTCCCTTGTTGGGTCTGTCAGTTAGTGTGTGGGCTGGTTTGGTCCAACTACGGCCACACTTGATGAATGCAGATCGATTCCTGTGACAGAAGAGCAGAGAGAAAGAGCTGCCTCAGTGGAGCACAGGTGTGATGAGCTATTATCACCCCTCACCTCTCTGTAGGAGGCCAACAGTGACCTACATCTGACCCTTCCCCTGCCTAGCAACACATGAAGGGCATTGTGGTGGAGGGGCAGGCGGTCCTGAGCAGCCTCCCTGGAGCCTGGGTGAGGTGGGCCATTTGACACCCCGACCTTCCCCTAGGAGACTGGCTTTGTACTGCCCTGATCCCTACCATGCCAGGCTCTGTACACTTGCACCACGGAGGGAGGGGCATCGCAGGCAGCGTTGTTTCTATGGTGACCACCTGGCATTGAGGCAAATTCTGGAGAGGACTGTAAAAAATTCAGGACAAAAGGTCAAAATTTAGGACAGAAATTCAGGACAAAGGGTCAAAATTCAGGACAAAATTTCAAGAACAAACATCAGTTTTTACAGACACACCCAAGAAAGGCCATGCCTCACTGTGTTGTCAGTGCATTTATTTACTCTTTTTGACAGAGCACAATTTATTCACTGTGGTCTTTTTGTGATTGCATCCTGGTATGCTACATTCAGGTGTCACATTACGTCCTTGTTCAGTAGTAAATTAATGCACTTCAGCACTGTGTCAAGGCCATCACCCCTACCCAAATCTACCCAATCTTTCTTGAAGAGAAAGAAACAACAAAATGTTGATTATGTTTCTGAACATTTTAAAAACCCCTGGCAAACAGTTTGGGAAATATTAAGGTAATTAACCTTATGGCTATTTTAAACAAATTGAACTAAACTTCTGGCTCACCCCAACCACCCATGGACTTTCAAACTAAAAATTAACAAGGCAGGGCAGATGGTGTGGGCGACAGTCTCACACCTAGGCCCATATTTATACTTTTTTAGCACAACATTTGCATCGTTTTTTGACGCAAAATGGGCGCAAACTTACAAAATGTATTTTGTAAGTTTGCGCCGATTTTGTGTAAAAAGACGATGCAAATGTGGTGCTAAAAAAGTATAAATATGGGCCCTAATGTCAGGATGTGAGTTACCCACAACTTGTCTGTAGCCTCACAGTACTAGAGTATGCTAGGGACTCTACATTTATCTCAGAAATGGGAGCCCGGACTACCAATCAAAGATAATAAAAGAAGAGGATGAAATTGAGATCAAATGGGAGATCCAGGGCAAGTGATTCAAAGGGTTGTTGCTAAGAACTGGATAAATAAGGAAGAGAAGAACAAGGTGGGAAAATTCCTAAAATCAGACAAGATGGGTCCACCAAGACTATCGGAAGGTATTGGGCACATGGGGAGTTGTCTTTGCGCGCAAGTGAGAAACAGAAGAGGCACTGTCAAGTGGTTGAACAAGCAACACCCATCCACCTTGGCAAACTCTTCTGGTGCAATGGTCTGTAGTTCGTGCTTGTGAAGGGTGAGCAGGGGTCAGACCCGTTGCAAGGTTGTGCAAGGCAATTGCCCGCTTTGTCCACGTCTTTAAATGGTTTAGAAATTGAGCAAAACCCAAACTAGTGATCTCGGTTATTCCTAAGTGTCAAGTACGTATAGAATATTCAAAATATTTGGGATGTAAGTTGCACAAACAAAAAGTAAAAATGTTAAAATGTAATTAGTGTTTCTTTAACATATGACACTGTTTTCCCCTTTATATACAATTAGATCTCAGATTGAATTGTGAACCAGTTACCTTTTGATACCTAGTGATTACTGTCTACCATTCTCCCGCTGATTTGCAGGATGGAAATATCGGCAGAACGTCACTGTCCCTCCAAACCCAGTTTGCTTTTTGGTCTTCTCTTCTGCTTTTTGTAGTGGGCCATGTGGCACTAGTGAAGATGGTGAGCTACTCCAATAATAGTAATATTTTGCAAACCTTCTCCTGCTCATCCTTCATTCCTTCTTCAGACATGCTACATATCTGATTTGGTCGCTGCGGCCCCGTCGGGTAATTCTTTCCACTGTAAAGCTAACTGTGACTGCGGGTTGATTAGGTCTTCTGGACTTAGAATGCTATTATTCAGCTGCACAGGTCCAATGGGTGGCTCGCTGGCTTTCTGCCCACCTCCCTGCATGAGATCGGGTTTATCAGTAAAGACTTTTAAGAAAGGCTTAATACACTGCTCATTGTTTCCCAATGTTCATTCCACGGATCACCATCCGGGGTTATCATGCACAGCTTTCTCTTGCCTTGCTAGAACCTTTAAACTCACTGACTCGAAGAAACCCTGTGCTCCTGCACTATCTTTGCTAAGCCTGTCCACTCGCACAGGATGGCTGTGCTCAGAGCTACTCAATCAGTGGCATGCTGTGGGTGTCTTAAAATTGGGGGATTTGTTTCTGGACAGCGAGCTACTGAATTTCCAAACCCTTGTGGCAGACTACCATCTTCACCCTGGTCAACTCCTTACTTACAACCACCTTATATATTAATTAAATGCCCTATTTCATGTCTACCACCTAGCACTAACTCTACAAGAGGTGTGCCAGAAGCTCTACACCATTGGAACTGGTGGCAAACTGATAGAATGGGTGTACAGACCTTTCCTGCAACATGGAAACCACTCCAGGTCTTCTCGTCATACTACCTGGGTGATTGATGTGGCCAAACCCATGCAAGATACAGATGGACTAAAATACTGGACTTTCCCCACAAAGTATCCCACGGCTGTCACTTTAAGTACATTCATGGAGCTTCCTTGGGAATGCCTTCAGCCCGTTGCTTGCCATTGGCCTTGTGGTTTGCAACTCACATTTTGTTGCTTTCAATTTGCTGGCTTTATTTGTTTTAGGCTATGCAGCTTGAGTTCGTCCTTTCCCTTGCCCAAACCTTATTTACAGTATCCTTCCAAGTGCTCCCATTCTGTAAATAGGCCTGTAAATCTTGTCCTTATCCCATCACATTTGCTGTGCATTCAAAGAACAAAGTCAAATGTAAGGCTCTTTCTTCAGTGGGAACTTAGTGTTTACTTTTCTTTCTCTGACTGCGAAGTGAGAAGATTTATGCGACAATCTTGCTGGATACTGGGGATAGGAAAGAGTTTTTTCTATCACATGACAACATTTAAATAAACTTCAGAATATATCAGAATTAGGAGTACAAATAAAGCACATTTTTGTTAGTTCTGAACTGTCCTGGAAACAAATACCTTTATATGATTTAAACAAATCATTGCATTAGGTGATGTAATTTCCACACATCATCGTCTGCACAGTTTAGTCTGATTCAAAAAATTGTATGTCTGTAAAAATGTAATGGTCATTTCAATAAAAAATGTGTTGTCTGTAATGGCAGTGTGTTACCACACCATGCATACTCCACTCTGCTCTGCACCACTCCCCACCACTGCACCCTACTCTGCATCACTCCACTTTACACCACTCCATGCCACTTCACTGCACTCTTCTCCTTTCTGAACCCCTCCACGTTATGCCACCTCCCTCTATGCTACTTCACACTATGCCTCTCTACTCTGTACCACTCTACTCTATGCCAATGCACTTTATGCCTCTCTACACCACTGCGCACTGCACGCTATACCACTCCAGTCTAGGCAACACCAATCTAGTCAGCACAACTCCACTGCATACCACTGCACTCTAAGCTAATACACTCTATGCTACTCTGTAAAACTCAACTCTATGCCCCTGCACTCTACATCAATACACTGTACGTCACTCTAATCTACTCTGCACCTCTGCACTCTATGCCACGGCATTCTACACCACTTTACTCTATGCCATCACACTCTATGCCACTCTACGCAACTCCACTCTACCCTGCACCTCTGCACTCTAAGCCACCTCACTCTATTGTGAAACAATCTATTCTACGCCACTGCACTCTACAACACTCTGACCACTGCACTCTAGTTCAATGCACTCTACGCCACTGCATGCTGACACTCCACTCTGCAACACTGCACTGGCTGCCACTATACTCTACGCCACTCTACTCTGTACTACTCCATTCTGCGCCAATACACTCTATTCCACTGCACTCTATGGCACTGCACTCTGCCCCATGCCACTCTATGCCACTGCACTTTACGCCAGAGTACTCTAAACAACTGCACTGTATGCCACTGCCCTTTACTCTGCACCACTGTACTGTATGCCGCTGTTCTCCGTACCACTCTACACCACTGCACTGACACTACTCTGCAACATGGCACTCTACACCACTCTACTCTGTACTACTGCATTCTATGCCACTGCACTGTATGCCACTACACTATGCATCACTGCACTGTACGCCACTGCATACTAGGCACTATAATCTACTCTGCACTGCACCACTCTACAATACTCCACTCTGCACCAATGCACTCTAAACAATTGCACTGTATGACCCTGCCCTCTACTCTGCACCACTGTACTCTACTCCACTGCTCTCTGGGCCACTCTTCTCCACTCTACATCACTGCACTGACACTCTACTCTGCAACATTGCTCTCTCCGCCACCGTACTGTACACCAATCTACTCTACAACTGCACTCTGTGCCACTGCACTCTATGCCACTCTAATCTGCATCACTCCACTCTACGCAACTGCACTCTGCAGCACTATACTCTACTCTGCACTACACCACTACACAATTCCACTCTACGCCACTGCAATCTCTGCCATGCAAGTCTAGTCTTGCACTCTATGCCACTGCACCACTCTACACTACTGCACTCCTTGCCACTCTGTTGTATGCCACTGCACTCTATGCCACTCTACTGTGCCCCATGCCACTGAGCTCTAAACCACTGCATTCTACGCCAATGCACTCTTAACAACTGCACTGTATCCCACTGCACTGTACTCTGCCCCACTATGCTCTATGCCACTGCTCCTATGCCACTCTACTCTATACCACTATGCCACTAACTTTTAGCCATGAGCAGTAGCCACTCTGGTGTATAACATGGCTAAAACACATTGGCAAAGCCAATAACTCTTGCGTAGACAAGACCTATTGAATGTGCCAATGTTTGTTCATACTATGGAGTACCAAGGTCCCTGAAAGAACTGTGAATGTGTAAGTCCTTATTTTAAACATGCATTTGATGCCTCGTCAGGGGTAGTAAGCACTATATAAATACAATTACATCATGATATAGGCTTCTACAAAATGTGTAAATAAATTTTGGTTAAATAAAAAAAAGTGCTTCTCAAATACAGATTTGAATAATAATATACAGTTTATACCTAGTACTAAAACTTTTTAACACTCCATTAAAACCACACACTCCACAGCTCACCTTGGAACACCATTACAGTACCTCTCTAAAATAAAATATCTTTGCCATCAGAAATCTTCAAGTGACCCCTTTGATTAAAGTCAGTGCAGGATTTCCAGCCCCTTTGCATTTGCAGATTTACCAGTTGCACACATTTGCATTTCTGTAGGGAAGGAGGCACCCTGGCAAGAAGGCCTTTTCTTATCTGTCTGTCCCTCCCTCCCTCAGAGCACAGGAGACTCCTTGCCTTTCAATCCAGCTGGGGAAACTCATCTGCCCCTAATCTCGCCCTACCGTCTGTTGTCCTTTTGGTGAAAGGCTAAAATTATGGACAAATGCTGTCCGTTAAGCCTTTCATCATGGACAACGGACGGCAGGTCAAAATTACGGGCAGTCAGTGAAATTTACAGGCAGGTGGTCACCCTAGTTGTTTGTTCCTGCAAAGCTGTGCACATTGCGACTTCCTGGACAAAGGCAGATAGGCAGATGGAGGGAGACGCTTACGAGTGAGGGGACGAAGAAAGGGTAGAGGACAAGCTAAAGGGGAGGAGATAGACAGGCAAAGGGGGTGAGCTATGGAATAGATGGGAAAGAGACAAAGCAATGGAAAGAGTAAGAGAGGCAAAGATAGGAAGATCGAAGATGAGAAAAAGAAAGTGCTGTGTGGAGAGATAGTACAGCTGTGCTGCAGAAGGGGGAAATAAAGTTACAGAAGAAAGAGAAACAGAAATGAGTGGAAGAGAGATAGAAAGATTAGAGACAGTGAAAAGGAATGAGAAGTATAGAGATAAAGAGGTAGAGAATTCTGAATGCATAAAAAAGGAGAATGAGAGATCAGATAAAAATGAAGCAGGCCATATGCCTCACTGGTGTTGCTCATTGGGGGTATACAACTGTTGTCATTTTCTGTGATGCAAGAGCTGCAGCTGCATGTCTAGACATGATATGACTACGTGTTCATCTGTAGTGTGTGTTTGTAGAGGATGGCCCAGTGCTTTCATACAGCGCTTCACTTTGCATTTTGCTAAGCACTATCTGGACAAGTGTCACTTTTACCCCATTTAAAAGTACTCAATATTCCTAGGATCAAGTTTGTTTATCCTTTATTACAACGGTACTCAAAGTATGGCCCGCGGGCCGCCAGCGGCCCCACGGACCTAGCTTGGCGGCCCGCGAGACGCACACCAAACGCCATATCATCTGTGTAAAGAAATGGCTCCCTGTTGCAGTTACCCCCCACTTTTTGCCTGATACTGATGCTGACTTGACTGAGAAGAGTGCTGGGACCCTGCTAACCAGGCCCCAGCACCAGTGTTCCTTCACCTAAAATGTACCATTGTATCCACAATTGGCACACCCTGGCATTCAGATAAGTCCCTTCTAACTGGTACTTCTAGTACCAAGGGCCCTGATGCCAAGGAAGGTCTCTAAGGGCTGCAGCATGTCTTATGCCACCCTAGAGACCCCTCACTCAGCACAGACACACTGCTTACAAGCCTGTGTGTGCTGGTGAGAACAAAATGAGTAAGTCGACATGGCACTCCCCTCAGGGTGCCATGCCAGCCTCTCACTGCCTATGCAGTATAGGTAAGACACCCCTCTAGCAGGCCTTACAGCCCTAAGGCAGGGTGCACTATACCATAGGTGAGGGTACCAGTGCATGAGCATGGTACCCCTACAGTGTCTAAACAAAACCTTAGACATTGTAAGTGCAGGGTAGCCATAAGAGTATATGGTCTGGGAGTCTGTCAAACACGAACTCCACAGCACCATAATGGCTACACTGAAAACTGGGAAGTTTGGTATCAAACTTCTCAGCACAATAAATGCACACTGATGCCAGTGTACATTTTATTGTAAAATACACCCCAGAGGGCACCTTAGAGGTGCCCCCTGAAACTTAACCGACTATCTGTGTAGGCTGACTAGTTTTAGCAGCCTGCCACAAACCGAGACATGTTGCTGGCCCCATGGGGAGAGTGCCTTTGTCACTCTGAGGCCAGTAACAAAGCCTGCACTGGGTGGAGATGCTAACACCTCCCCCAGGCAGGAATTGTCACACCTGGCGGTGAGCCTCAAAGGCTCACCTCCTTTGTGCCAACCCAGCAGGACACTCCAGCTAGTGGAGTTGCCCGCCCCCTCCGGCCAGGCCCCCCTTTTTGGCGGCAAGGCCGGAGAAAATAATGAGAAAAACAAGGAGGAGTCACTGGCCAGTCAGGACAGCCCCTAAGGTGTCCTGAGCTGAAGTGACTCTAACTTTTAGAAATCCTCCATCTTGCAGATGGAGGATTCCCCCAATAGGGTTAGGATTGTGACCCCCTCCCCTTGGGAGGAGGCACAAAGAGGGTGTACCCACCCTCAGGGCTAGTAGCCATTGGCTACTAACCCCCCAGACCTAAACACGCCCTTAAATTTAGTATTTAAGGGCTACCCTGAACCCTAGAAAATTAGATTCCTGCAACTACAAGAAGAAGGACTGCCTAGCTGAAAACCCCTGCAGCGGAAGACCAGAAGACGACAACTGCCTTGGCTCCAGAAACTCACCGGCCTGTCTCCTGCCTTCCAAAGATCCTGCTCCAGCGACGCCTTCCAAAGGGACCAGCGACCTCGACATCCTCTGAGGACTGCCCCTGCTTCGAAAAGACAAGAAACTCCCGAGGACAGCGGACCTGCTCCAAGAAAAGCTGCAACTTTGTGTCCAGCAGCTTTAAAGAACCCTGCAAGCTCCCCGCAAGAAGCGTGAGACTTGCAACACTGCACCCGGCGACCCCGACTCGGCTGGTGGCGATCCAACACCTCAGGAGGGACCCCAGGACTACTCTGATACTGTGAGTACCAAAACCTGTCCCCCCTGAGCCCCCACAGCGCCGCCTGCAGAGGGAATCCCGAGGCTTCCCCTGACCGCGACTCTTTGAACCTAAAGTCCCGACGCCTGGGAGAGACCCTGCACCCGCAGCCCCCAGGACCCGAAGGACCGGACTTTCACTGGAGAAGTGACCCCCAGGAGTCCCTCTCCCTTGCCCAAGTGGAGGTTTCCCCGAGGAATCCCCCCCTTGCCTGCCTGCAGCGCTGAAGAGATCCCGAGATCTCTCATAGACTAACATTGCGAACCCGACGCTTGTTTCTACACTGCACCCGGCCGCCCCCGCGCCGCTGAGGGTGAAATTTCTGTGTGGACTTGTGTCCCCCCCCGGTGCCCTACAAAACCCCCCTGGTCTGCCCTCCGAAGACGCGGGTACTTACCTGCAAGCAGACCGGAACCGGGGCACCCCCTTCTCTCCATTCTAGCCTATGTGTTTTGGGCACCACTTTGAACTCTGCACCTGACCGGCCCTGAGCTGCTGGTGTGGTGACTTTGGGGTTGCTCTGAACCCCCAACGGTGGGCTACCTTGGACCAAGAACTGAACCCTGTAAGTGTCTTACTTACCTGGTAAAACTAACCAAAACTTACCTCCCCTAGGAACTGTGAAAATTGCACTAAGTGTCCACTTTTAAAACAGCTATTTGTCAACAACTTGAAAAGTATACATGCAATTTTGATGATTTGAAATTCCTAAAGTACTTACCTGCAATACCTTTCGAATGAGATATTACATGTAGAATTTGAACCTGTGGTTCTTAAAATAAACTAAGAAAAGATATTTTTCTATATAAAAACCTATTGGCTGGATTTGTCTCTGAGTGTGTGTACCTCATTTATTGTCTATGTGTATGTACAACAAATGCTTAACACTACTCCTTGGATAAGCCTACTGCTCGACCACACTACCACAAAATAGAGCATTAGTATTATCTATTTTTACCACTATTTTACCTCTAAGGGGAACCCTTGGACTCTGTGCATGCTATTCCTTACTTTGAAATAGCACATACAGAGCCAACTTCCTACATTGGTGGATCAGCGGTGGGGTACAAGACTTTGCATTTGCTGGACTACTCAGCCAATACCTGATCACACGACAAATTCCAAAATTGTCATTAGAAATTGATTTTTGCAATTTGAAAAGTTTTCTAAATTCTTTAAAGTCCTGCTAGGGCCTTGTGTTAGTCCCTGTTAGCATTTCTTTTAGAGTTTAAAAGTTTGTTAAAAGTTTGAATTAGATTCTAGAACTAGTTTTAGTTTCTTAAAAAGTATTCCAACTTTTAGAAGCATAATGTCTAGTACAGATGTGAATGTGGTGGAACTCGACACCACACCTTACCTCCATCTTAAGATGAGGGAGCTAAGGTCACTCTGTAAAATAAAGAAAATAACAATGGGCCCCAGACCTTCCAAACTACAGCTCCAGGAGCTGTTGGCAGAGTTTGCAAAGGCCAACCCCTCTGAGGATGGCAACACAGAGGATGAAGATAGTGACTTGGAGGAAAATTCCCCCCTACCAGTCCTATTTAGGGAGAGCAGGGCCTCTCAAGCCCTGACTCCACAAATAATAGTCAGAGATGCTGGTTCCCTCACAGGAGGGACCAACAACTCTGAAATCACTGAGGATAACTCCAGTGAAGAGGACATCCAGTTAGCCAGGATGGCCAAAAGATTGGCTTTGGAAAGACAGATCCTAGCCATAGAAAGGGAAAGAAAAGAGATGGGCCTAGGACCCATCAATGGTGGCAGCAACATAAATAGGGTCAGAGATTCTCCTGACATGTTGAAAATCCCCAAAGGGATTGTAACAAAATATGAAGATGGTGATGACATCACCAAATGGTTCACAGCTTTTGAGAGGGCTTGTGTAACCAGAAAAGTGAACAAATCTCACTGGGGTGCTCTCCTTTGGGAAATGTTCACAGGAAAGTGTAGGGATAGACTCCTCACACTCTCTGGAAAAGATGCAGAATCTTATGACCTCATGAAGGGTACCCTGATTGAGGGCTTTGGATTCTCCACTGAGGAGTATAGGATTAGATTCAGGGGGGCTCAAAAATCCTCGAGCCAGACCTGGGTTGATTATGTTGACTACTCAGTGAAAACACTGGATGGTTGGGTAACTGGAAATGAAGTGTATGACTATGTTGGGCTTTATAATTTGTTTATGAAAGAACACATTTTAAGTAACTGCTTCAATGAAAAGTTGCATCAGTATCTGGTAGACCTAGGTCCAATTTCTCCCCAAGAATTGGGAAAGAAGGCAGACCACTGGGTCAAGACTAGGGTAACCAAAACTCCCACTGGGGGTGACCAAAAGAAAGGGGTTACAAAGCCTCCCCAGGAGAAAGTGGGTGACACTAGAAACAAAGAAAAAGAGTCCCCTGTAGGCCCCCAAAAACCAGACCAGGTGGGTGGGCCCAGAGACACAACCCAAAACAAAGGTGGGTACCAGGGTAAGAGCTGGGATGCCACTAAGGCATGGTGCCATAACTGTAAACAGACAGGGCACCACACCAAGGACACTTCTTGTCCCAAAAACAAACCCCCTAGCAAAATCCCAGGGGTGACCAGTGTAGCCATTGGGGATGACTCCTCAGATGAGGAGGTCTTCATAGCCTTCAACTGGAAAAAGGGCCCAACAGGTGAGTTGGAGATTCCAGAGGGAAGTAGACACTTCCACCACCTACAGGTGAATGGAATCCCAGCCACTGCCCTGAGAGACACTTGTGCCAGTCACACTATTGTGCATGACAGGCTGGTGTTCTCAAACCAGTACATCCCAGGTGAGATGGCCAGAGTAAGAGTTAGCCCAGACAGGGTCACTAATAGGCCGGTGGCTTTAGTGCCCATAGAAGTGGGTGGCACTCTTAGCTGGAGAAGGGTAGTAGTCAGTACAGACCTCCCCCTCGATTGTCTCCTTGGAAATGACTACCCAGAGGTTAGTCAGAGCCCAAGAGAGAAACTGGTACAGTGCCAGTCCTCTCCCAAGGATTCTGGAAGTCCTGCCTCTGCAGTAAATGCAAGCAGGCCCCAGAAGAAGAAGAAAAGAAAACAGAGTAGGAAGGGTGGACAACCTTTAGCCAAGGTTACAGCAAGCCAAGGAGATTCTGCTCCAGTAGGGGAGAACTCCAAAAATGGCCCTGATAAAGTCCAACCTGACCCACAAGAAGTCCTGGCTAGTCAGGCAACTGTTAAACCTGAGTGGGTGGCTCCTCAGCTAACAGAAGAAAGAGTGGAAGAAGGGTGTTTACTACAAGATGTGGTAACCCCCCACTCCAATACAGCAGACAGGCAACCTGAACCCAAAGAAGCCTGTAACTTAGCCCCTTCCCTTTTAGGTGAAGAGCTAAAGGTGTGGTTCTGGGCACTGACAGCTGTCAGTGGCCTCTGCTGGGTGTTAGCCTTTATGGCTGCACTATCCTTAGCATGGTGGTCTGACCCCATGCCAAATAGCAAGTTAGGCCCCCTGACCCTATTGGTCATGGTGGGGTTACTCCAGCTCTGGGTAACCTCTCTGGGTAAGCTAGGGGTAACCCTGGCCAAGATAAAGTTAGCAGAGGTGGATACCTCTAAGACCAAAATAGAAAGAATGGGTGGAGACATTGAAGAGGCAGACAAGAGGCAATTCAGACTAGGTCCTATCACTGTGGAAGTAGGTCAGTTCCCCAAAGGGAATGACCTGAACAGAAGGATGTAAGGCAGAGTAGGCCCTGCAACTAACCAGCCTATTTCTCCTACTCTTCCTCGCCTGACAGACTAGGAAGACTCTCCCAGCTTGGGCTGAGTCTCCTGGCCTGTGGGCTGGGGGGGGCTTGTGTAAAGAAATGGCTCCCTGTTGCAGTTACCCCCCACTTTTTGCCTGATACTGATGCTGACTTGACTGAGAAGAGTGCTGGGACCCTGCTAACCAGGCCCCAGCACCAGTGTTCCTTCACCTAAAATGTACCATTGTATCCACAATTGGCACACCCTGGCATTCAGATAAGTCCCTTCTAACTGGTACTTCTAGTACCAAGGGCCCTGATGCCAAGGAAGGTCTCTAAGGGCTGCAGCATGTCTTATGCCACCCTAGAGACCCCTCACTCAGCACAGACACACTGCTTACAAGCCTGTGTGTGCTGGTGAGAACAAAATGAGTAAGTCGACATGGCACTCCCCTCAGGGTGCCATGCCAGCCTCTCACTGCCTATGCAGTATAGGTAAGACACCCCTCTAGCAGGCCTTACAGCCCTAAGGCAGGGTGCACTATACCATAGGTGAGGGTACCAGTGCATGAGCATGGTACCCCTACAGTGTCTAAACAAAACCTTAGACATTGTAAGTGCAGGGTAGCCATAAGAGTATATGGTCTGGGAGTCTGTCAAACACGAACTCCACAGCACCATAATGGCTACACTGAAAACTGGGAAGTTTGGTATCAAACTTCTCAGCACAATAAATGCACACTGATGCCAGTGTACATTTTATTGTAAAATACACCCCAGAGGGCACCTTAGAGGTGCCCCCTGAAACTTAACCGACTATCTGTGTAGGCTGACTAGTTTTAGCAGCCTGCCACAAACCGAGACATGTTGCTGGCCCCATGGGGAGAGTGCCTTTGTCACTCTGAGGCCAGTAACAAAGCCTGCACTGGGTGGAGATGCTAACACCTCCCCCAGGCAGGAATTGTCACACCTGGCGGTGAGCCTCAAAGGCTCACCTCCTTTGTGCCAACCCAGCAGGACACTCCAGCTAGTGGAGTTGCCCGCCCCCTCCGGCCAGGCCCCCCTTTTTGGCGGCAAGGCCGGAGAAAATAATGAGAAAAACAAGGAGGAGTCACTGGCCAGTCAGGACAGCCCCTAAGGTGTCCTGAGCTGAAGTGACTCTAACTTTTAGAAATCCTCCATCTTGCAGATGGAGGATTCCCCCAATAGGGTTAGGATTGTGACCCCCTCCCCTTGGGAGGAGGCACAAAGAGGGTGTACCCACCCTCAGGGCTAGTAGCCATTGGCTACTAACCCCCCAGACCTAAACACGCCCTTAAATTTAGTATTTAAGGGCTACCCTGAACCCTAGAAAATTAGATTCCTGCAACTACAAGAAGAAGGACTGCCTAGCTGAAAACCCCTGCAGCGGAAGACCAGAAGACGACAACTGCCTTGGCTCCAGAAACTCACCGGCCTGTCTCCTGCCTTCCAAAGATCCTGCTCCAGCGACGCCTTCCAAAGGGACCAGCGACCTCGACATCCTCTGAGGACTGCCCCTGCTTCGAAAAGACAAGAAACTCCCGAGGACAGCGGACCTGCTCCAAGAAAAGCTGCAACTTTGTGTCCAGCAGCTTTAAAGAACCCTGCAAGCTCCCCGCAAGAAGCGTGAGACTTGCAACACTGCACCCGGCGACCCCGACTCGGCTGGTGGCGATCCAACACCTCAGGAGGGACCCCAGGACTACTCTGATACTGTGAGTACCAAAACCTGTCCCCCCTGAGCCCCCACAGCGCCGCCTGCAGAGGGAATCCCGAGGCTTCCCCTGACCGCGACTCTTTGAACCTAAAGTCCCGACGCCTGGGAGAGACCCTGCACCCGCAGCCCCCAGGACCCGAAGGACCGGACTTTCACTGGAGAAGTGACCCCCAGGAGTCCCTCTCCCTTGCCCAAGTGGAGGTTTCCCCGAGGAATCCCCCCCTTGCCTGCCTGCAGCGCTGAAGAGATCCCGAGATCTCTCCTAGACTAACATTGCGAACCCGACGCTTGTTTCTACACTGCACCCGGCCGCCCCCGCGCCGCTGAGGGTGAAATTTCTGTGTGGACTTGTGTCCCCCCCCGGTGCCCTACAAAACCCCCCTGGTCTGCCCTCCGAAGACGCGGGTACTTACCTGCAAGCAGACCGGAACCGGGGCACCCCCTTCTCTCCATTCTAGCCTATGTGTTTTGGGCACCACTTTGAACTCTGCACCTGACCGGCCCTGAGCTGCTGGTGTGGTGACTTTGGGGTTGCTCTGAACCCCCAACGGTGGGCTACCTTGGACCAAGAACTGAACCCTGTAAGTGTCTTACTTACCTGGTAAAACTAACCAAAACTTACCTCCCCTAGGAACTGTGAAAATTGCACTAAGTGTCCACTTTTAAAACAGCTATTTGTCAACAACTTGAAAAGTATACATGCAATTTTGATGATTTGAAATTCCTAAAGTACTTACCTGCAATACCTTTCGAATGAGATATTACATGTAGAATTTGAACCTGTGGTTCTTAAAATAAACTAAGAAAAGATATTTTTCTATATAAAAACCTATTGGCTGGATTTGTCTCTGAGTGTGTGTACCTCATTTATTGTCTATGTGTATGTACAACAAATGCTTAACACTACTCCTTGGATAAGCCTACTGCTCGACCACACTACCACAAAATAGAGCATTAGTATTATCTATTTTTACCACTATTTTACCTCTAAGGGGAACCCTTGGACTCTGTGCATGCTATTCCTTACTTTGAAATAGCACATACAGAGCCAACTTCCTACAATCTGGCAGCAGTATGTAAACATAGAAGAGGGCCGCGGGAGCATGCTCCCGCGGCCCGCCTCTATGTTTACATACGGCGGCCATTGTTTATGCCGTTGCCCTGACGATCCTGGAAGCCAAAGCCCCATAAAAGTCAGCGCTTGCAGCTAACTTTTATGGGGCTTTGGTCGTCTGCTTCCTGTCACCGGCTCCACGTCTGCTGCCCGCCTGCTGTTCCACATTTGTGGCATCTTTACAGTGCTTTGAGTCAGGTAAGGCTCTTTGGTTATTTATTTATTTGTTTTTAATGTAGTGTGTGTTACTGGGGTAGGCGTGAGAGCAGATTGCGCTGTGTGTGTGCGCTGTGTGTGTGTGTTACTGGGGTAGGCGTGAGAGCAGATTGCGCTGTGTGTGTGCGCTGTGTGTGTGTGTTACTGGGGTAGGGTGAGAGCAGATGGCGCTGTGTGTGTGTGTTACTGGGGTGGGGTGAGAGCAGATGGCGCTGTGTGCAGATGGCGCAGTGTGTGTTACTGGGGTAGGGGTGAGAGCAGATGGCGCTGTGTGTGTTACTGGGGTAGGGGTGGGAGCAGATGGCGCTGTGTGCAGATGGCGCAGTGTGTGTTACTGGGGTGGGGTGAGAGCAGATGGCGCTGTGTGTGTTACTGGGGTAGGGGTGAGAGCAGATGGCGCTGTATGTGTGCGCTGTGTGTGTGTGTTACTGGGGTAGGGGTGAGAGCAGATGGCGCTGTGTGGGCGCGCTGTGTGTGTTACTGGGGTAGGGGTGAGAGCAGATGGCGCTGTGTGCAGATGGCGCAGTGTGTGTTACTGGGGTAGGGGTGAGAGCAGATGGCGCTGTATGCAGATGGCGCTGTGTGTGTTACTGGGGTAGGGGTGAGAGCAGATGGCGCTGTGTGTGTTACTGGGGTAGGGGTGAGAGCAGATGGCGCTGTATGTGTGCGCGCTTTGTGTGTTACTGGGGTAGGGGCATTGTTTTGAAAAAGGGGGTGGGGTGGTTGTTCCCCCTCTAAGACCCGCCCCCCGCTGTCACTTCAGTGCGGCCCTCGGCCGCAAACCATACTGCAATTTTGGCCCCCGAGAAAAAGTTTGTGAGTACCCATGCTTTATTAGGACACTTGACCTGCCCGTTGCAACAAATGTCAGCAACAGTCACATATTCTTGAGCCCTCTTTAGTACAGTACTAATAACAGCAACCACCATACCCTTGGCGCCTTCGTGGGGAGGTTCACAAGGCCTCTACACAAACTGCTGCTTATGTCCTATAGCTCAGCAGTGAAGCAAGTTAAATATACTCATTCCCCATCTATAAGGGTGCACGAGGGCATTTATAATAGGCTCAGTACATTCAGTGAGTACTGCCACATTTAAGCAGGTACCACTGGCTGCCACTTCAAAGAGGTTTGTAATAGGACAGCAATAGCTCTTCTAAACACATTGGTAGTACTTCAGTGAGGCAATACCTGGATTTCTAATAAGGTTCTTAAAAATGTTGGGTGATGTTCTCCTACCCAGCAGTAAGGGACATTCAAGCTTCCCGCCTCACCTACGGATGGCTGGGCACCCTCCTCTCTCTCCTCCCTATAGCTGAACACATGGCTGCTGCAATTAAATGTGTGAACACGGAATACTGAGGCATCGTGATCCTGAAGCCATCTTGGGCCTCTTCAATCCATTTAAAGCCACTCCCTTCCCCTTCAGCTCACTCTTGAAGCTTTCTGTTTTCTCCCATTGTGACGCTTTTTTGTTTTTCTCTTCCTCCATCTTTCCCACATGTGTCTCTTGCTCGCAGTAAATGCTTGAGGCAGAAAAATAAGTGTCAGCCCTCAAAAATAAGTGCTGGTGCTCCGCACCGGAAACAACAAGCACAAATTAATCACTGCTGGGCACCTTCCTCACTTCAATGCATCTTCATTGTGGACAATTGCAAAGGCCCAAACCACCCAAAGTCCTCCTAATAAAATTAACTCTTGCTCTCTTTTCTCACACCTTTCACTCCCTGTGTCAGTCTGTAACTATACCTCTCTTCCTTTCTATGTCTCACCACTTGCTA
Source organism: Pleurodeles waltl (assembly GCF_031143425.1). NCBI lineage: Eukaryota > Metazoa > Chordata > Amphibia > Caudata > Salamandridae > Pleurodeles > Pleurodeles waltl. The sequence goes on from NC_090437.1 coordinate 170,419,083, forward strand.
CCTTTCTCTCTTTCTCCTCTCACCCATCACCTGTTCTAGCATCTCTCACTATCTGACATCATCCTTCTTTACTGAGCTCTCTTCTTTTTAGTTTACTTCCTTCACCTCACCTCCCTCTATTTACCTCACCTCTCTCTACCTCTCCCTTCTCATTGTACTACACCTTTGCTACTTCATCTCTGTCTACCTATCGTTTTCTGCCTCATTTCTTTCTACCTCACTGGTCACCAAAACTCTGCTAAAAATCACCCAGTCTCTCTGCCTACCCAATCACCTTTTTATGACTGCCTCTTTCTCTGCCTTACACAGCTTTCTGTTCAGATCTCTTCCCTAAAACCTTTACTTCCCCTCTCTCTTCACTGATATCTAGAATTGATGTACCTACCACTAATCTCTATTTCAGCCATTTCTACCACATGTCTGTCCACCACACCTCTTTCTTCCAAATACACCTCTCTGAATCCCACTTGTCTCTACCTCTCTGTCGGCCTACTCTGTGTCTAATTCCTACCCTCCCTATCCTGGCACTACCTCACCTTTTCTCAGCACCTGGCAGTCCTTTTCATATTACTGCACTGTCTTTCTCCCCCACCTGCTTTGCCTCTCTCGCTCTCTCTGCCTCATCTGTTTAATCTAGTTCTTTACCTCACCACTCTATCTGTATGTCTCAGCTCTCTCCCCCTTTCTCACCTGTCTCTCTGCCTCATTTCTCTCCCTACTTCACATTTCATAACTACCTCATCTTTCTCCTGTCACAATTCTCCCTCTCTCACACTTCCCAACCTCTCAATTTCTCTTATCATTTGAACACTCCCGTCTCCTCACCTCTGCACTTCTTTTTAGCTCTAATCCCATTGTGTTGCTTCTCTCACAACCGTACTCTTTTATCACTAATTCTTTCACTATCTCTAGCCATCTTTTTAAACTATCATTGCTTTTCTCACTGTCTTCCATCTCTTTCTCTCTGGTCCACCTTTAAACACACCTTCTGTGCGTCACATTGTTGGCTCTTTCTTTTTGTATCCATCTACTTTACCTCTCTGGCTTTTCTTCACACTTTCACTCTTTATCTATCTCAATTCCCACTTTTTTCCACCTCACCTCTGTCTCTACTTCACTTCTTTTTATTACACATAACCTCCTTTTCTTACGTTCACTCTTCTCAACCAACCTACTTTTCTCTCTACCTAACAGCACACTTTACCTAACCAATCTTTCTGAACCTTAATTATCATTTTGCCCCTTTCTCTACCTCACAGCTGTCTCTATCTTGCATTTCCATATATTTTTGTCTGGGTACTCCTGCAGCACTCCTCTTCCTACATTACCTTTCCCTCTAATTCACCCCTCCATGTACCCCACCCTCTTACTTACATTTCATTATTGTTAGCTCCCTCTATATGCATCTACGTCTCTGCCTCACTCCAAAATCTTATCTATCACTCTACATCCCTTTTCCTTTCTACCTCTTCCTATATCTCCATATCTTTTTTCTGGCCTGTTTATCATTCCCTTCATAACTGTGTGTCCTGATCTCTCTATATCATCTTAGTTTTACCTCCCTGGTCCCTCTACATCTCACTAGAACATTCTCATTACCTCTCTGTCCTTTCAATTTTGCTTACTCAGCAGAGGAGGAGCTTACTGTCAAACCAGCAAAAGAAAGGAGGGTCAAGGCAGAGAATTAAGCAGAACATTATTTTATTTCACCCAATATAACAGTGAAAATCCTCAGAGTAGTACTTTGATTTTCATGACTGCAGCAAGAGGGAAAGTGGTGAAGATAGATTTATGTAGGATTGTGGATATTCATCAATTAAAGCTACAATCTGATGCACTATGTGCATATGTTTTAATGTTATGCCCTGGTCCACCAAGTCGCCCTTACTGTGCCTTTCCTAGAATGGGAGGAACTGGTGGATTAGATAGTGATTTGCACATTGTTTTGCTTTCACTAATGACCGAGCTGCAAATATCTCTGGAATGCACTTCTTAGTTTAAAGAAGACATTTATTATTACTTCACCACGAGGTTCCTGGGAGGGGAGATTAGTAGGTTGGAGGCACACGTTTAAAAATAGTCACAGCAATGAAAGGAAAATATATCAAAGTGATTCTCAATTGCAATGTACACAGCAAATATATGTGATTATATTATAGCATAACTGTTAAACAAAGAATAAAAGTCAAAATTAATCACCGTAGGGCCTATCACTGCTCGTCATCTTTCTCATGCCAGCAAGTTGATGACCCCTGTTCAACTGCGAGAAAGAGAGTTTCCACCCTCACAGGAGAGGTCAGGCAGTTGATGTCCACTCCTGACTGAAGTCTCGGAAAATGTCCCCTCACTGCTACCCAGGGACACCTTTTATAATATTCAAAACATGCTGGCTACTGTAGGTCAGAATTGGAAGAAACACTGTCGAAAGATGGCCAAGTTTTCAAGGCTGTCTCTCCCAAGGCCGCACTAGAGAAAAACACAAAATATGTGCTTCCTTATCACGCTAGTGTTCGGTGAGAGAAAATAAGAAAAACACAAGCTTGGTTTACCATGTGGAAAAACACAGCTCATCTGCAATATCTCAACTGCAATGTCTAACGCCACGATAAAGCCAATAGACAGCTAAACTGAACACAGAATGTAATGTCTAATGCCACGTTAAAGCCAATAGGCAGTTAAACTGAATACAAAATATAATGTGCTACTGGTGAACATTGAAAAACTAATTTGCACAGTGGTGAAACACAAAGTCAGTAGTCAAACATACTTAATTTCAATACACATATAAAGAATTGTTTTTGCATGACAAAACTGATTCTTTTTGCAGTTGAGTCTATGTTTTTTATCAATGCTTGTTCAAGCTTTATTTTGGTACTATTTGGCTGGCAGATGCAAGGTAGCTCCAGCTTTTGGCAGTTTTGTGTGCCCCGTTTCTGAAAGGTTAACAGATAATATAGTGTTGTTTGACACGATGAAAGCTTACATTAACTGAAAATTGATTTAAAAAAATCACAGCTCTTCTGAACAGGTGCCCCAAAATACTTCTGCCTGGGCTCCCATAAATCCTCAAGATGGCACTGAAAATACAAGACCTGTAGGGGGTTTGTGTGTCTGGGCTGTCCCCTCACCTCTTTCTCATCCAGTCAGCAAAGTGGGGTTTCTGGAGGGAAGGGAAGGGATAATTAAAGATTTCCTTCCTGCCTCCTCATTTCCATGCCTACTTTTGCCAGGCAAGAGCAATAAAGCACTTGATTCTACAATTCCCACTACCAGCAGCATTTAATCAAAAAGTTGCAGGAGAGGACTAAGAAAAGAGCTAATCAGCCCTGCAGGTCGACAGGAGAACCTGCTTCAATTGACTGTGTTTCCGACCATTTCTTCAACTCCTTAGTCATCTGCTCCCTCTGAGAAAGGAATCCTGGCTTGAACCAAGGCCTTCAGTGGCCCACTCCAGTTCCTGAGGCCCAGGCAGAAGGCAGGCCACAACTAACACCTCCAAATCTATTCAGACTTTTCTAGCCCTTTGTTTTCTTTAACTCTATCAAGCCAGAAGGACCACAGGTCACCAATCCCAGAGGACATTCACATTCACCTATCACCCCCACTCCTGTACTCAGAGGACTGACCAATGCAACCTGTCCTAAACCCTTACATCTTGGGTTTGAGCTAGATGTCTATGATTGACACTGCAAGTATGTATTCAGCTTTTAAAGATCCAGTATTTCTTGTCTTGACCAATGTTGCTACCCACTATAAGCTTCAAATGCTTTATTTACCACACATATTTGCAAAAATGAGCCCCCATGATATTAATCCAGCATTATTTCATAAAACACTACAATCCGTGAATGTGGGCCACTATTTGTGGGGTGCCCGGGATGTTTTTTTACCCCAATCCGACCCTGCTGAGGGGTTATGATAAGGATACCCCAGGAGTCCCTTTCCAACATACAGGACACCTGATAGATCTGGCTGGCACATTTGTTATGGTCACTGTCCACCTCGACTACCATGACATAACCCTAGGGAGCATGCATGCCCCCAAATGGAGACCAGGTGTCTTTTCTGGCTGGACTATCAGGGCCCTCCATTTAGTATGCCCTATCATATTGGGAGGGGGCTTTAATTGCATAGCGGACCACGTATTAGACCATTCCCACCCCTGTCTGAGACTCCCTGACAATTAAATCTGCCTGCACGTCTTCTGACTGGCAGGTGAGGTGGGGGTTAGTTGACTCGTGGCGATCAAACCACCCAGGGAAATGGGAGTATTCTTTTTTCACACCATTCCATGGTTTACATGTAGTCTTAGATGTATTGTTGTGCACACTTAATCCATACCGCAGAGTACTTTGCCATTACTATTTCTGACCATAACTTGCTGCTTATGAGGATATGACAATGCATCCCAACATGGTGAATAAAACTAGAATCGCTCGAGGACCCTGTTTATAGTGAGACAATAGGTACAGTCATATGCCTGTACTTTGAAGACAACATAGGCACAGCGTCCTCTCTCCTGGTGGACTGGGACACCTTCAAGAGTGTATTTAGAGGCTGATATATGGCTCAGTTGGTGGGAACACTACGGACTTTAATAGCAAAAGTTTTAGCATCCGAAGAGGCATTATGGACTGTTGAACAGCACAGACCTGGTCACCCAGACATGAACCTGTTCTGCTGGAGGCAAAAGAGAAAGTTTCACAGCAAGTCGAAAGGCTTCGATGCTTTGACTGTAAGAACTATATGATAAAACCTCCAGCAGAAAGGGATCGCACGGGCTCGCTTTTAGCGTGGCTAGCAAACCTGGCAATGAGCGGCTCGATGATTCTGGAATTAGAGACTGACCACAGACTCAAAATGTATAGGCAAGGGGCTATTAATCAGGAATTCTGTCAGTATTATGCCAATCTCTATTAGAGGTCAGTAAGCTGACCGACCGCAGATATTGAGGGCTTTCTAGCCCCCTTGACACTGCCAAGAATCACACCGGAGGAAGCTGAATTACCTGGAGGAGAAATCATGCTCCTGGAGGTCCACAAGGCCATAAAGAATATGGCCAGGGACAAAACACCGGGCACAGATGGGTTCCCGGCTGATTTTTACTTAACCTACGTAGAAGACCTAGCCCTCAAACTAGTAGATCTTTATAAAACAGCTGAGGACGCAGAAGTATTACCAACTTCAATGTGAGAGGCTATGATTGTTGACTGCTAAAACCCATAAAACTACCCCATGACAAAGGTGCCAACAGGCCACTATCAATGCTAAACATAGATTACAAAATCCTGAGCAGGATCTTAGCTACCCAGCTCCTTCCTCATATGACTACTCTCATCCACTCTGATGAGGCAGGATTCATTCCAGGCAGCAATACAGCGCTCAATTTACTTAGACTCCTTGCCCTGCTAGAAACCAATACCTTAGATGATGGAGGCATCAATTTTTGCGGTCGACATAGAGAAGGCCGTCAACAGCTCTGAATGGGCCTTTCTCTATGAAGTTATGGAGCATTTAGGCCTAGGGCAGGGATTTGTGGCCTGGACCAGGTTACTGTATACTGATTCCATGGCCTGGATATGAACGTTATGTACTGTTTCAGAAAGCTACAGTGTAGGGAGGGGAACTAGACAACGGTGTCCCCTGTCACCATTGCTTTTTGCTTTGGCACTGGAGTACCTGGCTTACTATGCCATGATGAGTATATCACGCTATATGCAGATGACCTTCTAATATTTCTACAGAAGACATCAGAGGCATTTGCAAACGCTAGAGAGACTCTGGAGCATTTTGGCTCCTTCTCTGGATTAAGGGTCAGTTGGCACAAATCTAGATTGTTCCTCATGTTGGCTGCCCGGAATGCCCCCCAAAGGGCCTGGAGGAGCTACAGTGGGAACATACTTGCCAACAATATCTTAAGGTCCGTATTTACCACAAAGCCACACAGACTTGTTGGAGGGGAATATAGGAGCAGCTGTTCATTTCCTCAAGTTGAGTACTGAGTTCAGAGGCCGCATTGGCCTACTAAAAATAATCACTCTTCCCCCGCTTGCTGTATCACTTTGTAGTGCTCCCGATCTGGATTTCTTGGACGACATTCTGAGAAATTGACACACTGCTCATGCCTTTTTAATGGTGCTCGGACGCAGATGGGTAGCTCTAACAACATTACGGAGGCCAGTGGGAGAAGGGGGTCTTGCGGTTCCTGACTTCAAGATGTACTATCTCACTGCACAGCTCTAGTTGCAACTCACCCCTGAACGCAAATTTGCCCCTCTCGTGCCTGATGTACATGGCCTAGCTAGAGCTATTCTCAGAGTCAAGTGACCCAATGAGGCTATCACTACGGAATTCCAGGTGCTACAGCACTGCTGGATAAGACGCTTCCAAATTCCAAAAATATGTGTAAAAATACCTTGCTCTTCCGAAATCCCAATGAAGTTACTGGCCGTGCTCGCACATGGGGTGGACTGGTATAGACTAATGAAATGGGAGACTGGTGGGGCAATGAGAGTCGGGGCACTACTTGAGGGAGAGGCCCTGCTCCCATTCAAAGAGTTTCGGTTGAGGCATAACCTGCCACAAGGCCATTTCTCCTACACAGGGCAGTGACAACAATGACCCATAAACATTGTGGGTCGGGCTTAACAGAACCACCACACGCTAAAAGTTGCCAATACCTGGTCATTTTGGCAGGGATTTTTAAAGCAGTTACCTATTCAAACAAAACACTCAGGAGGGACCTTCTGCTACCTCTTACTGCTCTTTGCACTCATTTGGAGGAGACCTTGGGGGGGCCCCTTTACCAGACAGGGACTGGGTGAACATACTGGGCAGGGTGCCTAAGGTATCTAGAAATTTCCAGCTTAAACATATTAATTTTGTATGTCTCACACAGAGTGTACCTCACGCATGAGAGAATAAACAAATCCTATGCAGTGGGGGAAGCCCACTGCCCTAGATGTGGCAAACTGTGCGCCAGCTTCCTACACATGTTCTGAGGATGCCCAGTGCTAATGGTCTACTAGAGAGAAATCACTGGAGTGCTGTCAGATCATGGAGAGTGGAAGCTCTATGTACCTCAGGGCATTGCTTACTGCATTGTTTTCCACGTATAGCTAAAACTAAAATCACATCTAGATTTTAGGACTTGGCCCGATACTTGCAAAGCGAGAAATTGCAAGAAACTGGAAAGCCACACAGTGATGCTGGGTTGCGATGTGGAAAAAAGGAGCTACAAGAGCACCATTTTCCTCCCCGAAGCCAAGTGTGGATAAGGCTCACTCGATGTGGCAAGGGCCTGGGACGCACTAGTGAACTCAATGACCAACCCTGACCCCTCATCACCAGGACTGGCGACAGCCACCCCCTAGCGATAACATCGATACCAGAAATTGACTTGACTCTAGAGAGATGGGATAGAGGAGGATACATTGCTGAGACATTGAGGCGAAATGAGAAGACACTGGAGAACTGTAAGATCACCTATGTGTAGATGCTGTCACTTAAGAAACTCATAGGAGTTTCTAGAACCCGGGGCACACATGAGGGAGGGGGGCACATAGGGTGGGATTCCTGATAAAAGTTTAATAAAGTTGTCATGACATTGTTGATAATTGGGGGGGGCAATAGCAATACCGGATATATATGTTTATTGTCTTGCCGTGTTGAAAACCAATACAATCTGCATTATTTAGTCCAGTCTCTGAGAAGAGTACTCCCGGTCCCTCGCAATGTACAGTAGGATGATTCTGGTGTACTCAATATAAAATACACGGGATAGCCACACCTGACCCCAAACCAGGGTGTCATGCTACATCATAGGCCATCCTGCGCTCTCAAGAGAATTCTCAAGTGGCAGGGGAGCCCTCACAATACACTGAAGAAATGTGTAAGGATATGTTAAGAGGTAAATGGGTAAGGGCATCCAGAAGTAACATTAAAATCCTAGTCACCTACCCAATGCGCTATTTTATTAATAAGGTGGTGAGGGGATGTAAGGAAATGCCTCCTTGGCATGGTTACTCTCCTGTCTTTTTGCCTTTGCTGATGCTGAGTTTTGAGTGAAAGTGTGCTGGGACCCTGCTAACCAGGCCCCAGCAGCAGTGTTCTTTCCCTAAACTGCACCTTTGTCTCCACAATTGGCACAACCCTGGCACTCAGGTAAGTCCCTTGTAACTGGTACCCCTGGTACCAAGGGCCTGATGCCAGGGAAGGTCTCTAAGGGCTGCAGCATGTCTTATGCCACCCTGGGGACCCCTCACTCAGCACATGCACACTGCCTCACAGCTTGTGTGTGCTGGTGAGGAGAAAAAGACTAAGTCGACATGGCACTCCCCTCAGAGTGCCATGCCAACCTCACACTGCCTGTGGCATAGGTGAGTCACCCCTCTAGCAGGCCTTACAGCCCTAAGCCAGGGTGCACTATACCACAGGTGAGGGCATATGTGCATGAGCACTATGCCCCTTCAGTGTCTAAGCAAAACCTTAGACATTGTAAGTGCAGGGTAGCCATAAGAGTATATGGTCTGGGAGTTTGTCAAACACGAACTCCACAGTTCCATAATCGCTACACTGAAATCTGGGAAGTTTGGTATCAAACTTCTCAGCACAATAAATGCACACTGATGTCAGTGTGCAATTTATTGTGACATACACCCAGAGGGCAGCTTAGAGATGCCCCATGAATACCAATCCGACTTCTAGTGTAGGCTGACCAGTTTCTGCCAGCCTGCCACACACCAGACATGTTGCTGGCCACATGGGGAGAGTGCCTTTGTCACTCTGTGGCCAGGAACAAAGCCTGTACTGGGTGGAGGACCTTCACACCTCCCTCTGCAGGAACTGTAACACCTGGCGGTGAGCCTCAAAGGCTCACCCCTTTTGTTACAGCGCCCTAGGGCATCCCAGCTAGTGGAGATGCCCGCCCCTCCGGCCACTGCCCCCACTTTTGCCAGCAAGGCTGGACGAGATAATGAGAAAAACAAGGAGGAGTCGCCCACCAGTCAGGACAGCCCCTAAGGTGTCCTGAGCTGAGGTGACCCCTGCCTTTAGAAATCCTCCATCTTGAGTTTGGAGGATTCCCCCAATAGGATTAGGGATGTGCCCCTCTCCCCACAGGGAGGAGGCACAGAGAGGGTGTAGCCACCCTCAAGGACAGTAGCCATTGGCTACTGCCCTCCCAGACCTAAACACACCCCTAAATTCAGTACTTAGGGGCACCCAAGATCCCAGGAAATCAGATTCCTGCAACCTGAAGAAACAAGAAGGACTGCTGACCTACAAGCCTGCAGAGAAGGAGGAAGATGACAACTGCTTTGGCCCCAGCCCTACCTTCCTGTCTCCAACTTCGAAAACCTGCAACCAGCGACGCATCCGACAGGGACCAGTGACCTCTGAAGCCTCAGAGGACTGCCCTGGACTGAAGGACCAAGAAACTCCTGTGAGCAGCGGCCCTGCTCAAAACCAGCCACTTCTTTGTAACAAAGAAGCAACTTTCAAAGACTGCATGTTTCCCGCCGGAAGCGTGAGACTTCACACTCTGCACCCGACACCCCCGGCTCGGGATTCAGAGAACCAACACCTCAGGGAGGACTCCCCGGCGACTGAGAGCCCGTGAGTAACCAGAGATGATGCCCCTGAGCCCCCACAGTGATGCCTGCAGAGAGAATCCAGAGGCTCCCCCTGACCACGACTGCCTGCAACAAGGGACCCGACGCCTGGAACCAGCACTGTACCCGCAGTCCCCAGGACCTGAAGGAACCGAACCTCAGCGCAGGAGTGACCCCCCCAGGCGACCCTCTGCCTTGCCCAGGTGGTGGCTGTCCCAAGAAGCCCTCTCTGTGCCTGCCTGCACCGCTAGAGTGACCCCTGGGTCCCTTCATTGTTTTCTGTACAAAACCCGATGCCTGCTTTGCACACTGCACCCGGCCGCCCCTGTGCCGCTGAGGGAGTGTTTTGTGTGCCTACTTGTGTCCCTGCCAGTGCTCTACAAACCTCCCTTGTCTGCCCCCCGAGGACGCAGGTACTTACCTGCTGGCAGACTCGAACTGGAGCACCCCGTTCTCCATAGGCACCTATGTGTTTTGGGCACTTCTTTGACCTCTGCACCTGACCGGCCCTGAGCTGCTGGTGTGGTAACTTTGGGGTTGCCTTGAACCCCCAACGGTGGGCTGCCTATGCCCCAGAACTGAGTCTTGTAAGTGTTTTACTTACCTCCTAATCTAACCTTTACTTACCTCCCCCAGGAACTGTTAATTTTTGCACTGTGTCCACTTTGAAAATAGCTTATTGCCATTTTTACAAAGACTGTATATGATATTGCTTTTATTCAAAGTTCCTAAAGTATCTAAGTGAAGTACCTTACATTTAAAGTGTTTACTGTAAATCTTTAACCTGTGGTTCTTAAAATAAACTAAGAAAAGGTATTTTTCTATTGGCCTTGAGTAAGTCTTTGAATGTGTGTTCCTCATTTATTGGCTGTGTGTGTACAACAAATGCTTAACACTACCCTCTGATAAGCCTACTGCTCGACCACACTACCACAAAATAGAGCATTAGAATTATCTAATTTTGCCACTATCTTACCTCTAACGGGAACACTTGGACTCTGTGCACACTATTTACTACTTTGAAATAGTATATACAGAACCAACTTCCTACAGGGGACGATTAAAATAAAAGGCAGGACAAATGAGGCTTGATTATGCAACTCTTGTCCTTAGTGGTCAATGTATTTCAGCCCTGAAAAGGCCCCACTTGCGGTTCGGGGCTTTCTTCAGGACAAGGACCTGATTCTTTCCCCTATACTATGTCTCTTTTTATGTCTTCACCCATACGGTGAACAAGCAGACAAACAATACTAGTTCCTAAACTCCTGTTAGCAGCAAGAGTATTTCTCTTGTTTTCTGGTATGGTCCTAGAAAGGTATAGAAACACAACATAAAAATTAAACCAAATTATAATGCTGTAGATGTAACACACATATAAAAGTAAAAGAAAAGGGACTTGCAACAATTTTTGGCCGGAAATCACTTCTGGGCCTTTAGTTTCATGCTGTGCCACTCATGTGTGCACTGCAAGTGCGTGAAAACACTGCAGACATTTCACACTGTGTCCGTGGAAACTCAAGCCAACACTGTATGCATAGAACCTTTGTGTGAAAGTGGTTCAAGAACCAGCAGGCATCCTCAGTTTAATAAATTAGGTTAGAAAACGATGTCTTATCCTAACTACAGGAAAACCACACCCTGGTCTTGTTGTCACACTCTATGTACAGAGTGGAAATATGCTTTCATTAGTGTCAGTTTGATGGTTCTGTATGCTGGTGTCGAAGGCAAGTGAAAAAAGCTGACTTACTTCTGCATTTGTACTTTCCTCCCGAAGATACTGAAACCAGTGAGGAGCTTGACTTTTAGTGTGTGGCCTCCAGGCTTCGAGAGGCAGTATCCCCAATGGCACTTGCATGATGCCAGGAGCCCCAATGAGTACAGGAAAATGTAGTCCCAACTGTAGTGTCTCATGTGGGTGTGCAAGACACTCGCGGGAACCTACTGGTGGTTGTCCCAATGAGACGCTCGCTGTTGTGTGTGGAGCAAGAAACCAAATATACAGAAGGTTGCAATATTAAATACAGTGTATTGTAAAAGCATTTGAGAAGTAGTGTCAGCGGTGCATTAGAACATGCATGCGCTAAGGAGGTTGCTGGGATGCAAAGTATTGCGCTAAACAGCGCATGTACGGTATGGCGGTTGCTGGGAAATATAGGCCATACTGGGAGGTAGCCTAGGACAGACACTCATAACATGGTCATCACTCCTAAAGAGCCAATGGAGTGCTCACAAAACGGGCACTACCCTTGGCATCCATATATATATATATGTGTGGAGATAGATAGATAGATAGATAGATAGATAGATAGATAGATAGATAGATAGATAGATAGATAGATAGATAGATAGATAGATAGATAGATAGATAGATAGATAGATAGATAGATAGATAGATAGATAGATAGATAGATAGATTCGGTGGTCACCACTAGGTAGTTATAGTTAGGACCTAGTTCTATAGAAAAAACATTTTTTGTTTTGCTAATAACTTTGGTGCCGCTTGACGAATCTTCACAAAATGTTCCCAAAAACTTTCGCTCTCACATCAGCTGCTGTCTGGAAAGTTTAGGGGTGATCCATCGGGGGGTCCGAGACAAAGTGGGAGTCCCAAAACGTATTTTCCTCATTACTTTTTCCATAGGTATTTTGAACAGTGATAGCGCCAAAACTACTGGACGGAATTAATACAAATGTGGCAGACAAGTAGCTCTTGGTCCACAAAGAGTCCTTTTTGTTATTTGTTGTAAATCAGTTCAGTAGGTTTTGAGAAATTTAAGGAAATCCAAATTTGTATATATAGGGATTTGAAGGATTCGTGTCCCCTCCCGATCTCATGCTGACATCTGATTGGCTCACAACACTTCAACAAGATAGCGTTGTCAGCCATGTTGGCACTAGGCTTGAGCCGAGTCCCAGACAAAAAAATTGTAAAAATAAAAGGGGCCAGGTAGAGCCGCCGTAAATAAAAAAATTAAAAAAACAAGCGAACTCCTGTGCTTTGTCTTTTTTAAGCCCTGAGTGGGCCAAGTCCCGGGGGCATTTTTATGATGATGCGGCCCCAGGGATCACCACTTCCCCAGGGCGATGATGAAGATTAAAGAGGGGGGAGTCTCCGGGAACATCACCTCCCCCGGGCTATATTTAAATTATGTGGAGGAGGCCAGTCAGCCTCTCCCACAGCCCCGGGGACCGCCACCTCCCTGGGGCTTCAAACAACATATATGCGGGGGCTGTAGGCCCCCCTGCAGTCCTAGGGACCAGCACCTCCCCGGGGCTATAACAATAAAATAAAGGGGGTCTATTTCAGACCATTGTAGCCCCAGGGATCACCACCTCCCCGGGGCTTCTTCCACGTTGAAGGGGTGCTGCGCTGCCCTCCACCTGGAGCCACTGGGGGCCACCACTCCCAGGGCTGGCTCCTGCAATGTCCAGGGGTGCCAACCCCTGGGGCATAGCTGTTTGCTGTGGCTTGGCTGCAGCTTTGACAGCTGCAGCTAAGTCACAGCAAACGCTCCACTTTTTGACAGCGGGTATTCAAAATAATTCATTTTTTTTAAAACCAAAGGTTAGTTAGACTCATATTTTAAGCATACGAAACCACAGAAATTCACCAGTCATAACTGGAGTTACCTCAAGCAACTATAACTCGTGCCCTAAGGTAACTATAACTTGCGCCCTCGCCATGCCTTGATAGTTATCCCACAAATTACGGCACTTGTGACATCTTTGATAATATAATTGATAATGTCACTGTAACATCTGTAGTAAAATTATTGATCAGATAACTATGCATGGCGGTGGTGCGAGTTAGTTACCTTAGAGCACGAGTTATAGTTACTTCGGGTAACTCTAAACATAACAGGTTAATTTATATGGATTTGTATGTTTAAAATGTGAGGCTAACTAGAACGTCCCTGTAACTTTTGATGTTTTAAGTGATATATATATATATATATATATATATATACATACATATATATATATATATATGTGTACATGTGTGTCAACTTAAAGATGGCAAAGTTGAGAGGTGGCATGTATGATGTGGTAGGAAAAAGCCGTCCTCAACACGCCTCTGTATACTGGGAAGTGCTATGAGTTATAAATACTGGCAATTTTTTGATTTTTGAGAGGTATACAAGCCATATGCCCACAAAGAAGTATGCGCGGTTGCATCTGTGTTTGGCCATAAAGTCTATTCAATGTCAGGATCTAGCCCTGCTTCAAGAGTGTAGCATCTGTTTTAAGGCATTTACTAGAACATTATATTACAGAAAAGGAGTGTTTTGTGATACTTCTATGAACTTAAATTGACATAACTGATTTGTTGTGCTGCTGTAAAGAGTCACTCAAAAGTGTCACACAAAAAGCATTGAAATGTCACAAATAAGCAAACAGAAAACTTGGCAATATATTGACTTTCACATGGCATCCCTTGCACCCTCATCTCGAAATCAACTAAGTGACACAGATGTGAGGCCTTAGCAACACTCACCATGTTTAATCTGGGTTTTAGCTGGGTAGACCTACAACGGCTCTCCCCATGGCATTTTACCTGGATCAGCTAAACGTAATATGCTTACACTGCAATAAGAACATTTAAGTTAATGGAGGGCTCATACCATTGCATACTAAAAGTGTAATTTGTTGAACTTCGGGCTACATTCTGTCACTTATGTGAGGAACGGCCACTTCGCCTGTGTTTCTGCCTTAGATTGAACAAAGTAAACTTTTATCATAGAAAATAAACCTTACTCCAAATTTTAGATCTTGCTGTATGGAGAAAATTATGTGGGTAGTGTGGGCCATCCATGTGTCCTGGAATACCTAAAGTCTGTAACACAGGTACAATTTTTGACAATTATTCGTACTCAGTTCTTCAGATACATGTAATAAAGCAGTTTTATTACAACGTGAAACTTGTTAAAGTCATAAGTTTGGTTTGATTAACTTTATAAATGCGCTGAAAAGGACAACAGCCTGATCTTAGATCAAGATCAGCGGCAGCAGCTACGTAAGGGTTTCCCTAAAAGAAATCGGCGCTTAAACTGAAGCATAAGGAAGCAGCAGCCTGTTCGCCACTGTCAAACAATGGCATCACGATGGGCATCAAGGAGCTTTATTGGCGATCCGTCAAAGTATGCACACATTTCAAGGCCTGCATTATCTACACAGCAAATTTAAAGATCGTACGCCCTCCTTTGGGGGGGAATTATACCACTTCAAAGGAAATAATAATTTCTACCCGTGGATCTATTCCTTTTAACTCATTCCCTCTGATAGGTACAGGCATGGATCTCTCCATCTTCAGAAGGGCCTGAAAGCCCAGCTGTTTTCTCAGGCCCATTCATACCAACCCATGTCATTGCTCCCACAGCTGACCTTTTTCAATGTCCTGCTTTAAAGTGACTTAAAGTTACATAGCATATTGCATTCTATACAACTCCTAATGTAATACAGCAAAAGGAAGGTTGTAGGCACTACTCAGACACTAGACACTTCCCTCCTTACATCCCACACTATGCGTTTGATTCTTGGTTTCTAAATCTGTCACATTGTTTTTAGACTTTGACAGTGGTCAAACATTTTTACATGTACTATTTACCCTAACATAGGCACTATGGAGGCTCTTCAAGCAGTACAACCCTTTCTCTGAGTCAGAATGGGCCTAACAGGAGGGGTCTCGCTTCCTGGTCCACTGTGCTTGCGCCTGTTTCTATAGTACCTTAGTCCTGATCAGTGGGCCCAGGAAACTGCCAACGAGTCTCACACTTGTGCAAAAATCACAGAGAGACACACCAGGCCTTATTTACTTACAATGAACCTTTCACAGGCGAGTGAAACGTGGCTATGCACAACGAGGCCATTCCTCAAAGCTAAGAACATTCACTCTCCCTTGGGGAACATTGTAATCTTACATAGTACACCTCATACCCTTATTCCAACCCTTTGTCTCAAACACTGAGTGAGACAACATTTCTTCTGTCCTTCAGACAAGAAGATTCACAATTTCCTTCCCTTGTAGTGGTGTAAATGCCCTGCACCTTCTCTTGGGTAGTAGCAGAATACACGGTGCACCAGCAACATGTGCATGTGAGCTGGTGTGAGGCAATCTCCCTACTTCCCTCTCTCGGATTCATCTAAGTGTTGGGTTGTGATGAAGCAGAAAAAGAAAGACTAACAAATATTTATATATCATGTAACCAAATCGTGTAAGGTAGTGTGATTTTAGCAAAGAAAAATAATGTACGCGGGAAAATGGGCCCACAAGGTAGTTTGCCATTATTATAAACAAGCTTAATTAATCATGAAGAATCGACAAATGTAGTAATCCATCATAATTGCAAATGTATTCTATGATTTTCTTGTTGAAACTGTTTTATGCTTAGCTTAAATTTAGCAGAGGCTTTGGCCTAGTTTGCCTGGTCTCAAATCTAACTACGTGGTTTTCACTTGTATTAACAAAGACGCATTTTATTTTAAGGTTGTATTTTTCCTGTAGAAATGACTAATACACTTATCTCAAGGTTTCGTGCTAGGCCAGTTTCATCTCCTTTGAAGCAAGGTCAGTTTCTGCAGTTGCAGACAATAAAGCTCTGATATAGAATTAATTGGCAAACTTTGTTGCAACTTGTGTTCCAAGGCCCCAAGGACACCTTATGCATAAATGAGTACTAAGAGAAAGACACTATTCATTGATCAAAGGGAAGCCACCCTATGAACCCTCCAATGGAAGACCCTGAAGAATTTGGAACGTTTCTTACTTAAACCCACCGGACGAAGAGAAGTCAGCCATTTTCTTTGATGCCATTTTGAAGCCTGATTCAAGACACTATAAATGACATATTGATGCCTTTTCTCTGTCGCAGAGAATGAGACTTTAAGAATTCTCACCCTAGAGACTTTAACTTGAATTTTGCCCCGTCTTGTCCATGCAGTGACTTTCTGCCCCATCCTTCTTGCTGCCAGCAAGGAAACTTGCCTTAACTTTGCTCCTTTGAAATCTGCCCCATGCTGATCGAACCGGTACCTGAAGGACGAAGACTTTTCCTTGAAAGCTGATTGTATTTGGTAAATATGAAAGGATAATTGTATTATACGTTATGTTTTTCCTTTTAGGTACCAACTGCTTATTTTTATTAGAACCCAAGCTAGAAGTTTTCTTCATTTATGTTGATTAAATTCATTTTCGCATGAAGCCCCACATGCCAATGCTAATCAGAGGTTAGTTGAGGTATTCATTTGATGCACCATGCTGAATTGAAATCTTGTTATGCTGACCAATGTATGCAATTAGTCAAATTCAGTTACTTTTATTAGTGATTTGCATTGCTATAACCGAGTGCATTATAATCCACATACTGCGTAGATTGCGTTTCTTCCGTCGCTATGGACAGCTAGTAATGTTCATATACGTATATCATTTGATTTTGAGACTTACTTATATTGTGCTAGCTTTGTTAATATAGGGAAATAAACTCATTAACTTTTAATAAACTGGTGTGGTTATTCATGACTGAAAGGTCATGGTGTGTCAAATACTGATTACTATTGATTGTTAATTGATTATTGATTTGAGTGATCCGACTATTCTTGGATGAGGAGAGCCCAACTAGGTCAAAAGGTTCACCAACCTCCAGCGTGTCCAAGTACAAGTAATTTATAAGGACTGGACGCGCTATCAGTAGAAGGTAGCAGAGACTGATGGTTACGCCCTTTGGGACCCCATCCGAACAATAGGCGGATTCAAGTTAGAATTTTCTTTGATAAAACAAGTTGGAGAGATGATGATGCCCTAAATCCCCAATGACTTTCCCGGAATCTCGGAGCTTGCGAATGGAGGAAATGGAGGTGTGAGAATGTTTTCGGCATTTCTAGTGACGGTATGAGTGAAGTTAGGGTTTCGCGCTTGCACAGCTTATGCCGCAGATGAATTGTGAAGTTTGTGAAGATTTTAGGGGGTTACGAACTCCAATTAAAATTTTACAGGAGTGATACTCCAAAGTGTGAGAGTAGGGAAGTCGTCGAACTTCACATGTGTGAAGCGCTTTGTGAAGGAAAAATTGTCCACGTGGTTGTTGATGTTGAGACGGGCCCTGCGAGGTCAAGAGACTCCGGAGTATGTTGAAAAGTGTATGAGACACTTGATTGATGTTGTAATCTGTTCGGTTTAATAGGTTGATCAGGCGTGGTCAACGAGCCAGTATGAATATTGAGGAATGAAAGAAAATTTTGACTTTGAGATTTGACGAATTCTAAGGCGCGCTAGAATAGTTCATTGATCAGTTGAGAGTAAAGTTTGCGGGTCAAATTTTGTTTGCGAAAGTGGGAAACCGAGAAAGATGGAATAACTGCCGAGGCTAGTGAAAAATCCCTAAGGTTTCTGAAGCGATTGTATTACCCTTCCTGTAGTAAACCGACAGATTTGTTTTCTTCTTTTGGTTAGTGCTCGCGATATATTTCAGAAATTAGTTTTGGGTGAAGCTGAATGAAGGAGGACAAGCCGCAAGACTTTGTCAGCCATAGTGTGTGAGTGTGACGTCACTAGGAGCCGCGCTGGGATAGGTTGGTTGGTAAGAAGGGTCGCGCACGGATTGGACGTAGTCTGTGAAGGGCAATTGGTGGGGAAAGGCAAGCGAAGAGTATTCCGGGAATTAAAGTCACTTATTAATTACATTTTTTAGAAAATAAAAGAAGGAAAGATGAAATTTTTCGAAGCACTTAAGAGTGCCTTAAGGGGGGATATATATATTAAAGCAAATGTAGGAGAAGAAACACCGCCTGAGGGTACACCAGCTTACATCGTGATTGAAGAAAAGTGTGTTGCACCATGTCTTTGGTTAAAGCAATGGTGTAAATTAACAGAAAAGCATGGAAGGATAGCGTTCCATATCCATGGGTCGTTTAATTTAAGAGTTTTGGAGAATCTAAGATTTGCGCTATATGACATGAAAGTACCTCCAAGACCAGCACAGTTTGAAGCGTTAGCAATTTGGGAGCTAATGGCTAGAAGGCAACAACAAAAGAAATTTGAAACAAGAGTGAGAAAAGTAGAAAAGACACTAGCGGATGCAAGATGGGATACTACTCAAAAGACTTGGAGATCAGACGTATTGCAGGGAATTAAATTGTTTCCAGCGATTACTGACGAAGTAGAGATGGAAGGGAGGAAAGCTACCCATAAAACAAACAGAAGTCAGTCCGGAGATAGAGAAAACAATAGAAATTCGAAAAGGTCAGACGAATCAGACGATGAGGAGTTCATTCTGCAATTGCTAAATGACCGCCCGCCACCATATGTGGAAAGCGAAAATGTCCCAAGCACTAGTACTGCCCCTCTAGAACCAATACAGGGTACTGTAGCACCGAATTTGAGAATATCGCAGAGGCAAAGTAGTCCCGACATGCCTTTTACACCGGAAATACCACAAGTTCAGAGAATATATCCTGATGTGCCTAAACTGAAACCTGTCAATGATTATCAGCCACAGGTTCAAAGGCGCTATTATGATGAGCACAATTTGGAAATGACCTCTAATTTAATGGTGCAGGGAGGACAGAATTACCAAAAACCGACATTGATTCAAACTGAATCAACACAAATTTTTATGCCTCAAAAGCAGATACAAGAAGTGCCAAGGTACATTCAAACAGCAGAAAATCAGTTAGATATGCCAGCAATGATGAACCATAATATGGGGATTAACATGCCACAGGATTTGGGGAACAGACAGAATCCGGACGCAATATCTCTGCCTATTACTGTAGGTCCGCCAGTGCCATTGTAAATACAGGCAAAGCCGAATGTATGCAACCAAGGGGTAATGACACAAAATGAGACAGGAAGGAGATGCATAGAAAATACTCAAGAAACGACTCCGGTAGGTACACTGCTAAATAGATCTGGGTCTTTGTTGGAATTTAGTCCAATTCCAGCTTGTGTTCCGTAAACTGTGGTAAGGTCAGGTCCACCACTAATAGTACCGCTAACTTCAAAAACAGAAGTGCTACAGAAGCCATCAGTAGCAGTAGACGTAAGTGCCACATTAATGGGACTGGATGCACAACAGTTAACACAATGGTTGAATAGCCTGAACTCCCCACAGAGTACACCCAGCTGGAAGGGAGACGAATATTTGAATAAAATAAGATTGGGCATGGAAGCAGACAAACTAGTAGAAGGAACGATGGGTCTGAACAGGTTAGAATCATACATCGAAGAAGAGCTGAGATACATGTGTCCTAGAATTACAAGAGAAGTGAGCAGAATACGTAAGAAGTTACAAGAAATTGCAGACAGAAACAAAGTCGACATAGGTAAAACCAAACACTTGAGCAGAAGTTACAGGTTAGACTTTGAAACAAAAGATTTTGAACACATGAGATCTGCAGGAATGAAAACACACCTTAAAGAGATACTGCAAAGCGCGCAGGTTTGGAGATGTCTAGACAAATGGGAGAGCAGGTGGGTTAAGAAAAAGGACAAGAAGAAAGAGAGTACCCCAGACCGGAATGAGAAAGTACAACAGAATGATGATCTGATAACCATGTTACCAATGAGAGAAACGGCAGGGGGAAAGCTTGTTCATGTACCGTGGCACAGGTGTGATATTCAATCCTTTACGGATGACTTCCCTAAATTGAGAGAGAAACCGATCGAATGGTATCAACAAACAGATAGATTTGTGAAACTCGCAAAATCTCTTTGGGAAGACCTGAATACTGTATTCAAAATTGTAGTTCCGGCAGATTTGTGGGAAGATTGTAAAAGGGCTGTAGGTTGGCCAACAAGTGAACCAGAAAGAGACAGGGACACAGGTGCACCATCGCCTACGGTAATGAGTTTGTACCATAAAGTGATTGAGCATTTGAAAACAAAGGTTGCGTCGAAAAATGTGGATTGGCAGAGAATTGACAGAACAGCACAAGAAGTTAAAGAGTCGATACATGCATACTATGAGAGACTGTTGAAAGCGTTTAAAAATTACAGTGTGTACGGAAACGATTGAGGCAAAGGACATGCTCCATTTTGTGTTCAGATTTGTGGAAGGATTGAGATCCGAAATCAGTCAGATGATTAAAATGCATTTGATTTGTTGCCAGTCAAAATCGATCGATGAAGTGTTGAACTATGTAAAATACTGCAGTGATGAGATTGAGACAAAACAGAAAAGGTTGAAGGAAAAAGTGATGGTGATGCAGATTAGAGCAGCTCAGACAGGTTTGCAAGGTTTCCAACAACAGTTGCCGCAGCAGCAACAGCAGGGAAATGCTATGTTTCAGCCACAGATGAGAGGCAGAGGCCGAGGAGGTTTTGTGAATAATGGTCCTGATTTAAATACTGTTTTGATTCCAAATGGTATACAGGCAATGAAGAAGGTGATGCCATGTCACACGTGCGGAATCGTCGGGCATTGGGAACGGGAGTGCCCAATGATGGTGCAGGAAGGTGTAGGTCAGCAAAACAATGATGTCAATGCATTTCAGAATATGAGAGGACCGAAATCGAGAGGTGTAAATCCAAATTTTCAAAATAATATAAATCAGATGCAGGGTCTACAACCCATACAACCACAGCAGGTGCAAATGCCCCGTGTACAAATGGCACAGTTGCAGCCAATGCAACAGGAGTTTCCTATGGTACATAATCAGCAAATGCAAATACCCTTAGCACCAATGAATCAGCAACAAGTAATGCTTCCTCAACAGGTCACGGGTCAAGGAATGAATCAAAATGACACAGTACACCAATTCCCATTACACAGTGAGAATGGAATAAACGATGTATGGGAGAGTGAAAGTTCAGATGAGGAGGGAAATTGTATGCTTGCAGCATCTTTGGAAGTTGATCAAAAGGGACCGTATGTGGAAGGAAGAGTTATGGGTCACAGCGTTTCATTTCTGGTTGACACAGGAGCCACACGCTCTACAGTCAGAAGCATCGAAGTACCAAATTTTCCACTTTCAGGGAGAACAGTTCAGGTAGTGGGATTGGCAAATAGGTATCTGACAAACCCAATTACAGATCCAGTGCAAGTTAGAATTGGTAACTTTCAAGGATCACATAAATTTGTGGTGTGTGACTCAAGCCCGATATCCCTATTAGGAAGAGATTTATTGTGCAAATTGGGATGCTCGATTATGTGCTCAAATGATAGAATTAAGATTCAGACAAACAGTGATGAGGAAGAAGAGGACAGTTTAGGAGGGGACGGAGTGGAAACTGTTGATGAAGAGTATCCCCTGATTACTCTTTATCCAGTGCTCACTGAAGCAGATATCCCTGCTGAGTTACAGGAAACAGTTGGAAAAGAAGTGTGGGATATGACAGGGAAAGAAGTAGGATTGGTTAAAGGAGTAGAACCAGTGAAAGTGACTGTAAAACCTAATGTAAATTTTCCACAGACTCCGCAATACCATATGTCGCAGGACACTCTCATGAAAGTCGCCCAACTTATTGATGAGTTTGTGAAACAGGGAGTACTGAAAGAAGTACTAAGCAGTCCATGTAATTCGTCAATCATGGGACTAATAAAACCAAGTGGAAAGGTCCGAATCGTTCAAGATTTGAGAAAAATAAATGACATAATAGTCAAATGCTGTCCCGTAGTACCAAATCCAGCTGTGATAATGTTTCAAATTCCCTGTGATGCAGAGTGGTTTTCAGTCATCGACTTGTCACAAGCATTCTTTTCTGTGCCTCTTCATGAGGTCAGCCAATTTCTCTTTTGCTTCCAATTCCTGGACAGAGTCTACAGTTGGGGTCGAATTCCTCAAGGGTTTTCAGAGTCACCATAAATTTTCAATCAGATTCTAAAGAAAGATTTGGAATCATTGGAATTACCATTTGAATCAACCTTGGTACAGTATATTGACGATTTGCTGATCGCATCCAAGACAGAAAATGACTGTACGGTTGACACTATTGCCCTATTGAACCACTTGGGAAGGAATGGACACAAAGGGGGTCATTCCGACCCCGGCGGGCGGCGGGCGCCGCCCGCCGGGCGGAGACCGCCAGAAGACCGCACCGCGGTCAAATGACCGTGGCACTCATTCTGACTTTCCCGCTGGGCCGGCGGGTGACCGCCAAAAGGCCGCCCGCCGGCCCAGCGGGAAAGACCCAGCAACGAAGAAGCCGGCTCCGAATGGAGCCGGCGGAGTTGCTGGGGTGCGACGGGTGCACTGGCACCCGTCGCGATTTTCAGTGTCTGCCAAGCAGACACTGAAAATCTTGCTGGGGCCCTGTTACGGGGCCCCACGACACCCGTTCCCGCCAGCCTCTTCCTGACAGTGTAAACCGCCAGGAACAGGCTGGCGGGAAGGGGGTCGGAATCCCCATGGCGGCGCTGCTTGCAGCGCCGCCATGGAGGACTCCTTTGGCCAGGGGAAAACCGGCGGGAAACCGCCGGTTTCCCTTTTCTGACCGCGGCTTTACCGCCGCGGTCAGAATTGGCCAGGAAGCACCGCCAGCCTGTTGGCGGTGCTTCCGTGGTCGTTGGCCCTGGTGGTCAATGACCGCCAGGGTCAGAATGACCACCAAAGTGTCTCCTTCAAAATTACAATTCTGCCAGAGGAAAGTGAAATATTTGGGTCATCAAATAGAGAAAGGGTCGAGAAGAATAATGAAGGAAAGAATAACAAGTGTACTTCAAATGAGTCCACCCAAGACGAGAAAAGAGGTGAGAAAGTTTTTGGGAATGGTGAGCTACTGTCGCCAATGGATTCCCAATTTCTCAAACCTAGCCAAACCTTTACTGAAACTGACCCAGAAAGATGCGCTGGATGAAATAGTGTTGAAAAGAGATGAAAAGGATGCTTTTATTGAATTAAAGGAATGCATGTGCAGAGCTCCAGCTTCAGGTATGCCTGATTACACAAAGCCTTTCACATTGTTTTGTCATGAACGTGATGCATGTTCCTTGTCTGTCTTGACTCAAGCCCATGGTGGTGTAAACAGACCAGTAGCATATTTTTCAGCTACTTTGGATCCAGTCGCAGCAGCCTTGCCAGGATGCCTGCGTGCTGTAGCAGCAGTTGGTAAAAGCCTAAATCAGAGTGAAGGAATAGTGATGGGACATCCTCTAACAGTCATGGTCCCTCACTCAGTCGAAATACTTTTGACATGTTCCCGAACACAGCACATGACCGGTGCTAGGCTTACAAGGTACGAGACAATAATTTTGGGATCACCCAATGTGCAGCTGAAAAGGTGCACTACGTTGAATCCAGCAACTTTGTTTCCCAGTGAAAATGGCGAAATTGAGAACGCTGAAGACATTGAGCACGACTGTCTTCAGGTGACTGAATTTTGTACTAAACCAAGACCTGATATCAAAGACACCCGATTGGAAGAAAATGATCAAATTATTTTTGTTGATGGTTCATGTTTGAGAGATGCACTAGGAATATTGAAAGCAGGATATGCTGTATGTACAATAACTGGTATTCTGGAAGCATCTTGGCTTCAGGGAGTTTACTCTGCACAGGTGGCAGAACTAGTAGCCCTTACTAGAGCTTGCCAACTTTCCGCATTAATGAAAGTCACCATTTACACTGACAGTCAGTACGGATTTGGAATAGTGCATGATTTTGGACAATTGTGGTCACAGAGAGGCTTCATGACCTCTTCAGGATCACCAGTGAAAAATGGTGAAAGAATAAGAGAATTGTTACATGCCATCCAGCTACCAGGAGAAGTAGCAGTGGTGAAATGCAGTGCACACTCGAAATCACAAGACTTCGTTTCTTTGGGAAATGGATATGCAGATCAAGTCGCAAGGTTTTGCGCATTGAACTGTATATTGCTCAGAGACGAATGGACTTGATAAATGAGCCAGAACTTGAACCAAGTGAAGCCTTTGCTCTGAAAGTTGTAGATACAATTGAAGAATTGAACTTCCTACAAAATAATGTCAGTAAGGATGAGAAACTCTCATGGAGCAAGTTACAATGCGAAAAGAAACCAGATGATTTGTGGGTTTCAAGTGAAGGGAGATTGGTTCTGCTAGACAGTCTTTTGACGCAATTAGCCAGGTTGTATCATGGACAAGCCCACCTTGGAAGGGATGCCATGATTAGATTATTCAAAATTGGTTGGTTTAATCCCAAATTCCGAAGCACTTTGCCAACGTTGCGTCATTTGCCAACAAATGAACGCAGGGAAGCGAACAGTAGTAAATTTGAGCCACATTGGAAGAGCAGGTGGGCCATTCAGCAGGATGCAAATGGATTTTATTGAGATGCCTGTGCATGGAGGCTTGAAATATGTGTTGGTGATTGTGTGCATTTTTAGTCACTGGATTGAAGCATACCCTACACGCATAAATGACAGCCTTACAGTTGCAAAACTACTCTTCAGAGAACTAATACCACGTTTCGGATTCCCGATCTCTTTAGAATCAGATAGGGGAAGTCACTTCAATAACGAAGTAATCAAATTACTGTGTGCAGCACTGAACATTGAACAAAAGTTGCATTGTAGCTACCGCCCTGAAGCATCAGGACTAGTGGAGCAAATGAATGGCACATTGAAATCGAGGATGGCGAAAATATGCGCATCCACAAACTTGAAATGGCCTGACGCGTTGCCCTTGGTGTTAATGTCAATGAGAAACACACCCAATAGAAAAACTGGACTATCACCGCATGAAATCCTCATGGGCAGAGCCATGAGGCTTCCAGCAGTTCCTGCAAATGCTCTTGTAAATATTACAGATGATATGGTATTGGACTACTGCAAAGGTCTGACTGATGTGGTCCGCTCTTTTTCTCACCAGGTGGAGGCAACCACCTTGCTACCGATCCAAGGTCCAGGACACGCCCTGAAAGCAGGTGACTGGGTCATGATAAAGAAGCACGTGAGGAAGTTGTGTCTGGAACCCCGTTGGAAAGGACCTTTTCAAGTGATTCTGACAACTACCACCACTGTGAAGTGTGCAGGAGTTCCCAACTGGATTCACGCCAGTCACACGAAAAGGGTGACGTGTCCCACAGAAGAGGAAATTGAAGCGCTGAAGTTACCAACACCTGACAGGAAAGTATCAGACGCTGAGACAGAATGAAGAGAGCCTGAAATCGAACGAGAAGAAATCGAGACAAAATAAATATTTTCTGAGGAAGACGTAGTCGATCCTTTTTAGATCAACAGAGAAGAAGCCTCAGGAAGTGACAAAGATCCTGAAGGTGACAAAGATCCTGTCACAGGTGAAAAAGCAGGAGAGCCTAATAAGAGGAGGGCTTTCCCAGAAGCAGACGATACAGGAAGAGAAAGAGGAAACCTGATTGACCTCCTAGGGGAAGGAGACAGGACAGAACAGAGTGAAATCGTTCAAATTCTTCCAGAACTGGTTGCAGGTCCATCAGGTGAAAGCAGTGCGAAACGGAGACAAAGCATATCGCCAGTGAAATCAAAGACTAAAGAAACATTAAAAGAAAATGAAGGGCCAAAATTGAAGGAGAAAAGAAAAGAAGTGTATATCGTAATAACAACACCGAGTGAAGAAAAGGACACAGACAAAGAACAAGACATAAGCGAAAGAGACTCAAAAGGAGAAGAAAAATTGAAAAGGAAAAGAATACCGAGTAGAAGATATTCTGGTCCAGAATGGGCATACACAGCCACTAACGATTGGTCAGACGAATTTCTATCTCTCAGTCTTGAAAACGAAGAAGCAGAACGACACTTTGGTACTTGAAAAGGGAAATCTCATGAACACTGCCGAATAAGACATTGACAACCTGATTGACTTTGAACCGGATAAGACATTGATAACTTGATTGACTTTGAAACCGATTTTGAGACAAAGCTGCTAATCCGATAAGAGACAAAGCTGCTAAAGAAAACTGTGTGAACATTGAACTCGTTCAGCTTTATATATATCTGCGAATCTGATTTGATAAGGTGTCTTCAACTTTCTGATTCTATATAGATCATGCCAGGCAGTACTACAAAAGGACACAAAATGAAATGTTGTAAATACATGTGTATAGGTATAATAACTGCATGTGTACTAATAATTATAGCAATAGTTCTTGGAATGCATGGAAAGAATGAAAGAGACGCGAATGATGCTTCTACTTCAAAACATACTACTGAATTAACTCCTTTGCAGAAACTCGAAATATTTACACGACAAGAAAGAATTATCTTCGAACGTCTTCTATCGCTTGCTGAATGAGCATGTGGAGACAATGGATGCGAAAGATTGTTATGTGTGCACACAAATACCTACCTCAGTAATAGAAGGAGTAACATATCATAGCATGCCTCTTACGTATGGAATTACATGTAGTTTGTTACTAACCAGATTCTATAACCAGGAGCATATTCAATACTTCTACTCCAATCAGGACGTCGTATTTTCATTTGTCCCCATAATTGAATATTTGAGTAAAACAGCAAGAGATTATTATATAAAATGAGTTAGAGGTTTCTTTGAACCAATATTGCCTTTTGTTACAGTCTATGCTCATAGAGACAACCTTACATGCTTGCTTTCACCTGTGGAGAAAAGCTTTTTAGATCACACTGAATATAGAAGGAAAGTGGTAAAGGAGAAATTAGAAAAGGAATTACACAAAAGAACGTCTGTAGATAACTATGCTTTTGCCGCAATAAAAACACAAGGGAAACTAGCTTTAGATGCATTACATAGAGGGAAACTTTGTGTGTATAGACCTAAGTCATATTATGACACAGTCTTTGTAGGAACGAGTGAATGTAAACATGTGTTTTTGTTTCAGGCTAAATGGACGTTCATATTAAATGGCCTAGACCCAGCTATTCCAGGGGTATATTATATTTGTGGGCTTAACGCCTATTATTGTCTTCCTAAAGGATGGTATGGGATATGTTATTTGGGAATAGTATTTCCAAAGATTTATCAACTGGCTGATTTAAAGAAATTTCCAAAGCTGTCTGAATTACATCGTATTCAGAAAAGGGAGACAGCTTCTGGTGTGGTAGGAGATGTATTTGGAGCGATGATTTCTTCAGTAGGAGTCATACTGAATTCAATTAAAATACGAAAGTTGTCTACTATTGTGGATAACATGCTGACAAAATTTTCAGGACCATGATCCTGATTGATGCTGAACTTGCTGCAGAAAGAGCTATGACTCTTCAAAATCGGCTTGCTTTAGACATTCTTTTAGCAAAGAATGGCGGCGTTTACAAAATGATTAGTGCACGTCACTGTTGTTCTTATATTCCAGACAACAGCGGGCAAATTAGGAAAATGCTTACAAATTTAACTAACGAGAGTGCAGATTTGAAAAAATTGAAGGAACCAGGAGTATGGGAAAAGGTTGGAAAAGGATTTGCTTCCGTGGGAAATTGGCTCAGCAACATTTGGAACGGATTATTACTGAAAATAGTAAAAGGATTATTAATAGTATTAATTTGCTTAATAGGTATTTGGGGAATATGGAAAGCTATTAAAATATTGAAATCAAGAAGCAAAAGGAGAAGAGAAAGAACAGAATAAAATGGTAGAAATATACAGAGAAAAATCAAAGGGAACAAACGGAAGAGGGAATTGACTGAAGTACCAAATTATTAAAGCAGAATTTTAATGAAATAAAATTTGTGGTGGAAGATTTGATGTGATGACATAATTAGTCATCAGAGGAGGGATTGATGAAGCAGAAAAAGAAAGACTAACAAATATTCATATATCATGTAACACAAACGTGTAATGTAGTGTGATTTTAGCAAAGAAAAATAATGTACGTGGGAAAATGTGCCCACGAGGTAGTTCGCCATTAATATAAACGAGCTTAATTAATCATGAAGAATCAACAAATGTAGTAATCCGTCATAATTGCAAATGTATTCTATGATTTTCTTGTTGAAACAGTTTTATGCTTAGCTTAAATTTAGCAGAGGCTTTGGCCTAGTTTGCCTGGTCTCAAATCTAACTGCGTGGTTTTCACTAGTATTATCAAAGACGCATTTTATTTTAAGGTTGTATTTTTCCAGTAGAAATGACTAATACAATTATCTCAAGGTTTCGTGCTAGGCCAGTTTCATCTCCTTTGAAGCAAGGTCAGTTTCTGCAGGTGCAGACAATAAAGCTCTGATATAGAATTAATTGGCAAACCTTGTTGCAACTTGTGTTCCAGGGACCCAAGGACACCTTATGCATAAATGAGTACTAAGAGAAAGACACTATTCATTGGTCAAAGGGAAGCCACCCTATGAACCCTCCAATGGAAGACCCTGAAGAATTTGGAACGTTTCTTACTTAAACCCACCGGACGAAGAGAAGTCAGCCATTTTCTTTGATGCCATTTTGAAGCCTGATTCAAGACGCTATAAATGACATATTGATGCCTTTTCTCTGTCGCAGAGAAAGAGACTTTAAGAATTCTCACCCTAGAGACTTTAACTTGAATTTTGCCCCGTCTTGTCCATGCAGTGACTTTCTGCCCAATCCTACTTGCTGCCAGCAAGGAAACTTGCCTTAACTTTGCTCCTTTGAAATCTGCCCCATGCTGATCGAACCGGTACCTGAAGGACGAAGACTTTTCCTTGAATGCTGATTGTATCTGGTAAATATGAAAGGATAATTGTATTATGCATTATGTTTTTCCTTTTAGGTACCAACTGCTTATTTTGATAGAACCCAAGCTAGAAGTTTTCTAAATTTATGTTGATTAAATTCATTTTCGCATGAAGCCCCACATGCCAATGCTAATCAGAGGTTAGTTGAGGTATTCATTTGATGCACCATGCTGAATTGAAATCTTGTTATGCTGACCAATGTATGCAATTAGTCAAATTCAGCTTCTTTTATTAGTGATTTGCATTGCTAAAACCGAGTGCATTATAATCCAGATACTGCGTAGATTGCGTTTCTTCCGTTGCTATGGACAGCTAGTAATGTTCATATATGTATATCATTTGATTTTGAGACTTACTTATATTGTGCTAGCTTTGTTAATATAGGGAAATAAACTCATTAACTTTTAATAAACTGGTGTGGTTATTCATGACTGAAAGGTCATGGTGTGTCAAATACTGATTACTATTGATTCTTGATTGTTGATTGATTGTTAATTGATTATTGATTTGAGTGATCGACTATTCTTGGATGAGGAGAGCCCAACTAGGTCAAAAGGTTCACCGACCTCCAGCGTGTCCAAGTACAAGTAATTTATAAGGACTGGACGCGCTATCAGTTGTGCCTGATATAGCTGATTGGAAAGTGCGAGTCCATATATCAAGGACTGTGGGCCAATTCCTTTTATCATGGATGGCTATCGTCTCCAAAGCTAAGCCATGGCATGGCGAACGGTTATTGGCAGCTGATCTATAGTCATGGGAAGAAGGCCTTTTCACTTGCACCTCTGGGGACTGGCTGGCCATTGGCTCTCCTTGTGTAATTCTGTGTTCTCTCTCATGACCCAACTCCCCATTTCCCTGACTGTGCAAGAGGTGTGTATGAATACGGCTTCCAAACAAGAGGGTTGGGTATCTCCAATGGGGTCATGCTCTGTACATGTAGCTGCTAAATCTGCAGAGAGCTTCACAAGGTTAGTTATAATCAGAGCTGCTGCCCCCGTTCCCTACCTATCCCCCTGCGCGCAGTCCCCTCCCTCACCCATACCAATGTATCAATTGTAGAGCCAAGTGTGTGTGTCTGACTGGGTTCCACATACATTTCAATGCAGCAGAAATGCTTCATTGCGGCTTGTCAGACCTATACAATTCTTCGTTTTAAAAACCGTTTTAAATGTAACTCACTTCTGCGTTGCTCAGTAATTAATAAAAGGCACGCAATGATCCAAAATCTAGTACATATTAAAACATCAGCTTCGGGTTGAAAATATAAAAAAATCCTGACTCACGAGCAAAAAGTTTCTAAATAGACGCTCACATCTTCAGGAACATAGCAGATATAAAGGAAGGAGGCCCATCAACTTCATACATCAAGCTCACCCTCATCTGCAGACAAAGTGTTGACAGTCTGGTGCTAATAATATCTCCTCTATTATTTCAATTCAACTCCATCAGTAATTCATATAGAAAGTAATAGACTTTGTATCTACCTGTCCATGCGATCAACATATATTGTGCAAAAACTAATGGATTGACACATCCTACTTCATTAACAACGAGGACGCTTCAAATAGAACGTCAGCTTCAGCTCTCCTATCGGTGGTACAGCCAGGGCTGCACTCTCCGGCGCAGACAAAGTATTCCTTCCACCTGAAGGTGAAAATGGCAAGGGGGTAAATGCTTAACCTTGTTTGGTATAGAAAGTTTGGCTGACGACGGGTCAGTTTCATCCAAGTAGGATTCAAACTCAAGATAAGGTCGATGTAACAACAAGCAAACGCCAGTTAATGAAACATACAAAGAAATGTCTCCTCGCCCCGGTCTGATCCATTGGAAGTATGCCTTTTTCAGACAACGGCTCACGCATCTTGGTTCAAGCCACATGTGTGAAAACTTCAGTTTAATCAAAATATTCAATTAATGCAATGAGCAAGGCAGCTCATTTCCTTCCTTTTTTCTTTAATAACCTTGCTTGCGTTTTATTTTAAAAGAAGGACTAACACTTTAGTAGCAACACTATTACCTAACACCAATCTACCTCGATCACTAGATTACCTATACATTTACATTCATCCTTCATACATCACATTTGCACCTTTATATCCACAGTTCTTTGTATAATTTCTCATGTCCGCAATGCATTCTTGCTTTAGGACTTCTATTTTACATTTGCAAGGTGGTCTATTATTTGGAGGCTCTATTAACCTTTTAAGCAATTCCTCCTTTACCTATGCAACCACTTCAAGTGTGTTTCTATAAGGGACCAGTTCTTGGTCCATGTGGGAATCCAAGGCATAACAGGTTTAAAAGTCATTATAAAGTCAATGTTATTCAGACATGCTATTGATACCGGGTAAAAATTGAAGTTGGATGTTTGGTATTCTAGAGGGAAGTTTCAATAATTCTACATGGAAATTTTTGCAGCAGGGGTTTCCTGCTGTCAGTACCCTTGAGTAGTTTCTGCAGTCTCAAAGTTCTGAACTTCTGATAGCTACTGTAAAAGCCTTTGCATTGTACATTTTGGGTAGGGGAGAATACAGTGCTTTGACAACTTTCTCTATCTGCCTAGAACACTTAGGGCCTAATTTAGAGTTTGGCAGACAGGTTGCTCTATCACAAATGTGACGGATATCCCTTCTGCCATATCACCCTGTCCACAGAATATAATGAAATTGTAATACGTTGGTCAGGATATCTGTCACTTTTGTGACAGAGTAGCCCCAACCGCCAAACCCTAAATCAGGCTCTTAGTATCATCTCCCATCTTCATGTCATTATAATAAAAAATCATGCACATGTTCTCACCCAACACTGTCCAAAACAATATTTGATTTTATGTTTTTGTGTGGTTAACGCACCACACATTTGGATTTCGTTGTGTGCTTTTTGAATTAGTCCTCACATCAACTAAGTCTAGTGTAATACCAATATGTGTGTTGGCCATACTCTTATCTGGCATAAGTGAAGCAGACAGAGTCTGAATAACCCTCCATTAGCTGCATGTGGCATAAAATCAATGAAGTAATCCAAACATTCTTACTGAGGCTATAACATGAATGGGTTCTAAAGGAAACCGACAGCTTCACACTCCTTCATACTACTTAGAGCCATCACTCAATATATACTGTGTGACCACATTCTTGAAAAGAGAGGGCTATCTCCCTCCCAATACTTACAAATGCGAGACCTCACCAACAAAATTAGATAAAGTAATAACTTCCTAAGGGGTTTATCCATTGTTATTGATTCACCAGGTACCAAAAATAATCAAGAAATCACTGACCATTATTAGTTTCCATTTTTGTGAGAACCATGTAGTCGTTATCAATGTCCAAACTTCCCACAACTTAATAGTCCTTGAATCTGGTCAACTTATTGTGGCAAATGCTAAAACACCCCAGTGTCTGAATTTCCCATTAATCAGTATCTCTACCACTAGTGTCCCTTAACAAGCTGCATGCATGAGACTCTCAATGTCTAAAATACCCTATTATATAAAGATACAAAAGGGCAAGCAATTTACCACCATTTCTTCAAATGACACTGGAGCAATTCTGATTTAGTTTTGTTAATTAACAGCATCTTTTTATTAAATAAGAAATCACATTTATTTAGACATTTGTATGTATGTAGTAGTTCTGGAGGCTCACTTGATCCTAGACAAAAATATGGTAACATATGGGCATATCAGAGTGAAGATACCTTCCCCACCAGATGTAATACCTCATTTTGAGATTTGGCTGAGCGAATCTATTACTTTTCACTGGTCTATTCCTTGTTAACCCGAAAGACTTTGTAGTCGCCCCTCACACTCACTTCTTACCTTAGCAAAATTGCCTTTATGGAGTCTCATTCTGGTAGGCAAAGGGCACTTAAGAACTAATTCATTAAAATTGCCTTCAGGTGCTGAGAGCAACACGAGAAGTGTCAATTTTTAAGGGCTACATATTTGAGTACCTTACAAAACATTCTGGGTGGAGTTGATAAGGATTATAGGCTGGAAATTTGCAGGGTTGTTATGAGAGTCTTTTTTGGAAAATGGAATACCCTCTGCTGTAGATCAAATTCCTGCAATTGGATCTACTTGGTCTTGGCCTAAACAAAGCATGAGAATACCCAGATCTCAGTATAAGGCAAGTATCAATCAATCTGTATTTTGTCTACATTGCATGCTTTGCTGGACTTATGAAAGTACTTTGGGCTTTCTTAAGACAAAGTTATTAAGTCTGTCTCTGGAATGCTTTATCGTACATCCAGATTTCATTAATTTTGGAGACTCGAGGTTCTTCACTATCCCCATATGAAATCAGAATATGGGCTGGCTACTGATCCACCAGGATTAACCATTTTACATATAGATTATGCTGCAGTCCTTCCTCTATTTCACTCCACTTCAGTCCTTTCTCTACTTCCACAGCACATTGATCACCTAATGAGAAAAATGATTCACATCACGATGGAGGACTCATTGCAGAAACGCTGTGCAGCATGATCGCAGGGGAGGTTAGATGCAGCACGCAGTCTGCTGTAGCGGGTGCCGCACAGCCCGTGGATCCTTCAGTAGCCCCGCTGCAACTCTTGTTCCCCTGCCGGATCATAGCAGACAGCAACCGGATACCCCTTCGCCTCGCCTCTGGACTTGTTGAAGGGCGGACAGATCTGAGCTCTGTGGGCTTTCCTGTGGGAGCAGCGGGAACCTGGCTGCAGACCCCGAGGCGTCTTTCTGGAGGGGGAAAGCAGCGATAGCAACAACGGCAACATGGAGCCCAGGGAGGCTCACACGATCGCACGATCAAGAACAGCTTCAGGATTGTACTGGAGTACTGGAATGGAATCCCTTTTCTGCATTAGATACAACGAAAGAAGGAAGCATGTTTTATATTTTTATACTAAGTGCAGCGCCCCGGCAGGAAGGGAGTGAGGTCACCCGAGATTGCAGAGTTTGCAGAAAAAAAACACAGTAGTAGTCCCAGTGGTTTATCCAACTGTGAATAAAGTTGTGGAGTTTGGGAACTGCTGTATCACGCCTGCCCTGCAGGATAAGCCCGACTCTGAAGGGCCACGTTATATTCCTAGGAAGAAAACTTAGAGGTGGAGAAAAGGATCCTCTAGTGTTAACTGCCTCCGTTGCTGCTTGGGGTTAGTGATTAATCTCTTGTGACCTACATAGTTCGACATTTTTCCATATTATTTTATATTATCTGACTTACCGGCAGTTAACCTGGAAATTATTGACACTTTTTTCATGGGAGGAAAGCTAGTAATTGCTATTGCCGCGCTCGTGCCTGTCACCTTTTTATGCCTTATGACGGCTCCTCATAAATCCTGTCAGTCCTGTATGATTGGTCATAGACTATAAATGTGAGTGTCCGCATCATGGTGAAAGCGACAGGTGTCTATTAAAAACATAGTAATTACGGAGAAGCAGGCGTAAGTGTCAGAATTGGTGATCAGAAACTGGACTTTGTTGGAGGATAAGGTTACGGTGTGTGGAGGCGGCAGTAGTGTCATAAGAGCTAGGAGTTACAGGAACAGCTTTCTAAATTATATAGTCTACCTATTTCTAGGAGAACAGAAAATATAGTATGCCTGCAAACAAAATGCGGACACGGTTTAGGAGATATAAATATTAGTTTGGAAAGAGGGGATACACCTTTGATGCAACCAGAGGAGGATACCCCAAATGCCAGCAGGGAAGGATTAGTGACAACGCCATTGGGTGCATGAATTAAAGAATTAGTGGGGAAATATTTAAAAAAGTCTGTCAATGGATCTGTCAATGGATCTCAGATCATAGAAAGGGAAAGATCTCGGAAATTTGACCTAAGAGAAGACGATCAGATTATAGCAAGTGATGCTATTACCTCAGACCCCCTAAGGCAGTGGTCTCCAAACTTTTTAATGCTGCGCCCCCCCAGTTGAAAAATAAAAATCATTGGGCCCCCCTCAGAATTTTTCACTATTGTTTTATAAAAATGGCAATGTTTAAATATGTCTAAACCTATTTAAACATTGCAGTTAAGTACTGTTACCTTTTAAAAAATTCAATAACAAGCTTCTGCTTAAAACAAAGGCATGTTATCTGCATAATGTTTTTTTTTGCTAGCATCTGCCCCCCGCTCCCCCCCCCCCCCCCCAGACCCCTGTTTGAAGACCTCTGCCCTACGGAATGATGATTTATTTTTTGGAGGGGAGCTGGACATGGTCTTAGAGGGGGTTCATATGCTAGGTCCTAGGCTATCCTCTTCACCTTGCCTTCGCCCCCCGTTGGGAATATCTCTTTGTTGGATGAAAGATCTCAGCTTTATACTGTATTAGAGAAAGAAGGATTAGGAGGGGAGGGTGGAAGAACAGGACAAATAAATACTTCCTCTCAAAGTGATAGACAGTCAATTCCTTACATAGATGCCACAGCAGACCCTGCAACCTCCTTACTAGAGGTAACGCTTTTAATGCAGAAAACCCTACAGGCTATTTTAGAAGTGTTGACAGTGAATAACGGCTTAGGTAAATCACATAAAAATCTATTATAAAGGATTACGGAGGAGTTAAAACAAATAAATAGTTGTTACCAATATTGGTGCAGCCAGGGCCAGAGAAAAAGGACCAGGAGATGGGCGCACCTGTTGGAAGTAGTGAAAGAGGATTAACAGATGAAACCAAGTTAACAAGGCTCCCTTCGGAATATATTTCTAAGCAACATATGTTAGTGATACAAAGGAGTCGAAGTTGGGGAACAAGGGGTTACATGCCCTACTGGGATATACTAAGAAGTAAATGTAGTAATGCTAAAAAGAAAAGACCTATGACAAAAGGGGAGAGGGCAGTTCAGCAAAAGAAATTAAGAACTATTCATCGACAAAGGGAAGTAGTGCGTATCCTAGGATAAGGGAGCAGGTCTCAAAGGAGACCTATAGTAGCAGATATAGAAAATATCCAGCCACTAAAAGAGAAGAGATTAGCCCACTGGAGTGTAATGAAGGAAAATAAGGAAATTGGTGATATTAAGAAGAATGTAATAAGTAGAAATAGCAGAGGGGAAGAAAGTTTGGAACGACAGGGGAAGGGTAGTCCGTCGCCTGATATGGGTCTGGGATCTAGGAGGGGATGGGAGGGAAGCAATGGAAGCAAGAGTAAGTGGGTGTATTTGGAACCCTGGGGAAGGGTGTTTGGGAGAAAGCGGCGGAGGAAGCTTAAGCCCTTGAACTGTTCAAAAAATTTTGAAGTCATGAGCAAATGCCCTAGCCTATGCGAGATTGAGTCAGAGGATATAAGGCAAATAGTATTCACCTCAAATTGTGAAGGATGTGAGGTGACAAAGGCCCTCTTCTACTCAGGATGTGTTAGACAACTGGTCTTGAGAGCTGAGATGCAATTAGGGAAGGATTGCATAAGATAAGTCCATATAAGAGTACTGGAGTGACAATAGAGCCCTCGAGTGCCATGCAGGGCTGCTCTCAGACCAAGTACAGCATACATTTGAAGCCTCTAAGAAAGTAAAAACGTTTATGGATGAAGGAAAGGGAAGACTAAATGTGATCTTAGCTGCCGACCCCAAAGGCTAATAAGGAAGAATCGATTTGAGCCCCTTTTTAACTGCTATGAGGTTTATAGTGGGGGGGAGCTGAGCGAATTAGTCTAGGGATCAGCCACTTCACATAGCCTTTTGGCATTCTCCTGGACTTTAGGAGGTTATATGAAACATTTAAAACAAGACTTATTGAAAGAAAAATTGGGAAAGTATGATATAATGTGTTCCCAGGAAACTTGGCTATGCGAAGAACCTGACCCAGTTGATGGCTTTTTAAGGTTCTCTAAGGATGCCACTAGGCTAGGTCAAGGTCATCCCTCAGGTGGTTTAATTATCTTGTCCTTTACCAGAATAGCCAACAGACTAACATAGATAAAAACAAAAAGTCATTGGCTATTAGCTGGCCAGGTAGACTTTTGTAATGATATTGAGGGATCAAGGCAGTTCATTATAATCAATGTATATATTCCGCCAGGAAGGATAGTAGACTATGATATCCACCTGGGGCTGCTTGAGGACGATTTAGAGGCAATATGTCTAAGCAAAAAGCAGAGCAGTTAATATTGATATTGGGAGAATTTAATCACAAACTAGATCCAACATGTGGTGATAAAAGTCATAAAGACCTACTGACTATCGCACAACTACTGGAAGCCATTTTCCCCAGATCAGAGACCACGGCACAAGATAGGGCCTTACTAAGAATCTTAGGCTCACTAGGGCTGTTCTGCATTAAGGGACATATGAATACAGCTCTCCCAGCAAAGCAGACCTTTCATATAGGAAATCAAGCTTGTCCTATAGATTATGCCCTTGTAAATGCCTGGTGCTTTGGGGAAGTGGTAGGATTCGAAATCATGCAGATAGAGGGAAGTGATCATTGGCCCCTATAGTCAATTCTTAAGTCAGTAAATAAAGTTTTACGAGAAAAGGTTGTGCCACTGCAAGTGGATTACGCGCGTTGGATAATTACCCGTAATACAGAAGATAACCTAAAAGCAGTTAACAAGATGATGATAAATTATAGGGACCTTAGGGTGACGGATGACCTGAATGATATATTCATGGATTATGAAAGGACAATTGAGTTAGCAGTAGACTGCCTGAAAGTAAAATTAAAAATAACACAGGAGAATAAAAATCAGAGACAAGTTGGAAGGAATTATAAAAACTCCTGGTATAATCAGGAGTGTAGGGCCCAGAAGTGGGAAGTGCGGAAGCTAGAAAGGGAACTTAAGAAACGGCGTAGTAAGGGTATAGAACAGAAGCTTCGCTTGGCCAAGCAAGTTTATAAAAAAATTGTGAGGGAGAGGAAATTGGAGTATACAAATAGAAACTGGGCAGTTATGTTAGATTTGATTGGAACTCACAATATTAGAGAGTTTTGGCAGTTGGTGAGGGAGAACAAACCCACAGGGAATATTCAGTGCTTAGTGGGAGAAGATGATTGGAATAAGCACTTATGCTCTTTACACGGAGAAAAGGATGTTAGATTACATCAAGGAAATAAAGTTGAGATAGGTGGAGCCCTAAGATCAGCTATCTCCCTGCAAAAGATAAAAGAAGTAATTGTGGCCCTCAAGGTCACCGAAGCAGCCGGACCAAATAATCTTCCAGTGATTATAATAAAAAATAATGTGGATTCGTGGACTAGATTCTTCTATGTTATTTTTCCAAAATTCTGGTCACTGGAAGTTTCCCCGGGAGTTGAAAGGGCGAAATAATTAGGCCAATTTATAAGAAAGATGATCCCACTCATTAAAAGAATTATTGCCTAATCAGCCTGCTGGATGTGGGTGAAAAAATCTTTGCAAAGCTACTGTTAGGTCAAGCCTCATTGAAATATTGGTTGAACCTGTCCGATGAGGGTAATACCAAAATAGCGCGATTATGTAAAAAGGAAATTATGACAAGTGAATTAAAATGGGCCTTCCTAGTGAGAGAACAGTTAGAGATCATTTGTGCCCTCCTAGGGCTGGCAGGGAATCAGTGGGGTAAAGAACAAATTGTGAAGCAGGATCTGCACCCAGTGGTAAAGATAAGCGCTAGAGAAGCAGATTTAGACTATTTGTAGAGGAAAATATCCACCCGGTTTATGGTATATGGGTGGAGAAATGAGGACAACATCCTGTATATAGAGGTTTTACCAAATCCTAAACTAAGGGATGCACCTCTATGATTTAGGGTTGGGTTAAACCCTTGTTTTATGGACCCAAAAATAAAAGCTATAATTAGGGATGACTCTGGCTTGTGTACATGTGGCTTAAAACAAAAATGTAACTTCCAACATATTTTATTGGATTGTTTATGGTTTTTAGATGAGCGGAATCTTTTTTTAAAGCCAATTTTTAAAGAATATAAGGTTAATAACCGGGATCAAGGCCTCAACTTATTGGTGGATATGACATTTCTGAACGTGACTTGTGCCTTAAGCTGGTTTTTAACTGAAATATGAGATGTCTTAATAGGGCTATCTGTTATGTTGGAAAGGGCAAGAGAGTAGTATGCCCATGATTATGAACTCCTCGTGCACTTGCACTTTTATGGTTTTAAGTGGAACCATCCTCTTTCAATCTGCACTTTGTAAGTGATGACATTTGCATTTTTAATATGTAGGCCTCACTGTGAATATCACAATCTGAAATCTTAAATGGGATGTAAGTGATAATATTTTATTGCTTGTAATATATTTAGGATTTATGGTAATGAATTGTTTCATCAATTTGCATTTTTATGGTTTTAAGTGAAACCCTTGCTCTGAATTTGAGGTATTAATAATGATAATATATTTTAATTTGCATTTTATAATTTAATCAAAAGATTCTGTAGGGGAATAGATTCTACCCTCTACAGAACACAAAAGCAAAAACGTTAACAATATTTAGGGCCTGATTTAGATATTGGTGGATGGATATCTTGTCTGCGGAAATCTAAATCCCATAGGGTATAATGGAATTTAGATTTCGGTGGATGGGATATCAGTTACCATTGTAATGGAGTAATTTATCCACCAATATCTAAATCAGGCCCTAAGTATTGTTAAAGTTTTTGCTTTTGTGTTCTTTAGAGGGTAGAATCTATTTTCAAGCGAAATAGTGGCAGAAGTCAATTTCCCCTCTGTAATTACATTCTCACAATCTTCAAGAGCTGGTGATAGAAAGAGATCATTTGATATATTAATGCAGTTTCATGTTTTTAAAGTTTTTGTCTGCGTTTCTAGGGAAACTGAGTTTGGGTATAGCTCATTTTTATCTTCCTTAATAAATGACTGCTGAAACAGCAACCTGAATGTGCATGCTGGCTGATTTCAGCACTACAGGCGATAATGATTCAATCTCTTGTACAAGAGATAAAACCTGGTGCCATTACGTTTGGCATTTTTGTTTTGTTACCTGAGATGGAAAAAGGATCATTCTTTATTTTCCCCATGATGTACTCTTCCTAAGTGATAATACATAGTGAATAAACACAAACACAGCTACTGTGCAGTACAAATAATAAATTATAGTTTTTAATGATGTAAACAAAATTTACTTTGAAAGGCCCGTAGCCAATGAAGAAGGTCAGCCGAGACACCGTCAGGCTCTAACAACCAGGGAAAGCCTCACCGTGGCTTCACCTGGGCAAATGCTGCAGCATACTCACACTAGGCACGGCCTAGCTTGCTTTTAAGTCATAGTCCCCATCCCTAGCTAGAAACTTGTACGAAAGCTACAGTTCAGATTGAAAAGTGGTCTTTGGGCTTGTAGTTCCTGCCACTAAAACCAGGAAGTCTGTGGGGGTCAAAGTGCTTTGTTGAAATCTAGAAGTGGATAAGAGCCTGTCCTCAAACAGCAAGTGTAGCCTACTTGCCCTTAAGGCCCTGTTCTCACCCCATGCTGGAAACAGGGGGAGGTGTCACTGGTCAGGCAGATGCATTGATCGTGGGGCTTGTTGTGTCCCCCCACAAGAAGCCTTCAGAAGTCTGTAGCACCTGATGATGTCTTGCAATCTGTTTGGAGGAGTAAGTAGGTCTTATGGTGGATAACACTGCCTGCTGGCTTCCTTACTGCATGGCCTCTTTGTATTTGCCTTCCATGGATGAAGCCAGATTCAGTCTGCCGGCTCTGGCTTGGGAAGAGCGACTCGTAACGTAACAACCATTACTATCCATCTAAACAAAGGACATGAATTGCCTGCCCAGTTCCCAGATCTTTTGTCCGTAAGGTAGTGAGAATCAAAATCCTAGCAAAAACCCAGCAACAGCCCCTGACTGGCCAAGAGATTTGCTGATTCTGGGCTAGATGCCAAGTGAATATTGTGAGTTGCCGACCTTTGCCCAATAAACCAGAGACACAGTGCACCTTTGGTGGATTGTTGCCATGAAACTGTGTAACCTTTACGGAAAGTACTGGAAGTTACTCTTTTGAATAATTGGTCCCTTCCAATTGTTTTGATACAGCTCTACACCAAAGTAGCCAGTCG
Source organism: Pleurodeles waltl (assembly GCF_031143425.1). Taxonomy (NCBI): domain Eukaryota; kingdom Metazoa; phylum Chordata; class Amphibia; order Caudata; family Salamandridae; genus Pleurodeles; species Pleurodeles waltl. The sequence goes on from NC_090437.1 coordinate 170,460,253, forward strand.
GGATAGGAGCTCTGTCAACAGTTTTTGGATGTAATGTGGTCTTTTTCGTAGGCTCAGTGTTCCCCTTTTGAGTTTGAAGCCTTGTTCACCTATGCAGAAAAAGGCTGTTGCTACAGGAACAACTTAGCTTCCTTCCCTGAAGGAGGGAGTTTACTCAAGGACTGAGGAAATTTCTTGCCGCTTCTGCCTCTGCTACCTGAGAGAATATAGAAAGGAGAATGCCTGTCTTGTAGTGGCCCAGGCCTAGTTTAACACAGAGCCCATAGTCAAGTGGTTCATTATGCTGCTGAGATAGCTTAGTATAGGTAAGTTCACATAACTTTCACTGCATCCATCGGAAACAATTTTCCATCAGAGAAGACTTGACCTTGGAATTTTGATCATAAATCCTTCTTTCGTATATTGAAGCAATGATGTGAACTGATCATGTCATTAATTCCCCTTAAATTTTTTACCCATTCACAATCTATTCTGTAAAGTATCCAGTCACCACCAATCACCAGAGGCCGCCTGTGGTCCATTTAAATACTTACCCTTTTCTACATGACACATTTTCTGGTGTAAATTCACACCTGTAGCTCACTGTGTATCATCAGGCAATTGGGTGTACCCACTGCATCACAATCCACCCTTTTCTGGAGGATTTGCTTTGTTAACCATTCGGTTTTGTGGAGACTGTGCATGCTTTAATATGTATACAGAATTAAGTGTTTGGCATGCTTATTTTATATCCTGTGACTTGCTGGTAATAATGGAAGATACTTATTTTTCTTCTCATAGCTAACAAATTGGACTTCAAGTCTTGCTTTGACTGTTGAGCAAGAGAATCGTGTGACTAACCTGTAGCCAGTCACAGTCAAGGTCTGTGATTACTATGAGACAGGTGAGTACTCTTGCTGAGCTTCTACATCTGGGGTCATGAATCCATTAATGTGTTATAGGTTTGGTGCTAGATGGGTATTTGTTCTTTATGAGAAATGGCTCAAGGGCTGCAGAAAGTTTGAGACCATGTAACTTTTCGCATCTAGCTACAGTCAACTTTAAAAGTCTGTTGCAAGAGCTAGTGAGATCAATAATATACACACACCACAGCATATTGGTGTTGGTTACACTACGCCATTTATACCGTATTGATAAAAATGAAAAATACATAGTTCCATAATGTTCATTGCATGTCAAGCAAAACCATCCACAACATACAACAAAGCATCAGAAAAAGCCCCTACCACAATAGGGTAAAAGTAGGTTATCAGTCCCAAAATATGTCAGGCAATCCCTTGCCAACACTAAACTGTGAAACCAGTCTTCCTCCTCTGTTGCCAACCATGCCAGTAAGGGGAAGCATGACAAAACTGGGGAAAAGAAAACTGCCATTCTTACCTGTGTGCAATCTGTCAAGAAAGAAACACATCTGACAGTGAAGACCTAGTCTGGCATTGCCATCCACCTTTCCAATTTTTCAAGGTGTCCAATTTGGTCCTGGCTAAGCAAACCCTTCTGGCCCTCATCCACTGTGGACAGGAGATGCTCTATGACATCTGTTAATGAGTACTGTAGGCTTACCTCAACCCAGAATGTCATCCAAATTTTCAAATAATATCATGGACTGGTACTCATTGTATTGTCCCTTGTACTCATCCTTTAGCCCCACTTTCAGTTTTATGAATGGGATATCATGTCTGCTGTTGAAAGAACTAGCCTGCTTTCCCATGACAAGAGAGGAAGTGGCAGCATCTGTGAGTTCCATCCATGCTCAGGTCCCAGGGTAAGCATCATTTCACACTGCTTCCAATTCAACCTTTCATCAGATATCTGTACCACCAGATTGATGGACACTGTTGAGCAGAAAGGAGGGCATGCATGTCGGTCATATAGAGGATGGATTGGGTCAGTAGCACTGCCTCAATTGTGATTTATACAATTATAAAACAAGAATGTACCTGTAGGAACAAATGCTACTCTACATATTTAGTTATATTGGCACAGATATATATCACACATTTACCATACTGATAAGGACCTCTGAATGAAGGTGCATTATGCTACTTTTCTGGACTGGAAGCAAAGCTGTACAGGAGTAATATCTACCTGGTACTTTAATTACTTTAGATGACTTTTAGCAGTATTTGACTGGTTATTGGAAATTCAATAAAATACCACCAACCTCACAAATAAACAAGACAATGGTGAATCGGCAACAGAAGCTATAATCACTAAATACCAGATGGGAACAGGACTTGGGAGTTCTTGAGGATGCAGATTGGTCCAAGGCTTACCGATATCCTGGTGTTCCATCTTTTTCAACTTTAATTAACCTACCTCACGAGAACCTGACTATTTAAAATGGGGAAAACACATGACGACAGATGTGAGGGATTGTGAAGGAAATGGGACACTAATTTATAAATTATGGAATTGTCTGTGCCTTCGGACATTCTAGAACAAGATTGAACAGCATATTTCTATGGTTGTAAGGGAAAAAGTTGCGCTCATTCCACCCGTAGTAATATTGGGATTCTGGGGTGAAGGGACAATAACTAAATATGACTTGCTCCTGTCTTAGTCACTAAACAGGACTTTATACGAGTGTCGGGGGAGAGATCTTTGCCAAGTCCGGAGAGTTGGATTAGTAATGTGGACTGGAGCATGCCAGCTGATGTCACAGGCGGAAGGCTTCTTC